>NC_138785.1:19522277-20171756 GCF_965178545.1 Coloeus monedula | reverse complement strand
AATGTAGATCCTGAAAATGACTCCTTAAGGCTGAATATTGTCCATCCCCAAGCATGAAGACTTGTCAGCACTAAATCTGGAGAAAAGATCACTTAAAATTAGTTCCAAGCTACAAAAAGTATTCAAGGCTATTGCAACTGAGGTGAGATTTGAATCTAAAGTTCAGCAGAATGCATCTCCTAAAGATCATAAGGACTAGTCACACAGTAACATTGAAAAGATCCCACTGTGATATTCCCTGCCCTGAGGAAATCAGCTCCAGCTCTATGTAAAAACTCTGCTGCACATGTGCTGCAATCCTTATCACACAGAGGTGAGATGAATTTTTCATCATCTGAATATAGCACAGTGTTTCTAAATGCATACATGGATGGCACACTCAGCCATTGTTAATAAATGAGATTAAAGGAAATGGTTTGGCAGGAGCTACTTCCTTTAAAGGATAGCTGAAAAATATATTTATCTGCATTGCAATTTCTCAACAGTCATAAACCAAGCAAAAAGACATAACACAACCAACCAGCCAGATTTAAAGGCCTCTATTTTAAAATTTTGTTGTTTTTTAACACTGTTATACTGTGAAGGTTGTCAAGGAGATAACAAAACCTCAAAAAGAAAAAATCTAATCCAAAAGGTAGCCGATTAAAGAAATATATTGTGGATCACTTGAAGACTGGCAATGACTGGTTTCGACAGAAGAGATTCTGGGGAGAAGTCAAACTGTCTTATTTAAAGGCACAAGCTCATAGTAAATCACTTTCCTGAAAGTAGTAGCGAGTATTTGGCCTTAAGCCATTGCAGAAGAACTACATTACAGCTCTTGTGAAACAGACAAAATTCATTGCAGAGCTCCTAACTCTGAAACAAATAGTTTTTTAAGCCACAGCTCCTTCAAAATTATCTTTTCTATTACTTTGGGCTCTCTTCAAAAGAATTTTAAACTTAAGCTTTTCATGCCCAAAATTTTGAGCAGAATCAAATGGAGTTTTCTGTCTCACCATAAATCTTCCTGAAGCACAGATTTCAAAGGAAAAATTCTGCAGCTTTATTACTAATCTGTCAGAACCACAGTGCCCAGTACAAATGATCCTCCTTTCTATAAGAAGTGCAGTTTGTTCTCTATCAAAGAAGAAAAATACTCCCTTTTATGAATCTGCTCTCTTATGCTATTGTTAGAACTCTGCTAAATCATAACAAATACCGAGAATGTTTATGCTTTTTTGCAAGTGACAGTTTTTCAAAGTAGTGCTGAATATAACTCTATTTTTCAAAAGACCTTCCTCCTCCTTCCCTTCCTCCATGTAAAAAATAAAAAAAAAATCAATACTTAGGAAAATAGAAGGGCAAGGAGATTGTCAAAAACTTAATGTCATAAACATAGTCAGTGCTATATAGTGAAGAAACTTACTGAATGATTTGGGAGGGCAAAGCTGAAGCAATTTTTTTCAAAATAAGACACCTAAAGTCAACCTGATATTCAGAAAGGCTTCTTCATTCAGTTTTCTGTGGCATTTCTGGAAACCTAGGAGATTTCAGGATGATTTCAGACCTCAGGCTTTTTGAAGATTGGAGAAAATCACTTAGTTGTCTGAAGATTTACTTAATGACTGAAGTGTGGATACTCCTCCTGCAAGACAGATTCAGTGCTGAAAATGTAACTCAAGAATCCCCTTGCCTGGAGTGCCTTTTAGAACCTCAGTATTGCCCAAGCACACCGAATTAAGCTGTATGACTGTGAACCAGCTGTGTTATCTCAAAGTGTATAATGAGCTAGTTGTTTATAAACATTGTCCTTCAAATGGGAACCTCCTCAAGCAGCATTTAAAAATTGCTATATGCACCATAAAATCTAGATGAAGCCTTGCAAGCACAAAGATTTTAGAACTTCATTTGTAAGATGATGTGTGCTACTCGAGCACCAAGCACAGAGCCTTCCGCTGCTTTCAGGCAGTCTATAAACACATAAGAAGGAACAATGAGCAAAAAGGCAAAGTGGGAGAAGAGGAAACATGCCATGTAGATATTTGTTTTAGAGCTAGACAGCAGGAACTGAGCAGAGAGCTGTGGTGGTCATGGTAAAGTGCTTCCAGTGCTTCTTTCTCAAGACTCCATGCCTTCACAGCCATGCTACTGAACCAAATCTGTCTCAAGGCAAGGGCTGCAATATTTTGGATACCTGACAGGGCAGTGCCACATGACAGCAGATGACAGATTTAGGAAGAGAACATAAGCAACTGGAGTTCCAGCCAAGTGGACTATTTGTCTCAAGCATTACCACTCAGTTTTATTTCACATCAGCATTGCACTTCTGCCTGTGTTTTTAAAGTGACTTAGCAACTTAGTTGCTTGCATGGCTGAAAAGAATTTCCCAGATTAATGCTGGAGAGTAAAATCAACTTGGAGCACGTTAAACCGTTAAACCGAGGCAAAATTACTTCCTCAAGATTCCCTGCAAGATCATGTCAGAGGTGGAGTTAAAACTCAGCTCACTTTGGCTGCACTTCCCTCCATGTCTTCCCACTATAACTGTGTCCCTGAGTGCAAGGTGGTTTCCTATCCAGTGATCCTAAGTAAACGGGGGGCTGCATGCTATTGAAAACACTGTTGCAGCCTAAAGCAGGTCTCAGGTCCTAACTTATATCCATCCATGCTATTGGAATAATTCACTGGATTTGAATTTCATTAGTTACCATTTTCTTCCCAAAGGATGCCTTCAGTGGTGGTGGGGACTCAGCTGGGCAGTGGGATGTTTCAGGTAGGTGAGGAAGATGACTAGCCTTGCTGATATCAAAGACACAACTTGATATAATAAAGAGCGATGTTTGTAAATTTGTGGGCAACTGCTTATGCTCATTGACTTTCTAATGAATTGTTGGCAGAAAGTAGCCCTCATCTTTGTGCAAGCTGACATCCAGGTATCTTTTTGTGCCATGGCCTTAGCTATATCATTTGTCACATCACCGAAAGATGTACAGTAATAAAAAGAGCAGATGTCTTTGGACAGCTGCAACATCATTAATGCTGTAAATTTCTTTTGTGTGGTGCTTTTGTCTATTGCTACTACCTCAGGTTAACAGAAAAAGAATCTAACACTCATGCAGCTACATTTGGGTAGATATATGGGAAGATCTATTTATTTTAGCTAATTAATTTATTTATGACTATTTGAAATCAGCAGAAAACCACTATTTGGGAAGCTCTTATATCAAATAACAAATGCAAACGTCCAATTACTTGTAACACACCTATGTCCTGTGGAGAGAGAATTTATGTGCCCGCACTTGAAAATAAAAAGCAATTTTTTTTTGTTTAGCTTCTCTAATGTGACTTTTTCACCTCACGTCTCCTGAGAAAGGTCGATGCCAGTCCCCAGTACCCGGTGAAAACAGATGAGTGTTGAACTACAGCCAAGAGCTAGTACAGATATGAAGATATTCTGCTCTTCCCGTAATGAGATCTCCTTTTCCATGTAAATACAACAAGAATTCCTTGTTACCTGATCAAGAAATGCAGCAAGTAGCAAGAGGCTAAGGCGCCCATGGCCTCTGAGACCTACTAGTGACCCAGAGCTTGAAAGCCTGCAATGTATGCAGAGACCAGAGCAATTCCCAGACCCTTTAAAGTACATCTCTGCACTAAGGGATATTCAGGCAGACAGATTAAGGCACACAAGTGGTGTTGGTTATCTGCAGGAGCCTCCTGTCTAGGCATGGGATGAAGACAAGCTGCCAAGCATACTCATAGATAAATATTTATGAGTTAAGATGAGAGAGATTGCAAAGAAATGAAGTACAGAGAAAACAATACCTTCTTTCTCCAGGGCTGCCCTGCTTCTTCTCTGCCTCAGAAAGAAACAAGTCCTAGCTGAAAACATTTTAAACTAGAAAAAGGCCTGAAGTAAAAGTTTGCATCAGGACACCACATCTAGACTAAGCACCTTAGTTCAAAAGCAGCTAGATATTAATCTCTGTATCCAGGTTCACACTCCTCCAAAACCCCAAAAGCTGGGTTTGACCTAAAGCAGAGAAAAGTTCAGGACAGCAACTTGGATCTAAATCCAGGAACCCATCTGGGAACCTTGTCCTTATACTTTTGAAAACTGAGGAGGATATTTGAGCTGGATGGTAACAGAGCAATGTGATCGTCTTCCACTATGTTCTTTTTTCTCCCTTTCATCTTTTGAATTTTACGTGATAATTCTTGAATTGTACAACAGAGAAGAAAGAAATTCTCCTTCATGTTAACACCTAGTTAAACACTACTTATTGTAATTGCTTGGCAGTAGACCAAAGTATCTCCGTTAAAGTAATAACTTATGCTAATAGCTGTTGCTATTCAATATCGAAACACCTCTTCAGGTATGTGACATGGTTCAAATAGCTTATCACAGCCTCAGCAGCCCTGCTGAGCCCCTCTGAAGCGTTGCTTTCTCTACCCTGAATACTCACCAGCTAAAATCCAGGGTTACCAAGATGAAGGGAACAGTCACAGCTTTCTCCCCCAGTGTAAGCTCATGCACAGTAATCCTAGGCTTGCCAGGACCATGTTGGATGCACTCACAATGTGTTCAGCCAACACAGGGTGAACACATGGGCGAAGGTCTGTGGGTATCAAGGCTGAGATCCTCAGCATTCAAGACCACCAGCAGTCCAGCACTTTCACAAATCAAATCACCATGTAATGGTGGGATCCACCCACGGTGCAGCTAAGTTACCTTTTCTGGGCCTAATGGAGCTCAGGCTGGACCCAGAAGTTTCATAAAATGTATGAGGTACATTCATGCTGTTGACAGAGCTAGACTTTTGTGTCTCATCCAAAAAGTTCTGAATGAGATAATTAACAGACCAAATGATTAGTCCCTTAAAGACTTAAAACAGTAGCCAGGTCTCAAAACATATGTGTACATCTAGGGACAAGAGGAACTACTTGCTCCTAAACTTTCCTGACAGTTATGTTCTTAACTACTCTGAGTTCTTCTAAGTATTTGTCCACTGGTATCTGTGTTGCAGACATAGCCTAAAAACCACAAACAAACAGACTTTAGTAAAAAATGTCCATATTTAATGATTTAGATTAACATTATAACTGAGTAAAATGGAAATTCCTTTTTTTTCCCCCCTGCCACAGAACATCAATCCCAATTCATCAACAAGGCACAAGAGCCCAGACAGTAGAGAGCCAAAGAAACTGGATTGCAGTGCTTCTAACTCATTTTACTTGGAATATACTAAATCTGTTAATTAACCATAGAGGTTTTCTCACCCACTTTGAAAAACTTCCTGCTCCTAGAATAAGATCTTTACTGATTCTGAAGACTCTCAAAAATTTAAGAAGCATTTCTGCTAAACTCTAAAAGACATGAATGCAAGCTGCCTCAAACCCAAATTGTATTCTCCCTTTTCTCAGACAGTTTGCAAAAATTTCCCCTTTCCACTGTGTCATCAAGCAGTGATCCTATTTCTTGACTGGCAAGAAGGTGGGTTTGCCTGTGCAGATATATATTTTTGCAGCTGAAATAAAAATGCAAAAGTGGTTCTTAAAAACAGCTCTGTCGAAAATGGCTATGTGAGTGTTAATATACATGAGAAGAGTACCAGAAACCTGAGCCAGACACATGCATCACAGGAAAGCCTCACATTTTTTCACTGGCTGACTTTAGTGGGTTTTAGGGTTTCATATTGGAACAATTTGCTTCTCCATCAGATAAAATGGAATCTCTCCAAGCAAAGGGCAAAGAGCTGCTTGTATCTCCATTTCTTTCCAATGCTTATGGATGCCTCTCTTCACTAGCCACTGGTTCTGCAGGGTCATAATTTTAATGGAAACACATATTTACCCAACTATGGCCCTTGTGCTTTCATGTCAGAGAATATTTCCCTTTTCTCTTTCTAGTCAATATTTCTAAACCATGCTATTAACAAGGGCAGAAAATCTAGCAGGCACCCATTATGTTTTCTTTAATAATAGATGATATCTGTTTCAAGAAGATAAAGATATTTCCTTGCTCTGGGATGTGTTCTTTTCCTTCCAGATAAGCCACTATTTTGCACATTACATTTGCTGCCTTCCAGAAACAGCAGATAACACTGAAGAGATTTAATTAATATGTACCACAGCATGACCTCAATGGAGAGAACATCTACCCTAAAGGAGCGGAGCTGTAGGAGGTAATTAGAGCACACCATGACATTTATTACTAATGCTCTTCCATTGACATTTGCTGTTGACAGGCTGCATATAAAGTTTTCCTCTGTTTGCACTGACTTACAATGATTTAGACCTCCCCACATTTGTAAGTAAGAATGCTTTTGCTGTTTACAGTAAATTAAAGCATAAGAGACAAAACAAAATCTTGGCCTTTCGAGAGCAACAAAGCTAAACTCCCACCAACTTTCTGGACCCAAATTTCTTCTCCACAGAGCATATTATGTATAAGTGCTGCTAGTATAAAATAAATCCTTTCAGAAGGGGAGAAGTCCCATGTTCCTCTCCCTAGTCTCTTCTGCTGTGTAGATTTAAGGAAACAGTAACTGTTGAGTGTAAAATGGATGAACAGAGAGACAAAGAACCTGGATCAAGAAACCACTTCCAATCCCTCTCCAGACCTACAAAACCTCTCTGCTACTGAGTTGCATTACAGAGGGGATGTCTGAGTACTTTATTAGCAGATGCATTTAGGTAATGAAATGATCCTTTCGGGGTTTAAAACATACCTCAAAATTAATAAAATTTGGCAAAAAGAACACAATAAGTAGAGGGCAAACTCTACTGCTATCAGTAGAAATATCTAGAAACACTGTAAAAGCCCTGGCAAAAATTTGACAAATGTTACAACCTATGAAATGCTTAGTGTAGTAGAATGAAGCTGGAAGAATTTCCTTTTTTAAAAGTAGTTTCACTTGGGATGAAGCAGCCAATAACTCAGCTAATCTCATTCAAAACCATTTTTCATCCCTTTCCTCTTGCAGTACATGAAAATTTACAATAAAATAAAAATAAATCAGTTTTGTTGTAATGAACATGCTCTGTTTTGGAGCAGTCTGTTCTCACCAGTAGACAATTATACCTTTAGCTGTTGGAGGACAACAAAAAAAGACTGAAAATTTGAATTTGTTACAGTGAGCTATGAGGAAAGAAAAGTAAAAACAGTGGGTACTTGTAACACTGGAGGCAGCACAGGTCAGGTACATATTCAGAATATCTCAGAAACTACAGGAATTAATCACTACCACGAATAACATATCATGCATACAATACCACAGCCTATTCTTGTGAAGTCTTCCACAGCTAGAAAGTGGTTTATGTTACTGCCTAATGGGAATGTAATGAGAGTTATTACATCCCCCTTAAATTATGTTCTGTCTCAGAACATAATCTATATGTGTTTCAAATTTAGTGGATAAGGAAGATTTAGCAGCCTCATTCCCACATAATATTTATGCCTATGAGAACATCCTGCATGTTCTATTTGAGTAATTTCCAGGCATCCCAGTGATTTCAAAAATACACTAATAGAAAGCAGCAAGGAGAGTACACACAAGAACATTGTAATTAGAGATTATTTACTCAGAGTGAAGAAACCCCAAACACTTTCAGATAAAAATCAAAATAGAGCCATGTTTCTACTTTGGCACTTGCCACAGTTTTTTCACATGAAAGGAAAAAATGCATTAAACTTCTTGGCACAAGGACATGCAATGATTTGGCCAGGATTTATTATGCTAATTGCATTGACCTCATTAGCACATTGTGCACTGCTTACTGCCCACCCTGTAGTACTCTCCTGCTCTTACTTATCTCACACTACAGTTAGAGGGTTTGGGTCTTGGATACGTTTTGCTTGGACTGGTTACTCTCACAGAAGAGAAATAACAAGAATAACCAACAATCAATTACGATTAATTTTACTTTTGGTTAAAGTGAGAGAAAATCAACTATGTGCCCATGATGCTATTTGAGAAGGTTTTTGTGTTTGTTTTTAAGAACACAGATGATTCGCAAAAACTGGAATCTCAGAATCTCATTTCTAGGTACAGAAAAGACTTGCCTACAGCTCTTCCCAGCTACCTGAAGTGACTGACTGCTGTGAAAGATGTCCAACAGGCACAGGGCTTGTGAGAGCTGGGTGACCTGGGAAATTCAGATAATTGAATTAAAGAAGCTGAATGAGGCTTGTTAGCTTGGGCACAGCCTTAGTCCAGAACTTGTTTATCTCCAGCCAGGTTGGAAAAAAGGCAGAGTGAAATCAAGTCCCTCAGCACAGGTCCCTGTCACTGTGCTTTCCTCATTTGCCTATGACAGATGGCTGTACACAGGGCTGCTCCTTTCCTGTAGCCAGGCATGGCCACAGACTGGTAAAGTAGTCCATTAACATGCAAAAATGGTATTCTGACATGTTTAATCTTCTACATTTTTTATACCCATTTCCTCTACGTACCAGTCCAACGTGGTGCATGAGATATGGAAGGCTTCAATTCAAAACTGTGCACCACCTCATGGTTAAATGCTGCACAGTGGGTGGCTGTGCAGGTGTTTTAAACTGTAAAAAAATTAAAGCACTCATTGATGTCGTAATCTGAAATCACCAAAAAGCCAAATGCTGCATTCTGAGCATATCCATTTCTTATTCAGTGACACAGCTACAGCAGTCAAAACCCAGCAAAAGCAGATATTTTCCTAGTTTTCTTAAAAATGTGTGTGAGGAATAGGTTTATTACTCCCCTCCCCAACTAATAATATTTTTGAAGCACTTTGCTTAAACTATACATACGTAATCAGGACACATGGTACGCTCTTACAACCTTAGGACCGTGAATATTACTGTCCTGGAGAATAGTAGGGTCTAACTATTATGGAAAAATTAGAATTGTATCCTGACGCATATTCCCCTCACCAAATTGGATCTGAAAAAATGGTCACACGTGCACTTCCCAGGAGTTTAACTCTGTAAGAGCTTGGCAATGTATTGCAATAAGACTCCAAAAAAAAGAGATATCTTATTAAATATCCTGTTTGAGTAACACATTGTAAGCCCTTGTAATAGGTCCTTGATGGACTATTTGCAATCTCTTCACATACATATGTATATAGAGACCTTTCCTTCCCCAATTTTACCTCCCTTATTTCAGATTATGAATACATTTTGCAATTCATGTGTAAAGCTACTACCAAAAATAAAGAATTTACAGGCAGTGGGAAATCCTTTGAGTATTTCTAAGTTGGTTTCTGTTTATAGGGATATCCTCCTATTCTGTCAGAAAGATCTGCAATGGTAAAAGTCTTAGAAAAGCCACGGCTCCATGGGAATACCCAGTCAAGTCAGATCTGAAACTCTAAAGACAACATACATAACTTACAGCATGTTAAACCCAAGTGGTTAATACCCTGCTTTCAAAAAAGCAGTAACTCCATGAACATGACAATGCTGCAATCGTTTCTAAGGGAGCCTTTGTAGAAATGCAGATCAAATGCTGAGCACTTCAGAAAAATTTAAAATCCAGACCTACATCTGCTTCAGTAAAAATATTTTGAGAGTTTTATCTCTATGATTTGTTACATTAGCCTTAAAAAAACCAAATACATGCACACACACACACCACAAAATATCATTTTATACTTCTTACACAAGGGAAAAGGTTGTGGATTTCCCTTCTAAATTAAGCAAACAGTGTAGAAGCTGAGTGAAAGCAAGCAAGATATCATAATTTCTATTTTAAATGAGTATAAATGGCAAAAAATCCCCAACCAAACCACAAAACAGACTCCACGTCTCCAGTTTTTCACTCTCTTTGCCAGCTTTCTCACTGAAGCTCTGCAGGACCCCCAACATATTCCTCCTGGAAATACAAAGCTAATGCTTGTTCTGAAAATTCAGAATCAAGCTGATTATAGGTGGCTTGTCACGGTTTTTCCTCTTATTAGATTTCAACTAAATTCAATTACACAGTGTTCTCCTTGCTGCCATGAGATGAATGGCAGGACAAAGATGAATGAACAGAACTGCTGAAACTGATTGATCCCAACATGCAGGCAGGTTGATTAAAGTGTCCAGAAGCAAAATGAGGAATAGTATTCATCTGTAACTACTGCTTGGGTCTTCAATTAAATGCTGTTTTCACCAAATGCCAAGAAACAGTGTGATTCCTGTTGATTTAGCAAGAGCGTGAGTGCAGCACCCAAACTGAAGCTTGATGAACTGAAATAAAACTTATTTTTACATCGCTCCTTCTCTGCAGCTTTCTTTTCAATGGCTACTTAGCTGCCACAAACATATACTTGGAAAGATTAAACAACCAAAAAGCATGCTAATGTAAGGTAAAGTCGAAATAGAAACATACTGATAGACATACAGGTCACAGGTGAACAGGCAGGAGTTTGGTGACTGTTCCATGTTTCCTCTCTCAACTCCCATGATAAAGTGGGGACATGTGAAAATACTCAGCCACACATTCCTGAGTGGTTAGCTGCCTCTGGAAGTATTTCCTAGTCTGGAAATACTACATCTTGGCAGTATTGATGGAGGCATTGATTAATGAGGAAAAAAATCAGATACTTTCTGCATGTTGCAGCAAGAGTTTCCATAATCACTCTGAGCCAAAGGTTAACAATTCAAATGCATCTCGATCCCCAGGCAGATTTGCTCAGACTCTGGCAGAGTGCAGAAAAGTTGATGAAGGGTGTCTGAGCACACCTTCAAGGGGACAGATACGTAAATCTTTACTCTACTCTTGCAAAAGCAGCATTTTCCATATGTAACCAAGGACCTGTTTTGCTTCTAACCCACAGGGTGATCCATTCTCAGATGCTTTTACAAACTGCATGTTTCACCTTGTTAGCCACATATTTGGTTCATGTATTTCTAAAGCAGTGGCCAGATCCCAGCTGTCATCCTGGACTTTTAACTATTTTCTCTCAACCATCTGTAGTTTCTTCTGCAATGCTAACATGGTTTCTGGCACCATGTTGGCTTCTGAACCTGTGTCCAACTTCAAACTAATAAGTGTCCCTTTACTTTCAGGCTGACGGGCCATTTGTCTTGTCCTGGCACACCATCCTGTTTCCTGAATAACACTTCAAATATAGTGGTATCTTCTCCCTTGATCTATGCATTGCACTAATGCTTGCACAGAGCAGGGCCATCTGTGCAGGGCTTGAGGCATCTCAGATTCTTCCAGTATTAGATTTTGCTAGGTTTTGTAGACTTGGCTTAGGTAATTTGCCAGGATCCATTTTCTGCATTTCCCCTGCCTTATGAAATCTCTGACAAAGCCAGTCTTAACTGCTCAGATCTTTGTTGCACCTGCAGAGACAAACCCTGGCCAAATTAACTGAAATCTTTTCAAACCTTCAAATACTTCAGATGTTGTCTTTCTCTTAACTTGCATTTGCTCTCTTCAGCAAGGGGGTAAGGTGTAGATGACATGTTCTCTAACACTATGGATAACAGTGGTAAGGTTTTCTAAGCTCACTGTGTTTCCATGCATTCCATCCTCTGCCACTCTCATTTGCTGTACAGAAATCCTTCAGAGCCAAAGTCTCAAAGAAAGAATTTCTTCAATGTATGGGTCATTAACGCCTTGCTCAGCATCATGTAAGTGCATTCAAAAGAAAAAAGCAGCCCCCAAAAGCTCCTGGGAAAGTTTATATGCAAACGATACAATTCATTTCAAGAAACCTTGTGACACAATCCACAGACTAACTCTGCACACCCCCAGAAGTAGCTATCTACCAGCTTTACCAGCTTAGCCCAAAATCTCAATGCTAAATCCCCTCACCTCCCTGCGTTGCTCCCCATCAATTGGCCTTTGCAGTTATTTGCCCATTTCATTAGTGCTTCCCAGCTGCCTTCTCCTCCCTAACTCTGCACATGATTAGGTTCTCAGCACACTGAGAGTTTGACATGGCCAACCATTGTGATGGTCCTTGGAAAGCTGCTCTCAAATGAAGCTGAGTCAGAAGAGGCAGGTCAGTCCAGCATCCAGTATCCTCCATGGCTTACTGATGGGCCAGTGCCTTTCCACAGCAGGGTGATGGGACCTCCAGGAAGCTGGTGTCATGTATATCCCACCCAGCAACTACATGTTCCCTTTTCCAGCTCACAGCAGAAATTAGCTGAATGAATCTCAGGCACACAAAGAGTTTGACATGTCCCTTAGGAGTTCTGGAAGGTATGTGTCCCCCAGACTTTCACATTTGTGAGTCAAACAACAGACTTTTGGCTTCAGCTAATGGAAACATTCCAGTCTTGATGAATTTCAAGGAATGAGGTCTGAAACAGAACAGATGTAGATACAACCCAATTTCCCACTTCGTGCAGGGGCACCATCCCGTCCCTTCCATCCCCTGCACCTGTAAGACAGCATGGTGTCTGCTCATTTCCCAAACTCCAATTCTGCCTCCACAAATGAGGAAATCACTCACGAAAGGAAAAAGCCAAGTAAGTGCTCATTCACATGGAACAAGTCCACTGATTTCCCTGCACACACTCATGTGCTCTGCCTCATGAAATAAAACACAGCATTAACAAAAATTATGTTTAAGTCAAACCACATATTCTCCTAAAAGCAGCAATGGAGATGTTTCACCCCACTTAGGGACTCCTCCTTCCTGTACATGGGTAGTGTCAAGACTGGTATGGTCACAGGACTAAAGCTTTTGCAAGAAGCATGCCATTTAAACCTCAGGATCATCTCCTGTAACCAGCGGCAGTACTGGCACCAGGTCAGAGTCAAGCTCATCAGCCACAGGTCTTAGTGAAGTACAAACTGTTTTCCACATCCACCATCTGAGGCCAGAAGCAAGAAGCAAACACCACCGACACAGAAACAGCTACATATGCTGCTGAAGGAATAATTAGTGACTGTGCACTGAACACCCACAGAGCAGATGCAAGATGATATTGGATATAGCAGCATCAGCTAGGTGCAAATGATGACAGCTGGGGACTTTGTGCACGATGAGACAGCAGCACATGCAGATCTGGCCTCCTGGAGACCAAGGCAACAGGGCACATGCTGAGCACTTCCACTGTCCACACAAGATGTAATCTCATGAGATGTGAGAGTACCCCTTCTTTTACAGTTGAAAGGATTGGCTTAGACCCAACCAGGAGAATCAAATACATGAAAAAATGGTGTTCAGACTTCTGGGAAAGTGGTAATAGGTGCCTGACCCTGCTGTTTTGGGATGAGGAAGAGAAGCTAGGGCATTCCCCTCTCTCATTTTAATTAGTGCTTGCACTTGAGCCTTCAGCAGAAGCTCCCTGAAAACGCAGATTGAGATGACAGTAAAGCTAAACCAGAGGAACGTTAAATATGCAGGTGATATTTTGCTGAGGCAGTAAGATCCTTCAGTCTCGGTTCACTCCTTTATCGGACCTTACAGAACAGACTTGCCAGATCTCTAGTTTTAAGATGAAGCAGAAGGAAAATAAATTTTAACTGTGTGAGGATACTTTTCAACTTTTCAAGGACTGAACATCAACACATCCTTCCCATTTTAGTATTCACACCACCTCTGGGTGAGACAAACTAATAAATGGATTAAAACAGTTAGGCAGCTTAATTTTTTTTAAAGGATAAATTGAGTCACCAAAACTTTTCATTATGGAGCAGATAAGGCTTAGTCAATATAGTTAGCTGGAGAAAAAAATTATATTTTGTATTTGTTTGGAGGAAAAAATATTATATTCTATATTTGTTTGCTCTGGAGATATCCAAGATATATCTTCCCAAGCATGATTCAGTTTGTGAAAATGATCTTTTGGGAAAAGAAGAAAATTGCAATATCCTTATATATCATGAATTATAGCACTCTCTATACAAAAATGAGACTGACATTATTTCCAAATTTGCAACTGTATGCAAGAATGAACACAGTTCTGTAGCAAATACATTTGCACAGTCAGTTGTTAGAATCTTATTTGGGCAGAACTGGAATACACCTACCCAGGCACATCTGCCCTGCAGCACAGCAGTAGCTTGAGGGCAACAGGAGCTATGAAAGCTCTCACAAAATGCAAATGGAAAAGACAAAATACAGACCTCTGGTTGAAATTGGTATGGTCTCATTCAACACAGCCCCCACAGAAATACACATAGAGGAAAGTTATAGTATCAGGATCAATGAGATGAAAAGATGATGTATGAGAGAGAATTTATATACTTTGAACACAAGGAATTGATCAGCTTTCAAGAGCTGGAAAAAATCAGTTAATAAGTTTAACTTGCTGAACAAATATTTCCAGAGAGGTAGATGTAGAAGAAATATCTGTGGATTAGACAGCCTGTCATATCGATAGGTCAAATGCAGCTGAAAGATTTGAAGAGATTTACCTGGCTGAGAGGCTGATTAGAGTTTTCTGACACCTAGCATATTAACAGAAAACATGGGGTTGATCTCTCTGAGTTTAGGACTAAAGTCTAGCCCAAGTCAGAAGTTTGTTTGTGGCCATGTTTTAAAATGGAGCTATTGACTTTTCCCTTCAAAATGTCATTTTCTGTTTTTTGTCCCCAAATGAGGCAGTTACAATTTCATTCAAAATGAAAGAAATTATTTCTCACTTGCTGAGAAAGCAGAACATTGAATTTGAAGTTGGTGCTAATTATATCTGAAATTTGTATTGTTTTGCAAATATTCAATTCTCCCCCTGCAAAACCAAGAAGAAAATCTCTTTCACAGAAAAATTGAAGTTTTTTATCCAAATATGTCTGTTAACAAAAATGGAAACCCCAAGTCTTTGTAAAAATTGAAGCCCAACAGATTTAATCCAGTGAAGACCTAGTCTAAAAAAGTAAAAGTCTCATGGTTGGCATTCCACTGAATTATGAACTCAAACACTGAGTAACCAGCATCTATTATAAAGAACTTGCATACATCTGCCACAGCAGTAATCCAAGCTAAGTACACCACACATCTAATTAATTAAATTTAGCAAAATGTCAAAGGTCAACCACGAAATTTCCATATCTGTTCACTTTGACAAAGAGGTAATGAAATAATTTCCAGTTGTAACTCCACTATAGATGCAAGGTGCAAGCCCAAGATAATTTTGACAGGTTTCTGAAAGTCACACCTATACTGTATTCGCCTTGGTCCTTGTGTGACAGATAACAGCAGCATTTTCACACATTAAATTATTTGTTCTTATTGTGAATAGTGTGAAATTTTATTCACCATTCCTCAGCCATTAGGAAAAATGAAAAGATTATATAGGAAATTATGCAAATTGACATTGCTGATCTTTTAAAATATTGCTGGAGGTTTCTGAGATATATTACCAGGATAACCTCTGTACATCAGAAAAACACCGCAGTGCTGGCTATCTCATTTCCATTTTATAGCCTGTGTTACAGACATAGGTACATTATATTTCAGAGATATATAGCAAGGAGGCTTATAATTTATCCTTATCTGTAGAATATGAAGTAGGGTTTTAGAAACTCCTGCTTAGGGCTATTCTGCAGTGCAACTTTGATAAAATTGACAACCTATCTTTTTAGTCAAAGATTTATAGGACACGACTGCTTCCAATTTGCTTTTCAACAAGAAACAGCATTTCATGTAGAAGGCTCCCCCAGCAGACTTTGGGTGCAAGTATTACTTTTGAGAGGGAAGGGAAATGGCATTTGCTGATGTAAATTGATTTTTATTACCTAGGTGAACCTTTCAGTCCCTGGGGCTGGCCAGTGTAGGACCAGGGTGTCCAGCCCCTAACTAAATTATGGGAAGGGAAGCTCAGGGGGAAGGCATGTGCTTCTCACTATGAGCAAATGAGACCTGCAGGGGCATGAGTTGCACTAAATTTAGAATATTTGATGTCACAGCAAAGGGTACCACTACATTATCCTAAACATTAAGGGCTCTAAGACAGAGGTCACTGCCTCCATCCACTGTCCACAGCAACCATGTTCTTTTGGGACACATCTCCCTTAGGCTAGCTCAGCTCTGCAGCCAGAGCCTCTATATTCCTCCAAGTAAATTGCTGGAAATTGGAGAATCTCAATGCCTGAAATCCTCTGACATATTCCTGGTACAACATGCATGTGGGACATAACTGGGCGCTCAGGTGCAAGCACAGAATCCTGCAATTTAAGCCCACTACAACTGTACCTGCTCAACAATGGGGTTATGATGATTAATTAATTCATCTTTGCAAAGCACTTTGAAAGATTAAAAACAGCAATTAAAGTGTTTGGCTTGTACAAAGCTGAGACAACAAAATACTTTGGAAGAAAACAATAACTGATAACTCTGAATATTAATGCTGCCACTTAGAAAGAAAGCACAGACAGTAGTAAATTAATGAACTGAGTTTTAATGAATAGTATAACCTGAAGGGATGGAAAAATTGCAAAGATGTGCTAAAATATTTGGAATCTTAAAAACTCTGGATAATATCCAGAGGCTATACCTGGATATAAACAAAGAATGAGGTAGTGGGTTTTTGTGCTGCTTACTAAGTCTAGCAAAGTTTCTAGAAAGTCACTTATCTTTCTGGTATATAAACATGAAAGAAAGTTAAACTGTAAAACAGATTCTATGCTCTCCTTCATGGAAAAGCTGTAATGTAGTGGAAAAATCTGCTCTGCCTAGCAATTGGTTAAAACAATTGATGTAACTTCAGTTTCATACTCTAAACCCTGATCAGTGTACAGCACAGAAAAAGCCATCTTTTCATCTGCCAACAGTAATGCAACTCCTGTTCTTTAATTTGTACTTGGAAAGAAAACAGATTTGTTCTCTTCAGGAAGAAAAATTTCCTACAGTGAAAAGGCCCTTGAGTAATTTGTTTTGCTAGCAAAACAGGTTGGTATTGGGAACCTTAAATTCCACAGTATCTTTAAAAGTAAAAAAACGTGACTGCAAATATATGTGTAAATATGCCCAGACAGTGTTTTACTTCTTTCCTTCCTGCAAAAGAATGCATGAATTGTGTATCTTTAAGATTAATGGAAATTCAGCACTGAAATGAGCCTCACTGACTTGCATCTTTCATTTCTCAGGATACCCAGTTTCAGCCAGACTTACGTGTGGGTATGACTCAGCATTAGAATTTCAATTCAATTTGATCTGAAATTCATCCAAGGTAATTCTGAAGAAACTTGTTATACCTCTCATTACATTATGGTGTTGCTTACATTTTGGGTTGGATCCTTCCCTGTTGTCAGCTAGCCTGGTGTTATGAAAGCAAAAAAAAACCTGTGCAACTGCAGCAATGAGGGATCCAGAAGCACGGGAACAGCAGCAGAAGGAATAACATGAATGGCAAAAATAGCAGTGGTCCTCTCCGAAAAGCCCATACCACACTAGAGTACAGACCGGGTACAAACCAAGAGAAAAGGAGAGCCTGGAAAGATGGGCAGTCACATCTCCACTCACAGAAATGGACCCAAACCACAGGTAAATAGCACTGTCCAAAGTTATAGACATTATCAAATTGTTACATGTATATTCCATTACGTTAGAGGGTATTTTCAAAAAGCTGCATGTGTGATTATTAGTTGTTTGTAATGCACAAATCATCTATGCTATGTGGGATCTAAGCATTGGTCAACACCAAAGCATTCACTGCCGGATTTTATAGCCCAAATTTATTGTTTACTATTTGGCTGTCAGATTTATAGGGACATGCAGTGGACTACAATCATATATCAGCTAGTGCTGAGGAGTCATAGTTGCTTCGTGTTCTTAATTAATCATAGATTAAGATTGTATTTCTCCAAGGATTACAGGAGCAGCTACCACAAACGCCACTGGTGTCCTCCAAGGCTTCTTACAGCGTGACCATTCCTGGCTACAGTACAAGTGTAAGTGGGGTGCCAATGCCAGCAAGTCCCAGTTTGGCCTGATGACTGTATCACTGCCTGCTCTTACAAAGGAACACGGGCATGGTGCCTACCCCACTCACCCATTTCATTACTGGAATTTTAGCTCCAGGGAAGCACTGAAACCAAACAGCTCTGTGGCCTTAATGTGAGCACTCCCTGGCAAACACTCTCCTAGAAGGTTTTCCTTTGGTTTGCCTCTTACCTTCCCCATCATCCACTTGGCTAAACCACAGTTTCCCAGCCAGCATCTCCCCTTCTCTTCCAAAATAACGTGCACACTTTCACAGCAAAGTAGGAAATCTTGAGCCAGAGTTTCAACTTCCTGCTCATTTCCTCAAAGCTCCATTGATTCTACAATGGGTGTTGTTATCAGCAAAGATGGCAATAACTCCATCGCCACACACAATTCAAAGCTTATTTCAGAACAGCTGCACACCCTTCACATTTTTATTGACATAGCTATCACAGGCTAATAAAGTTTCATTACCTGTACTTAAAGACATTATTATCATGTTGTGTGTTTATATTATACAGAAATAAATCTGAAAGGAATCTTGCAACACTTTCATCCATAAATGCACAGCCATTTAGGCATAGGCATGCAAGTATGCTTATATTGCATGAAATGCACAATTCCCTACACTTTCCTCATTATAAGATACCATAGGGACCATTCCTACCTTAGGGATGAATTGCTTCTCCATTCTTAATCGTTCATTGGCTATATTTGAAAATGTCAAGAAGTCATCAGTGATAATGGCTTCTGATCAGCATCCCTGAATGCCTAGCAAAAGTCCTCAGATATGCAGGAATTTGCATCATTCATGAACTTAATTCAGCATCTGAATGAACTGCCAACTGTCAAAATATCCCTTAAAATACATATTTGTGCAAATACTTCATTTAATAAATTGAAACTGAACATTTTAAAAAATATCATATTCTAATTCTTCATCTAAACTTCAAAGCAAAAAATCAAAAAGCTATCTTTTAATGAGGTAAAAGGCTACTTCACTTTGATTTCTTTTATAAATGGAGTTTGATTGAAGTCGGTATGTTCCACAAAATGTTTTGATCTTGTTGAATAAGCAGTTTCTGTTGGAAAATTGTATTTTCATCATTTCCTGGAGAAATTGGTATTGCTCTATTAACTGCAGTGATTTACAGCAAGTGAGGACCTGGGTTGTAACAGCAGCAATCTTTGTCAGTATCTTGCAGGCACTTTTAAATGGCAAAGGTACTGTACAATGACAGAGCGTGCATTTTGGAAAGATTGAGAATGGTGGACGTGCAGTAAATTACTTTATATTAATAAGCTTAGTTTCAATGTGATTCTTGGCAAGCAGAGCAGAAGATGAGCAAAGAACCATTCCAATATATGCCCACAAATGGCTGCTGTGCTACTTGCTTTAAGAAGTGGGTTTCAAAATACTGCCTGCAGCCAGCTAGAGGGATCAAGCAGGGTCACAGCAAGACAAGCCACAGCTGCTTGAGAGAAAAAGCTGTATTTCTGTAACTGAGGGCTGACAGTCTTATGAACCAATAGGCAGTGGGCACAGAAACCAATGACTTATGTTCATACCTATTTAGTGTGCATGTAAGCTTCAGCAAATATCTATCTATCTATCTAAAATATAATATAGTGTCTGTACCAAAAGAATCCTTAATTAAAACAAACCACCCACTAGCTTGCTGATGGCCTCAGATGGCTCATCCCACCACGACAGTATGGCAGAAGTTTATCGAAAGGTCTTAGAGACTCATTTCAGACTGTCATATCACTTTCCTGTCTTCATATTTCTTTCTTTTGTCTTATTCTTGGGTCAAAAGGAACCTTTTAATTCCTTCTCTGTATGCAGGTAAAGTACACTAAATGTTCTGTGACTTTGGTGTCATTAGGAAGAGCAATAATTAATTGCTTTGTCAGTCCTATTTAAGACCTAAGAGCAAGTTTGAGCTACTGCAGTAGCATTTTTATCTTGACGGGCTGAAAATGAGTCGCTTGGCAGTAGTTAAGAAGCATTTCTCTGGAAGCATAAGGACTGACAGGATGGGAAAAAGAGGGGAATATAAATAGAAAAAAAAAAATCAACCCCCCCAACTCATTTTTACATAAGTTGCACAATTGCAAACAGATGTAACATTCACCTAGAGATAAAAAGAAGCAGATAACCCCATTCTTAGAGTCAGATGCTTTTATGTTTATTCACCACAGGGTTTGACTTAAGACAGTAGTTCCATGAACTACCTGAACGATTCAATAGCGACAAAAACTTACCACTGACAGCCATATAGGACTAGCAGGGACATAATCTGCATTGTAAAACTGCATTTGAGTCCAAAAGGATCCTGACAAATCGAACATACTAGGTGGAAAAAAATCAAAGGAGCAGCTAGACAAAATCCAGATGGAAGCACTGTGAATAATTCAAGTCTAGAAAACAGCACCTACCAATAAGACAGAAGGAGTTTAGAGTATAACCTAAAAGGAAAGGTCTTGAGGGGAAGTATGATAGCATTAAATGTAAAACATCCACATGTAAAATATGCCAAGGTCTCTGTCTTCCGTGTCCTTAAAGATGCAGACAAGTCATGGGAGTAAGCTGCAGTAAAATGGTTTCAAGATAGATATAGGAAAGCATTTCTACATGATTCTGTGAAAATGCTGAATGGAAAAAGTGAATAATCCTGACTGCTGAAGGTTGTGAACAGGATAGAAAAATACCCTCTGTCACAAACAGCATATCCCAGATCTCTTCGCTGCCAGATGATTTCTCTGTGCCAAATATGGCAAAGAATTCAGATCCAGAGAATCTCTGAACCATAGCTGATCCCATTGACCTCACTGCAAGCAGCTACCAAAAGAAGGAAACCTCTCTGGAAGCATGGAAAGATACAATACCAGTTCCAATAATATTCACAGGACTGTTGGTCACCAAGTGTAATGAGCATATTTGCTGCAAAGTGTGGTACAAGAAAGTGAATTCCTATGTGACAGCAAATTATATAGCACCAGTTTATACACCTTTACTCTGACAAAGAGATTATATTTTCTTTTAGAATGAAAAACAACATCACAGGGATCAAAAATGAAAATTATTTAGATGGGTTACACAAGGCAAGACATCATCTTGTGGGCCATCACAAATCCAAAGGCTGCACTGATACAGAAATAACACAGTAATAACAAACTTGATTCAGAACAAATAATAGGATATTACCATGACATAAGACATCTTTGAAATACATCAGTGTTCTATTGCCATGGCAGATATTTGAGCAAAATTCCCAGAAGACCACCAGTTTCACTCCTTTGAGATCACCATTCAGTAAGAAACTTATAAGGAAAACAAGCATGGTCTTCCTTGAGGGAAAAAAAGAAAAGTAATTTTTTTTCCCCCAGTTTCAACCTCTCTTAGGAACTCGAGTGGAAACTAAAGCTTTCACAAACTAAAGCTTTCACATCTACTGTCCACCTAAAAGTAAATTTTCCTCTTTTTGTACTGGAAAGAAATCTACTCACCAACTTACTAATAAGAAAGAATTCCTGACTCCTGCACAGTATTATTTTCCATTTTGAGCTCTGATTAAGGAAGAGACCAACCAACCAACCAACCAAAAACCGACCACAACCACACTTCTCTTGCTCAGGTTGTTTCAGCAACTGAGATCTTTAACGCCTGAGAAATAAATGAATTCTCTCAGTAGCTAGAAACCAAAATCTTGTCATGGTGCTACATAGAACTCAGTTTGAATTAACAAATTTACAGGTCAAATTGGTAAAATATACATGGAGCAGAGTACACTATTCCATTCCAGCTGTAGCACAGAGCAAAACCCTTCCTTCCTCTCATCTTAATTCCTTACTCCCCAGCTCCTGCCAATGCTCGTGCTGTGGGAAACAGTCCACAAAAAAGAAGTCCAGGCCTTAAGTCCTAAAACAGGAGCAATTTAAGGTAATTCAATGTGCTATTAACATTGATTAAATAATTGGCAGGGTGAAAAACTGCCAGCTCCAGTGTAAAGTAGTTACTTCATATTGGCAAACACAGCGTGAGCAAGTCACTTCAGGAGTGCTAACAGTGTCTCTGTGAAATTCAAACCTCAGTGTGGGAGATGTGCCATGCACAGGTCATTACCTTCATAACAGAGATCAAACCTAATGGCAGTGAAAGCTTACACAGAAGAAAACAAAACAAAAAAGTGAACAACTACATCTCTAACACGGTCATACTATTAGAGAGACAAATGCTGATAAAGATTACACCTTATGGTTCAACAAAAAACATATTCTCTGGATTATATTGTGGAGATTTATTGTAGATGAGTTGCAGTGATTCATTTCGCTGAAGTAATTAAATTTCTGTTGACACAAAAATCCTGTAACTCAAGAGGTTCAGCAATCCAGAGTTTTATTTAATCACATTTATCCTTCCTGCATCTTTGCACCTCTACAACTTGAGCTACTTTGGAGAGAAAATGAAATTAAGGTATGTTGGATGTAGACAAAGTGAAGAGAGCAGGCTCTTAAAAGTAAGCTAATCGAAAAATTCTGTGCTATAGACACACACCCAACTAGTTCTGTGGCCACTTGATTATTCTAATGTCCTTCCTTTTATAGCTCATACCAGCATTAATTTATGGTCCATTGCACCAAAATGTCAACTGTATCCAATGTAAAATTTTATAGTGGAATAAGAAAACATGATTGCACTCCACCGCTTCAGGCTAAAACAGAGGTGTTACGTCATCTGCTCCCCAAGGTAAATATCACAAACAGAATAAACAAGCACTGGAATGTTAAAACTACTTTTATTGTTTCAACACTCTTTTATCTATCATATGTATTACAGCATGCTCCTTCAAAATCCCCAGCCTGTTAAAGTGCAGCTGAGTTTGTGGATGTCTATCAGACTGTGTGTCTGTTACCCTTCAGGAAATCAATGCACATCCTGAGGGTTAGCAACCAAGAGGAACCCTGTTGTGCCCTCACTCATGGGAAGAAAGACCTTACACCACAAGTTGCTCAATTTCCAGTATTAAAAGGTAGGCACTGGTCATGAGGGAAGACAGAGCAACAGCTACACAACTCTTGCAAGAACTTCCTCACCAGAGAGACACAGCTGCTGGTAACTAACAAACCTGCCACCCCCAGCCGCCCCTCTTGCCAACCAACGCTATGAAGAAGAATTTTTCTTTTTCAGCAAACTGTCCAGATGATCCATGATTCTCTCTGATGTTCGTCTTTGAAAATACACAGCACAAGGCACTAACTTAGAACTCACAAAACTGCAGATCCGACCCAGGAAACTGTATGCAAGCCACTAATTTAACTGTGAATAGAGCTAACATGGAGATCAATGTGCCTGACATCCCCTCCTCTTCAACTACTGATCAAAGCCCACTAACAATGGAAACTTTACTTTTAACTTCAGTGGATCTGTAACCACACTCAATTATGTTAGCTTAGCACATCAAACTAAAGCTTCCAGAGCTGGCTGGCTGCAGAGGCATTTGTACCTTAAACGCTAAAATTTAATATAACTTTGTTGTGAGATGACACCTTCTTTTTTTATTTGATTAATCTAGGTATGTATTTCCCTTTATATTAAAAAAAAAAAAGAGAGAGAGAAACCAGATCAGAATTCTGTGAATACACTAACAAATAGTTTAAGGAAAATCATTAAAAATCACTTCCAAATATTTGGAATCCTAGTCATCACTTCGTGGGCAGGTTCCTGTCTGGTATTAACTGGGATTAAAATCAGGTCAGATCTTCTAATTTACACATGCTGAAAATGATGAACCAAAATCTAGATTTGCCTGATACTACCAAAAAAAGAAGAAGAAAAAAAAAGAAAGAAAAAAAATCCTAACTATTATAAATATCAAAGAATAACTGCTAAAATTCATACCACATTAAACTCAAGAAGGTAGTTAATTCCTATCATTCCAGCCTCAGAATACAGATTCAAAAAAGGTGAAAATTCTCCTCCAAGGCTACCCAAGTGCTTTAATTGCAATGGCAAGACTGCAAGTTTGACTTCCTCTAAAATATACAAAATTGTAAAAAAATCTCAAGGTAATCAGAAAGGAATAATTTTGAATTGCACCACCAGAAGTCAGAGTAAATCCATAGCTAATATAAATCCATAGTAACAGGAACAAATCTGATTTATCCCAGCTGACTAATAGTTTCATGTGTTTACTTTCCTTAAGAAAAAAAATTACATAGCAGTACTGCATAACTAATATGATCTTCTAGCTTCATTTTTTCCCTAATTAGTTTTCAAAGTGATGTAGTTGCTAGTCCTGAATGTCTTTATGTCTTTATTCTACATTCTTAAATTATATTTAAGCTGAAGATGAGCTTTAATCCAAATCCATTTAAACACTCTAAGAAGAAAAAACAGATTCAGCTTTGACTTTTTCAAAAACCTCCGCCTCAGTATTAAAAAGCCACAATCCTCAAAATATTTTTAAAAAACAAACTCCTTTATAAGTTTTAGTTCAGAGCACTTCGAATGTTTATAGACTCTACTTCATAAGAAGAGTTCCAAGGCCACTACCAAATTAAAATATAGGTCTTAAGTATATAAAGTGTCCCCCTAAAATTATGTGGCCTTGTGAGAAATACTAGTAGCTAACAATGAGAAGCCAGACAAAACCTGATACCAATCTGGGCAATTAAAGCTAACCTTAAACCCTACCCAGTGGGCAGTGCTTTCTCAGTCCTGACTTCACCTTCTGGCATAGGCTGTCCCTGTCAAATGAAGATATTACTGTGGGAAACTACAGAGCAGGAAGTATCTTCCTGGCTATTCTCACAAAATGGGATGAAACCATGACATCTCAAGGTGAGAGAGTGCACCCATCAGCTAAGGTGGCCTCTGTCAGCCTTCTGAGGCACGGACAGCTCAGTATGGGAGATACTCAAGATGCACCCTTGGTACTTGGACCTTTCCTACTGTACCCTGACAGTGTGTCAGGAATCCCACAGACTCAAGGAGGAGCAGGAAGGCAGGAGGAAAAGGAAAATTCATCCTACTCACAGTGGGAAGAGAACAAGGAGTAAAGACTACATGTAATGCTGCTCCAATATCATCAGTGTTCATGTGCAATAAAAAGCTAAACCAAAGGAGCTTCTTATCCCATGGGAAACATATTTTGCTTGTGAGGCTATGTATCTGTCCACTCTCTTGGTGAATTGAAGGGCCTGGGGAGAAACTCAAATAAATATTGCCTTTAATTAGGCAATTTAGATTCTTGACATAGAGCAATTTAAGGAAGGAAACAAGACCAACCCCAAATACACCAGAACAAACATCTTCAAACAAATGACTGATGTACATGAATGGCTGCTTTCTTTTGCTTATGCAAAATATTCCCAATATCCAAATGAAATTTCAAAAATCCTAAACAGTATGCCTTCCTAAGCCTTCAAAAAAGATTAATACATTAGAAAACCCAAAAAATTCTGCAGAAAAGATTTGATCACAGTCTTTCCTGATGTCTGGCACAGTCTCAAAGGAAGCATTTTTACCTAAGCAGCCAGAGGCTACAACTTTAGTCATGCTTGAACGTCCCTTTGCTGGGGGGAACTCGAATGCCCCACTTACTGAGATCTCTGGCAGAAGGCTGTTCCAAGTGTTTTCTGAATCATCCATTTTCAGAAGAGATCATGTCCCCTTTAAAATCCTTTTGCTGAAGTCTTTAAGGGGTGTTTGAGAGTCAGACATACCTTTTTTTCAGGGACTAGTGCCAAGAGCTGTCTCAGCTAATGCATTACTGTTACTATATTGCTGCTGCTCAGGGGAGAGCTGATTTCTCTCCCTGAGGCATTCCCCACACCCATCCCATATCTATTGAACATATACACTCACTCATTCCCCTGAAGATCCAAGTCCTGTTGCCTGCATCAAATTTAGGAATTTAGAAGTCCCCAAGCAGTAGATTTGGGCCCTTTTTGTTCACCCAGCCCTGAGTTTCCTTGGCAAATCAAAGTTTTGTATGCAAAGCCTGCTGGATCAAACAGCCAGCAATCCATATAATTCAATTTACCACACTGGGTGGAAAAAAAACCTGAAAACTGAAAAACTTATTCTTGCAAGAAACAGAAATCAAAGAGCAGGAGAAAAACAAAGAAGCTCAGCTCAGTCTCAAAAGACATTCAGTCTCAAAAGACACTCAAACCCAAGAAAAGGAAGAAAACAAACCATCAGTGCATATTAGGAAGTTTCCCTAAATATGCAGCTGGCTCCTTGTGGCTCTCTTGGTGAGGTGTTCACAAATTCCTTCTCTAGAGTGCCAGCATCATTGTATGGAATCCATGGCAGAAACAGGTGAGTGCTGTTTTCTGAAAGTTATTGCACATTACCACAGCTGACTTCAACAATAACTTCTAAATGAAATGTAGATAAGCCCTCTTAATTCCAATTACCCTTTATTTTAAAGCTTAATTACAGTAGTACAGGACTGTCATGGAATGATAATTACAATTTATTTAAACATCGATAAGTAAACATTAGGTTTTATTTTCCTACTGTGAAATGTATCTAACCTAATGGGTTGATAATTCCATTTAATTGTGTGCAAAGAAACTGGGTAATTTCTGTCAGGTATCATAAAATGGCAATGACTGCTTTATCACAAGATATTAACATTTTCCAAAAGCAACTGTTCTTTTTATGAATCAGCAGCTCCATTCAGCTTTATTTAGTTCTCAATAAAAGGACAAAGGAAAAAGTTGGAGACTTGTGCAGAGAACAGGGTCTACTTCAGGCCTTACCAGTAAAATGCAAATTAAATTGTGGCAGAAGTAATCTTCAGGCCTTGGGAGACACGCAGTGACTGCCACAAGGCTGTGAAAGCCCTGCCTTGAGATTTGGCCACTAGCTAAAATCTGACCATCATCTTGCTGCGGCCTCCATCCTGTATCAGGCAGATACAGGTCACAGACACACTGCTGGAAATCAGGAGTGGGGTTTTACAAACATTCCCAGGATGAGAATCGCCCTAAGTGGGCCTTGTTTTCCAAACATCCTAAATGTATTCCAGCAACACTTTACTGATTAATGAAATGAAAGAAAAGAATAGGTGGCAGATTTGCCTGCCTAATACTTATAACCAGGTGCTGCAGACAGTAAGAAGGGCTCAGATAAGACTTCAGGGCATCATCAAAAGGTAACAGAACAGCTGGATCAAACCCTTGGGCACTTTTATTTCCACCCCAGAAAAATTAATAAGAGAGACTTTCTCTGAATCCAACCTACCAGATGGTGGTTCTCCTTTTGCCAACACTCTTGGGTCTATTTCAGGGTATGAAAGAAAGACTTTTTAGTAGGGAAGAGGCGGAAGGGTGGAAGATACAATAGCACATGTACTGGAACTAAGGATTCAGATAAAGCATAACAAAACTTTTTCTCCATTCAAAAGTTTCCCTGCAAATCCCAGAAGAACTTTTTATAGCTGCAAGTCCACACATCCAGAGAGAGTGTCTCCATTTAAGTCAGCTGCATGTGCTATCCCACAGCACATAAAATCATCTTTCCCAATCTTCCTAAAGCTGCACAGTGTAAACCCTGACTGCCAGGAGGAGATTGGCTTATTTAACACCAAAAATCCAATGTCTACCTGGACAAACAACTTTAGTGATACAATATAACACCCACTCTGCTCTTCACCACTCAGCTCAGATGGAAATCAGCTCAACTTCTTCCTCCCATGTCAGGAGGGAAACAAAGCAAACCAGCAGCTGTGAAAGAGTCTTGAGAGGATGGACTTTGCCTTCTGAGTCCCCAGACTTCCTCATCCACCTTTCAAAATGCAGCATCAGCAGAATGACTCAATTCCATTCCTCAGGCCTTCCCAGAAGGAATGCATTTTTTGCACAGGGGTAAATAACAGCATCTGTGACAATCTCCTCTGTAACGGTGACTTGGCCACACTGATGTACAAAGTCCAGCATTGGTCTGTAGCTGAGTTAGACACCATCACCTCAACTTTTGCTTTCCCATGGGACCTTCCTGTGATTAGATTGTGTCTAGGACCCATCTATCAGAGGCCTGGGCTACACAACACTGCATCCTTCAACCACTTGCTGCTCTTCAGCCCAGAGCATGATGCAGGTGGGAACCCTTTCCAAGTGCTCTGCTCAGATGTGTCAAGCAACTCTTTGAGATGTGTGAGCAGCTCAGAGCAGTATCTGAATCCTAACTAACATCAATTCCTCTTCACAAGCCTGTGTCTTTATGAGGAAGCTGAAGCAGCTGAACATTTTACAAACAGAAAAACCAATTTGTAATTTACAAGAACCTTCATTTTTCTGAAACAGAATTTTCTGTGTCTCTGCACTAAATGTTTGCCAATGATTCAAATAGGAACTCTGAATATTGTTTGGCCTAGCATATAAAAATAAAAAAAAAGAAATGAAAAGTTGGGGATAGGGGATTCCTGCCCTCAAAATGTGGTGCCATTTTTATTAATAAACACAAATATATGCACTTTTTACATACAGTCTAACTAAGCTGGCAACAGTCTAGCAATACAATGTCACAGAATTGTGCTGGTAATTTTCAGATTTTTTCTATATAAGTAATACTTATATTTCTGAAGAGAAGAAAACATGAGAAGGGGGAAGACATCAAACAGAAATAACTACATTTTTATTACTTCTCCATTTAAAATCATTCAGTTTACAACACTACTGGGTGCAGAGGCCTCTGCATGCAAATTAACCTGATATCTAGGTCACAAGATGCTTCAATGGGATTTCTAATTAGCAAGCACAAATTATCATTCTGATCAAATATTTCATAAAAATGCTGATAGTGAACTTAACTAACCTTTATCAATATGATAAGCAATTCCAAAGATAAAATCTGGCTGTTTATGCTGTCCACAAGACTTGTTAGCAAGAGATATCATTCCTCACACCTACCACGCTCGCAGCCTCCTTCAGTTGCAGCTCTTCGTCTCATTGAGGCTTTGAATTGTCATGCAGGAGGAGATCAGGTTCAGGTAAGCAGGCTATTTTGATCAGATACATTTTTATAACATTGCAGCAGCTGCATGGAAACAAATAGATTCTCACCAAGCAAGAGCACACTCTTCCTAAACTACAGATATAAGGTAAGAACCACAAAAAAAAAAAGTAATTTTTTTAATTGAAGCAGCAGGACAGATCTTTGTGTGGCCTAAATTATGTCCAGCTATGTCAAAATTTTTTTCAGATTGTTTCTTTCCTATAAAATCAGATGGTTTATTTTACCCTGCTCTCTTCCAAGTGAACTCTTTATAGATTGTTTGCCTGACTCAAACAGATTTTTTACTATGGCATGAATGTGCCCACCCTTCCTTCCCCCCCTCTTTCATTTCTAAAGATAACCTTACTATGAGACAGATTCCTTTTGCTTTGAGAGCCATGGAGTTTCCACCAATTACTCAATTCACAGTATTGCTGATTTTACATTATAATCACCTTAAATTAGAGATATTACAATCAAGTACAAAAGTGGCATGCATTATTTGGTGTGCATGTAAAATTAGCATAAATGAATCGTTTAATTTACTTAGCTTCACCATATCTCTGCAAATTAAAAAAAAGCATCAGCTAGTCTTCTCATCCATATCTTGTTTATGAGCCTATCTCTGTGGTTTAGAGTCACTCACAGGCAATGGAATCACGTACCATGAACAGTGCCAGTTAAGCAAAATGCATCCCCTTCATCAGGATAAGTAATATGCCCAAAGTCAGGAAAAAACTGTCAGCATGGCCTAGCTTGAGCCAGGTGTAAATGCTGCCAAACAAAGCTAAGAGCATCAACATAATATTCTCTAGTGCTGTAGTTAAGGGATTGCTGCCTTGACAGCAAAATTAGGAGAGAAGTTCTTTCCGTGTTGAAGGCAATAGAAAATGGGTTTAGACATTGCTCAAAATACCTACTCAGTATTGCTAAGCACAACTAAAGAAATAACAACAGCAAGGGGGTAGAAGTATTCAGAGAATAGCAGGATGAAGGCAGACACTGAATAACTGCATTTTGGCTCCTTTTCCCTCACTCCAGGAGGCAGTTTTTGCCAGCACTCCCCTCTCTATTTGCACACATGCATGATAAGGTCTCATTTTATTCAAGGATAAGGTGAGGTGGGCCCCCTATTTCCCCCCTAATCACACTAAAACAAACAGCACATGAAAATGAAAGTCAGGCTCCTGGTTGTTTGAATGCAGATTCTGCACTGCTATCAGATGCTTCACAAGCAAAAAAAAAAAAAAAAAAAAAAAAAACGCTGGCAAATCCAACCTTTTTCTCATTTTCTTTCCACTCTTGACACAGCCTTGGTCTGAGATCAGTCCAGAACCAATTAATTGGCATACCACAGTGAGAAACCATCCTTCATCCCCATGAAACTTCTACAAAGAGAAATCACCCTAGAAACCTGGTAATTTACCCTGTGTTTCATGATACAGCTAAAAAGATAGTGAAGTTTGAAAACTGAAAACAACACCCCAACCTGGTGACTGGGCTGGAAGGTTGACCTAGAAACGACCTTACAGCTCACTTAGTGGTGCTCTTGTGCCAAGATGCGCATGTGCTCCAAACAAGCGCACTTTAAACACAGTTTTGCATCCTCAGAGACCAAATACTTTTCAATGCTCTATAGGAAATGCTGTATTTATAACATAGATGTTAGAGCTGGAATTGTGGTGGGCTTCAGTAAACTGCTCCTCCCTGGAAAGCTGATGGAGCACCTCATTCTGGAGGCCATCTCTGTCCACCTGGATGGCAAGAAAGTGATTAGGTGCAGTCAGCATGAATTTATAAAAGGTAAATCATGCTTGACCAACATGATTGCCTCTATGATGAAACAGCTGCCTGGATGGATGAGGGGAGAGCAGTGGATGTTGTCTATCTGAACGCCAGCAAGGTTTTTGACGCACACACACACACAAGATTTTCTCTGACAACAACCTCACAGAAAAACTCAGGAAGCGAGGAATGGATGAGTGGACAGTGAGGTGGATTGAGAACTGGCTGAAGAGCAGACCCAGAGGACTGTAATCAGTGGCACAGGGTCCAGTTGGAGACCTGTCACTAGTTGTGTCCCCCAGGGCCCAATATTGTTTAAGTTGTCCATCCATGCCTTGGATGAAGGGGAAGATGCCTCCCCATCAAGTTCACTGATGACACAAATCTGGGAGGAGTGGCCGATACCCCAGAGGGCTGTGCAGCCCTTCTGAGAGACCTCAATATGTTGGTGATGAGCGGAGAAGAACCATCTGAAATTCAGCAAAGGCAAATGCAGGGTCCTACACCTGGGGCAGAATAACCCCACACACCAGCACAAGCTGGGTGCTGAGCCGCTGGGGAGCAGCTCTGTGGAGAAGGACCTGGAGGTCCTGGTGGGCAACAGGATGTCCATGAGCCAGCAGGGCCCTGGGGGTCGATGGTATCCTGGGGTGTATTGGGAAGAACATGGCCAGCAGGTTGAGGGAGGAGATCCTGCCACCCTGCTCAGCCTTGGTGAGGCCTCACCTGGAGTGCTGTGTCCAGTGCTGGGCACCTCAGGACAAGAGAGACAGGGAGCTCCTGGAGCAAGGCCAGTGGAGACGGACAAAGATGATTAGGAAACTGAAACATCTCTTATGAGGAAAGGCTGAAAGAGCTGGGCCTTTTGAGCCTTGAGTAGAGATGACTGAGAGGGGACCCTATCGATATCTATGAGTAACTGAAGGGAGGGTGATTCTGTTCCCTCAGCTGCTCCAGAAAAGAACAGGACTGCAAACAATGAAAGTGAGAACCAGGCAGAATTTCAAAGAGCAATCTGGAGGCATTTACCTCCAGGCATCCATTGGAGATACCTGGACACTTGAGTGTTCTCCAGAGAGCAGTTTACAGCACTCAAGCAAAGCTCCAGGGTACTCCAGATTCCCCTCCTGGCAATATGAGGCAGGTTCTGTTACAGAGCTCAGGCAGCTCTTCCTTCTGGCTCCCATGTTTGATGGGGAAAGTACAGCTTTCCCTTTCAACCCTTTGCAGAGAAAGTGCTATGCAATACTGAGCCGAGACAAACACACCCTCTCTGTGAAGTTTCACACATAAATGCTACTCCTTGAAACTTTCTCTGCAGATACTACTCCTGGTATCACTCAGCAGCACAGGCTAGATGCATTTTGAAGGACTCTAAGATCCATCAATTCTATTCTTGCCTCCTAGATACACAACAGATGACCCAGGGTTTTTCTTGCTTAGCCTGTAGAACCTCATGGATCAGCAGGAACCACTGCCTTTGTTCCTACACTGTATGCTATCTGCCCATCACCCATCCAGTACCATATTCAATTATTCATGAATGAAATAACAGTTTTCAGCATTAATAATTTACTGCTACACCAAGGGGATGTGTAAGGTAAAATGTAACTGATATGGGAGTCTGAGCTTTGGCAGTTTTTACAATGCTCATTCATCTAGTATTTTCCATCATTAATCCTTGTGCTTTGATGACTAGAACATTTGCTCAATGACAGGCATATTTCCCCACTGACATGGATCTGGTACATAGGTTCAGTACCTGCAAACAAGAAATATATTTTTGTTTGTGGGACTTAATTTATTAAAGTGCTGACATCAGATTTCGCAAAGTCTTACTCTCAGGAGAAGCCACATGGACCTAAGTAGGTCTATTTGCTTACAAAAAACCTGCTGATATCAGTGCAAAGTAGTGAGGACGGGTCTCAGGTAAGCATGTAATAATAATGCAATTAATAATACCTAATAATTTATTATCCAGCCTCACAGACAGTTCCACTGCCTTTCTTGTCCAAAAAATGAGAAAGCCTTTCCCTTTGGGGGAACCTGAGCTAATTATATTTACTGAAAGCCTCATCAGAAAGCTCTACTTCACTGCCTGGCAGCACACTGGCGTTGAAGAGGTGCAGGTGTAGGGAATTTCCCTGGACAGGCACTAGATGAAGGGGTGTTCACTACATTTCTCCATGTTACCTTTAACAGCACATTTGGCATTTCCTCGGTCTGACTCCTCTAGCCACCCGTGAGATGAAAGGAACAAGATCATGAGCAATGCACCTCCGAGTACATCCCATAAAATCAGGAAATTCAAATGCTTATTTCAAATTAAGCCGAAAATCCAAAGAAAAAGATTCCTTGCCTCGCTGTTTCTTCCTCACGACAAGAAAAACTTGAAAATTACACTGATAAACTTGAGCTGCTATGTTGCTTAAGCATCAGTGCAAGACTTGATTTGCAGTTCAACAGAGAAACAACAGTCATGTAACTCAGAGCAAGCATCAGATTTGAGCTGAGCGAATGGCATGCTGTCCCACACCTTATCACGGTTAGACCTGATATTCCCCTCCCCTGTTTCATATAGTTTAAAGCCCTATCAGTAAGCCCCACTAACCTTTGACTAAAGACCCTCTTCCCCCTTTAAGAGAGGTGAATCCTGTCTGAATTCAGCAAGCCTGGTGTCATGTAGGCCATCACTTTATCAAAGAAAACAAAAATTTTGGCATGGAGCTGTGTATTAATACACTAACTGTCCAGGGATCTGAAACCATCTGTTTCTTTCAATGTCACTACCTGCACCTGGAAGAAGAGAGGAAAAAATAAAATGTGCCCCTGATTCCCTCACCAGCTGTCCCAAGGCATTGAAGTCTCTTCAGGAAAAACAGTATTTCTACCTAAATTCAATGACATGGTGATTAATTTATTTAATTTACCAAGTGAAGACCTGAATATAAGAATACATTTAAAAACTAGGTTCATACTTATTAGAGCTCCACTTTGAGCTGTATTATTTGAAAAATTTAAGTAAAGAATTGAACTCATGATTTTTTTTTCATTGAGAGCTGAGCAAAGTCCTAACAAGTTTTATTAACTTGGCATACTGAGTACTATCACAGACTTAAAGCATACCAGAAAACATAATCATGATTTTCATTCATTTGCTTGCATTTGCAATGGTTTGACTGGGTTTTCCTGCAAAAACAGTTTTCAACCTCCAGCTTGCTCTGGACTCATTCCTGGATGAAAACTCACAAGTCTGCTCATTTTCCTACCTCGGCCTGTTTATTTTACTGGGTCATCTGCAACAGACCTCATTCTTCAAAAGCAGAAGACGGAATGAGAAACCAGAAGCTCTTTGCTTTCCAAGACACCTGTACACTAGTCCTGGCTTTGCCAGTCGCCTGTTGCATCAAGCTGGTCCAGTCACTGCTCCAGCCCTGCCCCCTGTGAGCTCGCTGGCTGAGGACCTGTCCCTTACAGTGCATTGCACAATCAATAGCATAACAGGGCCTTGATATTGATTAGAGCTACCAGCTGCTACGCTTAAGGACATCTTAACGGCAATAATCAGAACAAATAAGAAATGCTACAGGAGGTTTCCAGTGCAGGGAAGGCTTTCTGTACTGCACGGTGTGTCAGCAACAGTGCAGTAACCAACAGCACTTAGAGGCACAGAAAGAACACATTCATTAATCATATCCCTCTTGCTGTTGCTTTTTACTGTAATCACAATCTAATGATATTGAGATTTTTAGAGCTGGTTACTGGGAAGAACAAATAAACAAACAACACATAATGCAGTGTTCTGACACTCAGTGGAAAACTGCTGCTGATACACAACAAAACTGCACTAATAACTCAGTTAGTTCAATTGCACTTTCCTTGCTGCACTGCTGCTGCAGAGTGCTCCTCCCCTGGGAGGTGACTGGATCATTTCTTGTTGAACCTTACTTACAGCACTCTGCAGATTTCCCACTGGTGCAGCCAGACACAGGCATTTTGTAAAAGGGAAAAATAAAAAGGGTTCTTTTGCTTAAAGACTTGTTGAGGAAATCAGACTTTCAGAGAGCTTGCGATGCATACAGCTTATCACTAATAAGACATTTTTTTTCTGCAAACTGTTTCCCAGGGAGGGAGAGCTGATGTTCCTATTGCATAGGATATGTATATAACAAACCAATAACCTACAGGGAGCAACATGCACTTCATTAACTGAGAACTAAGTCATGAAATAGACACCTGGACCCCAATTCAGTAGACAGTTAAGCTTGACAGTATCAGCACTTATCACCCACAATTTCCTCTTTGACTGGCATGTTAAATGAAGCTGAAAATTTCTTCCTACACACAACATGCTTAAATAGTCAAAACAATCTTAATGTTAGGGACAGACTATTTCCTTTTGTTTCTAGTTAACAACTCCCATTTTGCACAGTCAAGTTTTCTCCAGGCTTCTGATGCAATCTTTTGGGCAATGCATACAGAAGGATAACTGAGAAATCTATTAACACATATTTGCACTAAGGCCTTGATACAAAATTCTTAGCCATGATCTGCTGCTCCTAGCATGCCTTAGCCACACTGCAGGCCCACGTGTCCTCAGGACATGTGTCTCTGTCTTTAAATGGCTAATACAAGCCCCTGGGACTTTAGATTAATTCCTGAGCTCAGTAGCTGGATATCTACTGAGGCATTAGAAATGAGTTTTCCAGAGCAGATTAAATCCCGTCTTGTATAAGGAAGATCAGGGAAGTCTGTGAAGACAAACAAGCTGCTGTGCAGATGTAGGACACACAAACCTGACCAGGAGGGTGTTGATACAGATGCCAGAGTCTCCTTGTTCACAGGGCTGGTGAGGATTTTGTATCCCCACTGGAAGCCAAGCAGAAATTTCCAAGGTGATATACCTTCTCTTCCCAAAAAAAAGAGTTTTAAAAAAAATTGGATGTGTCTATATGAGCTCAGAGAAAAGGCAGAACTGGCATACCGAGATATGGAGATTAATGGGCTGATGGCAGATGCTCCAGAAAGATACACCAAGTCCCCTCAGAAAGAAACCACAAGTAGTTATGGTGGTTCAGGGATGGTTTCCCAGCATCACTCACACCAAGCCTATGTGGGGCTGCAGTGGTGCTTATCAGCACAAACCACAGAGCACGCAAATGCATTACAAAGTGTTGCAAGCAGCTGATGAAGTAAGATTTTGCAAAGACTCAGGACAGCATTACAGTCACACATCCTTTTCTTTGTTAATGTAGCTATATTCTTAGGAATGCTGCCTTTATCCTGCTAAGTGCTCACTGCTTGCAAACACCTACATGGCAGCTATAGCAGGGGCCAAGCCTGACTCAAATTTGTCCTTTTAACCCTTGTTTAAGATGAAATGCCTTCCTCAAGTTACTTGCTTGTGGCTTCTGCATTATCTGAGCGGACCCTTTGAGGATGTGCAAAACCTCTACCTCAGAAAAGATCTCATTTATCTCAGAGGAGTGCCAGAGTTTTATTTAATCACATTTATCCTTCCTGCATCTTTGCACCTCTACAACTTTAAGCCTTTCTCGACTTAATTCCTTTGGGAATCTCTAATTCTTTCACACTTTTGATCACCTTCACCTGTCTGCCTACCATCTCACCAGCCATGAAAGATGTAGTACCTCCCAGCTAAGAGTCTATAGAACAAAGGTCTATCCAGCCATGCTGTGTGATACAAGGAGTTTTTGGGACCCAGATATCTTTAATAATGCAGAAGAATACTCTCCTCCCAGTGGGAAGAAAAAAACCCCACCAAGATAAACAGTTTAAAACAAAATGCTATGATTTAATTTTCTCTGCTTAAAAGACAAATTTAAAAATGAGGTGATCTCCTAGAATTCAATCCCACAAGATTCTAAAGCTCTGGCATGCTGAAGAGTGCAATATGCACCTACAAGGGATATTTGAAAGATAACAAAATAAATTCTGCCATCAAGCAAATGTAGACAGATTTCAGGAACCGTTAAAAGTTTTGTCAATCCATTCTGCAAATAGACACCCTATATTGGCAGTTCTCTTCATCAAGCACATTTCAGGAATAATAAACTGGTAAAATACCAGATAGTATGTAAAGTGAATTGATCATGATGTCTGAGTGCCAATATAGGAAGCAAATAACCAGAAGTAGAAGAATTTTTTAATCCCTCAGGAAAGTCATAACATCATCCGTAACTGGAACTGAAGTGAGAACAAAGTTAAATAAATCAATTTAGGTGCACAGATTTAGCAGATGGAACAATCAATCTTCACAACCAGCACAGACGAACAATTTGGGTGGGGTTATAGTTTTGCACAGTTCTAAGCACTGTTGCTCTGTGAGTCAACAACTGGAAAAATTTCAGACAGCTACAGTAGTACAACTATGGGTGCTCCATGATGGATGCTTGTGTGGGAGACCAAGTTTGTGACTGACCAGAACAGCCTCTGCACCTGTGAAACAATTTCAGTTGCGGTTTGTGATAACCAGTTATGGTGGGATTAAGTGCCTCACTAAGTCTTGTGTCCCCCAAAACCGTAGCTGATCTCATTCAGATGACAGATTATTTACCTTCTGCTCTTCCTAGTTATCCCTCCTTCAGCTTCGTTCATCTCCCTGGGGAGACAACTCCCTAATTCTAGAATCACCATGATCAATCCCAACCTGAGGGCCTGCTGATGACTGGATAACTGCAGTGCGATGGAGAACCCTGAAAGATGCACCACAGACTCTGCTCAAAAGGGCTCTGCCTAATTAGATGAGAGAATTGATTGCTGGGGGGAAATACCAGGCAGAGAGAAGTTAAAGTAGCCTGCTCAGACTTATGTAACAGAGCAAAACAGGTTATATTCTACCCAATTCACTTTTAGCCTCACTTCTCATCCATCAGAGAAACATTTTTTGATAAAAGATTCTTTTAAATTTATTTTAGTATTAAGTCTGGAACAGGGACAAGAGAAACAGCTGCAGTTGTGACAATTTATCTCAGCTGAAAATCTGACCTGTTCATCTCCTGTAGCATGGATAATCAATTTTCCCACATCAAAATGTGTTGGCAGTTAATAGCAGCAACTCCTTTTTTGTTAATTAAGAATGAAGTATGCCACAGATCATAATTATTTTTGAAAAATGTCGATGATAATTCAGCATGTGAACAGACAGAACTTATTATCATTATTTTAAGAAAAAATACAGGTTGTGTTCTTGGAAAAAGACATGTTATCTTTTAAGATTTTAAAAGCAAAACCAGAGAAGACCAGATTCAACAACGGTATGGTATTTTAGGAGACATGAGTAAAAGGACCTGTTTTTATTAATTCATTAAAATCTGCCCTGTGACCCTACCTCAGCACTCCAAGGCCTGAAGTGCAGAGGTAGTGTAATAATTGGGTTGTGTGTGCAGCATCTGCTTTTTAATGAATCCATGATGCACGTATTTCACTGCAGACAGAGTAGAATGTGCTACTTCACCACATTTTGGATATTTACAAAAGTACATAACAAGGTGCTGTATTTGCCAGAGGACAAATTAAGTGCAACTTCTCCTTCATTGCATATTTCTTGTTAAGAGTTTGATTTTTGAGGAGACCTGACAATTGCATGAAAAAAGCCTCATCCCTCTTAACCTGCCTCAGCAGAGAATCCATCCTGCTTGCTGCAGTGCTGAACTCCAGCTAGCTGAAACAAATACCTCTTTGTTCATCCACTTAATCCCCAAGGGCAGCAGCCAGGTCAGGGTTAACAGACACTCCCTGCCATTTTTTTTTCTTCACATGACCTCTAAAAGCAAACCAACATGACACAGTGCACGCACAGAACAAACTCTGGAAACACACACACAACCAGAGCCTGTGCTCCCCAATCCAAGCCCCAATAAAAAATGCCCTTATCTCCTTCTGGAGCTTTGCAGACCACTGGAATAACAGTTAAGTCCCTCAGGCTGCCAGGCAGATGCTCATATCTGCTCTAACTCCCCCAGGAAAGGACAACCACTAAAATAGGCACCAGATGGCCAAAAAGCCAACCTGAAAAATGAAGGGAAGGTCTTCTCTGGAAAGTGTTCACACATCTAATACTTGTGACAGAACTGTCTGGATTTCTCCATTTAGTCTACACTACTAATGACTCCAGCAACACATTTAAAGAACTATATTTTAGGGAGCATCCTTCAACTCTGTGCATGAATCTATAGCTTAGTCAGTTCTAGCTGTTTGTAGTAGTAAATTACCTTGTTATTCCCTTTGCTCTAATTCTTGAGGTGAAAAGTTGTTACAAACAGCACTTGCTAAGTAATACAGGTTCATCAACAATTTGCATTTGCTAATGATGTTTAACAGACCACAGTGATTGCTGTCCAGAATACTTCTAAGAGGCAAAACAAACATCTAAATTATAACTTTCTAACATCTGCTTCCTCTAGGGGAGGATTTGTGTGAGGTTTGACAGATGCAAGAGCTCTGAAGAATGGCTGTTACAAATGAGCCAGATAGCAGAGTCTTGGAAAATGCAGCCAATCTCAGCTTATTGAAATGAGATCCAACCCAAGGCAGAAATAACACACAGCTGTTCCTTCTGACTGCTGTTCAGGAGAGAGATGGTATCTTCTGATAGTATTAATAGATCTCATTTTCCAGGTGGTATGCAGAGTAAAAGAGAGCTCACCATTTCATCTCATTTGATGTTATTTATAGTGTATTAAACAAAAAAAACCACCAGCCCCCCCAAATCTGCACGCTAACAAGTGTAGCAATAGTAGTGCTGAGCAAAACAGTCAACAACTACCCAAGTCCATACATTAACTTTTAACTCAAAACATGATTTTGTGCATGCCACAGTAAGAGTTTTTAGGGTCATATTGTCTTCAGAGAAGTGAACAACAGTTCTGTGACTATAACTCTTCAATTCAACTTCTTATTACAACTTACCATGAATTTTATTTACTAAGCCCAACATAAAGAAAATTGGATGTTAACATAGTAGCAACTCCTTTTAACAATAATTTTAAATTTGCCTCTACACCCTATTCCCAAGACACTCCTCTGACTCAAGAAACATCTGCCTTCTGGAGAGAATGAAGGAAAGAGGAATTTCTATGTTTACCGAAAATCCTGCAAAAAAAAAAAAAAAAAAAGGAAAACAAGAAATTATGTACCTTTAAAAACTTTGTTGGGGTAGGAATACTGTTTATTTTTTCCTTTTTTCTTTTAACAGAATTAGTGAAAAGATATAACAAGGCTCATGTTTGTTTGTACACCCTGTCAAGCAAACACCACGATCAGAAACAGCAGTGCCATAAGGCTTACAGCTGGGAAAGAAAACAGCAAGAGCAGATACTTTTAATGGCCAAAGAAGCTCCATGAAACCAGCAACAGACAGCCTGCTGCCATGGACTGATGGCCTTATTAATGCTGCGCTGATCCCCTCTCAAACCTGTGCAGTCTCATTACAGTTTTGGGAGGACAAGCAGCTGGGACTTGGGCTGATCTCTGCAGGACTGCATCTCCAGGGCCAGCTGTTGACTCTTTCTGAAAGAGGTGGACAAGGGCTGGGCAAATCTGCTCTACCAGTCTGCTGTTAAAAGGTGAGTTAATTTTCTCGGGCAGCAGGAGTGAGGGCATATGCTGGCTGTGTGTTGAGCTCTGTGTTTTAACACTGCTGCTGCTTCAGGGAAGCCGTGTTTTACCACATAACCACTTCTCCCCTGTGTGGGAGAGCCTGCCCATACAATTGCTTCCCTTCAATTTTGGGTCAAGCTGTGCACAAATCTCGTGCAGGCTGTCCAAATTGCATGCAGGGTATAAAACTACAACCACATCTGTTCCTCATACAGCAGTTCCTCACAGTTCTGCACCCTTCTGGCCTCACAGCCCATAATCTCTATTAAATTCACTCTGTGTCTGACAGGATAAATTCTCATTAGCATCTTGTGCTTTCCCTTCTGAGACCCCAAAAGGAATAACATACATTACTTGCCAACCTAAATGGCGCTTTTCCTTGTGCCCAGCCTCTGGCACTTTGAAAAATGAAGGCCAACTATTCTGCAAAAGGAAGCACCAGCAAAACTTGCAGAATTTTATGGTTATAAGTGGTGAATAACTTTAAAGAGTGCCCAAACTGACAGGATGCTTATCAGCTGCCAAACTGAACAAAAGTTTGGTGGGCTCACAGCACCAGTGCAGTGCGCTGGGAAATGCTGCTGCTGTTGTTAGCAGCATTAGGAAAAACATGGTGCCCACAGGAATACATTTGTATTGCCTACCACATAGCCAAGAGAGAGAATATAATTTGCAGCTATATAGAACAGTACATTATCTGTTTTGAATTTCTTTGTTTTGCTCAGTTTCCCTTAAGAAACCTTCACCAAAGCGGCTCAAAATGAAGGATAAATATTTAACCCCCTTGATTCAGAGATGCACTGTCACAGAGGAAAAAAAAATAATGCAGATAAACTTGCTATGTTGTAAAGCTCACACTGCTGTACAAGAGGCACTGAACATACAATTTGTGTGCTGAGACTGAAGTATATTATTGCATATCCACAACAAATTTCCAGTGAATGGTCAGAATACATAAAGCCTGAATGAACAGCACACACGAGACAGCTGATATGATACTTCAGGATATGAAGGTGAGGAGTCTAAACACTTTAAGACTCTCTTTCTAGTCACTTGCAATTTAAAACCTTGAGATGTTGAAGCAGAGAAAAGCCAGCTCACTGTGAACACCACGTGGAGCTCATACTACGTGTCCTTAGGAGGAAGACTTTTGACTCAAAGGCTCTGTGCTAAAAGCTGATTAGAGTAGTTGAACCTTACTACTGCTGAATAGCACTCCTCAAATATGGCCAGACTTGTCAAGTCACAGGTGCCATAAAGCCTTCCTAAATAAGCAGTCATAAGAGTCATCCAAAAAAACAGAAGTACTTTCCCTTAGAGTATCTTATCCCTCACAAGTTATCAAGCACTCCCTGAGAAAATACAGGGCAGAACACGTTATATTGCCTAAGATGTTCACAGACAGCTCATTGCAAGGAGGTGCAGACATTTTCATTTTTTTGAAGTACTCTGAGAACTTCTCTAACTCTATGCCTTGGTAATCCTTCCCCAAAAGAAAGGCTTTGTACACTTGTTACTGGAACTGAAATCACCCATGACCAAGGCAGCAATTCAGAAGTGAAATCCTTGCTGCAAAATTGTACCGCTTGCAAAAGTCAGCATTTTATGGCTACTTTAAGGGGTAATGGACTTCCTAAACACAAAATTAAATTCCTAAATTTATTCTTGAGCATTTTTCTAGAGGAATGAGTGTCAGCACATCCTTGGGGATGTAGAGTAGAAACAACCCCTACATTATCTATATTCTAGAAGAAAGCTGTTGTCCCTTTATTGGCTCACCTAGAGCTAGGCAGTGCCATGTGAAGCTGACTGGGAATAGACAAGTGTGAAAGCTGGAAGGATCATATGAGTCTCGGGAAAATGTAGAATTCCATATAGCAGGGACTGGAATGATAGTCAGTTTTCTTGCACCATGAACACTTATGAAGGAGAGAGCCACTCCTCCTCCTTCTCCTAGTTCACCAAAAAGCAAAATTTTGCTTTGGGAAGAACAGTTTAATGTCCGAGCAGAAGACACCAGATGTCTCATTTGATTTTCTTTTCCCAGAGTGCAGCAAAAATGAAGGGTTTAACAAGAAGATGAGGAACGGGAGCCCGATAACATCTGGTTCCCAGTCCTACAGCCTCAGATGCAGAAAGTGGAAGCCTCCTGCAGAGATACAAAAGGACCTGTATGCTGCTGGTGGCTTTTTATTTTTCAGTGATTCTATAAATGAGAGGAAAACAAGAATTTAGCACTAGCCGAGAATGGATTTTTTTTGTAACCACAGTGATGTAATTTGCAGGATGGACAATTCTTGTTACCTGAATTTAAAGCCAAAGTAATTAGATCAAAAAGAATTTGATAAGAAAGCAAACGTTTCTGTTTCAATATCTCCCCCTCCCCCAATAATAAATATGATGATATAAACAGTAATATCAAAGTCTGAACTAATGATGTTACCTAGAGACAATGCAGTACACTGAGCATAGAGCAATTTCTACTGCATGATGAACTCAAAAAGACAAGCACATCAATGCAATAAAGTCAGGAGAGGAATTACTTCCAAAATAGCTGTAAAGGGACAGAAAAGGGAGAAGCTGCTAAGAGGCATTGATTAATATCAGCACCCCTAGTGCTGAGAAACTGGGAACATCTTGAAAACATTCAGTGGAGACATAGAACTGTAACACTTCTCAGGTCATGTACAAAAAGAAGTGAAACTAATAATTCAGAATATATTTGCTCTAGGTTGGTGATGGTTTCAGTTCCATGGATACAAGTCTCAGAGGGATCTAAGAGTTTTGCTCTGTAGTTCAAATCGATGGTTGGGAAACAGTGCTCAGATGTTCTCTGCTCAGTGATTAAAGGATTAACAGAGCAGGGCAGTGGCTTTCAACTTCTCTAAAGTTCTAAATTCGTGTTTGTACATGCTGAGCTTTTAGGGCTGCCCAAGCAGGAGATCATTTGAATAGGATTTTCAGAGGCACACAGAACATACTTAGTCCCTTTCCACATTATAAAGTAAATGAAAACCACACATTTCCTGAAATTAAGTCTTGATCGTCCAATAAACTCAAGAAGAGAACAGACCTCTTCACCAATGTGGGGTTCATGCAAGGGCCAGAGCTTAGTGGGTAAAGGCTGCAGAACAGGGAGTTCTGAGAAAGATTTATCATCATTTGCAGGGCCTAGAGATGAGAAATTAGAGTGTCAGAATTCTACCAGCAATCTCTGTCATGAAGATTTCTTGAATGCTCAGACTTGAAAATAGTCTTAAATCAACAACTGACTGGATTAGATACTGGATTATCAAGTATTTGCAACCCAGTTTTGAAGGAAAGATTTGTGCTGTGTTTAAAATGCATCTTGAATAAACCATCTCTGTTTTGTTGAAACCATAATAATAATGCTCATAATTACTTGACATAGCTTAATTTTCTATGTGGCTCACATTCTTTTCAACACAGGAACTGCCAGAATATATTAAGCATGTTCTACACTCATCAAGGGTCCTGAATCTGGTCACAGCAATGCATTTCTGCTTCACAGGTAAAGCATGAACCCAACATGATTGACAGCACAGAATAATCCATTTATGGGGGATGCATCTCTGCAGTGCTTTCAGCTGGCCTCCCTCCCAAAGCTTCTTGGTTTAGAACTGTCAGACAACAATAATTTTCTCATTATCCATGAAGCTTCCTCGGCTTTATTGTCCATAGCGTGTTAGCAAGCCCTCTGCTAAGGCACCATCCCTGTTTCCATCACACCTGCCCAATTTCTGACCTGTTTTCTTCATTGAACTGGGATTTTTGCCTCACAGGCAGACTTGGGTTTTATTTTCTATTTTAAATATAAAGCTAATTAGGCAGTAACAGATCAAACCAATGAACTGGCACCTCCTCAGTTTAGTACATTATCTGTGAAGCTCTCCTCCTATTCTTAAGCACTGTCAACATTTTGCCCCATCTTAAGAGCTTGATGCTACCTGAAAATCCTTATAAATGTACATTCTCATACTAAATTAAGGTAGGAGGTTTCTATCTAGGCTCTCAAATTGCTTTAATGCTAATTACTTTATATCTGCTCTTGTTTCTGCCAGCGTTTATTCAGCCATTCTGTGGAAAAGTTTGCTGAACTTCCTTTCAGGAGCATGTTTCTGCTGGAGACAAACACAAATACCTGGCAGCAGTAAGACTTCTCCAGTGCTGATGCTCTTCTTGCCAGTTTGGGGTGATGACAGCTAGCAGATAAAGTGGCTGAGATACAGGAGGAGGGGACAGGCACAGCCACAGAGATAATGGGACCAACAGGTACCACAGTCAGTGCCACCCTCCTTCCCTGGCATATCAGTCCAGATATTGTGGCAAGAAGGTTGAGAAGAAGGTTCACAGGGTGGGCCACACAGCACATCTGGTAGTGTCCTCTGCCTTCAGAGGAGATAGGGAAATCATATCACTGCACTGTGCAGAGCAAGGTGGTTTTTCATCACTACAGAGAACAAAGGCAGTGATGCAAAACACAGAGGAAAGGAATAAAACTCTTTACCCCTATCCTGTAGCTCTATATGTGGCAGAGTATGAGAGTTACAGGCATGCACACACTTTCCCCAGATATAGGAAAGGGATAGTTTAATCTTCCTTAAAAAATACAGGTAGGGGACATGCTTCTGAAGAGATGAAAGCCACAACAAGATATTGCACGGATACTTCCAGCGAAAACCTTTTAAATGCTCCAAGCTGTGGCTCCCATTCTTGCATGTTAAACAAATACATCACTGAGCTTGTGTGCTATTTGGTTAACACTGGATCCACAGCAGAGAAATTGAAATTATACTCGTAGTTTGAGGAGAGAAGAAAAATACTAATTTTGTAAGCTAAAGTTATGCCAGCCATCCTAAACTGTTATGCACTGTGGATCTCTGAAGAAGTGTTTTTGCCACTACTGTAAATAAATATAAATGGAGTAAAGACTATATGAAAACAGCATGATGAAATTTAAATGCCAGTAAATAATGTTTTCGCTCAAAAGGAATTTAATTTTGAAGAAACTGTTTCAGTTACTAACTGCTGTACCATTTACAACTAGACAAAGAAGAAAATTCATGGGTGCTTCTCTTCATGGGCCAGGATACAAGTATAAATACTATTGATATTTTGCTGCTACTGAGAATCTGCTATTCAAAATAATATATCTGCTAATCAAAATAATACACAAAGGAGCATATATGAAATGCAAGATAGTGTGGAGTGTTATCTTTAGCAACATAAATTGAGAATGAGCCACAAAACCCAGAAGTTATAGAAATAATCTACATGACCACAATAAATCCTTCCTACTCTACTGGAGAGTTGCTTATTCTTGAGAAACCACACATTGTAGAAGATGGTTTTGTAAATCAGACTCAGAGATTTAGACCTTTCAACCTACAAAGCAGTGTGTGCTCAGCCTTTAAGGATGAGCAAATTGGTTAAATTAAAACAGTGCTTCTAAGAGAAAATGAATACAAAAATATTTCTATTTGAGCAGTTCATAGTAGTGGCTTTAAAATAAAAATTTTGCTAGGAAATAACAAGGTGGTGCTTGACCTCATACTAATGAACAGGGAAGGCCTTGTTGGAGATGTGAAGGTTGGAGGCAGCCTTGGCTGCAGTGATCATGGGATTGTGGAGTTCAGTATCAGGTCAGGAAGAAGTAGGGCAGCAAGTAAGATTACAAACATGGATTTCAGGAGAGCTAATGTTAGCCTTTTCAGAGATCTCAGAAGACTCTCCTGGTGGACAACAGGCTGTCCATGAGCCAGCAGGGCCCTGGGGGTCGATGGTATCCTGGGGTGTATTGGGCAGAACATGGCCAGCAGGTTGAGGGAGGAGATCCTGCCACCTTGCTCAGCCTTGGTGAGGCCTCACCTGGAGTGCTGTGTCCAGTGCTGGGCTCCTCAGGACAAGAGGGACAGGTAGTGAGTCCAGTGGAGAGTGACAAAGACAATTAAGGGACAAGAGCATCTCTCCTTATGGACATGCTTAGAGAGCTGTTCAGTCTTAAAGAGATGACTGAGAGGGGACCTCATCAATGTCTATGAGTATCTGAAGGGAGGTGTCAAGATGATGTTTCCGGGCTCTTCTCAGTGGTGGCAAGCAATGGGACAAGAGGCAATGAGCAGAAACTGATGCACAGGAAGTTTCCCCTGAACATGAGGAAGAACTTCTTTCTTTACTGTGCAGGTAACTGTGCACTGGATCAGGCTGCCCAGAGAGGTGGAATCCCTTCCAGCCTTACCCCCGCTGTGATTCTGTGAAACGTTGGGTCAACCCCCTCACAGTGCTCGCTACCCTTCAGCTCAATTAGCTTTGATTTCATACCTGCTCTAGGGACTTGCCAAAGCAAGTCAGTTCTCTACATTTTTCACCAGCAAGATCTACAGGCCCTGTGAGGCCAGCTTTTGCTATGTAGCCTGGCCCCCACAAGACCAGAACTGATGATGCTCTCTGCAGTACAGGCAGGAGTGACTGCCTGACTATAACCCTTAAGAGAGCTTTGCAGCTTTTTAGAGTTTTATGTGTCACAGCTTTCCTTCCCCATCACTTGAATAATGCTCTCATTGCCATTCTTTTTGCATTTTATCTGCATATGATAGTTTCTTCAAGCTGAAAATTCCTCCTGTAATCACAATATTTCATCCATGTTCACCTGGTAAATGTCTCATTTGCACTAATGTAGAAATGTGGCAACACGTTGCCTAGTGACCAGGAGCATTCCCCTCCACCCTTTTCTCTCACAAAGTGATGCTTTTTCTATAGCAAATAAGTGAGTATTTTAATATTACGGAATTAAGTTTTATTAGATGTCAGCTTCCTAATAACATTGGAAAGATCTATAAAATAGAACTCCACACATCTGCTTGCCAAATGGCTTTCTAAGCCTCCTAATGTTTCCATTTATGCAATACTATCCTATTTTATATGTCATTTTACAGCTCTAGGAAAAACGCTTTCCAGTCGAAACACATTCCAATGCATACATTTGGCTTACAGGAATATATACAGGCGACCATCCAGGGTCTATCCAAAGGATTTGCTCTCTTTTCCTACTCCAATCCCAAACAGTCATGGTCTGTATTTCACCTCTATCTTAACAGCCCTTCCATTGCCCAGTTAATAATAAGTGCAGGAACTACTGAGCGAAGTTCTTTCATTTGTGATCTGCAGGTGGTGATAATGGTCCCTTTGGCTTTAAACACTTGTGTCAGATTAACACAGAGAGAATGCAGGATGATGCTCAGAGCAGGATGTCAGCTGCAGTGCTGCCAACACACAGCTCACAGACCTTGGGCCTGGTTCCAAGAATACACTCAGCAGGCTTAAAAAGTAAGGATTTTAACCATAAAAAAGTAATGGGATGCTTGCTTGTTTTAGTTGCCTCCATGTTCTTTTTCATGTTTCACCCTTCCCATGTTTCTTCCATCAGTAGATAGGAAGAGGACAACAGTTAAAAACATACTAAGGCATATTTTCAAATAAAAGCTACCAGTGTCCCATAAAATTCCAATTTCTGGAGTCATTGGGAAAAACAAAATACTGCAAAATTCTGCCAATTCACCTGTGGATAACTTGGAAGCAAATTCCTCTGCCATCCAGATACAACTTTCCTGTGGCACTACACAATGCTGCACCATCTCAGAGCTTCTCAGAGGGAGACACCATCCTTCAGATGACCCTCCATTCTGTCCCCCTTGAAACACTGCGCTGACACCTCTGGAGTGATCAACAACCAGCATCCAAAAGTTTCATCTGTTTCAGGGACCAAAAGGAGACGTCAAAACTTCCCCTAGCAAGGATAGCTCAAGTTCATGAAGTAAATTCTGGCATTTTCCTGTGCTTTCTAGAGCAGACACGAGTATTGGCTTAAACACAGCTGCATGGGATATTCTCAGCCAAAATGAACACGAGATTAAAAGCACAAAGAATGAAGCAAAAATTCTGAAAGATGACCCAAGAGAAATAACAGGTCCCATCACATATAATGCTGTCTACTGCTAAGATCATTAAAATCCTTGAATTCTGCCATAGACAAACACTCTCTCTTGTTGAAAAGAAGTATCTCTCTTGTAAGGAAGCAGGAGAAAAGCGTTAAAAAAATGGTGGAAAAAAATTTGACCTTTGGGATTTGGTTATGAAGTTATACTTACTTCATCCCTTTCTGAACAGGGATTTGGTTTAACATTTTAAAAGGCTCTAATTCCCAGTTTCATAAATGACTTTTATTTTTTCAATATGACTGGCTTCTAATTCAGTTGAGCATATCTAAAAATTACACAGTTAAGTAGAAACCACATAAATACTGTTCAGCTTTCACCAAGCCTCACTGCCGCTGGCAAGGGTAACAACCACAGTTCAGCTTTAGGACAGCCAAGAGGAATGACAGCAAAGGCAGAAGTGAATTAAGTGAGAAATTTCAGAAAGAGGGATGAAAGGCTTTGCTGGACATTATTAGTGCGTGGGAAAAAAGAAAGGACATGCAGACAACCTGGAGGAGTTTAGTTGTACATAGCCCAAGCACATAGGAAAAGCCTCTGTCTTAGGTGCCTTAGGCTGTGAGCAAGAAAGCTCTCCTACTATTAAATTTCATTCCTCCTAAGGGAATTTGGAGTTTGTCCACCCATTTATAAACAAGCAAAATTCTTCCATCTAGAGAGAGGATCAGGGATGGAACTGTTGAGCTACATTTCTACCTGCTGAGTTGTCTATAGCAGTGACAGCTGGCATAAAATTTTGCTACGTGTTGCACATTTATGGTCTCAGATTTTATTAAAAAGTGGCTGAAAACATTCCTCATAAAGCTTTGCTTGGGTGTTATTTATGAACACCGAAGGGCCAGATTTATAAAGTGAATTAGGGATTATGGTTCTTTTTGCCTGTAAACAGCTCCTTATGTCATTGAGTATAAGAGAGGGAGAAGACATGTATCTAATATGTACCAACAAGTTTTTGCTTCTTATTTGAAGCCTTCTTCCATCTTTCTCCCCATTTTGCCTCCTCTCTTGTCTAGGATGGCTGCTCTGAGCAACTCAGGTGCATTCTATAAAAGAGACTGAAATCAGGTCCTTGAGCTCTTATACTGACCAAGAAACATAACTTCACTTCTGGCTTGCTCTGTCTGGAGGAAACACTGGCATCTGAAACGTGGCCAGCTCAGTCAGAAAGTCAATGAATGCAGGGAACTTGGCAGACATTCCGTGTATGGATACACAACAGAATAATTGTCCACCCTGCACCAGAGCTCCACGCATGCCAGGGATCACACCTTTCTAGTTCCAGGCCTGGAGACCACAGACCAAGAGTCATTTGGTGGGGAAATGGGAGTAGGTTGTTACTCTTGAGAAACATAAGCAAGTCCAATTCCATCTGTGCTGCTGCCTCTACACCCCATGCATTATCAGGCTAGATACAGACCCCCACTTCACCTAAGGTAAACCAACATTAGCTGCCTCACAGGAGTGCTGCTGAAACAGCATCTGTAAAATGCTCTGTGCCTGTAGAAAAGCAGAGAACAGACACCCTGAGGACCCCTCTAGGTCTACAGCATTGCTGCTTATGGGGGTGGGAATCTTTCCAGCCATTTCCTCCTCCTGAAGCATTTATAACACAGTGAAGAAACAGAAATAAAGCACTAAGTTTCTGGCTTTAGAGTTGTGTGGATCCCCACCCCAAGTTTCCCTTCAATCCAGCTTCTCTTTTCATTTATACTCCGCACTGCAATCAGTCTCTGCCCCTCTTAACCTGGTATGGGCTGCCCCACATTGCTACCTTCCCTAAGTGCTTTATGTATTTTTAAATACATCATCACGTTCTGCCAGTTCAAAAGTTGCTAAGTCAACCTCAGAAAAAAAGAAATTATTAAGGAATTACCTGAAAACAGCCAAGAAATGAAACTTCTCTTTCTGGTTGCCATCAATAATTTGTTTTAAAGAACATAATTTGCATTACTGGCAACAAAGCTGTTATGAAGTTCTGGGACTTGGAAGTCAGTCTTTAAATAACGTGCATAAAACTCATGGGAGGGAGGGGGAAGCTGAGCACTAAAGACCTATTGAGCAAAACAGAGCAGGCTACTGGGAAAACAGTGAAGACAGAAAAAATTGAGAAAAAATAAAAAGTTCCCGAGGAAGTGGCGCCCCTGTTTTACTCCCCAGATATACGGAGAACCTGCAGTGCTACTAGATCAGTTTTATTTTCCTCATTTTTGAAAACAGGAAAGGTAGGTATGGAAAAGAAATACAATATTGCTCTTCAAAGCCCAAGGGCCACCACGACAAATCAAATCTTTTCAAGTCAGCAGGACAGTGTGTTTGATAAAATACTGTCAACTTTGGGCAGCATAACCTGGCCCTGTGTGATGGAAAAATATAGGCAAGGGCATGCCATAGAAGTCAGGCTGGGATGGAAGCAAGGGAACTAAAGCATGGACTCTGTTTCAGAACAAAGAAATTATTAAGAAGCTTCTTAAAGGAAGAACTAGATACCTGTGATATGCATATTGAAACATGAAGGGGAGGAAAGCATCAGTCAGCTACAACATAAGGGATATTTATACACTTGCAAATGGGGAAGTGCTCTGATTTACAAGGTAGAACAGACAGAAGCCTTGCTTCATTACACCTCTGAGACCAAGGAGGGCTGTCTCTTACCTACTTTGTATTTTAAAGGCGGAAGCTATCCAAGCATTTTAGATGAGTATAGAAGCATCTTTTTCAGACACTTATGCGATATCTTTAGTTTTTCCAAGATTTCATAGCAAAACAATTAATACATCCATGTATTTTCATGAATTCTTTCTGGATTATTACTGAATTCTTCACCAAACAATTCTGAAACTTTTAAGTTATTTTAATGTGGGGGAAATATTTTTTTCAAGCTTACTCAATGTCAACTCTGTTACAGGTTCTCTTCACACTGCCTACGTTTCTCATTTATGGTATTGATATGATTTTCCTCTTCAATATCTCCTCTCCTTCCCTCATGCTCCCCCAGTCTTTGGACAACAGTCTGGTTTGCAATGGTAGATGAACATTGTAACTTTCTTATAGAAATAACAATGCATTAAGATCAAAGTTTTGTATGCTTTCTGTATTTGAGAATGTTTTAAACACATGTCACAACATGGCTGCTCAGCCATATGACAAACACAGTCAGCATGCTTTCCAGACATAGTTCTTGACATACAGGGGAAAAACCCCCTGAAGATCTTCATCATTAGATAACTGTGCTAAAAGGCCCCTTATATACACATATGTGCAAAATGCAACTAGCAGCAAACATCACTTTCTTCCTTATCTTCTATTCCTTCCGTCCTTGTTTATTCTATTTTCAGTGGTAGTCTTTTAAACTCAGACAGCAAGGTCATCTGAGTAATCAGATAAGAAAAAACTCATAATAAAAGACGACCAAACAGTTGATTTTGATTTTCCTGGAAAGCACAACCAAATAATCCTGAACACACCCCACACATACTTCAAGTAAACCATCAGTCACATTTTGTTTTTATAGTCAATTGAAAAGAAATCAGATTAACCTATGGTAGTTGTTACATGCCACTTTTAAATAATTTTTTAGTGTTAACTTCAAGCAAAACATAAGATGCTTCAGTATTAAAAATGAAATATTCAATAAAGAATAATTGCAACGTATACTTCTCAGCTTTGCTTCTTTACTTTCTGCAACAGGCAATCCTAAAACGTATCTTTGACACAGGGACTTTTCACCCAGAAGTCAGAATGTGTACACCAACTTGTTCCAAAGCTAGAATAGCCTTGTTGATGAACTCCAATATTACTATCTCAAAAATAAGTATTATCTTACAGCAGCATGTCTTCACTACCCACACGTGCTCAGAGGAACGTGACTGCTGGTCATGTAACCTCTTATAAAATTGCATTGACAGAGGGGATTGAAAGAAAGCATGAAACACTGCATGTTGGAGGAGTTATCTTGCAAAAAGGAAGCATGTCCATGAGCTCCACAAGCCAACAATGTTATTATTCCACCCCATTGCTTTCATCAGGACCATTATATTATACATTATATATATTATATATTACTCTACAGTCTAGAAGAGCTGCTGAAAATGGACCATGCTGTGCTGAGCAGCAAGCACTCTGTGTAAGTACAGGGAACTCAGAAATCCCTGTAGTGCCATTAGCTAAAGCCTGGAAAATGAAACAAGACCAAAAAGGGGTAGGTAATGCCTGGTTGTAAAAGCCAATTAGTGGCAAAGTTAGGAGCAAAGTTCCAAACTCCTAATTCCCAGCCTAAGACTTAAGTAATGTCAACTACAAAAGCTTTCAGACTGCTTTTACAATCTAACCCACAAGAACTAAGAACAGTGGTGATTGCAGAAGTGACCTGAAACCCCATCATTCAGCATCCCAAATGCTCAAGAGTCAAACTGAAATGAAAGTCTCCAGGAACTATGACTACTTGAAACAGGATATTGTTGGCCTTTGCTGCTAAACAGCAAAAGTTTTTCTAGTGTGAACTTCTCATTTAAGCATCTATTTTGAGATTAAGGAATGCAAATAAAGAAAAAGGCCATCCCCAGTGAAACTGCACGTCATGAAACTGATTAACCAGTGCATCATAACCTGGGAGTGGAATGACAGGAAATATTTCAATATTTTAATGTGCATCTCGCTTGCTTGAAGATTGCCAAACTTCAACCAAGTTTAACACAGATTTTCCACTTTAGGAGAGGCAATTAATGCCTTTTACTTCCATGCCTTTAAAAACACATTTGGGTGTTTTTTTAAGTTTCTGGCATTTTTAAAATATATACCTTTTTCTTCTTTGGTTTTTGTTCTTGTAATATGATAGAAATCCTAATCAAGAAAACACTATAGCAGAGGAATAATTTCATACATCTGCTAGTCTGCCAAACTCTCCCACATAGTTTTGATCCAAATACAGCCAATGAAATATTTCTGCGTACTCTCACAGGTTCAGTTTGGCTCGCACCTTTGAGTGGAGACAAATATTGATGGGGAGGGAGAAGAGAGAAACTGCTAAGCTTCCATTTATCTACCTAAACATAGCACTCAGATCTCCTAAATAACTCAGCTTCACAGGAAAGATTTGGGCTAAGCAGCCCAAATATTTGCCCATCCTCTCCCGAACATGGAAAATCGAGGTGCTTACTATGAGACCTGACAGTGATGAAAAAGATGCATTTGCACTCATACAGGCCAGCTCCTGGAGTCAGAAAAGAGGTGACTGCACGGCTCAGGGTGTGCTATTTGCAGCATTCCTTGGTGCTGAGAATATTTGCAATTAGAGAATTGGCAAAGAGATGTATTAATATAAAAGTAATAAAATCCCAAAGACTGAAAATATGCAGAGTTGTTAAAGTGCCTGTGGGAAAGCCAGGATACAGAGGAGGAAAACTTGCCAGAAAGGAGCCTAAGTTTTAGTATTCTCTACTGGTTTAAGAAAAAAAAAAAAAAAAAGGCTTTTAATTATTTAACAGCAAGCATTTACTTTGCCCAATGTAATCAGTACCTGTAACTCTAAAGAGACAGGGCTCAGAAAGGATGAGGACAATCTAATGGTTGTTTGGGTTTTTTTCAAAACAATGCAACTGGATGCCCTGAAATCTATTCAGGAATTTGCAAGAAAAGAGCGAGGTATTCTTATATGAAAGTTATATTATTATAACAACCCCTATAAAAAGTACCCTGAGCTTATTCAGTACCTTGCAAGCATAAGTCTGTGGCTGGGATGTCACAGGTAAACAAATAAAAACTAAGGACTGCCCCAATGTCTACATTATACCATAGAAACTTGGTCATAAATTGCAATATTGTTTTAGACATGTACAGTGTAGAATCAAAACTGCAGAGAGCTTAACTGTGTCAATATTCACCCCAAAGTCCACTTACCTAGTTGCACTTGTTTTCAAGAAAGCAAACAGAGAATACTTGGGAACAGTGTTGCCTTTTTTTTCTCCCTGTGGAAGAAGCATCTGGTCTTGGCAAGGAAGTATAACCACAGTGAGACACAGCCCTCTTGCAGACACTTGTTAGGGAGCAGCGTGAGCTCAGCATGGAATGCTGACACCTTACTCTCCCACCAAATAGAAAAATCCCATCAAAGCTTCTTTCAAATGGAATTTCGGGGAACAGCACAGTGACAAAAACATTCTGTTTTAATAAAACAATATTTCTGGCTTCCATTTAAGAGTCAAAAATAGTTTGGAAATACTCCTTGAAGTGTGAAGAAAAACAGTTATAAAAAGGCTTGGGGGGGACTCAAAGGGTTCCTTTTGAAATGGCCAGGAGGAGCTTGGTGAACTTCACCAAACAGAACCTTTCCTGATTTTCCCCTAGAAAGTATTTTATGCCAACTGACATCCTTAAAATCTCTTTCATCTAGCGATATTGCTGACTAGGAAGACACTTTCCCTCCCACCCTGAACTGAAACACTAGTGCTGGTAGGATGGCCAGTGATAAAATTGCTATAAAGTGCAAAAGGTATGACCAGTTTAAGAGACTGTCCAAGCTGAAATCTTCCCCGCTGTCAGCACTGTACTGGGGGGAGAGCAGGGGAAAGGAGGGGGAAAGGGTCACCAATGCCTGGGACTGTCCAGAAGGAGACAGGTAGGACTTTGCCTCTCCAAATTACCAAATGGCAAGGCATTAACTATATTTCTTCACAGAGTCTGCATGTTTCTCACTCTTTTTCAATAAGTACAAACAGGTAACATTTTCTTAGTATAAAGGAAGATATTGCTCTGCACATACAAGAATGTAGATGGATAGAACAGGTTGCCATGCAAAGATTAATTACATGTTCTCCACTCAGATAAAAGATGTGAAATTCAGCATCATAATTCATCCTCTCCTAATTAAAGGCAAAAGCTCTGGAAATCCAGCACCAAGAGCACAGGCTGTCTCCCACCAACACTTCTCAGTGCCTCACACTGCCACATTCAGACTGCCACAGCTGGCTGGCATAACCTAAGCACATGCACCTGTGCTCCCCTCACTATCTGAAACCAGTATCTTCTGTAGTTAAAAACCATGTGGGGAAGACATCCTTCTCAGATGATAATAATCTGATTTGTGGCCAGCCACCACAAGAAAACAGCCTCAAAGAGATGTAAAACTACACCAGGTCTAATTTTTTTCAAAACAATTATTTTAGTTCATGCTACATTCGACTCCCTAGACACTCGGCAATACATTGGGAAACAACCCAAAACCAGAGTGGTTCTTCCATACCAGTTTCCCAAAAGCTGACTGCCACTTCCAGGATCAAGATAAGGAGGATGAAAAGGTCTTTATTACTGGATGTTTCATGTTTTAACTCTGTTTTGTTTGATATAAGAGGCGCAGCTGAAAATGGGGCAGGCTCACCACTAGCCAAGAGGCTTCACATAGAGGGTGCTCCTAATTGCAGAGCTTTCCAACTCTTTCCCTGCTGCCCATCCCCACAAGCCATTACAAGTCCCACCAAGTCAGTGTTGCTAAACTTGTGTAATGACTCACTGTCACCTCTTTTCCACGCCAGAAAACAGAAAAGTCTCTCCCAAGTAAAAATGGATGTAAAGCCTTTGCTAGGCTATGACATCCTTAAACCCTGCTGTTCCTCTGCCTCTCAAGCCAAGCCTACAGAGCTCTAAAGTCCTTTGTGCTTTCATTGTTATACAGATCAACTCATTTCCTTTACCTCATTTTTAAAAATACAATTTTTTTTTTCTTTTCATCTTTACCTTATCTCATCTCTTTTCATTTTAGAAATGCTCCCTTGTCCAAGCTACTCCATCGTGGATTCTGACTCAAGTGAAATATTTATGGCCTTAAATATTCCCTAACATCCAGCACCACAGGTCATATCCATGGCTGTAGACTTTCCACTAGGATTATTACATTAAGGCAGTGTAAGCCTCAGACCACAGATTCCCAGTCTCTTTGTAGTTAGAGCTTGGTTGAGATGACTGGAAATTATGTCTACCACCGGGGTAAGCCCTTCCTCCTCTGTTCAGATAGTGTAGGGCTGCAAACAGCTCCCGACCTCCCACTCCCTCCAGAGCAGCTTCTTCTCTCTTACTCTTTCCAGCACTGAGTCTGCTCTAAGACGTCCAGCTGATGTCTGGAGCTAGGCACAGGTTCTGCTCCACACTCCTTCATCCAAAGGGATGGCTTCCTCCTAGGAGCCATTGGCCAGCACATTTTTACAGAGTCATAATGTAAACAGCATTTGCCAGCAAACTTTCAGCCAGACTTATAACTCTACCCCCAAATTAATATTTTCTATTATGCATCATAGAAACCTGAAACCTGGTAAGTCATGCTGAACAGGACTAGCACCACAAATGCATGGGCAGCACTTCATGGATATGTCACAGAGCATTAAGAGAGTGGTCTTCAGAATTTTGAAGCAAATGTTAGAAAGTTTAAACTGTTCTTGAATATAAAAACACATCTCTCCTGATAACAGTTATTTATAATGTTTTAACTAGTGTCAGAACCAGTGATCTCATTCATGGGTGCAAATCACTGATGTACACACTATGTAAATACTTTTTGAAGGAATTTTGGCAGGGATTTTCAAAGAACCCTGCAGGACTTTTGATGCAATAGACCAGCTCCCCCAAAGAGCAGCACTAACTTTCAATTTCGTCACATCTAGGAACAGTAGAAAACCAGGCATTACTCCTACTATCAGAGTTTCAGCAGTGTCATGGTTTGATCACAGTCAACAATTAAATACCACACACCCACTTGCTCATCTTCCCCCATTCTATTCCAGCAGAATCCAGGACAAACAGGAAAAACACCCTTTTGACTTATTCTTATAAATAATCAATCATTTTCCATGGGAGAAAATAATTATAAAGCATAAAAATGCTGGAGGAAAGGGAAACTCCACATATCTTGCATGAACAATTTCCCAAGATTTGCCATTTGGAATAAAAACAGGGGCTTCAATCCCTCACTTTATAAAAAAAGTCCTCTTTGTCCTTTCTTGTCTTTGAAAGCAGCTGTAAATATTTGCTAAATGTCACCGATAATCTCACTAGAAATCCTTCCCAGAATTCTCCTTGACTAGGTAATAACACACCATCTGATGATGAGAAGGCAGGGTGGGCCACTAGATACCATACCATCCAAATTTATATCTTGCTTAGGCCTATCCACCCTTTTGTAATCCAGTCTTGTACTCAGCCCAGACTCTCTGCAACATGGCCAATCCTTTTGCTTTGACCTTCAGAGCAAAGACCTCTCATTTGGACTAAGCCAGCACTTTAGTGCAGCATTTCATGAAAGAGACTTCCTGGTAAGAGTCAGCATTTCAGGTGAAAACATCACTGCCTAATCATTTACTTGTATTTTAACTTCTCTTAGGTGTGATTTTGAGGAATTCAGGAGCTCTAGATCAAGACAAGTGTGCAGCACCTTATAATTTAAACACATTTTTTTTTGTACTGCAGCTCTTTTGTCCATACTCTGTCACAGCGCGCTTTCCCCATTTAATCATCCCTTTCTCTGAAACAGAAAAGGGGAGGAAAAGTCTGGTACCTCAGTTTCCCAGAACTCACTTCTCTAACATAAATTCAGAGACAGCTGACAAGCAGTTGAATGACAGACTTGTGCCGAAGCAGTTTCTTAGAAGAAACAAGATCTTATTGGAATTGTTGGAAGGAAAAACCAGCCCATCCTTACCTTACAGCAACATGGCTATTAGATATAACTTAGGGCTACTTGTTGATGGTTTGGCACTTGAAGGGGAAAGTTGTTGCTCAAGCAATTCACAATAAGTCTCCTATTTCACTACCACTTCACAAGGTCTCTCTTATTTATTGGGTTGCCACCACAAAGTTTATTGCCTGAATCAATTTTTATTAATGCTCAAGGAAACAACACAAAATCAAATAGAAATACCTTGTGGAAAACCCCAAACTTCTAATGTGAAAAATCATTTAAAATTATTAGCTAAATCACCTTAAAAGACAGCCCCCCAAACTGGGTATTCACAGGTTGATACAAGTAATCTATCCACTGATGCAAAGAAGTTATATGCAGTATACAGAAATTTAAAACCTTGCTTTTTATGGGAGCAAATGTTTACTTTCTTCTACTCGAAAAAGCTAGAACCAAGACCTTGTGCTATACCCAGCACCCAAGCATCCATCTTCCCCTTTTTAAAGGTTCCAGCCTGTTATACAAGTAGGAAAACAGTTATTGTTGCACTGTGTCCTTGCACACAGCAAATTCAGCATATCTAGCTGCTGATGCTATGTGGGGGAAAAAGCAATGGCATCTCAGTCTTCTGGCAAAAGCTCTTTTTCGATTCAGCTTCTCCTAAATACAATACTTCCAAGGAGCCACAGAGCTTGTGGAACAACTGAGTTGATCCAAGTGATAGGTTCCAAGTGGCAGGTTTTGCCAGCCCTTCCCATGCTGTCTAGAGAAGATATTCACTCCAAATTCCAAATCCACTCCCTCCTCAGCGGCTGCTTCCCTCCAGCAGCAGGACAGGGGGACACCCGTTGCCTAGGTGCCACAAATCCTGTACCCTGTTTTTCCCTGCAGCAGCTGTTTGCTGAGGACTTCTGCATGTGCAAAGGAAGGGGCTGCTATAAACATGGTCCATCTCTAGTGAGGTTTGGTGGGATTCACAGGCCTGACAGACCAACTTAGAGTTGAAGACATCCTCCGAAGCCCTGTGTGTGCAAGAATCCAATCCCTTTTGAAAGGTGGCTGCCAGGGGGTAAAGGCTGGATGCACTTTGCATTCCTTGGTTTTTTTAGAGTATTGATGCAGATTTTCTTTCCTGTATAGAACAAAACAGGCTTCCTTGTTTGTTTCCTTGAAGAAAAGGAACACAAAATATGCTTTTGTAAGTCAGGGAATGTGTCAAACACTCAAGGAGCAGCATAATAAAAAGCAGGTGCTATGAGAAACTTCCAAACTTGCCACACAAGCACCAGCAGTAATTCATTTGTAACTACAGATCATCCCACTTATCTTGTTTTCCAGCAAGTAGTTCATTGGCTGGTCTAGCATAGGCACTACATTGAGAACTTTACCTTATCATCTTTGTCACAGTGGCTGTTCTCATTCTCTGAAGGTCCAGTTCTGCATTTGTTTTTTGAACAGGTCAGAGAGAAGGACCACAGACAAAGAGTGAGCACCACCTGCTAATCTTGGCTGTGAGAAATGGAGAATAAAGAGGCACAAAACATTCTGTAACTGTCTCCACATATGAGCCCTGCAGCCCCTAAGAGATTAACAAAACCAAGAGTACAATTTATAAATGTTGAAATATTCTGTTATCTCTGCAAAATAATGAAGTAAAAGACCTCTGTGCTCTGTGAACTTTCTGTTGATGCACTTCAACTCTTTCCCTGACTCGAGATCAGTGGTGGTAAAATGCTGCAATTTCCTGAGACATGCAGATGTCATTGCTGTATTTTTGACATTGCTTTATTTTTGACATTGAGCTGAAATTACTAAACTGCACTTTGCAACTCTGCTGAGCTCCCTCTAGTTTACATTGAGAGAAACAAAAGTGAAAAACTGACCTCATTTAGTGCCTAACCTGAGAGCTGAGCTCCTCTGAACGTCTGGTCCTCTACGCCTGGCCAGAACCCTTTCCAGTAAGATCTGAGTAAAATAGGTGACACTGCTTTCACTTAAGATTAAACACCTGAGCCTGTCACTTTACAACCACTGTGATAGAACCAGACAAATCAGTCTCCAGAGGCAGTTCAGTGATTATAGAGAGGATTTCAGTCAGTAGTAGTTTGGATTACTTAAGCACCAAAATGTTAGTGCACATGGACTCCATCTCATACCTTTGGGGTAGATGAAGACTATGGGGCTTCTCTGGCAGATGAAAATTGAAGCCGTAATTACAAGGCTCTCACCTTTGAAATCAAGAGTTTCCCAGTGGTAAGTTTGCATAGCCCACCATAGGGAAATTGGGAAGACAGAGGACAAAGTCCATCCAGAGGACAACACAACAGCTCCCACAAAGCACCTATGTGTTTGCCTGTCTAACAAGGACTGGCAGTAGCATACTATCACAGAAATGCTGTCACAATAATGAGACAAGCAAACAGAGACAGAGGTCTTTTCCAGAAAGTAATCAGTTTTTAAAACAACACAACACTTTCTACTTCAGTTTACTTCTACATTTGCAAGCTGACGAGGCTATAAATTTGAAGAGATCTGTCTTCCATCCTGCTTTGATAAATAGATTGCAGACAGTATGACAGCCTTTTTAAATTAAGGACCTGACTTTCATCAAGAGAGATTTCGCAGAAATATCCCCCTCAGCAAACTTAACCTGAACTTTCTCAATCATAAGCACAAAGCCATGCATCCATCCTTCAGGAAGTATTCTGTCCAAAACATTTTTTTCCCCATGTAGTAATTCCTGTCATAAACTCATTCTCTTGCTGGTGATGATTACATTTCAGCTATTACTTGTTTTTTGGGCCACAGTCCTTAGATTGCCCTCCACAGAGGAGTAGTGTTTGCTGTAGATCCATTAGATGATGAGTCAATACTACTTCAGCCTACTGAAATGCTTCCTTAGATACGCACTTTGAGGCAATAAAGGGTTATGAAATTACAGTTTATAGCTTTTAACCAGCATATTCTTGATAGGCTTGGAAATAACAACTCTTCTTTTCAGCATGAAAATGGGAAACAGTACCACACCCCAAGATTTTAAGAGCGAGGTAGATGTATAATCCAGCCAAATGGACTAGGTGGCTCTTAGGCATTAGCAAATGCCACACTACTGTTATCCAGACATCCAGACGTCAAAGTCTTGGGAGCATAAGATGGCAGACATAGCAGTTCATATGGGGCATCTTCCACCTCCTTCCAAAGTACCCATCCATGCTCCAACATAAGCTCAAATGTTTTGAGAGAGATTAAAGTTGTGAGAGAGTTATTCCCACCATAAAATACCTGAGTTTCCAGGCTCTTTCTTATTCTGCTTGAAATGCTGGAAGGTTTTGAATGTTTTAAGCAGAGCTGGGCATCAAACCTTCCTCTCCCCACACCCCAGACACACTGCCTAGGTATTGGGCTGCTGTCTGTTAATCAATAACTTTTGAACATAAGCTTCTCCAACCCCTTCAATCTCTTTTTGGACTTTTAAAACACAGGCAGAAAAATGTCTAGAAGACACAGACTCATGCTCATTGTGCCCATGTGGGATGAGGACTGTTCTGGGAACACACAGGACTTAAGATGCAAAGACTCTTTGGGCACTTGGGGTATTCAGTAGGAGACTTGTGGCTTGCACACTGATTCAGCCATAGAGGGGCACTTAAAAAATACTGATTGTTGAAGCACTTGGGGGAATCTCCTCTCAGCCTCTGTGCTCATATTTGCAAGGAATAATACAGAGAATAGCACTTTCCTGCCTCACAGTGTGGTTTGCAAGGACAAAGAAACCCACGCAGCTCAATTCTGTGTGTTACACTACCAAAGATTGATTTGAAGAGTCAATCACTCCAAACCTATTTTTCACCCAAAGCATCCGCTCTCAAAAGAAAAAATGAGCTACATACATTTTACATCAGCTTGTGCACGAAGAAAGACAGGGTTAGCGTATGGAGACACTTCACACTGAAGCATACAAATTGGCTCACCGTGGGAGTGAGGGAGATGAAAATAACTCTCAGAACTAAGGAATGACCCCAGGCCAGTCCAGCACAGGAAACATCATCCAGTCTGCAAAAGCAGCACCTGCATCATCAAAAAGTGAAAGAGTCCTTTTACCAGCAGAAGCTAAAAGTGTATTCCCTGAATAACTCAAAGGTAAATGCATTTTGGAGGGGAAAATGGGGTGACTGAAGGGAACCCCTGGAGGGCTGCAAGTCATCAGGTGTAATAGCTGGGATTCTCTTCCAGGACCTCTCTGCATAAAGAGAGTCTGAGATGTAGAGCATGTGAGAGGACACAATCTCTCATGATGAAACTCTAAAGGAACTCCCTGAGTACACAGAGAGACTGTGGATCAGTGAATTTTTATCAAGTGCAGTTTTCTTTCATTCCTTCTCCTATAATTTGCAACTTGGATCTAGTTTGTAATTTGGGTTTTTTTGGCATGTTTTGTCTTCTTTTATTTCCAGTATCACCTTCCACAATCTGGGTTGAAGAGAATTCTCTGATGTCTTGCTAACATCAAGACAGGATGTAAAAATACTTAAACCCAGGTACTACTAGTGCAACAGCTGCACACCTCCTGCACATTTCTTCCAAGCATGAAAATGTTAGCTGTGTAGTGATGGGAGAGGAGGAACTGCCTGCCAGTGGTCAGAGATTGATGGGATAGCCCTGTGGTATGGGGTAAGGCAATCAGAGCATATCTGAATGCCAGGGAACCTTTTGCAACAGTGTGCAATGTTATTGAAAGATAAAGCCATTGGGCTGGCACAGTTGTGCCTTATAGAATCAATTTGCAGCTTACAAGCCTCAGCATTGTGGTTTCTGTCCTGCAGTGTGAGAATTTGTTTCTCTCAGGTTTGCCACAAATTTTTGGCAGGAGTCCTAACTTGTCTCACCACGGTGTCAGTCACAAACAGGTTACTAGGGAGCAGCAAGCTACTGCATGTCAAATAACCAAGCGTGCTTAGCCTTCTTCCATCCAGCTACTTTGAATGCTCCTGAACTTGCTAAGATACATTTGGTCAGTCATGCCTTAACTTGTAAGTATCCTCAAGACTTTGTTGCAGCACTTCAGTCCCCAAAACGCTCATCCAGATTTAATGTTGAGCCTAAATGTCAAGAATTATCCCTGCAATCTTTCTGTTCCCAAATTATATTTGACACATGATGTTACAATTTTCAAGCTAAATTGTTTCCTTTTGGCATTCACAAGTAGTCTTAAAGCTTCACATTTAAATCTGTCATGGCATGATCACATCCTAACAGAATCATCAGCTCAGAACCATCCTCTCCCAGTGGTAACTGAGTAGTATTCCTACAGCAGGGCAGCAGCTTATTTAGAAGCAAATACAGAATTAGTCTTTTTTGCTTCTTTAGGTACAGCTCACCAGAGGGAAATGAAAAGCAGACTGCTATGGCTGCACAGTCAAGTGTTTGAAAGAAGAGTGGTGATATCCTAATTTATGCAAGTTGTTTTGTTGTCTAAATTATTCATAAAAACTCTATATCATCTTTATATTCTTCTCTACTTATGTAACACAACCAGATTCTTAAATGAAACGGTATTCAGGCATCAGGACCAGGTAACAACTGTATAGACTGAGTAGGGGAAGCAAGTTAAGAGCACATGTACAAGTTAATACATATGAAAATCTTCATGAATTTTAAGCGTTGTGGAAGTCCCAGCAGTCATATGTATACAGGCAAAAAGAGCATAATCCGTAATCCTTCATGTACAGAAGAACTTACACATCCTCCTTCATTTGTAAGAAGCTAGTTTTGTACTAATTACTGAGCTCTAATCGGTAGGCTCAAATACACCAGTAACCTACTGCAAAAATTTTGTGTCAACACATTAGGATTATTATTACATTTGCATGAACATTGTCACAGAGTTTTGATGGTTTTAATTAAGACATGCTTTCTATGATTATATTTTAACAAGATTTATGAATAAATACCACAGCAAGAAGTCTGCAACATCTGGATGAGTCTCGCTCAGAATCATTATGACAGCATTTATTTTATCAGAGTCACTGGAAAATACTCTTATCTCTGGTTACATGACAAGCAGCAAGAATTCAATCTGTGTGTCTGGTGTGTAGGCTGATTGCTATCCCTTTAATAGTCTGCATTGTTAACAGTGGTGCAGCTTGAACTGTTTGACAGCCTTTTTCCTTTACAATGGAAAAAAAGATTTCCACCCTCCACCCCCCCCAAATTTAACCACTTCTCTACCTTTCAGGGAAGATGCATGCTCCTAGGGAACCTAAATCCCAGCATACTCTTTTGGAGACTGATCAGTCCTAGATCAAGTGACATGCAAATGTAATGGGCAAAGATGTGACTGAAAGTAGTAATCACAGCCAGAGAAATTAGAAATAGAGGGACATTAAGACAGCCACCCAGTCTTTCCTTTCTCTTTACCAGTGCAAGCCCACTGAGAAATAAGAACAAGGAAGTCCAATCTGTAATTCTCCTTAATTATCAACAGAGGAAAATATATTCCAGCACCATTGTATAACATGGATATACTATTCAATTGTTCAAAAAAAACATCTTTCCTACAACATTGTAAATTCTACCATCAGCTTGTTAGCATGTCCTGTTTAGCTATTGTGTGAGATAGTAAACATCTTTGCAATGAATGACCAGGAGCAAAGTTACAGGAGAAATGGCTACCAAACCTAAGAACACCCTACCATCTGATGTCCAAGATGAGTGCAATGAAACTTTGTATTTTTATAATATTTAAAAAAAAAAAAATTAAAAATGAAGTGAGTACACTCACCATTCTCTTCCTGTGATACTTGGAGGGATTTCATTTCTATTTGCAAATCTCAAAATCCACTCTAAAGAATGAGAAACTGCTGCATGCTGGTTGATGGAAGGTCAGTGACCTGCTCTCTTGACTAGTGAATTTTGCTGGTGAGGAGCAACGTAAAATAGCATGCATTAGGACTTTCTTTTACATACTCAGGCTCTGCAGCACCGTAGTACAATGCCTTCAGATTATTGACTCCATATCATCTCGCAACCACAAGAATGAGATATCTTCCTACAGTTATTGCTATTGAGAACATATCGAGTCTTCCCTGGAAAATGAATTATCAGTGTTTAGGCATTCGGACCAACAAATCAACTATCTAGTGAAGCTCTTTGTTAAGAGGCCCTTGGGGTGGGGGGAGGGGGGAAGCAAACAAGAGCACCAATTGTGTTCTTGTTTCCACCAATTGTATGGGTTTATGTTATTATTATAAAAGATATGCCAGGCGTATTTAGTGGCAATATCTTTATTAATTATTGTTCAGGGAACTCACTTAATTCTGAATGAACAGATGTTGCTCCATTAAAGTAAACCACAGCACGTCTTTTGAGGGAATAAGTGATGTTTACCTGAGACAGTGGTTTCATGAGAACATTTATGCCTTTATTACTTTACTGGTAGAAAAATAAGCCTTGTAACAATGGAATTTAACAAAGCAATATTATTGTAAAATAAAAGGTAGAGTTACTTTTCTGTATATGTTTCTTGAGTGAAGTTGAAGACCAAGAATTTTATTATGGAGTTTGCATGACAGTAATACAGATTTTTCAGCTTTTAGTTAGGCACATGTTAGGAACATGGACTTTTTTTTGGCCAAGAAGAGAGGGTCTATTGTTTAATTTTGTCCCATACGTACATATTTTGCATATGTATTACAGTCAAGAATTCTCACAGCCCATCTTGATCATGCTTTAGGAAACAGCACAGAGCAAAGCATTTGTGTAGAAATCACATCTAAAGCATGTAAATGGAAAGCTAACAGTCAAATGTTCATTGGAAAAGTTTGCAGAACAAAACCACAGACTGACACATTCATTGGCACAAGGCATTACCACCTGCTGCATGTGGGGACCTGGGCAAAGCTGCTGACAAATCCCCAAACTAAGCCAAATCTTGCCAAACCTTGAAAGAATCTGTGTCTTTTTGGTGACAGTCATTGACTCACACATTCCTCTCTGCACTGTCAGGGGAGTTGAGCAAGCTGCTCAGGTAACCATGCTACCTACAACCCTGGGGTAACTTCTACACTCGCAGCAGGGAGATGGGAATGACCATCCACTATAAATCCCACCTCTGCACAAAGGGAGGTTCAAGGGTTCACCATCTCCCAGATCAGACTGTCATTACCCAAGTCTCAGCAAAGACCTGCAGTCCCCACATAGCAAACAGGCAATCTGGGCTGGCTGAAGGCATCCCAGTCCATGGCAGGGGGTGGAAACTAGATGATCTGTAAGTTCCCTTCCAACCCAAACAACTCTATGATTCTATGTTGCTATGATGCTATGATTCCACGAGTCTGTGATTCTACTTGCAGTGAACAACTAGTTCTCCAAATGCAGCACAAGTAATATCTGAAATTCAGCCATACACTTATTTTTTCCCCAAGCCCATGATTTGTTTATTTCACATCCACCTCGGACTGCTATCTGAATTGCTGGGAGCTACAAACTGCCACAGGTGTGATTCCTGTTCACATCAGTAAGGACAGTATAAGCCCTCAAGACTGCCAGTTGAAAAGGGATTTGGATTACTGAAACTGGGGCAGAGAACATGCAGAAATCACAAGGCTGGGAACTTCAACTATGTGTCCAAAGCCACATGGAGGAAAATCTCTGTTGGTGCTGCACTACTTCAAGGCAGCTGCTGTGCACCTGGCTGAAGACCCAACAACAGATTTCTGTTAATTCCCATACTATTCTCTCCCCTGCATGTGCTACCTCTCCAGCCTCTGAGGTCCAAAACTGCCTACTTAGAAATAACATGGTGTCAAGGGTGCTTTGTTTTAGAGTTTCAGAAGTAGCTTTAGCCAAACAGCTTGCAACTTCAGTGCAGTTTTGCTGGGCATACATGTTTCGAGGAAGCGGAAAGCACCACTAATGTAGCAGAGCCAGAGCCATGTGGTGCTGCAGAGAGAACAGTGGGCCCACTAGGACACATGGATGAGGAGAGAAACCTTTGGGGGGAGGTACAAGGCATAAAATCAGTCAAAAACACTGAAAAAAATTAAGAAAATTAAACCTCTGCTTCCAGGTTAGCCTAGGCCGATCTAACCACTTGCTGTCACATTCCTGATTTTAATTTTGTCCATCACAAACTGTGACCCTGCACTCTCTCTGTGCCAGCACTGGCCTTCCTCCAACCCTGCACTGAGCCATTTCAGCTCGCTAAGCTGGCAGACAGCAAGTCACCACATTGGCCAGGGAGAAGGAATTGTGTGCTCTGTTCTGGTCTTCCCACCAGACAGCCTGCCTTTTGAGCAGCACAGGTGGCTCCACAGCCATCCCTCAGACCCTGTGAAATGCTTCCCAGGCTAAACTCCCAGGGCTCTTCTAATACAATCATCCTCCTTTAACCTGATATAAAATTGTATTTTCTCCTGATTTCTCAGAGTAAGAGGATAATAAAAGCCCCTTTTGAAATCTGGTTGCTCAGATTTTACATGGTTGGATCACTGGACAGATTGCTGTGCTAGAAACCTCTTTCCTTAAATCCCTCTAGAAGCAAGCCAGCAGCCTAGATTTGATAGATAGTTTATTCCATGAAAGGCCATCAGTTGATCACTCACAGCACTCATAGTCCTCTCCAAATTCCTCAGAATCAAAAGTTCCCCTCTTTAGTACTTCAGGGAACCTCCTTCATCCTTTAACCCCTCTGAAACACACCAGAAAGCATGTCAGATTTCATATACTGTTGGCATTTTTACTGAAGATATTCCCTTCACACATTGAACAGATCCTTCTTTCTCTCTTACACACAAGCATTTAGTTCACAGAGGAAGAGCAATGATCCAGCTATCAATTTCCTCTTCTTATTGATTTTTTCTTAAAAGAAGAGGTAACAACATGCAAAAGCTCTCTTATGGGCAAATACTTCAGATGCTGCTTAGATAAGATCTGTGTTAGGAGTTCTCAAGAGGCTTCCTACCCAAGGCTTCCCTTTGAGAGGAGCTTTATCTCTCTCTGACATAGTTTGTGGAGTAAAGAGGAATATTTCTAGATGAGAGTCTAACCAGAAAGATGTGAGCCTGAAAGCAGGTATTCAAGTTACTGGCTGGGACCATCAGGGAAAAAATGAAATATCCCCATGCCTCCTTCTTCAGCACCCCAGTAATGAGAAACAAAATGATGACAGAAAGCTGCACAAGCCAAATGCACAAGCATTGCAACGTAAGTACACTTGACAGCACAATGAATGCATCAAATCCAATGTTGTGCTGATGGCTCCCTTTTAGTGCTTTTTGGGTTGTATAATCCAGTTTGGATGCCTTCGGCCTGAGCTGCAGATGAGCAGTCGGCTGTAAAGTTGGTTGTGCTAGCCTTGGCTCAGCTTTCTCTAATTTGTCTTGATATGAGTTTAGGCCTCTGCTGAATAGACAGGCAAAGCTTGATCATTCTCACATTAATTAACACCTGCAACATTTGACTGCAAAATTGCTTTAGACATGCCCAACACCTAATCCCATAGAAATGGGAGAGCTGTTAAAGCATGGATTGCTCCAGTAGTTTAAAATCACTGTGCAAAGTAATTAAAAACATAATTGCGCTTCCAATTGTTAAGACACCTCATTACTTCCTCAATACTCTGTTACTTTCTCGGTACCAAGTCCCATAGATGTTAAGCTGCCTGTACTTCCTAAAGCCCACAGAGGAAATTCAGTTTCAAACCAAAATATGCCTATAACAGTTATTCCCCATAATGACTGCAAATACTTAATTACTGAGTACTCAGAAATCTTCATGTTCCTTCCCTCCAACTTGCCTTATCCAATGGATTAATTCCTGTTTCTCTATTCCCCTGCAAAACTTCTGCAGTGTTTTCCTCTTAGAAGCAGGCATCCAGTGTGGAATAAAGGGAATGTCTGCAGTCAGATATATTATGGCTGTCAAAGTAATTTGTATAATTAATATTTTGAAGGCTAGACATCAACATGGATTGAATTTTATGGTTGATTTTCCAACTCTAGATATCTGGCCACATACAAGTACTGACTTCATTCTGGTACAAAAGATGCAGCAGTGCATCCACAAGAGATAACATTAGCTGTATCCTGAACCATTTGTAGTCTGAAGGTTTTGGGGGCACTAATACTATGGACAGACTTCTCTACAGGTAAATAGTCATTTTGAAGCACTAAAACACAGCAGAGAGAGCCTGTCAGTGTGACATACATACTAAACCCATTTAGTGGGCTACTTTAACAGTACTTCTTTTAAAAGGTGCACTCAAGATAGGTTCACTACTTGCAGACATCTGCAACTTTAAATTTCAGAAGGGAGTTCACAGCTGATGGACAATTTGGACTTCTAATTGAAAGCAAGGGTAGGGAAAAAGGGAAGAACCAAGCCAACGCATATTTTGGAGACTCCATTGCCATGAAATGGCTACATAGAAACTGACCTAGCACATAACTCCAGTGAATAACATTGCTCTACTACCCAGCACCAGCTGGATCTTTACTGAGCCAAGGCAAAAAAAGAAGTAATGTTTTGTGACAGAAAGAAAATCCCATTACTAGGAAGTCAAAAGTGAAATGTGCCATTGGTTTCATGCAAAGTGAGACTGCCAAGTCATTTGATGAAATACATTTTAGGATGTCCTAGAAGCTTCTCCATGCAATAACAATTTCTCTGATTAAAGGCACTGTTATGTTAAGACCCATTTAATAGTCTTATCCTGACCCTGTATAATAGCTCTGAAAAGACCACATCAAAAGTTTGCAGTTGTCGAGGAAATGGTTGCTTCCATGGGTTTCATTTTTACACTTAACCCCCAGGGTAAGAGCTGCATCTATTTTGGATCAGTCCTCTTATTGAAATCCACTGTGCTACAGAAATGAAGTTTTTCTCTACAGCTATCACTGAAATCATTCATCAAAGCCCACAAATTGTCAGAATGGGTAGAAGAAGCTCCTGCGGCGAAATAAGTTTAGGAGCCTTGTCTGGTGTGTTTCCCTATGCATCCAGACAGGCAATCATTAAAAACACAATGCTAGAAAATACACATTTCTATTGTGAAAGAACTTCTATTGTGGACAAAAAGGTGTATTTTAAGGGAATAGAATATGCCATGTGAGTAGCCTTGAAGTAATTTCAAAGATGTGCAGATGTGGAAAGACCTGCCTTCCAGACACATCACTTTGAGTAACACAGTGAGCTCTATGATAATTCCAGCCCTATCTGCAGGAGCCTATGGAAATCACATCCTTGTAGCTTCATAATAGACATATGGAATGAAACCCAGGTATAACTAATTTTTCTTCTGGCTTTTGCTCTCTTCACATCCAACATGGACTCTACATACTAAAAAATGTGCATTATGCATCTTACTAGGGACAATTCTCAGTGTGCAGTGGTTTGAGGGAGACCCTTACAGGAGGGATGAACACCACACAGTTCATCTCATAGGAATGCTTTGCTTGCAAGAAAGGCGATACGAGGACAACTTAAAGATTGGTTATAAATGGTTTCAGAACAAGCCATGAACACTTCAGGCAACCAAGCTGTCATGTCTCTTCAGAGAAGAGGTCACCATGAAGGTACAGCTCTTTATATGCCAAAGTTACTATTTTTCAGTTTGTCATGCTTATTAATATCAACCAATTGACTCCTGAAAGGAGATGAGAAGACAAAAAAGTAGGAGTAGATGAGACAGACACAAGGCAGGCTGGGAGAGACAAGAGAGTCTATCATGGTTTCTATCCCATATGTTCACTTACCAAACTCAGCTGGTGGAGCTAAAAAGTGACAATAAAGAAGATGAATGGCTACACGCTTCTCAGCAAAACTCAAATGTCTAAACCCTTCAAGTTTTATTTCCCAATAGAGTGAACACATGCTCAATGGAATTAGGCTGAAGTGCTACAAAAGTGTGAGAAAGCTACAGGCAGAGCTTTCACTGGCAATGTCAGACAGTGAATACTATACAACATTCCAGCAAGGTCTGGGGTTTCTACTAAACCTTTAGACATTAAGACATCTGAAAAAGTTATGTCTCTGCAAATTCAATCACCTGTGAACTGTGACATTAAATCAAAAAGCGCAACAAAGCGTAGTGAGAGCCTGTTAATAAACTTTAAGGTAATACACAAACATTCCCTATCAATCAGTAAAGTTTTGATAGCAAATCATTTATCTATCTCAAAGTACTGTAGGAATGTAAAATAACCATATTTGTTTTGATAAGAATGTATAAGCCAACATTCCACCTGGTGATCCTAACAGCAGCAGCTCTCCCTAACAAGGCAGATGGCAAAGATTTCACTGAGCATTTTCTTATCCAGAGCTCTTTGCACAGAAGGAAGGTGCTGCCCTCTTAGCAGCTATCAGGTGACCTGTTTTAACCTTTTCTTCCTCTTCCTTAGATTCACAAGACCTTTATTTCATTATACCAAGGAACAATTAAAGATTACTAGATTTCCTAAACAACTACAGTAGCCTTAGAAATTCCAGTTGATTTTGAAACTCTACTCTTTGAAAGGCTGCATTCTCCAAGTGTTAAAGACAAAGAGTAAAGATCGTGGCTAAGCTTGCAAGATGAAAGAAGAGGAAGAATGAAAAAAAGGAGGTTAGCGTCTCTGGAACACTCTACGCCAGACCTCTTTATTTCCAGTCAAGTTTTTCAGTCAATCAGCTATGCTCCCAGAATAATGTAATGTCTTTCCTTAGACATTAAGCTACAAAAGAAAAATGCAGGCATAAAATCTTATATACTTCCAGCAAGCACCTTCTGCGCTACACTGATATCTGGCCTGCTGCCCTGCCTATTAACATCTCAATTTCTCAATGCTGCAGAACAAATGGGGAAGAACAAAGCATGAAAACTTGCTTTTACATCTTGATTTTCACTCCTCTTTGGGGACATGGAAGTAAGCATACATTAATTTCTTGGTTCAATATTTTTAGAACATTGCTGTAGGAGAAAAGACCTGGGCGTGGGTAGAAAGGAGAATATTTAAGTTAAACAAAGAAATAGGGAAAAAATATCTAAAGGTTCCCTGCTAGAAGGACAGTGCAGTAAAAGACATTTCAAAGAATAACAGCATGCTCATTGATAAAAGTCACTGAGCAAGGGACCAGCAGGGATCTCTGACAGCTTCTTCCAGGGAATTACTCATGCCAGACAAACTTGGCTGACCACCCCAGCTGACAAAGCCTGTGTATACCCTGGAAGAGTAGGGATAGAGGTGAGGATCATGGCTCCAGAAAACTGCCAAGGGTGATTTTTTTTTTTTTAAATCCTTTTTCCCCTGAGTCTGGAATACTAAACCAATTCTTTCCCTTTATACTATTTGCCTCCACTAACAGGGTTTAGAATTACCAAGTATGATCTCTGCGTGAACAGTGGGTGAGATATGAAGGGTTTTCTTGTGGCAGATCCAGTCCATTTTAAGTTAGAAATATTTTTCCTCACACCTATGTGAACTAAGAAGCATTGAGAAGAGCAGTCTTGTTTTCACAGAGTATCTATACCAGGTTGCTTGGTGGGAAGAATGAATGGTTCATCCTGTGTTAAAAGTAGATTGGTCTAGGTAACCTTTTGATAATGGTGTCAACCTGTCATTCCAAATACATTTTGGGTCAGAAATCGTGACCTGGGTCAAGGGTATGCTGACAAACATCTTCAGGTTGGAACAAAAATTCAGCCTCCAACCTCAACCAGCACTGGAGCCAAGACCCATAAAAGTCAGGCATTTTATGATGTGGCTGTCCCTGCAGTAGAAAAAAGGACATTGAAGCTTTGCCAGCTGACTCATCACATGGACAAGGACTTGCTGTTCATCAGGCATGGATTGCAAATGAAGATTCAGTGGTTAAAGGCTAAACTACTTCCTAATCTAGCAAGGCACTCTGTTCCTCTGCCTACATCAGTATTGATTATGATATCTTCTTATAGTAGGTTTCCCCATCCCTCACTAAAATAGGCTCTTTTCTAAAGGCTCCTTTTTTGTATCTTGTTTGCAAATTCACTGATGCTGAATCACTTCCTTCTAAGGAGCTCATGAATAAAATATGAAGATTATAAGTCCAGGAGTCTTTGATGTGTTTTCAAGCATTAGGAGCTCAATCAGTTCTGTGCAGCTATCCCTTTGAAGTTTCAACTGGGCATTTTCTTCCTCAAAAAAGAAAAGCTTCTGTCCTTTTGAAAGATGACAGTCTTAAAGATAAACTATTTATTTTGGCTTCATTCTTGATAATTGTTTAAAAGTCAGAGGACAGCACAAGTATCAGAAAAGAAAATAGTAACCATTAAAAAGGTTTACCTTTGGGGTAAACATCAATTTATGAACCTACAAGGACCTTTTGACTTATCCCATTTCCATACCTATCAACATCAATTCAATTATTTCAATATCAACCTGGAATAACACAAGGCAGACCTTGAGCTAGATTGTTCACAGAAATGCAGAGCAGCAATGATTCCAAGGAACGGCTCTACCTCTTAACTTGTGGCAAGTTAAGTGACCGAGGAGAAGAGAGTAATTTCAGAAAGACACACTAAAGGAAAAAACCCACTAAATTTTGCCATGTCCCTGCTTACATAGAAATATTACCCTTTGTGTGTACTAATGCTCATAATGTCTTATGCTGCTTTTTAGTTTTGCCACATTCCAGGAATGAGAGGTAATTGTTCAGAGCCTGAGCAGCTCCCACAGCTTAAACACCAGTCTCCTTGAAGAAGTGCATTGGTGCCTTGCAGTGACATACATCATAAGGTACTGTGGAACCCAGAGAATACCTTACCCAAAGCGTTCCCATGCAGTCATCCTAAGCCCAGAAATAAAATCAATTTGCTTTAATTCTCTTTCTACAGACATCACTGTCTGCCAGTTTCTCTTAAAGAAGGCTTCTTTCAGAAGATAAAGTTTCCTCACAAGGAAACATGGTCTTTTATTCTCTTCACTAATTGCTTTTTTTCAAACCATATCCTAAAGAAGTGACTCATGAAATTTCTATAGGTATAGTCTTTTGCAACAAGGACATGACTCAAATATGCCTGACCTAACATTATAATAGCCTGCAGTAAGCTGAACTTTATATTCAGCTGCACACAGCTACAAAATTATTCAAATAATGAGACTAACCTGTGTTGGACTCTGTGAGGCTTCAGTATCAGCACCACTGGTAGACAAATTAGGTGTTTTTCTGTCTGCAATATCTGAATACTCATTGTTTTGCCCACAGGCTGATTCATAGAAGCAGCAAGAGAAAACTCAAACCTGAGCACCTGCATATGGAAATGGCCAGATACTCAGACAAACACTTCTACCCTGATTCCAACATATAGTTCTGCTTTCACTCACCCACATGCAGGGATTTGGGGTCTTATCTTCTAATAATCTCCTCAATCAAGATGGGTTCGTAAAGCTGCAGTGAAGTAAAAGGGCTCCTAATCACGTATGCATAACACCAATGATCAGGCACCTCATGGAAAGTCAGCCTCTCTCTGCCCCAATCCCACCTGGGCCATAGAGTGCCTGGGTGAAACAGGCCAGAAGATGACCCCACAACACGCTCCAGGTCCAGCAGGAAAGTGATCTCACACCATCACTGCCTTCTGGTGGGTATCTGCACCTGCATCTTCTGTGGCAGAGGCTCAGGTGCCCAGACCTAAAGCCAGCACTGTATATTATTGAACTTCACTGCTTCTTCAGCCAATGGAAATAGAAAATAAAGCAAGCCTTTGAGTACACCGAAGAAACACAGGCTTATTTAATATTAGAATATTAAAAATCAGGCTTTTTACTCTCCTTGGCAAGAGACAATTTTATTGCAGCTTAGAGAAGGCAGTCACACCATTTGTAAGAAGCTGTAGGTGTGAAAACCATGAGGGAGATCATCAGCTCTGCAGTGAACTAATCCACTCAAATAAATAGTTTGATTAGAAATGAGGATGTTGTATTCCTGACCTAGTTTTGCTTCCTTAGTGGAAGCCAAATTACACTGTGCAAAAGGCACACAATCTATTCTCTCACGTGTGACTGAAGCGAGGTTTAGAAATTACTTTTTTTGTGGAAGATGTTTAACAGTTCTCATTTTTTGTACTTTTTATCAGTAGTTAAAAATGAATGAAGATTACTTTAACTATATGATATTAGAAAAAGAATAAATACAACTGAGAACTGCTGAAAGATTATTTTGATACATTTTAACCATTTAAATAGTCTAGATATGCTGGTAATGTGCATTTTACAACAATTTTCTTAACTCCTTGGATAGGAACATGTAAGTACAAAAATTCTCTTCAGGCATAAATGTACTTAAAGTGGTTATCACAGCTTTTAAAAAATTGCAGTTATTTTACATGCACTTAGCTGAAAATAGTATTCAAAACATTGTCAGACTCCTGTTGCTGTGGCAACACATTGTTCATGGTTTGCCTGTGTGAGGCAACAAGAAGTCTCAAACATTGAATTAAACATATTTAGGTCCAGCACTTAGATTTGGCCACCACGTCCCATCTGAAAGCTAGTTTATTTAAATTCTACTTAGACATGTCTTCCCACTGAGAGCCAAACTATTACCTAACACAGGGAGAGCAAAAGTCTTTCCAGATGTTAAGAAGAAGGATTGTTTAACACTCTGTGAAGCAGCACTGCAGACAGTAACAAAGAGGGTTTTGCTATCACTTGCCACCACTGGATGGGGTAGAAGTCAGCAAGAGGTATTGCTCCTTAGAGCTGAAGTCACTCTGCTTGTGGAAGATAAATCAGGCACTTCATTCCCATTTCAGCTGTACCAAAGCATTCCACTGACCTCTGTTTAGTTCCGAGCAAGTGATAACAGGACATGCTTTCTGCTTTGCAGCAGGACACTCCACACCTCCATGCCAACTATGTTGCTCCAGGGGATGCTTCCCTTTCTCCCAGGGCAAAGCTGCTGTGCCATGGGGTGCAAAAGCAGCAGCAGGTGTCTCCTTTAAAGCAGGGCAGCTCAATGTGCCTGGTACCAGCACTGCATAAGCAATGCCAGAGATGGGGAAGAAGCAGAACCCTGCTCAAAGCTCCATCACGTGTTATCTTAAAATCAATCCTAAAACACAACATTAAGCACCAAATGTGCACAGCATTTCTGAGCAACAAAGGAATGCAGCCTGACTATCAGCACTGCCCCCACTTTCCTTCGTAAACTTCAGTATTTGGCTGTTTGTAATCCATCTGTCAACAATTTCACACAAGAAAAACACTAGGTAAATTTACAATTAATTAATTCACACATTTTCAGGAAATTCTCCACAGTCCTGGGGACCACATGCTTTCCATACCTACACTCTTCTGCATAATTCCCTTCTGGGTGTCTGGATAACAAAATTGTATGCAGCAAGTTACTTGTATCCAGGAGACACAAAAGCTGAGTTTTGTTTTGCTCTGACACTGTCCTTAAGGGAAACATGCTTATGACCTCTGATTATTGTGTTCTGTGCTTTAAGTGAGAATATTTAGTTTAATGTGCTTGCACTTTAATTTCAGCTATAACAATAAGCAACTGCCCTACTTTGGACCTGAACTTCCTAAAATACAAAAATCTAGACCTGCCAGCTAATCAGACATCATTTCCCTGTGTCTAAACAGAAGGGAAATATTCCCTCTATGAATCACCTGCAGTGACTTTGATTTATCTTTCATTAGCTGCAAAATGACTACCTAATACCTAGCTACCAGCATAGATGGCAAATGAGGCTCCCAGGAAAGCATTTATTTAGTTCACACATGACTTCACAAGGCAGAAAGTTACTACGATTGGAAGAATGTCAAAGAAACACATCATTAAAGCCAAATTTTCAATATAATTCATTCAACAGAGGGAAGTAAAAACACCTCTCTCAATTTCACATCCTCTTATTCCTTCAAAACCATCTGCATATACCAATGATAGGGAATAAAAGGAAAATCTGCTGAGAATAGGAAGGTGATGATCTTCCTGCAGGTCTTCTAGGGGCATCTAACAACTGCAACAAAACAAGTTCTGATGATCACAACCTGATCCCAAGCCGTGCTAAGTGACCCACTGCATTCAGTGGGCCTGGCCTGAGATCCCATTAGCTGTCCCTAAAATGGGCTGCCAGTCCTTTCACAGTACATTGCTGCCTTTGCCTAATTAGGCAGTAGGATGCAGAGAAATCTCAGCATCAAAAAACCCCCAAAGAATGACCAGCGTACCATAAAACCTTGCTCAAAGAAAACCTTCCTGAAACACACAAACCACACTTTAAAGAAAGTGACAAGAACTCATGGGGGAAAAGTACATGCCCAAAATGTTTCCAATATATTGTGTGCTACCTAATTTCCTGTACCTTGCTGATAATGGCAATGATTTCCTGTTACTGGTTAAAACTGAAGAACATGAAGCTTTTCTTGAGTGTGAGATTACTGCTAAATCTCTATTATAGAAAGCCCAAAACTATGGGGGGAAATGTTTTTATGAGCTGGATCAAAATCTTCCAGAAAGTGATCCCTTTGGGTGGGCACATCCATGTGATAAAGGAGAGCAGGAATAAATCCTAGGAAGCACAGAAACACTCCAAATAAAACCAACCAAACAAGAAAGCCTCGAATAAATGATAGTGTGAATTTTTTGTCAGGTTGACTATGTCTGTGGAAAAGAATAGAGAAGCCTTGGACCTTTGACATTCCCACCAGCTGATTCTTTGTCCTGATGTTTGATTGTGCCTATATTCAGGCATTCAGGCACAGGTTTTCATTTTCTGGAAAGAAACAGGACTGAATCATGTCAGTAACGGCTCTCACCTTTAGTTCTTTTCCCTCCTTCCAGCCTGCAAAACATTGAAATTTCATCAAGAAAATAAGCACCTACAGCTTCTGTAAAATTTGCCTTAAACATGGAGAGCTCTAGCTGGGGGGAGTTTTTTAAATTATTATGACTTTTTTTTAAACAATAGATTAGAGCCAATTCATTTGTGGAAGACCTATTTTATCAGTCTCGATGAATCCCATGTCCATCCTTGAAATATTGGTACTTTTCCTCAGGTTTAGAAACCTCCTTTTTATGCTGCCTTCAAGCTCTCTGCAAACATTCCAGCATGGCCTGCTCATCCTGGACTTGAGCTGGCTCCTCTCCAGCTCATCAACTCAACAATTATATCTCCCCCACCTGTTTCTTCCCCCTCAAACAATTTTCTGGATACATTTTCCAGTGTGGGAGGAAGGACCCAGACACTGTCTCAGTTCACTTGGTGGATCAGAGATTTGAACAACAGATTCCCGGTATTGTGTGGGCAGATGTACGAAGGAAGGAAGGTTCAAACCACCAAACGCTTCGGGGAGGGAGGGGAAGGTACCTTGTGAAAGAGGAATCTCGAGGAACCCAACATCACGTCTTGAGCCCATTTTACAAAGGGATTCTCAGGTCAATCTGGCTCATGGATATTGGGGATCTTCAAAGGCAAAAAACCTCGCCATGCTGTTAGAGTGGTGGTACTTAGCATCAATAACAGCAGGAGTCCCACCCTGAGCTGTAGGACAGGGATTTCTCTAACCCTGGGAGCTGCAACTATTTTTTGCAGTTTGGAAACGTGCAAATAACACTTCATACCACACACCTCAGGGATTAAATTCTCTTGGGCCATAAATAGCAAGCCCACTTCTTTTCCTCGCTTAGCCTCATAGCAAGCCAATGCCATGTTACCCCTCGCAGGACAGTATCAGAGATGTTCTCCATTCAGCTGCACTTCCCACTCTGCCTTCCTGCTGGAGAGCCAGCCTTGCCACTGCTGCGTTTGCTGGCATCCATTCACTCTCCTATTCTAACAGCACTTCCCAACTTTACTTCAGCTCTAGGAGAAATGCAAAAGAATTTTGTGTTCAAATGCTATCCAAATATTTATATTTTGCTTATACAGTTTAGTTAATGTGAAATCACTACCAGCTCTTCTTTTCTTTTCAAATAATGAAGTCATCCAGAATAGATTTTCTGTAAAGCTTAGCTCTCATTTCCATGCCTCTGAAAAGCTGCCTTTTTTAAATGGTGTTGTTTACAGCAACCATTGGAAGCTGCACACTTTTCAGAATCCAATCTTCAGTTCCACTGAATGTTTCAATACTATAGCTCATGTGCCTGTGGAGTAATATGACTTTTCTTCAGTGAATTTACTTTCAGCTATTTAGCTCTAGCAGTATTATCTAGCAGCCCAACTTTTAAGAGCCTGAAACGATCAAAACAAGGATTCTGTATCATTTCTTCAGTATTGGAATGACATAATTAAGGCAACACGTTAATAAAAATATAGTTTGGGGTCAGATTGGGAGGTTTTCTTCTTTTTCCATCCCTTTTCCTGTTCTTGAGAAATTTATCAGGTATCGTGTAGGAACAATATTACTGAAAAGGCATAACAAATTTTCATTTGTGCAGTGGGATTTACATAAGGTCAAGTGATTTACCGATTTATAATGATTTACTGACGTATTCCCTCAAATTCCAGTTTTGACAGCCAGGTATCTGACAGTTTAGTCCCCACAAAGACTATTTCTAGAAGTCTGTATTTTTGTCATTCTTTTCAGAGATTAAAGACTCTTTTTTAAGTTGCCTTTCAAGACAGATTTAGACGCACTGGAGCATGTCCAGTAAAGGGCCAACAGTGATATTTGAAATATACTGAGAACATTGGGATTGCTTAGCATGGAGATGAGACAGTTTAGAGGAGATTTTATGTGTGTGTGTACTGACTGAAGCAGGGGGAGGATGGCAAATAAGACAGAGCCATACTCTTCCCAATGGAACTCCGTGACAGTACAAGATGTAATGGATACAAATGGAAATATAAGAAATCTCTTTCAAACATAAGAAAATACTATTTTATTGTCAGGATGATAAAACACTGGAACAGGCTGCCCAAAGAGGTTTGGGATTCTCCAGCCCAGGAGATAACAAAAATACAACTGAGCAAAGCTCAGAAGTCCTTTCCAGTCTTAGGTGTTTTGAAGTTGTACTCATAAGCAATCACAAATTGCTCAATAGTTTCAAATATCCTTCAATATTTTTTCATTATTTTTTGCCCAGGAAATAAATCAGTAACAGGACACAAATAAATCACTATTCTTTATGAAATCAAAGACACTCCCACAGCAAAAGAAACAACATTTTATCCATAGAAAGAAATATCGGAAACTAACTTCTCACAGCCAAAACCTGAAATGTATCTATTCTTAGAATACAAAAAAGGAAAAGACAGACTATTCCAAAAGAAGACTCTGCAAAAGTAGAGAGAGAGAAAAAATTTTGTACCATCCCTGGCAACAAAACTGACTTTCCAGACTATTTTCATGTCTGCAGAGCTATAGCTATTTGTCATTCAATTCTTTCTTACCCATCATTTTCCCAACTTACATTTTATATTTTTTTCTCATTTCGAATGCAAGAATCCCTTCAGAAAATCCTCTTTACAGAAATCCATTGCATTCAGACCCAAGGGGCCCTCTTGCCTATGGAATATTGAATGCCAGCAGGCTGTCAGACCTCACCCACAACTTTCTTGTTCTCCACAGTACCTTCAGAGCAGTTTGCAGTGTAAGCCTCAATAACAGCAGCTTTTCCCATTTCTTGCTGCTAAGAGATTCAAAATGTATATTTAAAAAAGCAATATGATCATGCTTGTGAAAATTATGAGTCTCTTACAAGTAAATTAAAAAAAACCCACTTGAAACATCATACTTGTTCCAAGCTTTGGAACAGTAACCACAGAAAATAGAGATTTCAGATATATTGTTCACTTACTGCTAATCTGCACCTCCCTTAACTCTCACTGCTATTTCAGTTCATTTTGAATCTGCATAGTGATTCTTACTTTCTTAAAAATGATGTGATCCCATGAAGAACCAACTTTTCCCTAGCAATTGCTCTCATTCAGCATTTGCACTGGGTCAGTATTTTGACTGCCTTGCTCTTACTACATGCAATGCAAAATTACTGAGCAGTTAGATGGTCCTCCAGGTTCTATTATTTTTAGATCCCATCATTTTTACTTTATGCTTCTGGGATTTTTATATCCTTAGATGGTACTGAGACAGAAATAATATTTCTGTGAAAGTGAGGACCAGTTTCTTTGCTCTCCACTCACACTTAATATTTCTTTTCCTTCAGCATTTGTGACCCTTCCAGTATCAGATTCTTAAAACCAGCTTGTAATTGCTTGATTCCTAGATAAACAGAAATGTTTATAATGACATCAACTCTTCTGTAAATCTTATGACAATAATTCCTGTGTTAATTGGTGGAAAACTAGTTGGTCTTTATAAAAGGACTTCCACTTATCTTTTGATTCACATTGGAATAAGGTGATTTGCAATCTAAATCTTGTTCTCTCTTGCAAACACCAGACCACGCATCCTATCAGTTCACACATTGACTAATATAATTCCACACTGGCAGGTCTCCCAGACAGCACTGTAAGAAAATGTCAGCTGGTCCACTGTAACTCTGCTGAGTTAATCATCAGTTCAAAATGTCACCATCCTATTTCCTTCCTCCTTGTCTTGATTTCCTTCTCATAAAGTTTCAAATGAACTTTAAAAACTATGAGGCTGACCCTCCATTGCACCAGAGAATAAGAAATAGTTTGGAAATGAGTATTCCAGAAGTGGAGTGAGGTGCACTGAGGTTTCATGCCAATATAAAGAACCAGCAAGTCCTCAGTGCTGTTCAGGTTCTCATGCCACCCCCAGTGCTTTGCTCCTTCCTGTCTGAGCTCTCTCAGCCCCAAAAACAGGGTACCCACATAGGCAAGGAGCTCTGCATATACTGAGGGTAGCAGGGTAGCACTTCAGCCAGTGCATGGTTTCACTTAGTTCAGGTGATGCAACACACTTATAGGTGATATTTTATTTCCTTTTGTTTTCCCTGTACATAACTCCAACAGTTTGACATCAAATCTTATGGATTGTTTCTAGAGTAGAAAATATTAAATATAAACATGCATATGCAAAGGATTTCAAAACAACAAACCCTCAGGAAAAGAAAAAAGAAAAAAAGAGCAGACAGCACCATCACAGCAGGTTACTCACTTTGGTGTGTAATTGTGTTCTTTTTTTAAAAAAAGCCTATTTGCTTTTTCTTGGATTACAGATGCAGAGTGATACTTGCTAACATTTAAGCTTCCTCAAAAAGACAGAGTGACAGGGGTGAAAAGTCTGTTTTTCAGGTGAGACAATATATTGAGAGGGTAGCTTTCTGGTAAGAGCTCAAGTCCTTCCTGCTTTTCACACTCATTGAAATTGTCAGCATATTGCTCATGTTTTAGTCCATCTATAGCTGATCTTCACATATGTATGCACAAAAGTGTAAGGCACTTGTTTCAGCATGCTTACAAGTAAAAATACCCACAGCGAATAGATTTGGCAGCACTGGGGGCCTTCCCATGTTTTGGTAAGAGCAGCTACATAAAATCAGGTGAAAGATCCATTCTCTCTCTAGAACAGACAAATTTTTTCCTGAGTTTTGCAGACAACCAAATTGCTGAATTGCATCCTGATTCAGAGACGCTGCTAGGTTTCTTCTTTTTATTATTATTATTTATTTTATAGTCTTTTGAGAGGCATCTCTTTCGTTAAATTGCCCCTGGAAGTCATGTAAAGGTTTATTATCTACAAAAATGTGAAAAGCTGCTGCCCTGTTTTCAGACTGACACTTTGTAGCTTCAGTGGTTGCCTCCAAGCTGTGCTTTCTCTTCCGGCATGAAAAAAAGCAGAGGACCCTTATTTACCACCTGTATCCCACTCAAGGTTTCACAGACCCCCTGTCACACCCTCCTCTCACTGCCTGCTGTCCTGGCTCATATGCACCAACATGGAAGCCTGTCCATGCTTTCCTTCCATAACCCTTTTGAGATGAGGGGAGCAGACTGCACAATCAAAATCTAAGTGCACTTTGGATTTAAAGAGCACATGATAAACATAGGATCATGGAATGGTTTGGGTTGGAAATAGCCTTGGAGATCATTTAGTTCCAGCATGGCCTTGAACACTGACAGGGATGGGGCATCTACAACTACCTTTGGCAACCTCTTCCAGTCTCACCACCCTTACAGTATTTCTTCCTAACATCTAATCTAAACCTACCCTCATTCAGCTTAAAACCATTCCCACCTGTCCCATCGCTATATGCCCTTGTGAAATGTACCTCTCCAGCTTTCTTGTAGGCCTCCTTTAGGTACTGGAAGGGACTCTAAGTTGTCCCAAGAGTCTCCTCTTTTCCAGGCTGAAAAATCCCAACTCTCTCAGCCTGTCTGCAGAGGAAATGTGCTCCAGCTCCCTATCTTTGTGACCCTCCTCTGTACCAGCTCCAACAGGTTCACTTTATTCCCCATTCTCTCATCTGATAGTTAATTGCTAACAGCTGAGATCCTTTTTTGGTACTACTATAAATTAATATTACAATCCCAAACATACTTCCTGTGGAGTAGCAGCCAGCCCAGAACCTATCATTATATATGTAAGGTTCAATTTATTCTCCTCTCTCAATACCTAAATACCTATTTATCAACATTATGCTAGTAACAATTTGCAGTAATTCATAATAACAGAAAGCCTAACTTTGAATAGAGGTATTTTTAAAATGCTTTAGCAGTTTTAGAAAGGAATATTATGCCACTTTTAAACGAAGACTAATCCTGCTTCTGAAGGTACAAACACCTTCACTACTCTAGCTCCTAAAGTGTTTGAATTACTATATCCTCGAGACACACATCCCCAGAGAAACAGTAGTAATACAATTTTTCCTCAGTACACTTTTTACACACATTTTTTTGTTATTTACAGAAAACATGGTTGAAAAATTTGGTGGAGAGATAGTGTGTGGAGGAAAGAAGTCTTGCCAAATTATTCTTTCTTTTCTTTCTGCTTGCAAACTGGAATTAAAAGACTAATTTAATTACATTTTAGTGAGAAACCTACGTTGAGGATTTTCTATGCCCTGTCCCATTTCCTGGCCTCCCTCCCTTAATGCAATGACTTTGATGTAAAATGCATGAGCAGTGCAGGAGCTACACAGGTACAAAGCTCTCCCTCAACAGGAAGGCTGGCTGATGCATTCCAGGTGAGCTTGCAGGTCTGTGCTTGGGTTTGGCATCTGGCAGACGTGTTTGGAGCCCTCAGACTGAAAGGACAGTCAGCAATGCTCAAGGGCTCACTGTATAAAACATTGTTCTCTGGGCAACTGACGCACGGCACTTAGGAAGCAATCCTGACACCATTCAGGGGGGGCAGAGCAAGGTGGAAGCAAACAATCAATACCCATTCTCAGGTAAACAGTTGTAATCCCAACTATTCCCCGGAGAAATCCCCCTCTCAGAGCCAATTCCATGAGCCTTTGTGCCTTTTCAACCCCCCTCCCACCCCTAACTTATGCTGTACTCAGACATTCTATTAACCATAACAACAAATTCCCAGAAGGGCGAACTCTCTAGGTAACATTTATTTAACAGACAGATGGGAAAGCCTGTAAGGGTGGGGATCTCACAATTTTGTTTCCAGCTCAGTGCTAGAGCTAAAGCAGAAGAGATGCCAAGACAGAGCTAGAGCTGCAGCCTGATTAATGGCAGCCAGTCGAGATCATACAGAATTATAGAGTCTACCATCTGCTTCTAGGTAATACCTGGAAAAATTCCAAGCTGTGCAGCTGGATATGACCACCCACACCAGAATCCTTGCTAACATGCTTGGCCTACTGGTAATCCATGTCTGCTTCCTTGGCCAGCCCAGCTGTGAGGATGGATCCTTTCAGTCATACTTTCACAAAGGCTAACTAGTCCTGACCTGCAGCAGAACAAACCAGCACGTGTGCCAGGAGACATCCCTCTTGCCTGCCACTATGGCTTCAGAGCGTGGCCACACCCCAAAATGTGTGTGCTGTTTCATGTCAGCGAGTGCTGTCCTGTCCTAGAACAGGAGAGGGGGTAGAACATGCCAATAGGCTGTGGCACATTTCCTAAAGAGTCCAAGAAACAGATGCATGCATAAAAAGGAAAGAGTCTGAGCTGTTCAGGATAGAAAAAAAGCCAAAAGCTAACTCCAAAGAGTTGCAGAAATATTTAATTATACTGAGTAGATGGCAGATAAAATTAAGGTTGAAGAAATGTAAAGTGATGCACATAACAAAAAGCAATCCTAACTTCATATTCACAACAATGGGGTCTGAACAAACCATTACCTCTCAGAAAAGTGAAGTCAGAATTAAAAGAGAGAGTTCTATTAAAACACTCAATGAGCGGCAGTTAGTGTCAGACAAAATAGAGATAACTAAATAGAGAACAAAACAGAAAATATCTCTATAAATCCAAGTGACCTTGACTTTTGAATATTGCTTGAAGGTTTGGCCTCTCCCCAAATCTCAAAAGACACACTAGAACTAGAAAGGGAAAGGAAAATCAGAAGTATGATATACCTTCAAAACAAGGAACAACTGGATTGCCTACGGCTTTTCGGCCTAAAATAACAGAGGGATGATATGATATAGGTTTAAAATAAAAAGTGCTATTAAAAATGAATTTGAAATACATATAGATAAAGCCTAAAAAGCATCAAGCCACATCAGCAGGTTGTAGGGTCAAGACAAAAAAAAAAAGCTACAATTTCCCATGCAATGCACAGTCAAACTGTAATAACTTACTACAACATTATGTGAATATCAAAATTTTACTCAGGTTCAAAGAGCAGTTGAACATTTTTGTAGAAGACCAATGAATTAAAAGCCATCAGATGAGAATTTCACCTTGGCTCCCAGCAGTCTCTTAGTTCCAGGGTGACAGAAACCACATCCCAGGAAAGCACCACCACCCATCCTCCACTTGCTGCTCCCCCAGGCACATGTTGCTGTCAGACCTGTTGCTGAATTTGGTTAGGTCATTTTTATGCTCTCAGGGAAATTGCGTTACTCAGTGAAGTCAGCAAAGTTCTGCAGCTTGCATTAACAAAAAGCAGTGAAGATAGAACTCACCTGAGAACAGCCTCAGCTCTTTGTCCCACTGAAGCCAACAGAATTAAGAGCAGCTTGTTTTTCAGTTATTTCTGGATGGGCCACAAAGATGTTCTCAGCCACAAATTCATATTTGAGCTCCAGTTATAAATAACTTACATCAGGTAACGACTAGTTAATTGATAATTCATTAATATTCATCATTCAATAAACACTGCTACCGAGTTGAGTTGACAAGTTATTTCTCCTCACTTCTTTCAATAGTCTGTCTTCTAGGGTTCCATAATTACAAATGACTTAGTCCTAATTATAGCAACTATTATTTGTTATTAACTGGCAATCATTTTACAAATCAGGTATTAAAGCAGCTGTAAAATAACTTGTGCATATTTTATTATTCAATTTAAGATAATAACCTGTGACATTCTGTGCCTTTGCTAATGCCATCTGGAAGAGCAAGTAAATTCTCACTACATCTGACATCAAAAAATTCATAATTTTTCCAATACTTTACCTTCATTTCTAAGTACCTGCAGCAAAGTAAAATATTTTATTATCTCACTACAGGCTGCAATGTAGATAAGGGGTTTGAGCTGGGAGTTTGCAATGCTGCACATAAGGGTACATAATGTCTATTACTGTAAGGTTGCCTGAAGCAAACCAAGTACGTCAAGCACTCACTGCTAGTGAGCTTTGTCTGATTTGACACGTCCACACTGTGCAATGGAAACAATTGCAGAGACCTCAGCTACTGTCTCATCCACTTCAGCTCACACCAGAGCCAGGTATTTGACTGCCACTGCCAATTCACCCCCTCTTTTCTTTCCTGTTGTCAAGAGGCTTGGACTACATGAGAATAGAAGGCAAGACCCATTTATTCCAACTCTCTCCTGATCTGTCTTTCAGTATTAAGAGAGAATACAACAACAGCTCCACAATTTAACAGCAGGTAAGAGAGAGAAATATGTGACATGTATCAGCTGGCTGTGCCGACATGCAGGGCACATGTGGCCCTTGGGTACCTTGTCTTCAAGGCACACCTTCATCAGTGTCCCATGTTCCTGAATGCCTGGGTTTCTTTGGGAAGGAAAACCCTCACAGGAGTTCTTTCATGTTTCATCTTTGTCTTCAGAACACTGGCTGAAATTTGTTTAAGCTTAGTCAAAGGATGCACTGGGGAAGAGAACAGTTATTGGACCTGTAGCCAGTGCCTTGTGAAAAATCTGCTACACCCACAGCTTGGAGCCAGCTGGGTAGAAGCAGACCTGTCCTCTGGGAGCTCACTGCTAACAGTGATTTGCTGCTTGTACATGCTCAAATGCCAAGTGTTATTTAGGCTTTGCACAGGAATGAAAAGAAAACAGAGAAAGGAACAGCAAGAAGTGGTTTCAGGCATGTCTCCCTCTTACCATGGGGGTTGCTGCTCCTCTGGGACAGAGCCAGGCTCCTTGCCTCTCTCAGCACACCCCTCCAATACAGCTATGTGCCAGGGAAAAGGGACTTTTTCCCTGCTGCTTAGGTGCCAGCTCCCTCAGTTGCCTCCAGGGAGGACTCATACAGGCTCTCCTCTCACCCCCTTCCCCTCCAAAACCTCTGTTGCCTCCTGTAACTGTGGTTACCTGCAGGGCAATGGCTCCACACTCATGAGTCAGTGGAAAAGCCAAATATTCAACAACATGTGCAAGGTATTAGTGTTAAGTCCAGCAGGACAGAAAAAATTGCAGAGAGAAAACTTCAAAGATCTGACTGAAGAAACACCTAGGTTAGGTTAATTTTGGGAAAAGTGGGGAAAATCAAAGTAGAACATAGCAGTTATATTTCCAGTTGCCCATACCTTTCTGAATAATACTGTTATTTATAAGCACAAATCTCCTCGCCTTTCTTGTGGCATAAGCAATAATGATGGAAAAAGGTGTGGGGATTGGAGGAGTTTCACTCTTTATTTTTATCTTTATCTTATCTTTATTTATTGGAGGTTTTTCAATCTTTATCCTCAGAGATTTTGTAATTCTATGCTTTAAACTCAGGGGGAAAAAAAAAAAAAGCAGGGTGTGTGGTTTTTTTGCATTTTGGGTTTGTTTTTTTCAAGAGCCCGATGGAAATGACCAAAGTTTACAGTGTGCAAAGTACCAAGTCATCTTTCAGGGCAAAGGGTAAGAGACAGCAAGCCTTGCTAAGGGACCTGCATGGTTACATCTCACCTGAAAGCCCCAAATGGTACAAACAAGCCCTGGAGTGCACAGTCCTGTATCAACTGCCAGCTAACGCAGAACTTGCATCAAGTCTGGAAATGCTTTGTCCCTCCAATATTTCAGTTGCACCTAAAGCTTTAATTCCAGCATCCCTGGAAGCTAAATGCCTCTTGTTCCAAGCAACCCATTCTTCAGTTCTAATTCTCAAGGGACAGGACCCACAAAGCCTTCTCCAAGCCAGACTAAGCTTACCACAAACCAAAGAGGCCAAAAGCCTCTTTCAGAGAGCAGCAGATTCAAATCATCCAAAAGGCTGCAGGAAATGGGTCTTTCTTCAAGGCAGTGAGAGAAAGAATCAAACCAGCAGGACAGCTCCCAGAAGTCCAATATACAAGACTGACCTAAGGAACACCTCCATGCCTGTGATGTCTGAGGCATCCATATGGGTAGCTCCTTTTCCTCCAAATTACAGTTCACTTATTCTAAATTAAAGGCTACACAGTACATCCCTGAGTTATAAAATTACAGATTTTTATTACTAATGTGCACACTATTTCATTACCAAGCTTCATCTTAGACATTAAGAAGTCATTTTCAACTCAAACCCACAAATTTTAAATAGATTTGGCTTTCACAGAAGAGAAAAAGTAGTACATTCCTTTTAATGTCAGGACTTCTGTTAAAATGCATTCATAAAGGCTCAATAATGCACAGTAAATACTATAAGCATGTTGCTTGAGAAGTAGATATTATATATATGAACATTAAGCATGACTTCAGGCAACGTATTTCCAGCTAGTTTGTCTAAAGTTGCATTAACCATTTAGTCACCCCTCATGAATTACATATAAGAGAAACAAAGTATAAGCTATTGCTGAATTGTGATCAAAATAGAAGTCTGATTTAACAATTTATTTTCTGCAAGTTTCCTTTGCAGTAAACTCCCCTTGGCATGCCAATAACCAGCACAGCTTTGTACTGGGGATACAAAGACCTCTTTCCCAGGTGTCTCACTGCCATCACTACTCCAACATTAAAGCAGGTATTGTACCAGCAGGTCAGAGCTTGTCAGGTATCAGCACACATCTCCTCTGGGAGCTCATTGGCAGCAACAAGCCACCATCCACACAATCTCAAAAGCCAGATATTACTTCAGCTTCAGCAACACCTTGAGCACCAGGAGCAAGCACAGCAGACCAATGGATGCAGTGAATGGCTGGGGTACAGCTGCTGCTTTTGCCAAAGCCAGAGCAGAGTGACAAGAAGCTGTGCTGGATCCTGCTGCTGCCCCCAGGAAGGGACTAATGTCAGTCAGTCTCAGCAACAGCAGGAGCACAGAGTCCTCAGAGATGAAAGTCTGAAAAGATTTTTACACTTTGTTAATTTTGAACAGTGGAAAAACTCAAAGAATGAATGGAAAATTGTAGCAAATGGCAACTACAGCTCAGTTAGCTGGCCCACAGCTCTGGGTGCTGCATGGAGAGGATGTGATGGTCAAAACTTCCCTTAACAAATAATGTGTTTTTGTCACCTACAGCACCCACTTGAAGGTTGCTATAGCAATAATGCCTTATCCCCTTTTCTCCTTCAAAGCTGCAGCAGCAGAGAACAAATAGTGTGCTGGCTAAACCAGAGTCAGAGCTAATTCTGCAAAACCGTGCAGGAATCAAAAAGCCATTTACCTGAGCTCTTCTTTTTTTCTGTCACTGTTGAATTGCAAGTCAAACATTCACTAACTGTCCTTTCTTAGTCTCGGAAAACAAAAAAGCTATTGATTTTCAGCACTTTTTCTGTGTACTGAATTCTTGCTCCCATTAGAACATCTCCAGAAAAGCAAAAGGTTTCCTACTGCGTTTGCATCCAATGTGAGCTTGCATGGAAGCATTAATGAAGAGTAAGAAAAGACCAATAAATGTTGTGTGACAGGACCTGCAGAGTGTCAACTCAAGCGGTTTCTGTTTCTTCTGCTTTATCCCAGAAGATGGAGCCAAATGACAAAGCGTCTGTGGCCCCGACAAGCTGCACGTAGGCACTACTGAACAAAACCTTTTCCAGTGAAGGTAAGGTTAGTCTCACTCAAGGGTTCTCATTGCCAAGGTTGGCTGGGAAGGCAGTCAGGTTTCTTGCAGATTTTTTTTTTTGCATGTCACAGCTGTTTTATAGCTCTTTGAAAAGAAGGGAGGCCAACTAGATCAAGGTCAGGAGCCTACATTTTCAGAAAGCTAAATGAAAGGCAAAAAAACCCTTACCAAACTTCTCCACAGACAAAAAGAAACCTTTATTTGTGACTGACAGCATGACAAACCTATTTGGTAGCCTCAAAAATAGGTTTGAGGGTCTAACATATTACTCACCCCTGGCTTGTATGTTATTTACAGTAACAAAAAACTTACGGGAAAAGCTGGAAGAAAGAGATTTCTGTAAATATGTTTGATATGAGAAGCATGCCCTGTCACATTTTGTGATTCCCTGCTGGGAGCAATTAAGAAAGCCATACTCCAAGAGCAGCCTGGATGCAGTGGTGTTTAGGGTTAACATAAATCATTCAGAAGTCATTCAAAATGCATCTTTCACTTTGTACAACATGAGGCAACCTTGTTTTGGAGGATAAGCAGAAAAGGATGAGCTGAGACTGGGCTGAGAAGCTGAGGGATGGTGTTCCATCACAAAACACTTTCTGAATGCCTCACACAGATCACTGAAGAGGAGCAGTGTCTTGCTTGGCTGGGAACTCATATAAGGTTCAGCCTGAGGCCCAGCTTTCTTAGAGGATGGCTTGCTCTCAGATTGCCTGATCCCAGCCTGGGCCCTTATGGCCAGTTCAACCATGAATGGATTTTGGCTTTTATGGTATAATGTTGTTCTCATTATTATGACACTGGGCCAAGTTCTTGCTCATGTAGAAACAACTCCTCTCACCTCCAGTGATAAGACCACCGAGTTGTTCAGGACAGTATAAGAGCTGAGGAACTCCTGAGGAACTGAAGAGAAAGAACATCTAAGGCTTGGTGACTGGCCAATGGTAGGCAAAATACAATTGTAGACTGTAAGTGACTCATGGTGGAAAGAAAACAACCCTAATTTAACATCCAAACATTGTTTTTCCAGAGGACGCCATTTTGCTGCAGCTGTGCAACATGTAAAAAAGGCTCCAGCTACATGGGCAGGACAAGGCATAGTCAGGTAAATGATACCTAGAAATTTGATAGTTAACATAAATATTGTAATTATCACATGTAGGTTTTGGGTTTATAAATCAGTTCTGATTCAGCTGCATCTGTTCTGATTTCTCATTTGATTTGAATCCTACAACAGAATCTGAAGAACATCATTTGTGTAAGTTAGACAAGAGAATGCCTCAGTTCAACTGCATATTTATGTTCTCATTTTGGGTTTATGCTACACAGAAAATACAAAGACTTTAAATAAAGAAAAACTCTGGTTTTTTTTAAGGTGAGCAAAGCATCAGCTATAGTTTGGGAACAAATGCAAAATACCATATGAACCAAGCCTTGCATAAGCATAAGGATGTTGATAAACCCAGAAGAAAGGCAGAGGGGACCCCTTTTAGCCCAATGAGCTATTAATAAAAACCCCAAACGCATGGGGAGGGACACTTAGGACAAAGGAAACTGAACCAAAGCCAAGGGTGCCTGTCAGTCCTTTTCATCTGCTGTACACTGGAAGAGATGCAGAAGGAAAATATCCTGTAGGAAGCAATTGCAACTGAACACATGGAGTACACAAACATTCTATTGCTAGGGAGTTTGTAGATGTGCTGTGTGACCAGGTTTAGCTTTCACATTGCATTTTGCTTGGGCAGATGGGACTTTTAGACAGCCTCAATCTCAGGTATAATGCAAATAAAACTGTGGAAATTTCAGGCATGACAAAACACAGGGGAGGAAATGACAGAGAAATTCAAAACATAGGGTCTGGTTTGCTCTAGACCCTTTATCATGCTGATGGATGGATTTGTTCTTCAGCTTCATGGCCCCAATACTTCAGATTCTCAAATCCCACAGCTGGGACCAGGTTTTCAAAACTGCAGTCCTTCCCCCTTTCAGAAGCTTAAAGATGGAGAATGCCTTTCAAACAGGATTACTATCTGTATAACATCTTTTTGCCAAAACAAGAGCTAAGCTCTTAAAATGTCTTGGCCCTTTCTGTGAGGGAATACAGGCCAAGGACCTAAAATTGTATTAGAAGAAGAGTGTATGTTTTAAAGAAAAATCAAACCCCACAATTTAGATAGAAAATTAATGATCACACAATTTCAACTTTGCTACTCCAATAGTCAGTTAAATACAGGGTTAAAATCATGTCTCCGAGTTTCTAAATTTCACTCTCTACACTCTAAATTTCAATTTCCAGCTACTGGATTTTGTTATTTCCTAGGGTCAAGCTCAAAGCTGTCAATTATCAATGTTTTTTTCCCCTTAGAGGTAATTATAGCCTACGAGGAAGTTGCTCATTTATCTTTGCTTTGATGAGACAAATGAGAGAGAGCTCCTGGAGTCTCTCTGTATAATGCATATTTTTACAGCTCATTTAACCGTGTGTGTTTTCTTCAAACACCCTCCACCCTCACAACACTTCTAGAAGAATGAAGGCTAGAATACGACTCTGCAGAGGTGCTCCAGATGGGTCCAAGTGTGGAACCAGTGGTGTCTCACATATAATAGAGGTACTGTCACAAAGTCTAGGAGACTGTTCAGGAAAAAAAAAAAAAAAATCAAATGTACTTTTACCTAGAAGAGCTCTTTATCTCCATTGGCATAATATGGCATGAGTGTCTGCAAGAGAACTGGGTGGACAGTATGATTTTATGTACATCTACCTTAAAGCAAAATTGTCCTGTCAGGCAGGATTCCAGTTCAGCTCTTTCAAATTCTCAGAGGGAGATTTTGAAGGAGAAATGCTTGACATTCAGGATAAAAAAAATCTAGCAGCTTTGGATCAGTAGCAAGAGCAGAGTGTCCCTTCACAGCCTCTCCTGCACAATTTTGGGTGCCATGCACCTTTCTCCTCAAGAAAAGGAGAAGGTAATAAAAACATATTAAACCTGCTCTTGGTAAATATCACCTCCTTTGAATGGAAGTGATGCCTTATGAATTTCTAAATGAAGGCTCACACAGCATATGTTATCTGGCCACTGAAGTCTGCCCACAGCTGGTGCTGCTGATAACTGATGGTATATGGGGAAAGTGAAGCTTAAGAGAACTTTACAAAGAAGACATTCAGTATAAGAACCCTTTGAGCTGAGATCCACATCTGGAGCAGCCGGAGCATGAAGGATCAGGAACTGCATATGTCACATCCCACCACTCCCTGCTTCAGTTTTGCAGGCCAGATTATCTGGACATAGACTAGGAAGGAATTTCAGCTTCAGTTCTTATCTAAAGCTTTCGATACACTTTTTAATGGCAAGATAAAAATGCCTCGCACACAAAGTGATTCTTTTCTGTCAGATCTGGGAATTAGTGATAAATTCTGATGCAACACCGTAAATAACTCTTTCCATTTAATGATGCTGAGCATGTTAGGCTATGTCAATCATCCCTTGGAAATGAAGAGGAGATGTGATTTGAAATGGCAAGCTGTGTGTGTCTAATCAATAATCTCATTATGTGTCAAGCAAACCAAATTTGATTATCACAGAGCAGCTACAATCCTCAGTGCAGTTGCAACTCAGTTGCCACTCAAACTCGAAGTCTCAAATGCAGCAGGTGAAACTGGTGGAAGTTTATTTATTTTCCAAAGGTGGAGAAATCTAGAAGGTCTGTGAGATAACAGTCCCATGACTACTGTAAACCACAGGAGATTGCAGCCTCTAGAGGGGAAAAAAAAGAAAAGGGCCAAAATGCCTGTGTTTCCTTCTCTTAAAAACCGCCTAGCTTTCTACCATTCCTTGAGACATCAGCTCTCCAAGGCCCTCAGTGTCTCCTTGCACCTCCTTTCAAACCCAAGTAAGTCCAGACCTTGCGTAGACTCTTCACTTGACCTGTAAAACCAGTAGGACTGTTCAGCCCTTCTAACTTTGTCCTCCTGAGCTCTACATAGCACAGTCGATCCCATGGATTATCCCTTTTCACCAACCTATCCACAAGGATCATATTTTCTCTCACTCTGACCTTGAATCATGACTAAGGGATCTGCACAAGAGATGCAGATCTGCTCAAAGGATGTCATGAGATCCAGCAGTATATTCCTACTAAGAATCTGCAGGACTTCATGCCGTCAGTCAGACCACTGACCTGTTTCCTTGGTTTGCTCTCCCCATTCACAAGAACATAAGTTCTGAGCTCTGTTCTGCTTCCCCAGTATATATGGATATGATAACGGAGGCACTGGAGGTCTTTGTTAGGTGCACATTTAGCAGCTGTGTGCACACCATTGTGAACCGTCCATACACAAGGAGAGCTCAGACCCATGATTCCATCTGTCAGTACAAAACCAGATTCTGCTGCAAGCTACCATTTCAGTAAGTTATTTACTCTAAGGATGGTGAGTCACCCTGGCACAGGTTGCCCACAGAAGCTGTGGCTGCCCCATCTCTGGAAGTGTTCAAGGCCAGGTTGGATGGGGTTTTGATCAACCTGGTCTAGTGGAAGGTGTCCCTGCCCATGGCCAGGGAGATGGAACTAAATGGTCTCTGAATCTCTTCCAGCCCAAACCAGTCTCTCAGTTCATGATTTGTGTTGAATCAATATTAAAAATAATGCTTCAAATTCCACAAAATAGTATACCCATACCTAGCTCCAGCCTGGTTTCAGTAAACACATGATCTCTTTGGAAGCAACACTAGAATTCTTTATCTCCTCTTCTGTAGTGGCAGCATGGTGAGAGATTTGTGAAAGTCAAGGGGTAAAATGGGCTCATTTACATTTCAGAGACTCCGTCTGGAAGTGTTTCCTGTCTGCTTAACAACAACACTCTTTATAACCCTGAGATTAAGTTTTCTTTTGCCCTATATAAAGCATTAAAAAAGCTCCGACCTTTATTTACTAAATTATGCTTCTAATTAACACTGAATGCTTTTGCCCTAGATAAAGAATTGTTTATTGGATCAGAGCTAAGATTTTAAGATACGATGACTAACAGTACTTTGGGATATAATAAATCAGTGCCTTTTCAGCCATAGGTAGTGAAAAAAGTGCTCCATGCTGTACTTTTTTGAGCATCAGTTTATCAGCAATCCTGTAAAGCATCTGCCTTGGACCATCATACTGTGGAGATGAGAGCCAGATTTCACATGTTAACCACTCACCCAGAGGACAAGGCTTCCCCAGGAGCTGCAGTCCAAGTTAGGTACCTAGAGACAAGTTCCAAACCACCCAACATCCAGCAGCCTCTCTGTCCCTTCCCTTTGCAAAACCACTGCAAAATATGGCTGAAACAGGAACTTTTGGCACACTGTTCGTCACGCAGCCAGCCAGCAACAAGGACATGGCAAGCTCCCCTTCTTCAGAGTCCTCACATGCAAGCCCTGGAGTGGCAGACCTGTTTGTGGTGGGTTGACAGGCACAATAACCCTTGATCCTTGTCTCCACTCGCTGATGCACCCCACCCAGCATAGCCAGAAGGCAGGGACAATTTGTGGAAGCAACAGAGCAGTGGTAGGGCCATAGTTATAATTCTCCTGTGACTCACGGCATATTTTGTTCCTGCTGCCGTATGATTTTTAAAGTTCTCCTATCCCCCAGGAAGTATATCAGGAGGTTTTTTTTCTTCATCCAAATGGGCATTTTCTCTTATTACTTTCTGAAGTAAAGCTTGAGCTTATTTCAGCTCCTGAAGGGACCAGCTGCCCTCAGGAAAACAGGCAGTTCACTCATTTTTTGGCTGTGGGAGGCGATGGCTGCTTTCGTAATGAGGGGTATACAGAAGAGGCAGGATCTGTTTGTTACTTCATTCCACAGCTTTTGCCATAATCCCCACTGAATTCTGAGCATGCCTCCCTTATCCCTTGTCTTTCCTTTCCCTAACAATCTGGTTCTAACAATCATAGGTAAACCCCAGAAGACTTGAGCAGAATTACATTGTTGTGATTCCAATTTGGTGACATTGCCCAGAACAACACGCTCTGGTTTGAGATAGGTAAGAGCTTAGGAAGTTAAACCTGTGTTGTGCACAATTCAAGGATCATCAGCCCTTGCTGTGCTTTTCACAACAAAACATAGGTATTGACTTTAAAAGGGCTTTGCACATTGCATTTCCCAAATAGCAGCCTTCAGGACATCACCCTCGCTTCCTTTGCTGGGTGTGGAAAAGAAGGCAAGACCAGACTGCTGTGAAGGAGACAAGAGTTTTCCTATTGACATCAATAGGAATCCAACCTTTAAGTATTTATTGTTACTCTGTTCTTTCTTGTTTAGCAACTGCAAGCACCAATAGCATTTTAATTTGGACTGGAATATTTAAAACTTTGTCTTTTCAAGGACTGCTAGCATCAGCTACTTTCCCTGAGCAATGACCCCTACTGATGGGCATGTTTGGTAATTAAAATTTTTCCTAAAGTGCCTGGAAATTTTGCCTGATTAAACCTTTTCTCAAAGTCAGACTGAGTTTTCTAAGGAATCAAAAGGAACAGAAGTTGCATTTTTCTCATGCTGAGTTCATTACAGAAGTCTTCATTTAGCAAAGTGCCTTCCAGCTTGGATTGTATGAGCAAGCCCACTGAGACTAATAGGATTATTCTAATCTGGTAAGGCATGTTCTTATGTATCTTGCTGAAAATTAAATGAGGCATGATGTGATTGACAAGGATCCAGGGGAAGTCCAGTGTGATCAGGTGGAGTGGACTCAAAACATGAAGTCCAGCCTGTATGGAATAATCACATGAGAGGCCTGTCACTCTCAGAGGAAGCCACTCGAGAAAGCACGTGTATGCCAGCATGTAGGGTCACATGCCCTGGGAGGGCATGGCCCTTTTTTTTGGAACAGTGTAAAGTGCCTTCCAGAGAAAAGTTAGCTTGGCTGATTATTCCATGCCACGTGAAATAAAAAAGCCTGGTAAAGCTTTTACACATCAGCTGACCCAACTCTTATTTAGTTCCCTTACTTTGTTTTTTTTCATTGACAAGGTCCCTTTCCAGTTAGATTGTCCAAAACCTCTGGAAAAGTCCCCGGAACAACTCAAACTGTAGTCCTGTAGTACGTTCACCTCAAACCAGAAAATTCAGAAACACTTGCTGTTATTAAAAAAAAAAAAAAAAAAAAAAAAAAAAAAAAAGGCCTGGAACAACATAAACACAGTCTCAGGCCCTGCAGCACTACTCCCAGAGCTCTGATCCTGTCAGCATTCTCCTGCTGTGCCTCAGCAAAAGCAGATCAGGACGTAGCTGTGGAGTCTCTGATGAATGTCCTGAGGCTAAAGAAGTTTTGCTAATGATTCATTAGCACATTTCTCTTAAGTCAAGTGAAGTTTATGAGAAGTGCTGTTCTTCAAGTTGGGGTTCTCTGCAGCCCCAGTGGTCAGCATAAGGTCTGAGATCATTTCCTGAACTAGAAGAAAGATTTGGATTCTGGTTTTCCAGAAAAAAAAAAAAAAATCCAACAGAGAATGAGAAAATTCCCATTCTTTTGGATTTTTTTCCATGATGTTTTTCACATCCTCTGCTCAGCTCTATCAGAAGGGTGTTGGCAACCTAGATATCCAAAGGACACTTATCTAACCTTTAATACCCTTCTAAATTTAAGAATTCTATTCACTTTAATGTCAATTCTAGTAGATTCAAGTGGGAACTAAAGCATGTTCTGAGACATTTTCATACAGAGCATTGCAGGTATAAGATTTATATATCATTGTATTCAGTATGCTTAGGAAACAGATAATCCTATTCATCTAGCTTTGCCTTATCAACTTAAATAGGTTCTCATGTACCAGGCGTCTTCAGTAATTGAATAGTGAAATTGCAAAGTGAATACATTATTAATGCTTCTAGGAATAGACCTAGCACTTCATAAAACAGAGGGAGTAAGATTTCAAGGTGGTGGCACAACTTGCTTTTAACAGCAGTGAAAAAACATATCAAGGAATCCAAAAGCTCCACTGAATAAGAGAAGTAGCAAGCTAAGCTACTCAGAATATGGAAATATCCCAAAGCACAGTTCAATAAAGCAGCCAAATGTTTTGTAAAAAATGCCATAGTTACAGCTGAACAAAATATACAGTCCACCCAGAGGAATGAAAAATCTTTATGAAGACATCCTACCTCCTCCCCAAGAAGTTCAGTTGGGTTACACCAGTTAAATCCCACACCCACAAATCTTAACTCCTGCACAGAGCTATTTCTCCCCAGTCCAAGGCAAAATTTCTCAGAAGTGGGCATCAGGCTGGCTGTTGTGCCGATGAAAAGAAGCTGGTGCATCTTGATAACACCTTATTAAATTCTTAGGGTAACTGAAGTGATTGATTTCTCTTAGAGTCCAAGGAGAGTGGATCTTCTACATGATGATCTTTCTAGCAAACCAGTAACTCACCCTGTATTTTATGTCCACCTAACAATGTCACCAACTGTTGTTTTGCTCTTCCGTACAAGGTCCTGTAACTCATCTAAAAGTGCCACCTTCCACCTCCATATTAGTTATTTTCAGCCTTATTCTAGGATATTCAATTATTTGGAAAAATAAAAGGCTTTACCCTAGAGTTGGGTTTAGTGCATTCTGTACACACTACATTTTATACTCTAATACTAGTATCCACACTTGAGCAGGTAAGAAAGTTTAAAACGACAAGCCAAGTCTCCTGTGGGTAGATCCCATTAATACCTTTCAATGTTGTTAAATACTGTTGTAATAATTTGGTGTTTGTTGAAGGTGTGTGGAAAACAAAACACAACCCAAACAAGTTTTTTCACTGAGCAATGAAACCAGTGAAAGTGGATCTCCTGCACCTATAAGAAAGGTGCTACAGGACATTAACTCCTGCACATCCCTATACCTCTTTTTCTCTTGGACAAACCAGTCTGGCAGAAGCTATTGTATGCTGTGGCTAATCTAGAGCAAAACTCATGCAGATGACACTACTCAGTACAAGAAAGACAGCAACAGTTATTGTCTAACAAGATTTAAGGGCTAAATTTGGCAAACTGAATGCCCTCAGCAAGGGCATTAAACATGCATAGCTCACCTCTTCCACCCACCAGTTCTCAGGAATCCCATGAGAACACAATGACCTTGAACACTGATTTTTCCAGGAGATTCTGAAATTATTGCAAGAATTGTCTAACATATAACTGCCTGAGTCTCTCCCTTAGGAAACAGATTAAAAAAAAAAAAAAATCAGGACTAAAGAACTAGATGCCAGCTACTTGAGAGCCTGGCAATCATCATCTTCTACAAGTTAACTCATCCTCCCTTCATCATCTATTAATAGACACCTATGTGCACATGCACACACATTTGCTTCTAGTAGAATTCTTGATACCTTTTCATTGCTAATGTAACATGAAATCTTCCATTTGTTTGTGTCTTGGAAGTTGCTTCTAAAGCGAAAAACGACTTGCCTTTCCAGAACAGCAAAATATGTTTGAGGTGAGTAACACAAAAAATAATTCATGCACTTAGAAAATGATAACTGTATCAGTTTTCTCTTATAGAGGAAAGTGTCTGAACAAAGTCAGCCAGTTAAACAAAAAGGTTTATTGATTCCAGGATTACTTTTTTCATTTTTGTGATTGGATTTGGGGTTGGGGGGAAAAATTCATGAGAGACTGGGGAGGGAAAAAAACAAGACATAAAAACAGAAACAGGAAAAAAGAAAGGTAGGCACATTACCAGGGCATGTAAGACATGGAATGATTAAGTGGGAGAAAAATTATAAGGGACAGCCAACCTCTATTAAGAGTCCAGACTTGGACAACAGCTCTGAAGCTGATTAGGAAAGAGCTGAAGGACACCAGAGGAGATGGTCCTGTGTTCCTGGTTTTCTGTAGGAGCTGAAAAGTAATGTGTTGCCACACTGCCTTCCACCTCCTCACAGGGTATAAAAAGCCTCCAAAAGGGCCTCTTTCATTAATAGGAAGGAATGGATGATCTGTATAGTAGGTTACCTTCACTATCTCAAAGCAAAGTCTCATGTATTTTTAGAAAGAACGACCAATCCCTTTATTTGGCCCTTCACATTCCATGTCACATTCACTTTCCCAAAACTGAAATGTCTTGTCAAGCATTGCCACTTCTCAGGAAAGGGGATTACTCTTGAAAGTTCTCAGCAGTGCATAGGTTGAAGTCATGAAGAAGGAACCAGTATTTTGTTGCCTGAGTGTCAATAAGACCCACACAGTACAATTTTCCAAAGCATCTACTTGCTTAAGGATCTTCAGATCCATTCATGGAAATCACTGGGGAGTCTAAATTCTACTGAAGATTCCTATTTGACTTAAAAATGTCTTTAAAAATTGCTTTTTAATTTCATGTAGTGATTGAAACATGGGCCACGGGCTAGCATGGAAAGATGACTGGGAATATAATAGGGTTTTCCAAAGCATCCTACCTACTTCTGTGCTTTCATTTATCCCTTCAGCCATTTTCTGCATCCTTTATTTAAAAAATCTTTTCTTTCATGCTCTTTACTGGCCGAGGTGGATCATAAAATTATAACTCCTTACTCTTGGAGTCAAATAGAATTTATCTGGACTGCAAACATTGGTTTGATTTGATTATGGGGTTTTTTTGTGTTAGTTGAAAGTAAAGGTTTAAGGATGATGAATAGAGCATAGCCTTACATGCCAATATACGACAGCTGGCTTCTGGTAAAACAATCCATCAGGTCCTTGCTTGTGCCCATTTGCAAAGATCGAAGAGACAGCAATGACTTTCTAAAACAGAGCATGTGGCTTTAAGGCCATGAAATCCACTCTACTGCTGCATACTCAGAGTTCTATGGGCATGCAGGTATGTCAATTATTTTCCCCGACCAGCTTGTGAAACAAGCAGTAAACCCTGAAACGCTCCAACACTGTACCTACATGGTTCCTGCTGCAGAGAAGACAGCCAGGAACATGCTGTATATTGCCTTCCTACAAACCAGTTTACTTACAGTATAATAGGCAGAGCACGGCTATTGCAAGAATACAAACGAAGCATATGCAAATCATCTTTCCCCCCTCAAATTCAAAGGCCTCTCTGCAGCCACAGAGGTGTGTGCAATACAATAGAATCAGTCAGATAGGACGATCCACTTGAGTTCACAGGCAGTAGTTCCCATCAGGGCATTATGATGATAACATGGGAGATATTCTGACTGGCAGACAAGTTAGACAAGTGCAGCAGCTACACCACTAAAAATATTTTTCAATAGACATAGGACTCACTATCAATGGCCCTAGGACTCTCATGTATTTTATAAGAAGGGTTTAGCTCATGTTTAAGCCTACATTCTTCAATTTTGTCCCAAAGGCAAAGGGGTTGGTCACAATCATGAGAGTTTAATTAACAGCGGAGATGCGATGCCAAGATTTTGTAGAGCGTTCATAAAAGCACTCGGTTCTAGTGAATTTTCCTTCTCTTGCTAGAGCTGATAAACCCATAACAATGGGCCATAAAAATGAGCGAGTCTCCTTCCCCAGCTAGTCTGGCATTTACATACAGCTGCAAAGATAGATAGCGAGAAGGTTTAGACCCAGCTGGCAGAAACGTCAGGTCTTTCAACTCTGTATCTCTATTACATCAAATACAAACAGCATTAGCTCCTAGCCGTGCCAGTCCTTGGAAAAAATGCAAGTATTTGGGTGAAGAAAGATTGGCTAAATCTAAGCCTGGACATGGCTGGAGAAATTACAAGGAAGCAGGAGAAAAGGAGGAGCCAGAAATAAATTTAAAAGCTTGCTTTCACCCTGTATCACAAGCTATCAGGAGATAAATCTCATTTTGCATGTGTCTGATCTCAAGATCACTAGAAGCTTCTTTCTGAGCTCTTTATTGATGAGTCCTTCTCCTAACTACAGAGGACCAAGATAATACACCCACCCTCAGAGATGGGCAAGAGAGTCGCCCCGGTTATTATCTAAGATAAATTTAAAAACAAATACTACCGTGATGCTCCTTCCCTCACAGCTCCTGGAGCCAATACCTTCCTACAGTAAATGTCCCCCAAAGCAGCTCAGTGTAAAACATTTCATAATAACCAAATAGCCATTTTCCCCTTTGCATTTGAAAACAGGCTACATAACTTTTAACAATCCATCTGGGCTCAAAACACCTTCTAGATTTAAAAATCCAGGCTGAATTTTTCTTCTTTTGATTTGCTTGCTGTAAATTTTCACTCAATACAGAAACCAAAGGAAGGTACCAGTCCCAGGGACAAGTCATCCAGGGACAGTTCTTCCTTTGGGGGAACACTTTGCCCTGCATGATCAGAGCGGTTGTGCTACCTAAAGAAGTTAACACTGACTCTTCATGCACCCAGTGTTGTTAGGATACCAACTTCTTGTAAACAAAGTTCTCTTGACAATTTGTTAATACCTGTGAAAGTACCTCCTGAAGTTGGCTAGAAAGTTCATGAGCTTCAATACTCAAGAAAACCGATCAGTTCATTTCAGAACACTCTCAAAATTAAGAGCTAAAACCATAGGCTATCCATAAATCCAAGACCATAAAAGTTATCTGAGAGAGAAGAAAGCAGAGAAGAGTATTCACATAGAGATTCTGTTTGAAAGGTCACAGAGCGTGATGGTGTTCTAAGGACAGTACAGACAGATTGCATCCAGCTGCAAACTAGAATTCATTTTCTGACATCCTGGATAGAGCTATAAACAAAGCATAAATATGGGGCTTTTTCCTAGTTCCAAACTAACATCTGTGCAAAGAAAAGCCACAGTCCATTCAATTGCAAACACATGTATGTGCACACACTTTGCCAACTAGCAATAAACATGGGAAACCTGGAAGTCCTGACTTCAGGGATGATTCTTACCTCCTTTAGCACAAGCTGATCAATCTTATATCCTCACCACAGGACCACAGATTCCAGAAGTTTGAGTACTCAGCAGGCTACTGGGAGCCCTAGCAAACCTCCAGAGCCACTCCCAGGTTCCACCTGGCACAGGGAATTCAAATGCTCCAGAAGCTCCACTAACTGACTTCCACAGTTATAAAACTGGATGCTGCAAGGTTTTGGATGGGGATTCTCCTCATCAGCTCTAGATCTCGTCTCAATGAGTGTGTTGCTGCAACAAAGCAGTTTACTTTCAGTTGTTTCTTAGGGTCTGTGAAGAGAGGTATTCTCAGCACAAAGGGCCCAGAAGGACTGACATTTCTTGGGCTCAGTTCAAAAGCTACAAGAGTTCAAAGACTCTGCTGTCTCCTATATATGGTCTTTCCAGATTGTAGAAAGGCATGTTCCTCAAACAGAGGATGGAAAGCTTCTGCTGAAGGTATTCTCTAAATTAACTGCAAGCATCACTTCTCAGAGGAGCTGAGTACTAGAGCAGATGGAAACTGTACTTGGGGAGTGTAGTGGTTTGGTCCAAAATACTCATTACTGTTTATCTGCTGTGAGATAAGAATTAGGAGAAATGCAAAGCAGGCACCAAACTTGAAAGAATATAAAGTTTGTTAACAGACCTAAAAGAGGGAAGAAAAAAAAATTATACCACCTTCAGAACTCTCCTCCTCCCCCCACCTTCCTCCCTTCTCCCACTGACAATGTAAAAAGACAACCCTTAAGATGTTCAGTCTGTTTACCACTTCCATAATAACCTTGTTTAGTCCATTTAGAAAGAGAAGTCTCTTCTTGCTCATGCTATGAAAACATTATCACAACGAGACAGCCGCCCACTTCCAAATATTATTCAGTCCATTTAGGAAGAGGAGTCTCTCTGCCTGCGTGTGAGTCCTTTCCCCCGACTTGCAGCTTTTCCCGCAACTGCTTTCGAGGGTCCACTCTTGAAGTTTTTTGGGGTACAATTTTAAGGTTGAGCCGTTCAGAAACAAAAACAGAGGCCCTTCTCCTTCCCTGGGAGCAAAGGGCCTTCATCATCTTCATTGTTAGGACTATCTCTGGGAGCATCTCTAGGAACTGAGGTTTTCTCCTTTCCCGTTTGGAGCAAAAGTCCTCATCTGGTTCATCTCTAGGAACTGAGGTTTTCTCCTTTCCCGTTTGGAGCAAAAGTCCTCATCTGGTCCATCTCTCCCTGTCCAAACTTCTCATGAAATTACAGCTGCATCAGCATCTGCCTATCTCAGCGCAGGTGCTTTTGCTTACGAGTTGAACACTCCACCCCCCATATCTTCATGGAATTACAACAGGATACTCTGATATATCATAGCTTCACAACAGAATTTCAGCTTTAAGCATCTCCTCTCTCTCTTCCCTCAGGTTTTCAGCTCTTCACAGCAGTAAAAGGGTTAATCTCACCTCGGCCTTGCAGCTTTGCAGCTGGAATGTTGAATTTTTCTTATCGCAGTGGAGAGGGGGGAGAGCCGAGCCGCTCCGGCTGCCCACGGCAAGGCAGTGGGGGGGGTTCCATGGCTGGAACAGGTCCATGGCTCCAGGATGGCCGTGGCCCGGCCCGGCCTGGCCCAAGCAGGGCCTGGCCGGGCCCGCTGGCCCCCACACGGGGCCCGCAGCCACCTGTGCCAGCGCCGGAAACGAGAGAGAGCTTGGGGGGGAGTTTGCCTATTCTTAAATGTGGATCACAGAGGTGGTCACAACTTTAAGTGGCTTAGAGAATTGTCCATATCCAAACTGGCCAGCTGAGAGGCTCTATCAGTTCCCAGAGGAAACTGTAAGCACCCCTTAGCAAGGACGTCCCTTCCGGGACTATGCTTGCTAACCTAAGACAGGGAGCAACTGGGTATTCACCCAAATTCCTCTTCTTGAATGAGACCGTTAACACTCCATCATTAATACTCCATCATTTCCTTTCAATATTAAATTTAAAAAATGCCTTATCAATTGTTCTATGTTCCTTCAACTAAATTGTGAGTAGGAGACAGACAATAAAGCATACTTTGCCATACACTGCAAAACAAACAAATGAAAATAATTACTCTTGGGAAAGCCATATTTATCTATCAAGTTACTTAATAGGCTTCAAGGCATTTTTATCAGAACAATGTCATCAACGGAAGTTCCTTCTGACCTCAAGCTTTGTACACAGAATTCCAAGTGTCAGAAAAAACCATGTTTGCCAAAACCCAAGCAACAGATGTTCACACAGTGCTCTGGGACTGATGTGTGCTTTCATTGCCTTCAAGGTAGGATGGCCACCTTTTCCTAGGGCAGGCACTTGACAAAATAATTGTCACCAGCAATGTCCTCATCTACATTTTTCAATATGACTATATGGTACCTCTCACACATTCCTGAAATAGAGCACCCAGGAGGGATTTCACACTGGAAAGTTCTACTTGGGGTTAATTCAAGCTGACTCTCAGTCTGAGAAGTTCTATGAATTTTCAGGCTGAGGGACACTCCACTGAGAATCCAGAACAATTTCTCCGAGGTAAACAACCAGCTGTATTCAAACTGCTGTTAGTCACTGGACCCCTGTGCACAGGGGCTGACAGCTGTGTTTTAAGTTAGGGAAGTTTCACTTAACATTAACCATCTCTTCAGGAGGTCATTGCTAGCTCAGCATGACAGCCAAGATTAAAGAAACAACAAAACCCCCTCATAGATGTCCAAAAGAAGTGCTTCTAGAGAAATGCAATGAAACAGGACCAAACCAGAAACCCTCAAAGCAAACCTCACTCTGTTTGCTAAAAGGCCTAGCTCTTCTTTGTTTACTGAATAAATGTATTCCAATCTACTGATCCATAAATATGCAGAAGCTGTTCTTAAAAAGAGAAAAAATAATCCTTTGTACTTACATGGCCCTAGTTGATCCCCACCCCAGGGGATTAAACGTATTTCTCTCAGTTACAGGCGCATGGTTTCACAATGAAAAGGAATTTAACAATAAATTCACAACTCAGTATTCCAGGCCAACATACAAGCAATCATGTAAGCAAGTGGTGTAAAATTGGAATTATACCCAACAAGCCAGTTATTAATAGGAGACTAGCCAGTTACTTGAAAATGTTATTCAAGAGGCCAAGTGTTCTTGTCCCTCTTTTCTGTATTTTAAACTCAGCTGAAAAATGTGGTCTTACCTTCACATCTATACTTATAAATGCCTTTCCTCATATTATATAGAGGTTAAAGGGCCTCGTGCACTTAATATCCTTCAAAACAAGGCCTTTCCACAATACATGTGCATATATATGTAAATATTTTCCCACTTAAATGGCAACATCTAAATTAACAATTTTCTCCTCAGTCAGTGAGGTACAAGGTGACAGCAGTGACTGCAATGGTGATTATGGTAAGTTCTGGAGCAAAGCTCCCAAAGGAGCTGGGGGGAGGTTCCTGGGCTCAGGGGAACTCAAGTGAGAGTGGAGAGACCTGGCAGAACCAAGCAGCTCTCACTCATCTCTGTCTCATTAGGACACCAAGGCCTACCTTGGGAAGCAGTAGAAGAGCCTCTCTTAACATTTTGAAATATCCCTACTGCCACTGGTTTTAAGGCTTCATTCAGTTACTTTAAAAGCCAAACTTAAAGCTCTGCTGTTTATAGATATCAACATTTTATACCATTGACCTTTCATTCCCTCCTTTTCTTAGTGAGTATTAAATGCTTCTTAATCAGATTTAAATTTACTTCCAACGTCATCTAGACTAACGAAATTAGCTACCACTGCCTTAACTTGATATTCAAGCACAAAGCTATTTTAATAAATGTCAATGAGCAAATTAAATATTTGAATTTTGATGTTGGTCTCCAGAAGCAGAAGAGATTTAATGCTCATCTAAGGAAAAACATAATTAACATTCAGGTCAGACCCAACCAACAAAACCTGCTGAGTGTTCAGCTCTGACACATTCCTAGTTACTTTTGGAAGCGCTAGTCATAAGATCTGTTTGCATATAAACATATGTGACAAAACTGACAAGCGAATTGTGTATAATTTTAATATTTGCATATTACTACAACATGGTTATGAATGGTGACATCAATGAACTGGTGACATGGATGCTGTTGCTACAGGATGTGGTTTTACATTTATATAACACAGGAGGCATTTGCCCTACCAAGCAGGTCAAAGCATGTGTGAGGTTGCTTTGTAGCAGTAGAATTTAATATTTCATTTGGCTGTGGCCAAATTCTGTTTAGGACACTGAAAAAAACCCAAGGATCAACCTTAGCCTGCCTTCTCTCCCCATATGTGTTCTGCAATGATTTACAGTAGCTTGGCTACTTCTCCAAAATACGCCAGATGCCAACATGTCCTATACACCAGCTAGACTTGGCAGGCCTGCTCGTGGCATTCCTGGCTTACCTGGACCCTTTGACAGCTGACATCACAGGTGCAGATTAGCACAGAACCAGTGGCTGTCCTGCACTGTGGGGCAGCCCTCAGCATGGTCAGAAGAGGAGCAGGCTGCTGACACAGGCACCCAGATCACCTGCACTGGTTGGGTGCTCTTATCACATACAACAATATGACATAGATTGCAGCACTTCAGCCAACATGGCAGGAAGAAAGGATTCAGCAGGACCATGGAAGAGGCAGGTCTGCAGTCTTGACCCCTTAGTCCTACCCAGAAGGCCAATATTTCTCTGAACAGGGCTCTGAAAACAGGCATGGACAGATAAACAGGAGACAGCAGGAAATGGAAGCAAAGCAAGTTTGGGCTGAAGTTTAACACATCATGTTGTATACAGAACTCACTAAATGTATATCCTTTCTACTGCATTCTATTATCTCTCCCACTTTAATCAGCAAGCACTTCAAAGTCAAGACAAAAAGATGTAGATTTGATCAGACCCTTGATTATCATTGATAGAAGAGGGCAAACAAACACACAGCACGGAGACAAGGTAGAACAAGGAGGTAATTGATATTGTAAGCAAACAAATAGGAGATGTGGCACTGCAAATACCGAATTCCATTTCTGAGGAAGCTAACAAGCAAAAAGAAAGTGCCTTTGCCTGGAAACCTGCATGACCAAGACACACAAAGTCAGTCATTTGCAGCTAATAAATTGCAGTCTGGATACAAAAACCTAATGAAAAAAGCTGAGCGCAAGATGAGGTACTGCCATCCTGAGTATCACTGTGCAAGTTCAAGGACTCCACACAACACTACTCTTCACTTGGTGCATCCTGTGTTAATAACCTGGGGCCTTACTGTTAATTACTGCTGCTCCCAAGTAATCACTGGGGTAACATTGTGGGAAGTGGCTGTGATAGTGAAAAACGAGTGGCCAGTGCTGCAGCCACAGAGAAGCCCTTGGAGAAAGACTAATACTGAAAGAACAAATAACAAAATCAACCCAAACCGTGGCCAAAATCTCTACTTGAAAGAGGAAATAAAAATCCTCCCAGCAAAAATGCTGTTTTGAATTCAATTAGTGGTTATTAACTCAACTGCCCTGAATTTCAATCCCTGTCATTCACTATTCAAGCAGAGCAGGCACGAATACAGAGGAGAATGGAATGCTATGGTACAGCAAACATTTGTTTTCCATCCTTGGATAATCCTAACAAGGTGTCATTGTATTCAGTGCACCAGAAAATTCTAGATTTCCCATTAGAGCTAATTTCGTGGGCTCTGGGGTCAACATGAGCTCTCTGTTAAGACACTGTAAATTCAACAACTTTAGTGAAGTCATCTCAGATTTATGAAGGTACATTTGGCCTTTTGACTCCCTGAACTTAATGCCAATTGAGATAATTCTGTGTGTTAAAAAAAAAAAAAAAGAAAAAAAAAGAGAAAAGCTATGTTATGATCATTTCAACAGCAATTTATTTGAAAAGAAACTCTGGAAAGAAGTCTTCAGAGAAAACTATTATTAAGACGTTATTAAAGGAGCTAAGAAATGAAAAAGAAAGTAAAGAGCTGAAGGATGCTCAATTAAGAGACGTTCCAATATAGGCTTTGTTTTGAGCTGTCACTGACAGAAATGATGGTATCTAATTGGTAGGGAAGGTATTATGAATAAATGGGGAATGGCAGAGCCAGGACACAGGCAAGCAGCTTTACTGCTAACTTTAATTCACCATGCAGAGTTTTAATTGAGGTACAAAGCATAAGTAGCAGTGCCTTGCCTCCAACCCTCCAGAGTGAGATCTGTCCCAGAGCTTCACCCCCAGAAAAAAGGGGAAACAAGCTGAGGCAAAACCAACAGAAAACAAGAAAATAGGCTGGACAAAACATAGGCCATCTCTTATGTTGTATGTCTGAACAGCCTCAAATCTGTCCCATCAGATCAGTACCACCAAGAAACTAACACACTGCTTTTCCTGCAGAAACAGAACACATGAAGGAAACACAGGTTGGTTCAGTGTGATCTCCGTGTCTGTTACCAACTCCTGATGCTACATCACATGAGTACCGGAGATACTATAGTCACTCATCATATCCCATGTCAAAAATCTGGAGCTGCCAGGCTGAGATGCCAGGAACCCGGTGTTTAAAGGTCCAGAGCAGGGAACTTTTGAGTTCCCAGACCGTGGGAAGCCCCTCAGGATGTTCTCAGTCTTCCAGCAGTTCTCTGCCAACCGCTGTAGACCTTCTAGCCACAGCAACAACCAGGGCTCCTTTGGCAGGTTGGTCATCCCATCTGAGACTGGCAAAAACAACAAGCCCCCCATATCACTTTGTATTTAACTGGCTGTGTTAATTTTGGTCCCAGAACAAAGCTGTAATAAGGGATTAGAAAGCCATGTGAAGAATGTAGTCATGGGGAATCTAAATTCAGCATCCTCTTGGACACCAATAAATTAAAAAAGAACATGCAAAAGTTTTCTGATTTTGACTAACCAAAACCCACTGCAAAGCTCACACCCACATGTTTAATTTACTTGTCATATTTTCATTTAAAATGCCTGTAAATTCATGTGTCTTTTAAATTAACTCAGCTATATAGTAATAGGCCAAACACATCAGTTGCTGGGAAATCTCACAATGTCCTGTCTATTTTTACTTCTTTTAGTATCCTTACTAATTTAAAACACCATCACTCATAACAGCAAATTATTCAATTTTAGCAAGAACAACCCTCTCAGAGGCCAGTATTTGGTAAGATTCTGTCATACCAAATTCAGTTTAATTTAACAGCAATAATGATCCCTTCCAGGACCAATGATATGACAAGGAGATATTTGAAATTGAGCTCAGGGTCCTGACTGTTTGTTATAAAACTATGATCTACCTACACCTGGTTTATTTTATAAAATCATTATAGTAGCTTTACATCTGAATAGGTTTTTTTGCCCAAGGAAAACATCCCTGGGCTAATGCAATTTAGTTTGTTGATTTGTGATTTTTTTATTCCCCTTTTTTGTGTTCTAAGCTTCTCTGCCTACTGATGCATTACCTCCTCATGGGCAATGCCCACTGAGTGCATAAAGATAGAATTCAAGTTACTTGATAAATGCTGGTTTGATCCCAGGATATTTTGTTGAAACACCTACCACATAAAAACAATTTGCATCTTTTCTTGATGCTAAAAAAAACGTTCTGTTACTGTGGAAGCTGAAGTTTAGCCACTTCCACCCACATACATACACCTCACCTTAAGAGCAGAATGAGTGAGATTAAAATTATGTCCATTTTGACTGAGAAGGGCAAAAACCCTCTGAATCTACTTTTCCTGACTTGGATGAGGCCAGTAACTGACCCCTACAGTATGTTTGGCAAGGTACTCACACATGTCAAAACAAATTGTAGGATTGTTATCAAACCCTTCTGACTTCATCAGCCTGTGATATAATCACAAGTAATCCCAGGGAAGTGGTAGAAATTAATTACTTTGGGATATCAGAATGAGGAGTGCTGTGGATGAGAGGTCAGATTTTAAACATATCTGAGGAGTCATAGATGCTAAAATATGCCAAATATGAAAATCAAAGGCACTGATAAGCCTAATTGACATTGGTCCAGACCTTCTGACTGTAGGAGTGGAAGAATCCCACCCCCAAAGACCTCCAAGTCTCAATAAGATTCAGAAGGAAAATTTGACCCCTTGTATCAGTGCTGTATCAGGAATGCAGGCACAAAGATTTTAGGGTCAGATTTAGGCTATGCAGGCACTGCTATGCCTATGAACTGCTAGTAATTTTGAACAGAAGGAATTTCCAAGTTCCCAAAGACATTATTTACCAGAGTCTTCAAATATCACATCTTCTGAAACCCAAACCAGTGCTTTCTCCAAGCTTCCAGACAAATCTTTGGAGCTTGAATCACACCAATCTGTCTACACACAACCTACACTACATATTCTCCACCACAGAAGAAAAACTCCCAGGAGGTGGCTGGCATTTTCCCTGAGCACTATTTATATCACACATTATTCATTTGAAGAGCTCAGGAAGGTTTTCGTTGTCCCTTGTGAAATTAGCTGTGAATTAAATATAAAGATGAAAACATGGAACACACTAATATTGTGTTGCATATAACAGAATATCCTTTGAGGGATAAAATACAGCAGCACAGCATTTATGTGTACTACTGCCTCAGGTTTTTGTTTCATGCTCTCTACCTTCCATCCAGCTCCTTCATGAGGAAAATTCTTGACATTTTTCACTTTGCCTAGGTCAACATTTACCAATTTACTAAGACAAAGTCAATGGATTTGTTTTCTTCCATTTCTTCCACTTGAAATGCTGCTAAATGTTTATCATATCAGTGATTAAAAAAAAAAATATTCATATCCACAAAGAATTTCACTGTCACTACAATAAATGAATTAAGGAAATACTGGATCTGGGGAGAAATCCTGGAAAATTTGGGGATTTTTTAATTTACTTACAATTTTTGGGATTAATTCACATGTGATGTATATGCATGAGCTTTCACACACAGCACTTTAGCTGTAGATTCCTTCTCTCAGCAGATTTTGTGCTAAGACATTAGATTCTCAGACAATGACTGGGGACAGGGTCTAGCACCCACAGTGGAACGCTAGTACCTGACAAAATATGACAGCTAAATGCTGTCATATTGTTGAGTCTTTTGGTTGAAGACCTTCAAATTCTAGGCCTTTAGCAATGCACTGATAAGGAGAAGTCCACCAAATGCTTCTAATAAGGGCTACTTTTTCCTTTTGGGGCAGCAGAAATATTATGGCCTTGGACTGCATCTTTAATTCACAGGGCCTTTCTTACAGTGGTATCAGTGTGACTGTAAGGAAGTATTTGTGAATATTCTGCTTAACACAACATTATCCATTCTCTTGGTATCTTAGTCACTGCCTACAACATGCTTTTCAAAGTTTTGAATTCCCTCAAAATCTTGCAAGCAGTCCTTGAGGCAGAGGTTCCCTAAAGGTGGCTTGGGAATTACTTGATGGACAAGCCTGGAGGGTGCTACATAAATGTGCCCACCAGCCTCGCTAATGGAGGGTGTGCAGCCACTTCAGAAGCAGCTGTCAGAAAGGCTGCATGCCAGAGTGGGACCCAGCTCTGCAAACTGCACAGGTCACCCAGAACAAAAGCACAGTAGTTGTACTTCCCCACTGACATCCCACCATACTCAGCAGACCATAACCATGAACTGGGTCAGACACTGAGAATGGCAAACATTTATAGCCTGCCAGAAGGTGCTCCAGACAGAAAGATGGCTTAAAAGATGTCTCCTTGCACTGAATTTCTCAAGTACCATTGCTGATGTGCTAAACCTTCTGTTGGGTGATGTAACCCACTTCAAAACATGAATGCTCCTTAAAGCATTAGAAGATGACACACTTGCTTTACGGTAGGATAACATAATAAACAGAGGGGTGTTGTCAGTCGTGTCTGAATTTGTTCCCATGAAGAGGTGGGAATAGCAACCCAAGCAGTGACAAAAGGAAGAAAAAAATCTCCTCTGCTGGAAAATTTAAAGAAAACCAAAATACTTTAGTAAAGAGTAAACTTTGGTTGAATGATTTCATTTAGACAAAGCTATTTCTTCTTAACCAGCTGTACTAATATTCATGTCTCTGCTAAAGAAAAACAAGGCAGAACTACAACATCCCTGTGGATTCTTTATGTCTTTGGGCCTTTGAATATTTACTGCCACTGAAATGAAAAATGCAAGTGGTGAAAAATGAGATGCTTTAAATTCAGTGCTTTAAACCAGTATGAAATGTGTACTCTGAGGTTGTGCTGGTCAAACTGCTTCCTACAAAGCTTTCCAAAAGCCACCAGTTTCCACTCCATACATCTACCAGAGATGGCAGGACTGTTTGATTTGTTCTCATTTTGCATTGCCTTATGTTTTTTTACAGAAGCAGTAGTTGAACAAAAGGCAATGAGTTTTTTGCCTTGTTCTGGCTACCATAGGACCCATCCAACAGGCTGGGATCACTCTTTTGAACAAAGGACCTGAGGCCCTGGCTTTAGACCAGACTGAATAGTTAGGGGTCCTAGTGCCATCCTGTGCTGGGAAGTCCCATATCTGACCCTGTATCCAGCCTGATCAGTTTGCTGAAAAACAAGCAGCAAAATCCACACAAAGACAAACAAAGGAAAAGTCCCCTATTTTCTGCTGACTCATCAAGATGAATGGGCTGGGCACATGGGAGGTGCCAGGGAATAGCATCAGAAAGAACAGGATTGCTGTGATTATAGTCATCTGTGTCACTGTGGATTTCCAGCCTTAACACACCCAGCTCAGTGAATTTGACTGGAAAAACAGGGATTGAGAGTGACCAGATAGAAAACTCGGAGTCTGTGAGGGAAACAGGACTGGAAAAAAAGGCTCTGTACAAAGCTTGACCAGAAGTAAGACAAGATTCTTAATAAATCCTAGCCACCATAGGGTCTCCACTTAATATCTCCCAAAATCTGCCCCAAGCATGGGGCATTGCATGTATGTGAGGGGCTCCTGCTGAACATCCTGGTTATCAGCACCAGAGCATCCTGTGTCCAACTTGACTGTACACCAACATGCCTGCCATGACAACATACACCTCTGCATGATGTTGCTCAAGTTGCCTCTATTCCCACCAAATGCCTCAAATTTATATCCCAGGTTGACCCAGGCCAGAAATGGGACCCAGATCTCCATGTCCCTGTAAGTTCCCCAGGCCCTGAACAAGTGACTGTTTGACAGTAAAGTCCCCTCTTCTAGCCCTACCAGAAAGTATTCTCCTATCCTCCATTGCCTTCTCTCCAAAGTGGGAAATATTTCCTGAAAGCCCTTCTGTCACAAAAATTGTATGTCTATCAGAAAACTAATTTCTGCTTTTTGCTGAGCAGAAATATTCCAAACAATATGCTCTAGTCCTTCCAGCTAATAGATTTACCTTATCCTGTCTTCTCATTGATTTCATATCACTGATTTCTGAAAGTTTCTCATTGCCAGTATTTCCTTCTTCCAGATAGTCAGTAAATAGAACCCAAACAAAATAACCCTTGAATTTCCATATTTTCCTCTCCAGCAACTGTTTATCCTGTGCATCAAATGCATCTTTGATTACACTCTTAGTGTGACAATAATATTATTGCTTCTTATTAAAATCTAATGACATACACAGCGAAAAAAAAAAAGAAGTGACAATTGCACAGCGTATCTGTTAGAGAATTGTGATAAACTCATCTGTGATGACTTCCAAATAGAGATAATTTCTAAAGGTGGAAAACAGCTCTGTCCACAGGTTGTTATTAAGAGTGCTGTGGCTTGTGCCAAAATATCTTTTTAAAAGAAGTAGACTATTACACTGAATTGATCTTCACCCATAGTTTTTTTAAAAATTGTCCTCCATCTGGAGCATTAAATTCCTCTTTCCTCAAACATTAAACCTCCTTTAATCCTACAGACTAAACAACAGGTGGTAGATTATTTTTCGGAATTAGCAGCCAACTGCTAGAGCAACTCTCAGCCCAATTACTTTGGTTTGTGGCTTGAATTTCATGGTTAAGCAGCAGTGTATGTTTCTTGCCAGCAGAAACCAACTTCAATGGACATGTGTCCCCATTTCCCCAATCCCTCCAAAGTGAAGACATCTTCATAGCCCTCATGCTAAATGGAAATATACTTTTAGATATTAAAACCCAAAATATAATGGGGTTTCCACTGCAAAATATAAGAAGAGTTTTTCAAAAGTATTCAGAATTTTCCTACCATTTTACTAAAATGGAACAATACAGATAGATAGGAGTCTTATATTTTCTCCTGCCCAGGAGAAAATATAAAACACAAAAAAGTTTCCCTATGTCAACTTGACATCAATACTAAAATTGCAAAACCACAAAACCACACTCCAAAACTAAATGCAGTGTCAGCTCAAGTCAATCATACTTGAATTTGTTCTAAATATGATCAGTAATCAAAATAAAAATACCAAAGTAATACATGCTTTTTAAATTAATTTCAGGCTAGAAAACAAATTTTCAGTCACCACATGTTGGCCTGGAAACACATTAAATCTGGCCTTTTTGTTTTTAACATTTTTCAGCTGACTTCCTGCGAACATGCCCAAACTTTGTGTTTGCATAAGCCAGCATTTTCTGATTAAAAACATTTGGGACAACCCTGACAAGCTCTAATGCTAAGCACTCCCGAAAAATTCCGCTACGGAGCAATTTAAGCCATTATCCCTCATTTGTATAGGTGTGTCCTTTTTGAAGCAGGTTTTCACAGGAATGGCCATTAGGAGCGCTGCCATGGGAACAGGCAAGCAGCAGGCTCTCGTAAGGCACTCGGGAGTCCAGGCAGCAGCAAAGCCGTGGGCACCTCCCTGTCTTCCTGCCGCATATCTCCCTGTTAGGTGACCTCTTTAAGGCAGTTCCTTATTCGTCCCGAGTGAGAGCAGGCACGTCCAGGCTCCAATTCATCTCACCTATCAAACACTGGTTTCATGATGGGGCTATTCAGCCTCCTCCCCAACAATTCCATAGGAAAGGCAGCTGCCTGGTTTGAACCAAAAGCCAGAGCACTCCACAGCTAACAGCAGAGAATGCTGATCCCTGTGTGGACAGAACTATCTACAGAAGGCAAACACGCTCTCTTGCAGACTAGTTGCTCACATGGCTGATTAAGGGGCAAGTAATTGGTTGAGAATGGCTTATCTGAGAGTAAAGTGAAAATAAATGGAAAAAGCCAGGAAGAGCCAAGATTATTTAAGGCCAAAGATTTTCAGGCTATGGTACATCTGCATGAGAACCTCCCCTCAATTTCAGTTAAATCCACCCCTACTCTATGACTGAAACTACAGAGAATCACCTGCCCTTTAAAGTTCACTGCCACACTTACAAATTTCTTTCAAGTATATTTAGGCACAAAACTAATTAAGGCATTACTATATGTTGGGTGTGTTAATTGAAAAATCAAGGACTATACACTTCACTTTAATTAGCAACTGTTCAGTATTTACTCAGGAGCTTATCATGATAGAGCTTGCTGCCAAAGGTATTTTTTCCATGCATATTTTCCGTGTCGATTTGAAATAAGAGGAGGATGTGGTGCATTACACAAAGATATATACATTAATGCAGCATGCATAATTTCTGATGTGTTTCTAGAGAAGAGCAACAACAGAGGTGCCATGAATATTTTCGCTCTGCTCAAGCACATGATAAACTCCAAGCCTTATCACAGCTGTTTGCCAAACCCATTAAGCCTCTCCTCCCTGTCCAGCCTAACCCTCTGAAGTGCCTGAAACAACAGGCATATCTCCAGATCCAGTTCCAGCTCAGACCCACTCAACAACCTGCTGCTGCTCTGCCCTCCTGGCTTGCTTTGCTGGCAGTCCCCAGAGCACTCCTCTCTCTGTGCCCCTGCCATATGTACCCTGTTCCTGCTCTGTCACACAGGTTGCTCAGCTCCTTGTCACAAGCCCCTATCTGTTTAAGGGGCTTACTGAGTTGTTTGGTCACCCATATGCTATTTTTTCAGGTGTATCTATGCTTTCTACCCTGTGTCCCTGTGCACAAAAATCTATTTTATTCATGACAAAGGCCCTCCAGACATTGATCTAAAGTTTTGATTCTATATGCAGCTCCAGGGATACCTGCTCTTTCCATTTTGCTCAATTTCTCCCTCTACCTCAGTTTTTTCAGTCTTTCCTGTCCTAGCATTTTGTGTCCCTGTTGCCACTTGTCCATAACTACTGCTCAGGGTTAGAGTCATAAGGATGCTTCAGTGCTTTTAACATTTATTTTAGCAACTCAGCTCAATATTTATCGGAGCTTTGTTTGCTCCTGTGACTATATAATGACCTTGTTTCTCCTCTTTTTTTATTCCACAGACCCATCTGAAGTGGTTTCAACCAGGATGCAGGAGATTAGGCCTATTCCTGACAGCATGAAGCAAACTTTGCAAGAAGGGAGATGGAGTGATTTATTTCCCATATTGGTTCTCCTCAAGGCCTTGCCACTGAGACTATCAATGAGCTGCCAATTAGTACTGCATTATTAGAGCTCAGTATCAGTAATGTCAACAATGAGACAGAGCCGTAAATCTCCAGTTTGATAGATCAGAAAAGGTGTGTAGTGTTGACCTTGGATAATGAGAAATAAGAACAAATCTAGAAACAGCTTCCCTCTACCCCTGCCTTCTTCTCAGTCCCAACTTTACCCTAAATTTTCTCTATCTCCTCCCTGCCCAGCAGTGCAGGGGCACAGGCAATGGGGATTGTGGTCAGTTTGTCACATGTTGCCTCTGATGCTCCTTCCTCCTCAGGGAGAGGACTCCTCACACGGTTCTCCCTGCTCCAGCAGAGGGGGCATCCCACAGGAGACAGTCCACTATTTCTCCATGAGTCCTTCTCACAGGATGCAGTTCTTCATGAACTGCTCCACTGTGGGTCCCTTTCCACGGGTGCAGTTCTGCTCTGGCACCTGGAGCACCTCCTGCCCCCCCTCCTTCACCTGACCTGCTTACCTGGAAAGTCAGGAAGCAGCGCAGGTCACACCACAACACTTAAATCAAAGCTCCAGAGTTACTGCCTTTCCCTTCTGTAACAAATTCTCCTGCAGCACCTTCCCTTAGATACTGTGTGTTATTTAAAAAACAGTACTGCTAAAACCCACAAGTTTTTCATTGCTTCAGAAGCCTGTGCTTTGTCTGTGGTATTTCTAAACAATAGCAGCAAACATTTAATTTTAATTTTAACCTTAGCAGTAGCAAAAGACTACAATGCGCTAAAAATTGAATACAGAAACAAAAAGCCACAAGCACAATATTCAATTAAATTAAATGCCACTTCATTTGTTTTCTTTGAGTCTTGACAGCTCAATACTCAATTTGGGGGAACTGTTCTTTGGTAAACATTTTGAGAAGGTAAACAATCTACTTGCTTTTTCTTTTTTGAAACATTGTTTTCTTATAGCCAGCATTTGCAAGAATGCAATTATCAATTTCTGAAATGTACCCCCCACATCATATTGCCTTCTTTTTGGAGAAGGCAGGATAATACTTGCTTAAAATGAAATCATCATAAGAGGAATTTTATATCTCCAGGGAACAAAAAGATGACAGAGTCTATGAGGGCAGAAGTCGAATATGCAGCAGAAAAGGGCATAGAACATTCAGAACACAAAATCCCAGACACAGAATCTTCTTTTCACCTCAAAACTAGTGGTAAAGAAACAGGACACTCTTGGACTACACATGTACAACAAGCAGGCAATACAGCCCTGTCTGAAGGGAGAACAGTGGACTGTCAGGGGCAGGAAAACACACACAATACTCAAAATGAGCTGCTCTGGCCACTCCTATGATGTCATGGTTTTTTAGCCAGCACAAGACACAACATCAAACATCTGACAGATTTAGGCATATTCATTCCCAGAGGGCTGCTGAAAATCTGCCATGTAGCCCATATGTATATCCATGTCAAAATTTGAAGGTGAAATTCTAATGAGCTTATTTAGGGCCCAAATACCAGCAAGAGATTTGGATGCCTCCAATGCCCTCGCAGTAAATAGTCTATTGTGCTACTAACTGTTATTGCCATATGCACACCTTCAGGTGAGGGCTTGTATTGCCATTATGTATCTTTATTACCTGCTAGGAGAGAAGCTATTGGACTTATAATTATCCATTACTGGTACCTGGATACATTTCCTGAGGGAAGCTCTCCACTAATTCATACTCTTGTCATGCTTGCTGCATCGCATCTAATGTCGTTTTTCTAAATTAGATAAATAAAATATTTATATTTGGTGACCTTGAAAAGAAATGTGGACCACTAGCTCAGGATGAATTTCCTGGAATTCAATAAATATTAATAGAATACAACAAGCACCAGAGCAGAAAAAGAACGACTGATACACCCCTAATGAGTGTGGTGGCATTTATTATTTAAATGACCATTAGAAACACTCTTAGCCTTTTGAGGAATTCAAGCAGAAGTAGTAGACAGATGCTCCTGAATGCAGGAGATTAATCATTCTCTCTGTGCAATGCAGGACCAATTAATTTGTTTTTTGTGTTGCGTTTTTCCTTTTTTTTCTCCTCACCAGTTAAGAAAAACAAATTAAAATCTGGATCTTTCTATGTGTTGAACTTACATAGTCAGAAGTATTTCTGTGGCTTCTGGGTAGGAGAAAACACTTTCCACACAAACTCCCATGGCCTGGCTACAACCAGTTGGGTTAATCCTCACAAGCAAACTGTGTTTCAGAGTCAAGAGGACAGGCATGCTGTCACAGAATAAACAACATTTACATGAGCTTGTGGCAGAAGAAGCACCTGTGGTCAGGAACGGAAACTGCTGGGTTTTAGGAGATCTCAACTCTGTCTGCTAAGCCATGTAACAGACAGAGAGGAAGGACTGGCCTTAAGACTGAAGTTTTGCCGTGCTGGGATCTGGGTAACATAAGTTACCACCGCCTGATTAAAATCAATAGATCTTGGTCAGAGACACCAACCAAGACCATGGCAGACCATTGCAAAAGTTGAGATGAGAAAGAATGGGGATATATATTTACTTTCCCTTGAGTCTACAGTGACTGGTCCCAGCATATGTCAAAGAAACATCACAAACCCAGAGTGGACCAGTCCCATCCTCTGGTCAATTGTCTTTACTCTACCATAGCCCTGTACCAGCACCAAAGGGTCAGGCACATTGCTTACAGGAGCTGTGCCTTGCCTTTGAGACTCAGATCTTGCAGAACATGCTCTACCATGCAGCCACAGGCTAAAGGAAGAAGGTGTCAAGTTCACTTTGGCATGAACAGACCCTGGAGTCAGACAAAAGCTTTAAGTTCCACATTGTGCATTTTGCATTTCATTGAACAAGCACAGGAGATTTGTCACAATGAAGTTCCGATGCTGGTTACAATGCAGTACTGATTATTTCCACAAAGATGAAAGGAGGGGAAAAAAATCATGTCAAATACCAAGCTACATGGCTATATAAGGCAAATATGAGGGTGAAAAAGAATTCAAAATATTCCAGTGATATAATCAGTACTGCTTGGCATTTCAGAAAAAAAACCCCAAGCAAACTTCCAAAATAATAGACTGTTATTTAACATAGAAGTTTTTCAAATCAGGATGAATGAAAATGGAAACAAAATTTAACATTTTGGTTTATGTAAAGCAAGAGAATTAAAGGCTTAGTACCACTTGTTCTGGTAAATCTTTGTGAAAGATAAAAGAAAGCTGAAGCTTTTAGTCATCCTCTTATTAAAGATAAATGCCGCAGAAGAGGCACATTTCTTATCCCTTGCTACTCCATGTCCTTAGCCTCACACCTTGATTTGCTGGCTGTTTAACAAGAGCAGCTCTTGCTTTACAGCTGGCTTGTAAGGTTTTGAAAGGTTATAAAATTTTGAGTAGCCTGAAGCTGTTTTAGATAAGCCTCAAAAAAAAAAAAAAAGTAAGATGTTTGATGGGATAGTTACTCCACCCTTCCCTTCCCCTGCAGAGCTTCGCTGATAAGTAGGTATCTCTCAAAATGCTGCAGACAGGAGGCCTTTTACCTCCAAACCAAATCTGAGTCCATGAATTTCCAGGTTTTGTCTCAGTTGGCAAGTGGCATTCCTAATACGGGAGCTGGAACACAGAAATCCTAATGTCTTTTGGAGGGTATTTGTTGTGATAAAGATAAGTTGGTAAGATATTTGTAACAAGCTTCAGAGTTTAAAGCCAGAGCCTTATGGGGCTAGCTCTGATTTCTGGCAAACAGTTTCAATGAAAATTAGACAAGTGAACAACCAAGTGAAGGGTAGTCTTGTGGCAGAGTAATAGAAACTAGAAAGAGGATGGCATCTGACTTTTAAGGCTGCATTTGTAAAGGTCAGGTCCACACTGATTAGGTATCACATCATTGCACAATTGTCTAGATCAAGTCAGATGTTTACTGCAAGCTGTATAATGATCATCTACTTGAATGTGATGGAAAAACTTATTATGTGCTGATATGTCTCTTTGAAAATAAGATTGGAGCAGAGACTTTCCTTTCTCTTCCTTCTGCCTCCAACACTCTCCACAATGGTTTAAGTGAATTTCATGTTAAAGGTATAGACTTAAAATTCATGAGATTGAATTTTCAGTTCATTATCAGAGCACAGAGTATAGGTAGGAGCTGGACAGATTGTTGAGCATGACTTTACATATTCCCTGATATTGCAGCACAACCACATCTACTAATAAAATATATGTTCCTCCTGATTTTTAAATTTCTTGCTGTTAAACAAAACACCAGACCCTGGCAGCTTTTATCACCATTCCCTACTGTGCAACACTACATTTAAGCACCTGCTTACCATTAAACAGGTGTTGACAATCAATTGATTTCAGCACTTCCTATGTCCACATTGATTACAGGAATATTTTAGGCTTTGGGGCATATTGCACAAGTAGGTGGATTGTGCACCAGACAATGGACAAATCCTTCCACAGCAAAGCAGCATTCCAAAGGTTTTGCTGTCAGTTCCTAAAGTCATTTAAGCATAGGCAGTGACAGGGTTGATTACAGAGAGATTACAGTGCTGGCATGGGTTCAAGTCCTGCTCCACCATTCACCTCCTCTGTGATCTTGGACAAATGATTTAAGATAATGGTGCTTCTTTGCTTCCCAAAGATGGTGCAAGAGGCACAGATACAGTGGTGACTGAAGATCTTGCAGCCTCCTACAAAGAGGTGATAGGTCACCTCTGCACCTGCAATTAAGATCTATCCTGGGGAATATGAGTATGTGAAAGCAGAGCTAACTGCTATTTTCCAAACCTAATCTTTCCATAGGATTGAATCATCTCAATATTTTCATGCATCACAAAAGGAAGTCTTGCCAAAAGCAGACCTACATCCTCATATTAATAAGAAAAAAAATTAATTATTTCTGCTCCAAACAGGAGGGTAGTTTAGAAATGCCTACTAGAATTGAAAGGAGGAAAATTAAGTTAAGCATTCACTTTACTATGAAATTGTTTTGACAGCTTCTACATAAGTATGAAGTATTTCCAGCCAATCATGTCTTTCAGGAATATCATTTGTCTATAATGCAAACTGATATTTGCATGCCTTACAACAAAAACAACGAAAATGCCCATATACCTTTGGAAGAGCAATGGGCCTCTGTTCCTGTTGTCTTGAAGTGCAGCTAGGAAGGAACATGAACACCTCTGCATTTGATGGAGTTTACACTCCAGGTCTGTATCAGGCTTTATTGCCACTAAAAGGACATTCAAACCCCCTATGGCTCTTGCTCACAGTTCAGACACTGCTAGGATGAGTTAGAGGCGGAAGTACTTCCAAATGGTGCACAAGATCCATTCAACACTGGCAATCAGTGCCCCTAAATTACTCTGTGATCAAGTCTGAACTTCACTGTTACAGATTCAGGAACATATGATTCAGTCTCTGTATCAACAGGTTCAGTCAGGTGAACATGTACCTGCATCTGAGAATTTTCTCTCTAGCATCTGTTACAAATAAATACGGGTCAGGACCAGTTTCCAGTGAAGCTTTGAACAATCATTTTTACTCAGAATGCATTGCTCTTGTTATTAAAAAAGGATTATCACCATGACACTGGAACCCATGAGTGGTGACTGATGTCCACAGAGTCTACATAGTGTGTGTTATGTCACCTGTCACTGGACAGATGGAGATCACCACAGTTCTGTCCCTAAAGCAATCAGCTCAGATGTGCAAGAGATAAAATCCCTCACAGTTCCACTTTCAAGTAATGGTTTGTGTGGTGCCCCTGCACACAAGTGTCAGTCCTTATTAAAGAGAAAAACTTCAAAAAACCCAAATGACACAACCCAAAGTCTAATTTTCACACTCTCCCTCCCCACCCCTCCACACCCATATGGTAGACTTCAGAAAAAATGTTTAGAACATGATTAGAAGAATTATAATAATTTAAACATTATTTCAAATGGTTTTGGTATTCTGTAAATATCACAGAATTTTATATGGATTTTTAATTTCCTAATCATTTCTATATTCCAGAAGAAACGAATCCCTGTGACATTCCACTGGATAAGGCACTAAATTATAAGCAAACATGTGATACTGCAGAGCAGGCATTTTAAAGCCTTTCTTTAAAAAAAAAAATATCATCCTTGATTGAAACATCTGTGATTTGGTTTATGCAGGTGATACTAAAAACAGTTTCCTGATGAACATAGCTTCTGGCACAATTATTTTTTTTGAAGAGGCTGTACATCTGAACAGGGTTTCAAAAGGGATTGGGCAAAACAATAATTTAAACTTTTGACTTATTCAATAAAAGATCATTTTTACCTACACTGAATTGAAATGCAATTGAAAAAGAAAAAAGAACATCATTCAAGTTAGAAGTGTGTTTCTTTCTTAAAGAGATCATATATACTGTGTGAAAAAAAATCCCCTTTTTAGAATGGGAACAGAATACATACACCATGCCTCTTGTCTCAATAACTAATTAAGTATGTGTTTAAGTGCTTTGTTTAAAGACATGCCTGCTTAGTAAAGGCAGAAGTGTCTTATTGAATTCAAGAGTGTAATGCTAAGTATACACTTCAATGCTTTGAAGAACTGCTTTTGATTTGATGGAGAAGAGTTTCAGAGGGAAAAGAAAAAGAGGATCTCCCTGAGTTCTTAAACTGAACTGGATATGTGATTTCTGATTTACTGGAGAAGATGCCATCCGCAGCACTTAATTTCTTTCAAAGGAGCTCTGTAATGACCTCTTGGATTTTGCCAGTGTAAACTAAACATGACAGAGCCCAAGAAGCTGCTTTGCAAATGAGGTTTAATGCAGCATGTGATACACCATATAGGACCAGACAGCAATAAACAAAGGTTAATCCTCAGCAGCAAGAGATACGAAGTGGATTCTCTTATTGAACACCCTAACAGCAAGGAGGGAGAGAAGAAAAAAGCATTGCCTCTCAGATACTTAATTATCTGCAATGTATATGCAAATATCCAGAATTTGATGAGGTCTTTACTTTTCACCTTTAAGCACCACATTAGTAATTCATGAAGCCACTACTAATGTTGTTGAGTGCAAGCAGCAGTGAAAATTAAGCACTAACGACTTCAGAGGTAGGGTGCCCATAAAATGAGTAGGTACCTCTGAGGTCATCTGTACTACCTGAACATAAGTGATAGAAAAATGTACATCAGCTCAGTGTTTCATGAGCTGCAGGTTTCTGAAAACCATCACTAATGCCAAGGGTAGTTATACAGACAGCAGGGGAGTTGCTACAAACAAAAGTTCACACCACCATTACTAAAAAGATCTCCACACATTTCCTGGCATTAAGTACCACCAGTTTATGAGACAGCACTTCAACAAGGCAGAAAAGCAAAATAACATGCCAGCAAGTCCCTGGGCCAGGGAGGTGACACAACAAGTTAAAAATCTGTGACCAGTTTGTTTCCTTTCCTGAGGACATGAAGAGTCAAGCAAGTTGCAGAATGATATTTACTTAAGTCACTGGGACTTCAGGGCCACTTGCAAAGTTCTAGTTTCCCAAAGAGTTAATCTGTGACAATCCACGCTGCAGAAAGTCAGCAATGACTTTGTTAAATTGCTGCAAGAAATCCACTAGCTTTTCAAACTATCCAAGCAAGTATATATTGGATACAGCTGTTATAATAAGTTTAGTTCTGAGAACTACCAATACAGTTTATGCAGTGTTAAATAGCAAGTATTGAACTTATAACATAAAATTACAATGTTATTTTGACATGAATGATACATTAGTAAATTAAGATAGCTGCTCTTGGCCTAACAGCAACCAGGCCTCCTGTGAAGATGTTTCTGTACAACTCATTTTCCATCTTACTGTGCTTTCAGTATTTCAACCCAAAAAGAGCATTGAAAGAATTTTTTTTTTTTAAATAACTTCAAGAAAAAGAACAAATCAATGGACCCAGTGTTTCCATGCTCTTGAATTATTTAAGTACTGACACGATTCCAATATTCATCCATGTCAGAAAATGTGCTGCTCTGGAAGACCATAGGCCCACAGAGCTGTAGTAATTTACACCCCTGGAGAATCTGCTCTAGACCATGAATAGAGAGGGGAAATTTGATTTTTAATGTGATACCTCCATGGAAACCTGGGCTTGTAAATTAGAGGTGTTTCTGTCTGCTTTGATTTTTGATAGATATATATTTATTTATATTATATCAATAAACTTGAGTGTTAGCATGGATGGGTGGTAAAGGCCTCCACACTGATGTGCATTAAAAATAATGAAATCAGTTCCTTAAAAATAAAAAGGGACAATAGGGGGAAAAAATACATTTTCCAGAGTTAGAGTACAGCTTTTTAAGTAGATTCACAATATAAAAGAGATTAAATGGAAAAAAATCCAAATACAGATGCTGCACAATCAGTCAAACAGCATATATTTTATTACAGGAAAAAGAAACAGGTAGTTGAACCCTTTGCAACACACTGAGATTAATCATTCATTATGGCTCTGTCAGAAAATGAGAAGGACAGGATAAAAGACTGCTGCCATCAGTGGCACTCCCTGAATTTAACAAGGTAAAACTCCTGTTCAGCTGGAACAATGAAATTATTGAAGTCTGAGAAGCACAGAATGAGAAAGCATCAATGATTTATAACTGACTGAGGACTCTGCCTTGGCATGTCTGTGAATTCCACCGCTATGGATTCACCCGCCCAGTACAGGAGAGGCAGCAGGAACACGTCTCTCCCATCTCTCCACAGACCAGGCAGGACACCAAAGGTACATGTCAGTCTCAGGTAGGAACATGGAGCCCTTTTAAGCACGGTACCACGGCAAGTCCACTGGGCTTTTATGGAGCCATTCCCTGCTTTGCTGAGTGTACCTCAGACCTGCAAAGACCTGCCTGTTCTTTGCGAGACTTACTCCAGTGCTCCCCAGTGCTGTAGTGCCTGGATCTTGTCTATGTACTGCTGGGTCTGGGTTTCTATTCTTCCCACAAATCATACAAAAGCTGAAGATGTGGCTTGGAAAAAGATGATGCTGCCTATCATCTATGCCATGGCCTGACTTGAACCCCACAAGGCCCCTACAACAGTTATGACTGGAGACACTAGAATATGTTCAGAAAAGGGTTTAAGATAAGTATGGCCAAACCAGCACCTTAGGGCCAGAACTAGATTGACTAGGAGGCAAAGTTATGACAGTCAATTCCCATTTGAGTTGTAAACTTGTATGCTGCAGGGCCAGCATTTACACCTGAACCTGTGGAACAACATTATAGCTGGAAAAACTGGAATCAAGACACAATCTGACATGTACAGTGACACACCTGGCATAGAAATGCTAGAAAATAACGTTTGGATAAAAATTACAGTGATTCTGGCAATTCTCAGACTCTAATGTGTAAAACCCAGGCCTTAGTTGTAGGGATTTAGGGAGACGGCATCATAATTGCTAACCCCAGGATTTCATTTCCTGAGGCAGGTGACTCTGCCCAGCTATCAGCCTCATGTTGTCTCTCCACTCCCATCCAGTCTTACTCAGCAAGCACAGGAAGATGCCTGCTCAGTGGTCTAGCTGTGTGTGTAGTGCCCTGCTCCTGCCTTTGCAGGATTTGTGGATCTGCTTCTATTTAAAGTAGAAACACTGCTTTTCAGCATGAGAACTTACAGCTGGGAATCTTACGCAAAAGAAAAATAATATATATTAACATATGTAAAACTGAAAGAAAAACACTCTGAGAAAAGCATGTAAGCTGCTGGGGGACAACTCCTGAGAAAATTGTTATACAGCAGTTAGTGAATTACTTTTTTCAGAGAGGCAGTAGCTGAAATATCAATATCCAGCAAATGACTGTCTCGATTACAGTAAATCCTAAAGGCAATACAGCCTCTTCAACGGAAGAACCACTGCACTGCTATTTGCGGAATCAAATAACTTACTTCATGTGAAGCCTTTGATTTCTGCATGCTTGTTTTGGACTTTGAAGGTTGAATTATGCCTTAAAACCTGAGCCCCACAAAGGTTCTTCTACCTTGGAAAGTGGAAAGAGTTTTAACTGTGATGATAAAGGGGCAATAATGTAAAAATTGGTATGGAAAATCCTGCCAGCTACAATTTGCAATTCTAGGCTGATCTTGGGAACCCAGCAAGGTTATGATTTAGCTTCAGTTTTACCCCAGAAGAATAAAGCAGTGTTACCTGGGAGCAGTAAAAACAACCAAAAACCCCACACCAAACCCAAGAAATGAAACGCATCTTTAGTATGGCCTTACTTGTCTACAAAGCTTCATTTAATTTGTTTCAACCATCACAACTAATTTTAAAAAATTTGTAGTGTTGTTTTCTTTCAGTCTACCTGTTGTGTCCTATTAAAACTAATTTTAAAACTGGAGATCTCAAGGTTGTGCCTGGCTCCTCATGCTTATTTTAAGGACACAATGTCAAGTTCAGATGTCAGCAAAAGCCTTAATAGACTGCCTTTTATTTACAGGTTTTTTTTGTTTTTTTTTCCTTGCCCCTTCAATTTTCTATGATAGTAGGTTTCCTAATAAATACCACCTCCAAAGTGTAGTTCTTTCTCCTAGCTGAACACAGCTTCCTGAGACACAGCCTATTTTTTGTGAAATGAATCTGAGGGACTCACATTTAGATAGCATCATATTAACTCATTCCTCAAAACAGGTGTGTAAAATGAAGCTAGGGACAAACTGGAGTTCAGAGACCTCAGGAGATAAAAAGGGCAAAGGGTTCTGGGTCTTCATGGAGAAGTACTATATCAGATGCCACCTGTCAGAACAAAACCAAGGTTTTATTTATTCATCAAACCTCCATGTGTAAAGTGGGGTTTATTGACATTCAAGGAATGCAACACATTTTCCCTGAGGATTGCCTTGTGCAGACACCTGTCATTATCTAATATGTGTCTTGCATTTCACTATTCAAATATATGGACAGTCAGTATTTTCTTGGGGTGCAGCACAACCCAGAACTCACCAATATTCTCAGGCTTCTGCCTGAAAAGCAAGCTTTGACATTAGGAAGGGAGTGGACACATCACACTCATATTTCTACTTTTGCTAGAAAATCCTTTGAAATCTTGTCATTTTTTAAGAATGGAAAACTGGGAAAAAATCAACATCTTGTATCTTGATATAGATACACAGACGATGATCATCTTACACAATGCTAAATGTCTAAAAGTCAGGCATCTAGGCTAAGCTGGTTATTGTAAAGAAATCAAGCCCCTCTCGCTGATAACCCACTCATATCGGAGCTTAAACCATTACTTAGACACTTGTCCCACGGATGGGTAAATTAATCCTTCCCTAGGATTCCTATGCCCAGCCTTGTCTCTGCTTTTCTTCCATAGTAGAAACTACAAGCAGTAGAAACGGCTGTCTTCTATTTACAATCAGTGCATCACAGCTCCTAAACCAAAATCTGGCAGAGTTTCAAGAGAAGAAGCTTCCCTCACTCTATGCTACAGAAGGAGATGCTGGTTGCTTTCAAGAGTAGAATTATGAAGAATTTTTAATGCTGATAGTGTGACACAGTCACTTTGTCTATTTTGATAGACATACACATGAAGGCTGCACATCATAACTCCATCACTACTAATCAAAAGTATCCTAAAAAGAGCATTTTATAGTGTTTGTCACCGAAGTGAGAGACAGAACCATGCTAATCTATTGTATCAGCATTCTGCAGGTCTGAGCACAGCAGCAAACCCGTTATAGTGAGTGACCACAAGAAGCATCTTTGCAACTGGTCTTTTGTGCCTAATCCTTTTCCACAGCATTAGAGTGAAAGCAGTTAAAAACATACTCAGGACTGGTAACAGAAGGCTTATGAATGAGTCTGAATGAACCCCTCACAGACCTAAACCACAAAACTGATAGTAAAACCAAATTATTTTGTGCTTGGACCAACAATCTGACTCACACCCTGAGTTTCTTTGCTGTCCCAGCAATTAGGTTACATCCAGTGCCACAGACTATTGGGAGCTAGCTGTTCTTTTCCCTCCAAAAACCAAGTCACCATTCAGCATGATTCCAGTAGATACAGCAACACATGGAGGCCTCCACAGTGGTCCAGCTTTCCTGCACAAAAACAGTAAGACTTGTACTAATAGAATATCTGCAACACAGAACTCCCTGTTAAAAGAGTTGGCAGATGGCAATTCAGAGGATGAATTCTGGAGAAAGAGAAACAATGAGAAGTAAATCGCAAAGAGATTGGCACAAAAGCTCAATTCATGACCTTTATAAACCCTCTGTGCACACAAAGCCTAGCTATACTTTTTGGCTCAGGCTGAACAGGATATCTGTACAGCTTTCAACACCGCAGGTGCAGATGAGTAAACAGCAAGCCAGGGGCAACAGCAGCACTCATAGAATAACCAGAGACTGGTTAAGGCTTCTGGCTATTCCTTCAATTTAAACCTCATTTGATGTTTGTGCTCCTCATGGTGCCCTGACTGTGTGGGAACCCTGGTATATTGGGCTGGAATTTAAAAACTGGGTGTTTCCCAAAGGTAGAAGACAGGCAGGCTGTGTGCTAGCCCAATTGCTCCCTGTTGGCAACAGCAGCTGACAAGCTTGGATTGCTGCCTGCCACCTTTGTGCCACAGAGCCAGGTGATGCTGCTACCAGCCAGGAGATGCTTTCAAAGGCCAGCTCAGACATTGTCCCTGGACACATCTCCTTTCCCTTCTAGTGCCCTTGGTCCTCATTCACTGCAGAAGCATTTTCTAAGGGACAGATAGGTTCATCCTGGCTCCCTTATGCTCACCATCAAATGGGCATGAGGGAAACATCTCTTCCCTCCATCTTTCAAATAGAAGATACATGGTCTGAACCACATCTATTCCTGGTTTGTCTGCAGGCATGGAGAATTTAAGTGCCACAACAAAGTTCAAGACACATGGGAAGGATCTCGTGTCTCTTTTTCACTGTAGGCAACAGAAATAGCCCTTAAAACTCCGAATACCAAGACAGCTGGGAATTACATTCATTTGCCCTTGGAATGACCATATAGTTTTCACTGACCTGAAAAAAAATCCCAATCTTATTTCCACCCAAACAGTACAGCTCCAATTATTCAAATACTTCACGGGAGATCCAAAATACCAATTAAATTTGGAAATGTTGCCCCTGGGCTTTAAAGACTTGGGCACCCAAGATCCAAGCACACAGACTTCAATGCTTTTGGCTGCCTCTCCAGGCTTTTCAGGCAGCAAGGCTGTGCTCTGGGACTACTGATCCCAAAGGCCAGCCAGCTGGCCTTGGTAACAAGCGGGTGCTCATGCAAGCAATGCCAACACAACAGGAAGGAGATGCCAGACATTTGCCTTTGTAGTACAGCATAGGGAACATGGTTGCATCCTAAATTCATCTTTCCAATCTATCTAGCTAGATTCACCCGACTGGTACACATCAGCAAATTATCTTTCTTCCTATAACATCTGCTCCTTGCTCTCAAAAACACACCCAGCCTCACACAACCAGGGCTGTGACTAGAGGTCATTTGTGAACAGAGAAAGAACAGGACTCCCCACACGCTTATTTTGCATGCAGAACAGCAGGTGTCACTGAGTTGTTGGCTTTGAAAACATGCAACTAACCACAGAACAGCCCACACAGCCCCACAGCCCTCATTATGCCATTAACAAGGGACTATTCATCCATCTCCCCTTGCTTTAACCAGCAGGTCTGTTATCAACACCACTGACAGCAGCATCACTTCTTACATATAAGCATCCTGTCTTGCAGTCACCATGTGCTGCTTTCTTTGGGCAAGTTTACATTACAGCTTTTAGAAGGGTGTAGCATGACTATGTTTCATAGGATTAGAATTCTTTTAAGGCAATAACACTTGTTCTAATTATGGCTAGTTTGGATTATTTTATATATATAATGTATAAAACCCCCAATTTTTTCATCAAAACAAGCTCTCTACAGATAGAGCTTGCATTAAGGAGAGCTTCACTTGGAGAAATTGTAGAGGTTCAGGAAAGATGTAAAGAGAAATTAGTGTTTTGATTATGGGAAACAATTTGAGGGATCTTTGTCCCTGTTGGAGAGTTGCATGGAGCATAGTGTATCACACTAGACTTGGCCAATGGGCACCAGCACCAGATTCAGGCTCAGCTCAAGCTGGCACATGGGGAGAAGGGATTAGCAGCCTTCCACAGTGACTTTGGGGTGACCTGAGTGCCACGGCCACAACCACTCAGCTGGTCTGCAATCATTCTCCTGGCAAGCAGCAGTTGGACAGAGGGCCTCAAATAATTAAAAAGAGCCAAGGCACTTGAAGGGCCAGGCACCAGCCATTGGCTGAATAGCCAACAATGGCCAAATCAATAATTTAACCACATACCCTGGGGCTTAATGGACTTTCAGTGAGCTGCACAGTTTAGGTTTCTGCCTACTCCCCCAGAAGCTACTATTTTTCCTTCAGAATGTTTGTTGAACCTGACAACACTGACTGAAGGAGAAGAATGTGCATAATTAATTTGAAGTGACCTTTTAAATATAAGTGATTTTATTTTATATGTATAATTACAGAGTTAAATCCAGAGGGGAACATCCAACAAGAGCATCCACAGTGAGACTGCCACCTCCAAGGCGAGATTTGGGTGCTAAAGCAGCTTCAGTAGCTAATGGTATACACTATAAAAAATAGTGAGTATATTCTAATTCTGACAAAGATTTAACTTTGTCCTCCATAAATTACATGCATCTAAACTCCATCCCTGAGGCCTGATTATGGAGCATGAAAGACCAAAGGATGCTACAAATGGCTTTTCTTATACAGGGTTTTTCTTAAGTATAGGCATACATACTTTTCTGAGCCATGCCATGAAACACAACTCCATATTCATTGCCAATATTTTTGCGCCTCTGATCATGCATGCACATGCCAAGACAACCTTGGTAATTCACTCCAAAAGCAGAATTCAGGAGTGGCAGCAAACTGGTGTTGCCTTAATTAGTTTTTTTAATGATTGTTTTGGTCTGGTTGCTTTTTTGATTGTGGTTTTTTTTGTTTTTGTTTGTGTTTTTTTTTTTTTTTAAATCTGGGTTCTTGGGGAACAGTCTTGAAAGTGCCTCATTCCAATTCAGTAAGAAGGCAACAGCAACCTCAAAGAAAAATGTGTTCCTCCATCCAGTTGAGAATTCAATGTTAAGAGGACAATTTCTCAAAGATTAAAACTCTAGAACTGAAAGACTTATTCAGAAATATTCCAGCAAAACGTCACAGGAACCACATCCAGCCTAAAGGGCCTCTATGTGCCACCTAAATCCAGAGCATTCTGGCTGTACTATACCTCCCACAAACTCGGTGCAGGAAATTTCCTGTGGTGGAAAATAAGAATTTTTGGCTTGTCATCTGAACAAACTCTGCCCCCTAAAACATCACAAACACCTTCTTAGCACCAGAACTGCATTGAGTCATCATATGTGTTATACTTTAAAGCTGGAGCCCTATTTTCATATATTGAAATAAAACTAACAGTGAAAGGAAGCTCTTGGGCAAAATATTTTAATCCAAAACAAAGTTCAGCCAGGTTATTGTTTCTCCTCTATCTATTGCAGCAAATATCAGGTGAGATATGATGTATCCTTTATAGGCAGCTTTGTGAAACCTTCAAGTGCTACATGCAGCAAAGTCTGCTGCTGAGATTGTGATCAAAAAACCTCACACAGGACAAATGTCAGAGCGAGAAGAGAGCTAGGAAATGTTAATAGCATGCTTTTAATCGCATGCTGGCTCTTCATCACAAGGCAAATGGTTTGCTGGAGCTTCAGTTGTACTACAGTAACAGTTTGCTGAGATGAATGTAGCAGCATTGTTAACATTGAGCTACTATTATGTCCTTAAGTGTGCATGACTTACTTTTAACAGACCAGTTCAGTTCACGTTTGTTACACAGACAATAGCAGCACTTTGGAAGAGGGTATAAAACTTTCAAATCGCCAGAGACGTGTTCAATGTGACAGTAATTCACAGGTTGTTCAAAGCTCACTTTCAACAGAAAATGATCTCTCCCACTAATGCAGCTGCTGCACCCCCTACCCCATTTTTGTGGTTTTTTAACAGTTATTCCGTTCATAAACTGGTAGGGGAAGTAACAGCAAAAAGTTTACAGCCGCTCCTAAAAATATACAGAGAAAGTCTAAAACGTCCTCAAATTTAATCTACTTAAGCTGCGATCATACCTAGAGAGCAGGAATTTCTCTGGGCGGGGAACAAGAAAATGGCATCATCTGTTGAAGTGCAAGAGCCCACAGTTTACTCGAAGCAGACAGAGGGAGCTGTTGCTATTCAAACGGGAGATGCTCCCAGGCACACACACGATTATATACAATCAAGCAGTTTGAAAGATGACTGACACTGAAGACCTCATTTACTAAAGGCAAAGTGAAAATGCATCTGTAATTCCCCCCATTTCCTTCTATAGTTTTCATCTCCTCTCGCAAAAAAAAAAAAAAAAAGCGCCGCCAACAACACAGAAGTGCTGTGTAACATTAAAAATAAGTTTTTTAAGCCTGCTTTGATTAGAGCCCATTACTGAAGCCAAGCAAATCTGAAGGAATTTCTCCCCCAAGTGCCTTATCCCAATGCAAAGGGGAGCACTTATCATGGAGCAATACAAGGAGTGGCAGACTGAAGGGACCAAGGGGCACTTCCCATTCTGCCTCAGGACACGACGGACCCAGGTTCAAAATGACTGCTGCAGGCTTGCAACACGACCCTAGCCAAGTCACAGCTCTGGTCTACCTTCCTGAAACAGCCTCTTGCCTCCCAGCACTGCTGGGTAGCCATTCTAGATAGGATCCAGCTCCAGTTCACCAGTCTTAGGCTGTTTTCTGTTATCTATCTAAAGACTGATACCTAAATTGCTGAGGAACAAACTGTCCTCAAAGTCTAGGAGCAAGAAACTATGAGGATGTGTTCTGAATCAGACTGAAGTCCAGTTAGCTGCTGCCTTCTACCTAGCAATTATTTCGGGCAAGGATCATACAAATTTTTACCCTTCTACAACCTTTCACTCCTCTCATCACTGCTGTCTTCCTGGGGAAGGGGTTCACCACAGAATGGAGGAGAAAACCAGCACCTCAGAGATGCCACCAGCAGAATTGTATCGAAGTACCTAAAGCCCACAATTGCTCAGTGTTCAGCCAGCAATAGGCTGGGTGGCACAACTCTGTTTTCTTTGCACTTTTTGGCTTTTGCTTTCTAGCAGCTTCATTCAACGCATTAACAGATTCCCCCATGAAGTGCAGAAATGCCCTTGGACCCCAAAATTGTGACAAGACTACCAAGAATTAGTTTAAACCAGATATCTGAAAACCTTTTATTAGCAGGCTCCCTAGCAAATAGTCTGCAATCCTCTTAAAGCAGGGAATTCAAGTCTTAAGAGAAAATTTTAGAAACACAGAGAACATGCCAAAGTATTATCTGCTATACTGCTTTTGCTCATATTGGCAAGAGTGTTGTGCTGTACAAAGTGAACTTTAGTTCAATATTTACTGAAAAAAAAAAAAAAAAAAAAAAAAAAGCCTTGCAAAAATTAATGGATGAAACACCCAATAAAACAAAAAAAGCACAGGAAGCCAGTCTGACTTTCTGATCCCTTGCCAGCACCACATCCTTGCTAGGCTGCACTCTGCTACAAACAGCAAAGCAACAGAGGACAATAAGAGGGCAGAGATGGTTTCCCATGTTTAGAAGACATCCTTTGGAAGACGACCAGAGAGATTATTTATTCCTTTTTGCCGTGTCTCATCTTTAACAGATGGAATCCCAGTAATTAAACAGAGAATTCTATTGCATGCTCCTATGGATTTTAATGACGGGTATCTACTTGGTTCTTGCCCTGTACTTGCTGAAATCCTTCAGGTGGGGTTCCCTGGAGTACTCAGTGTGCCTTGCCTTGTTACAGGCAGTGGCATAAGACCTCCTGACCTCTGCAAGAACAGAGTGCAGCAACATCCTTGCTGCTCCTTCTCCTGCCTTTGAATATTTCTCCCTGCTGCCACAGACTGACTAATTGATGTCAGCTGAATTTGAGCCCCATCTCATGCGAGTACACGGAAGAGACATATATAAATATTCTTCTCAGCAAAAGCTGAAGGCATCCACTGCACAGAGGGGGTTCAATTTCAGAATAGAGTCCAAAACTTTACTTTCTACCCTGTTTAATACTTTGATTTATATCCTCATTAGCCTGGGGAATAGCTCCTATTAAAACTATTAAAGATAATTTTTGCAATAATATCAAAGGATATGAGTAGGCGTAATGATAGTACTAATGATAAAAATTAATAACATCCATTATTTTTAATCATATGTACAGTTGAAATGAATAATCAGGAAAATAAACAAGACATTTTATGCGAACCTAAAACTAAAGGGATGCGAAAACACTATAAATTACACTCAGTTGTCCACTCAGAGTTTAATATTGCATTTTTGCAGACAAGAAAGTATTCTGCAGGCAGGCCAGACAGCCAGGAACCAGTGAACAGCATAACATAAAGCAAATGCCTGTTCAACTCTTCCAAACCTACACCCTTGATGCCTCCCTCACTCTAGGATAATGTGGGCATTTGGCACCTTACTTCCAGGTATGTATGAGACATAACTGGATTGGGGTGTTATTAATGCTAAAAAGCATCAGTAATAACATTTCTTCCTTTAGCCTCAACAGCTGTTCCTTTACCACCTCACTGTCCATGTCTGTTCAGATCTTTAGCATGACACTGTTTCTCACTCACAGGAGGGACAGTGCAGCCAGTGTCTCCACAGACTTTGGCAACAGCACATCCTGGGATCAAGCTCAGCTGTCAGCACAAGCAACCCATGAAACTTCACACAACAGCTCTCAGCAATGCAGGCAGGAAACTGGCCTGGCTTAAAGCAAGAGGTCTCCTGCCAGATTGTTATACACATCAGTTGATTCTTCCAACCATGGTCCCTTCCAGTTATGAAACAGCTTCAAAATCCCAACTTGTTTTGGATTTTAAGACTGCAAGACTAATGCACAGCAAATAAGACAGTATACTTCTCACCCTTGTTTCAAAACTCTGAAAACATAGCTCATGCTAAGCACTACCTTCATAAATACATAAATGCACCTTTTGGTCTCTAAGATCTCTTCTTGGAAGGAGGACTTCCATTCTGGTTTTAAGAACAAAGTGGCAGTTGGGAAGTCAAGCAAAAAATAGACCTCTTAACCAATGAAGTTATTTTCAACAATAGAACTACAATTTTGGTGTTCATTACAGGCCACCTTAAAGGTTTTGCAGGAGCCTTTGCTTGATATTAAATCCTCCAGTGAAAGTTAGGACAGCCATTTGTAAAATGAAGGGATTGTCTTTTCTGAATCAAACTTAAGCTTTGCTACTGTCAAAAGCTCCCTGTTTGTGTCATCTGAAACACATGTCCTGTTTTAATTGTGGAATAAATAATACAGCTTTTGGTCGGCAGACAGGTTGCACCTTCCAAAGTTTGACTGCCCCAAAGCTTCAGCAGCTATGATATTCCACAGCCTTGGCAAAGGGACAGGGAAATAAGGTCACACAGGACATTTTTTGAGATCTGTACTTTTACCTTCTCCTCACATAACATTCTATGGGACAGAGAAAGATCAGGCACAGAAGTGAGCACTGCATGCTCATAAAAAGCCCTTTTTCCCAGCTGACGAATTGAAGTACCACACACTGAGATGAGGTCTGCTGGTTGTGCCACACAGACCTTTCCAAACTTGGTCAAAGCTACCAAAAATCCCAGCTGCTCCCATAAGAAGACTTTCCATGCTAGAAATTGCAGAAATTCCCAAAAGGAGAATTTGACTCCTGGGCCACTGGAAAGGACAAATTAAAGCTAATTTACATTACCTTGCCAGTTTAACACACCTGAGGTCAGAGGAACAGTTTCACCAAAGAAGATTGCCCGCAAGTTGACAAGGCAAACGCTGTGACAACAGTGGCCAGGCTATCCCACATAAGCAATAAAAGGGCCTCTTACCTCCTGCAGTATTTCATTTCTGCATTCCACCAGAAAGGTGATCATCCTGTTCTCATACACCTGTTGGTCCAGCACACAACGTTATGAGGGGCAGTGGTCATGAAGTCTGTGACCTGTTCTTGGTGGAAGGAAGTCTTCACCATCTGGAGAGGTGTAGAAACCAGAGGAAGAAGAATAAACCTAAGTCTTTCTCCAGTTCATCAAATACACAACAGGACTGTTGGTTTGGCCACTTAAAGGATGACAGAAGACACATTCCCTTTACTGTGAGTACAGAGGCTTCATATCTCATGCAGCTAAAGGATTTAGATGCCTTTCCCCTCATGTTTTCTTATTTGCAAAACTTGTGCCCTAACAACACTGAGCGAGCTCATGAATATCAGTGCTGCCCTGAGAGTGCATGGAGATGATGGAGCACCCAATTTCAGAGCCTTATGTGGATTGCTGTATGGGACATGTACAATCAAGATACACAGACAGGTATATGTTAACCCAAAAACACCTCAGGCTCACAAGTCCATACTGCACAGCTCGGCTTCTGAAACTAGCTGCTTAACTCAAGGAAAGAGCCTTTAAGGCCTGGTACAGACTAGGACTGAATCTCTCACAGTTGAGACATCCCAGGCTGACTCTCACAGAGCCCAGGGCAGCCACCCATGCTCTCCAGGGTGCAGCACACCCAAGCCCTTGCCTGCACCCATGAGAATGCAAATGTGGTTATTTGCACACCCAAATGACATCTTGAGCCAAGCCCAAGAGCTAAGAAACTGTTGGCATTGAACACTTCACAGCTGTTAGGGAAGCAGAGACTTGACCTGCAGTTATGTACAGCATGCCCATCTCCTTCAAACCTCAATCCATCAGAAGTTTTCGGGTGCAGGAAGCATCACAGAACCTTGCATGGCTGCAACCCGACAGCAGCACCCTACAGCGCTTACACCTGAACCTAAGCTACAGGCCAGCCCCAAACAATCACATGATTGGAAACAAACCAAAAGCAGACCCCATACATACATCAGCCTCGAAGATGAAGCCCAGGTCCCTAAGCAGCCAAGCAGGAGAAGCAAGAGCAGATTGTGCTCCTCAGCTGGAGCTTAAATAGCAGTGGGTGGACCCACCTCAGGACAATTAAGGGCTCTAAGGGCTTGCAAGAGCCCTGCAGGGCTGCTGCCCTTTGCTGCCTGAGAGCAGGTGGTCTCTCTGGGAGAAACAGTGAAATCAGAGCATGTTTGGACAAAAATCCCTGGCTTTTTTGGAGTATCTTTTCACATATTGCTTGAACAGTTCTGGGAGAGACAGCCAGCTCCCAAGACATCTTTGCTTCCCAAAACGCAACAGTCAGTGAGGAGATCTTCCAAAGTCAAGAGAATTAGTCACTGCCCCGAATCGGGGAGGAGGGATGAAAACGGAACGTTTTGATTGTGATTGGAAGGGTTTTGTTTAAATCCATGTCCATTCAGTCTACAAAGTAACAGCACTAGCACAGCAGGGTGCCAGATGTGACACTGTGGTGTTGCAAAAGAACTATCCCTCTCCCCAAGAAATGTGTGCAAGCAAGAGAGAGGCAGCAGCTGGGAGTAGAGGCTGGTGGCTGCAGAAACCCTACAGTCCCCCAAACAACTCCAGGGAAAGGAGTCTGCCCAGACTAAGTTTTATCAGCTGTAATGCTAGGCTGGGTGATAGTCTGCCAGTTTGGAAGGGCTCTGGCCTTTGCTCACCTCTGGATTCCTCCTTTACCACTGGCTGGGGCTGGGGCTTAGCTTCCGTGCATGGGACTTCCCTTTTCTCCTGGCACTTGATCCAGCTAAGCAGTGCAGGAGGCTTTGTGTCTGTCCTTCAGGCACACTGAAAGAAGCAGATAACAATGTGTGTGTCCTCCATACATCCACCCTCAAGTGCACAAACCTGACTATAGAAAAAGAGAACATGATGTTAGGGAGATCTCTGGGCTTCTCTTTGTTTTGATCTTTCTCTTTGCTCAATATTTTTCACTTGTGAGCACCCAGCCCTGTGCTCTCCAGTGAAATTGCAGTTCTCAACATGTCTATGTGCTCCCCAAGCAGCTCTGACACCTTCAGTGCCTGATCCAGTGCTGCTGTCAGTATATTTGCCCCTGAGGAAAACTTCTGGTCTGCCCTAGATGTGGAAATGGATCATTATGGTTGCTTTTACTCCATTTTTTCTCTCAGAAACATCACTTCCCAGATACGAAGGCATTATATGGCACCCACTGAGCTGAGCAGCCCTTGGAATGGGGGAGGCAACAACCTGGCTGGAACCAGACTAGCTGGTCCAGCCCAGGGCACTGACACCTCTTTTAAATCCTGTTTTCCAAGCATGGACTCAGCAGGGGCTGTTTTGGGGCTGCAAAACCCCAGCTCATCTGACTGCAGGAAAGGAGGGCAAATCATGGGTTTAGGGCTCCAAAGGAAGACATGCATCCTTGGGCCTCAAGACCAAGAGTCATCAGACCTAGAGACTTAGTCCTGTGTTTTCTGTGCTTGAAAATAGAGACAAAGTTTTGGGTTATCCAGACTTGAAAACAGGCTGAGGAGGTTGATTTGGGGGCTCTGAAACAAATAAAAAAAAGGCTTGTGTGTTTGGGGCTGGGAAAAGGGTTCCTGGGGGTGGGCTGGCGTTTGGAGTGGAGACCAAGTCCTGTGTGTTTGGGCTTGGAAACAGAGATTGACTCATCTGCTTCTGAGGAGGGGGGCAGGAGCGGGAGGGAAGGTGTTGGGTTCCAGGCAGGCAGGAGGTGGGTTGGTGACAGAGACCCCTGTCTGAGGCGGGGGTTCAGTCATGTTGGTCCCCAAAGTCTGAGACACCAGCATGAATCAGGCTGAACTCAGCGTCTGAAGGAGTCTCCGGGGGAAATGACATTTTTCACACTGTTTTTGTGTGTCCAAGCCTTTATTCATTGTGTGTCCAACAGCTGGAATAGTCATTAAGTCATTAGTTCATATTTAGAAAATGTACAATTATGGCAGTTCATATTCCTAGGACAATGACTGATTTATGACCTTGTCAAAACCCACACTGCTATGAGCAGAAGTTTTAATTAGCTTAAGGACAGGTGGGGACGCCCCTGGCCAGGAGCAGAGCAGGCAGCAACATTGTCCTCTGCACAAGCAGCCTGGCTCCTTGCTCAGAGACTCAGGGAACCCTGGGCAAGTCTCTCCCCAGCTCCTTTCAGGGGTAGAAATGATGTGTCCTAGCACATCCATGGTTCCTGCTTGGCAATTTGTGGGGGCAGTGTCACTGGCCCAGTTATCCTCACTCACCACAGATGAACCCAAGACTGAACCAGCTCCTCCACCCCTGGAAAAGAAGGCACTTTTTCAGGAAGCAGCCAGACAATATCTTCAAGTTTATATGTTATACAATATTTTCTGTGCTTGTTATCTAATTATTGAGTGTTTAATAATCAGACAATATTTATAAATTAGTAATTAATTATTATTTGAATACTTGTAAGTTGATTATTAAACGTATACTCAATATTAAACTATGATACTTATAATCAAGTGATAGCAGCAATTTATTCACAACAATGTCAAAAGGCCCTGTGGCACCAGAGCAAGCAGGAGCTGCATTCCCACCCCCATGAAGGTGGTTGGAGCCAGGCAGGATCACATAGTGCACTGGCAGTTCCCCAGCACAGCCTTTTGCCTCTCCATCAGGCATATATGCAAAATATGCAGGAATATGAGTGGTGTGTTTCATTTTTATAGGTACTGTTGCCCTTACCAGTGGGACTTTCCAGTACCATTAAAATTAATAAGATTAGCGAAGCAACGAGGAATAGCAGTAGTTCTGTTACTTCTCAGCTGTTCAGTTTACAGTTTCGCATTTAGCAAACTGAAAAGTTGACTTGAACTAAGACTGCTGGCTAGTGTAAGATATTGGTGCAACACAATATAGAAACTTCAGGGAGGTGCGACAAATGCCAATCAAATCATTACTCAGCTACAGAATGAACTGCTACAGCATTTTTTACAGGTATAACTAAGAGGGTGAAACTGGATATGCAAGTAGAATACGAGAGCTCCTCTGCTAATTCTAATTAGTAGTGATGGCCTGCTGCAGAGGCTAATCACAATAATGAGAACCAGATAACAGCCCAGGAAGCCCAGCTAAAAAGTAGAAAAAGACTGCAAGTTCAAAAAACTAATACTATTTTTAGTTGGGAAACTCCCTCCAACACCACAAAACAGCTTCCTGAATCATGAAACAAATGAAGACACCAACAAAGAGTTCAAATTTCAGGAGCAGATGGTCTTACAAAGTGATTCAGTAAGTCTCCATCAACTGCTACGAGAATGCTCTAAAACTGAGCACTTTCCATAACCTTGGTGGGGTTCTCTGGTTTGTTGCAGAGGATTACACTCTACAAGACAACATATGAAAAGAAGCAGCTGAACCTAGTCCTTACAAGCTATTGAAGCTTATAAGGTACTATGAAGAAAACAAACTCTATCCTGGCTAAAACCAACGAAATAGTAGAGGATAATCATACCTCATCTATGACTGTGGCTTAACTGTTGCATCTGTTTCTTGAGGTTGACACTATTACACAAGATTGTAAATCTTGGGTTAAAACCTTTCCTGTGAAGGAAAAAAGATGGCAAAAATCTGAGTCTAAATGTAGCAACTACAACTTAAAAGCATAAATGTTATCTCTTTGTTGTTATAGACGAGATGAAACCACGAAATAACAAGCTGGTGAACAGTTTTTTGTGAATAATATCTAATAAACTGAATAAAATAAATAACCCACTAGTGACTATGCTGTTAACATGCAGCTCCTGTGGAGGAAGATGTTCTAGGCTGGGTAGGTAAGGTAGTCATTAACACCAGTTTCATGTTATTTTTAAATGTCTTCCATAAATATCACAGGAGAGCAAGTAGTTCATTCCCCCACTAAAGTACTAAGAGGTACTTGCTGCCTAAATTAATTATTTCAATTACATATTTATATGAGGAAGAAAAAGCACAACACTTAGTTCATGACCATGACTGAAGTTATAGGAAAGAAGAAAATAAGGTGTAAATTCAAGGGTGTCTCAGAGTCCACAAAAGAGAAACTGTTTTTTGCCCACTGTTAAATATGATGAAAATGACCTGATCATAAGTATATTTATGCACAAATTGTAAAGAATGTATATAAGTTTCTCTAGATATAATTATAGGTACTAGCAAATGATACTTGATTTGGAAGAAACAAGTAATTCAATTAAGACCAAATGTTTCCCACATGCAATCTGGTAAAGTATAATTTGTTATCATTAAGCTGTCTTTGCAACTTCAGATGTGAGAACTATACTTTCATGGCTTTCAGAGAAATATTACAGAAATTAATGGTCCTTAAATAGGTAAAAGGAGTAGGTAAAAACAGATTAAAAGCAATACTTGGCAGACAGAAGAGATTCCTCAATTAGAGATGTCAAAAAACCTAAATGTGTAGTATGTGGGCATGTAACTTTATGGGAATGTGTTATGAAATGACTAACAAGGAGATTGTAAAAATATGAAATTATTCTATTCCTTTTCAGTATGCTGGCTGTTATTTTCCCATCCTTTGAGCTAGATAGTGACTAAAATATGTAGTGTGTCATCTTTGCAGTAGGATCTGTTTGAAGTTGCCACCCACGCCGTACCTGTGTGGGTAGAGAAGAGACTCCACCAGTGACTGAACCTGTGGGAATCTGTGAACAGAAGGCGAACAGCCAGCACTGTACCCTCGGGGATAAAACAAGTTACTCTGGGTTATCCACTGCACCAAAGTGTTGGTCTGTGCAGTCTGTCAGCAACAAGGCATGGTAACTTCCCAACAACACGACTTGTTCAGGCCTCTCAGCTCCACAGCTGTTGCCTGTGGCCTTGTAGCCTGCTGTAAACTGTGAGTAACATTGGCCAGCTGTGAAGTATGTGTCGATGGCTGTGTTTCTGCATCCTGGCTACTGTGTGAGCACAGTGTGAGCTTCCATGCCAGTGGTGGGCAGGAGCAGGTTAGTGGGTGGGCAGCAAGGCTGGGTGTTGTCAGAGCGTGCCGGGTTAGGCACATTCCCACTGATGAGCTGTGCTGGGCTCTGACCTGTGCCGCTCCCCTCAGGGTCCCAACACCTTGCGCTGACAGGTACTGAAGGCTGCACCTGCTGTCCTTCCTGTAAGGACTGCCCTTTTTCCCACATCTGGGCTGGCATTATGAGTTTAGACCCTTGTGCTAGGCAGCAAACAGAACTTAAAAGATACCCAAGTAGCTAATAGTCACTTAGGTAGCCAGTAAGTACTCCCCAGCAAGGCACCTGCACAAAGCTTAACAACCAATTACTGCTTCGACTTCTCTTCTGATAAAGCACTCTCCCTCCAGTCTGCAAGATTAGCCTTGTGGGTGAGAGAAAACAATAGGGAGGTTGAGCAGGACCTGATGAAACTAGGATGCTTTTCAAAAGCCTGAGTACCTGACTTTCAACCTACAAAGATCCCTTTAACAGCATGTGTTCAGGTCTGGTTTGTAAGCCTAAAGCCGGAATGATATAGTTGGAGGAACCTGAGTATGGTTGGCACAGGCTACAGGTTAGAAAACACTAAATCAAAACCTTCCACTTAAAGAGTATTGGATACACTGAATCCACAGTAGCCCAGAAACTTAAAGGAAGGCCTGATGCTGACCAAAAATCCCACATAATTCAAGATTTCTCTTGCCAGGGCCAAGACTACCCAGTAGCCCTGACAAACATGAAATGAAGAAGGACTTCCTCCTGTCTGAGTCTCAACGAATTTCTTTTAGGAGTGTGGATGAACCGTAAGGAAACTGCAACAAAACCAATGAAAACAAAACAAAAACCCCTTCACCTGCAAAATGCCTATTTTGGATATAATCAAAGTACTAAAAATGAGAATTTCTACAGGCTCTTTTCTCAGGAGCCCCCTTAATCTTTCTGCATACAAAGGACAGTCTTCAAACTCCCAGGGTCAGGAAAACTTCCTGAAGACTTTTGCATACAAAAATGCTTCTCAAGTTTATTTGAAAAGGAAGTGTCAAGGATATTTCAAAACAGGCTGTTGGTTATTTGAGCAACTGTCAACATTTTTGAATTCCATTTTTTTTGGCAGCCCCATGACTGCTGCTGATCCAGGTTTCTTTCTTGGTAAAACATACCCATTAACTGAAGCCCGAAGATGAACATCAGCTTCCTAGGAAGGTTCAGCAGATGGAGTGGTGGACATAGATACTGCCTGTAAAACTACAGATAACTTTATGGTGACCTCTTCCCATATTTCGCTTTGAGGATCTCAAAAAACTAAAACTAGAGTTCAGGTTAAAATGTATGAAGTATTAAGACTAAGATCTTTTGGCTGAAACTCCTGTTCATCGCATGGACTTCCCAGTACTCCTCTCACTTGGGCTGTATTCAGTCAGATTCTACCTACTTTCAAGCGTATTTAGCATCGGTATTTCAGCTTCAAGAAGTAGTTGAAATTCTATCTATTCACGCTATCAAATACATGCAAGTGTTTTATATTCATTCTTTGAGACACATCCATCACCCTGTCTTCATAGGAGATCTTTTTTGGGCCAAACCACCAGCAAGATTTCTTTTCTTATTCTTAATACCTTACAATAATACCCCCAAAGAATAACTCAAGGAGCTAATCAGAACCTTATCTCTTAAATGTTTACTGTTATTAGGCTTAGCTATTCCTCCCCTCCCCCCAAAATCTCAGTATATATCTTGTCATAACAAAGATCTCCAAAGTTACTGATGTCATTCTTCAAAACCTAGGAAACCTGAATTTTTTTAGTGCCTCTTGCACTGCCAAAGAAGATAAAAGTCTCTGCAAAACTGTGCCCCACCAAAATGCTCTAGGAGGCAGCAGTGAGGCAAGAGGCTGGTGAAGAGATGCTAATTACAGCTCTACAAACACGTTCACTGGGAGCACACCAAGGGGACTGGAAGGCTGTAGAATAAGGATCTTGGCAGCCAAGAGGGAAGCAGAGAGTAGTTTGCCTGGGAGCCACACCTGCTGAAAGCTTACTGGAGCTTCAAGGAAAATCCAGGAAAATCAATATCCTGTACTCTCTCTGTGAGAAGAAGAAATGGGACCTCTGTCTGCTACGGCAGTGCTACTGGCAGAGACAACAAAAATGTAACATCCACAAGCCTTTATCACAGCCTTTAGAACAAAGGACGTCTCCCAAACAAAGGAAGATGGGGCAGAAACAAGTGGTGATCCTAAGCCCCAAAATGGAACATGCTACTGGGAAGTCCTCACAGTTTAGAAAGCTGTTCTGCAGTGAGGTGCCTGCCACAATAAAAAGAAAATCACACCCAATCAACTGGTGAAACAAAGGAGAGTCACCCCATGCAGAACAGAAGTGAGGACCTGGCTCACAGCACAGTTAGGATTGGTGCACACCTTGAATTACTTGCACTGTCTCTGAGGTAAAGGGGAACCATGTAATTGCAGGTGCTGCTAAACCCCATTGATGATTACAGCTCCCTCATGAGGGGAAAAGGAGGGGCAGGTACTGATCACTTCTCTGTGGTGACCAGTGACAAGAGCCGGGAGAATGGCCTGAAGTTGTGTTGGGGGTGGTTTAGGTTGGATATTAGGAAAAGATTTTTCACCTATAGGGTGTTTGGGCACTGGAACAGGGAGGTGCTCACAGCACCAAGCCTGACAGAGTTCAAGAAGCTTTTGGACAATGTTCTCAGTCACATGGTGTGATTCTTGGGGATGGTCCTGAGCAGAGCCAGGGGTTGGACTTGATGATCCTGATGGGCCCCTTCAAACTCAGCATATTGTATGGTTCTATGAGCTAACCCCTCAAGCAGACTACAGACCAAAGGCAGAAAAGTTCCTGCCCAGACAGGCAGTGGGCTACCTCTCCAGAAAGATGTGGTTGCCTCCCACAGGTTGTATTTCCTATCTTCCAGCCCTGTGACAGTGAGCATCCAGGTTTAGGCAAAATGAATGGCTAAACTATTTCTAGGTATTACCCAGTGCAGGGCATATGCAAAATCACAAGGTAAGGTGTTCGTAGTAGTCCAACTCTGTGGTTTCCCCTTCTGCAAAAAAAAACCCCGAAACGCCACACTCTCATGTTGAAGAATACAAGTCAGGATATATTTTTGACTACTCTCCCTACTCTCCCATGTGTACATACACAGGCATTACCAATTTACTGTGTAATTAGGTAGGTCATCTCACTTGTCTACACCAATTATTTTTGCTTCTGTTTTTGTGCACCACTTTAAAACCCTTCCTTGACTTTGCTGTATAAGAAATGACACAGAAGGAATTTGTCATGATTTGCTCTTTCTGGAGGGATGCCTCTGTGTCTTCTGGTTTACAAAGACAACTGTTTTCTGGTGCGAGAGACCTGAACAAGGTGTTGAACTTTGATGACAGGCTGCTACAATGAGCATATGACTTGTAGGGTATCATGGCAGTTTAATTCTCAAAGTTGAGGGGATTTTCTTGTTAGCAAAACTTGCTTTCTTGTCTGACATGCGGGTTCTATTGACTTGCTGCGAAAGACATTGAGTTGTACTCTCAGAAGGACTTATGCTTTACTGGCAGAATTTTTTTCTTTTCATGATTTAAGTGTCTAAATTCTGCTTTTGAAGTGATTTAGGCCAGAGTCAGGGAAGTATTTCAGAATCCAAAATTATAATGTAGCTCAGTCAAGGGATTATCAAAACAGGTCCTAAATGCTTTCAAATCTGCACCATGAGACCATTTTGAAGAAATGGACTTGCCAACAGCCTTGAGTTCCCTATGGTTTTCAAAAATTCAAGAGTTCCTAACTAGGAAGGGGTTACTTGAATATAAAATTAATTTCAAAGCACTGAAAAAAACACAAACTTCCTCTAGAAACAGCAGAATATGGTTGTGATTTGAAAAGAGGGGGGGCAAATAAGGTTTATTTTTTTATACAAATATGAGTACTTTAACACAAAATATAAATGAATCTCTTTAAAACAGATAATCCAGCCTCTATTACTCACTTCTCTGAGTGGTCGAAGAGTCAGCAAAACCATGCCCATGTATTTTTAGCCCCCCGGGATTAATTCCCAGGCAGGTCTTTGTTTACAGTGCTATATTTACAGGGAACAGCCATATGGAATAGGGATATTCCTCCCTGACAGCTGCTCTGCTTTCCTCAGAGGGAGGGACTGCTTTGAAATAACGCCTCCCACATTTCCATCTCGCTCCAAATTCCGTCACAGGTGCAAAGGCAACACCTACCCCAGTGCTTCTCACAGCTCACAGCTGGGGGCACGTGTTGCTGTGTCTTGCCAGGAATGCCCCAGACACAGACCTCAGCTCCCACCCCTGGGGAGGCATGGTCTAGATCTTGGCCCATCACTCACCTCTCAGTACTAGGAGGTGTAAACAATGCACACGTGTGTCCCTCCACTCATCTGAGGGAAGCCACTGGTTTCAAGGTGTGTTTGTTGGCCTGCCCATCATTTAGAACACTGTCATTTCCTAGGGCAGAAGACAAAAATAAAATATCAGTGATAAACATGGTATCTTCTGAAACTGCTGATCTTCATTCTACATATCTGAATTTTTAAAAACAACTGCTATTTGCTCTTCCCCAAATTCCTGTTAAGCTCTTATCTCTGAGCCCCCTTTGATCTCATTTGCAGGCTTGGTGTACAGGAAGGGCTTCTTTCATTCTTTCCTCACTGCAAATACAAAGTCATTTCCTGAGAGGCAAAACTAGTCACACCAGACTTTTGGAAGACCTCCCATCAATATTTTAGTCCTACACTGAAGAGTCCAGGTCTTGAATATAATGTCTGGCAACTTTAGCTTCTCTTAAAGTGTTGGAGAAGAACTGACTAGCACACCAGCAATTTTTACACGACCTTTGCTAAAATACTGTCATTCACAGCTGTGCAGTGACAGTGTGGGTGGCTCACCACAGATATCATAAGTGCTGGGGAACAGATGAACATGACATGGGCCCTGTGGATATTGTCTTTTACCACTGCACTTTTCTATGCACGATTCAGGTGGTAGTAGTAAGCAAGGGTGAGGGCAGCTCAGGAGCTCTGGAGTCTTCTCATGAAATAAAGCAAGATGAGATCCAAAGCCTCCCTCTAAACTGTCCCTTTGTTGTGGCACCAGGAGGACAAGAGCACTAGAGTGCCTTGTTCCTGGAAAGAAACCCGTGGAGCAGCACAATGACAGAAGTGCATGCAATTGCCTAAAGCGATACAGGGAGTCCAGACTGGTGGCTGATTTTTTTCTGCTGTTTTCACCCTACTTTTACTTCATCCTGGGGATACAGTGCAGAAACGTATCACCCACAATCACAGGATGTATTGCACATTTTAGAAAAAGCTTCCCAACACAGGAATTTTTTCCTCCTATTTTGCCAAGATGAGCATTGCCAGCCAAATTTTCAATCTCGTTCTAAAAAGCCTGACATCTGACCCTGTTGAAAATTTAACAGGGTTTTTTTTTATCAAGTTATGCTGAACTGCATAATAGAGGGGACATTTTCAAAAGTTGCCATAGAAATGGGGAAAGAAAGCAAAAAATATAACAAAGAAAGATAACAGATGCCACTAGGGCATGCAAGGTCATGAAACCCTGTGCCCTATCCTGGTGAGCAGGATGGAGTGACCTAAGCCCTTACAGGACTCAGGTAACTCAAAGAAATACAGAACAAACATCTGAAAATTCCTGAAAATCAAGAAGTGTGTTTGACTCTTCAGAAAACAGATCAATACTGCAAATATTCCCAGATTCAGCTGCCTTCAGTAAGGCTTCCCAGTATAGAATCCCTCAAAGAACATTAACTGTGATTTACCTGTCTGAAATACAGCTATTTCCCTTGGTATAAATGGGCTTCAAAGGTATTTTTCCTGTTCAGGTGAACAGACAAAATTTTTCTGAGCTGGCTACATGCGGAGGTTGAAGAGACCCTTCTCTTGTCAGCCAGGTCTAAATTTATGCTGGCCATAAAGTTTGTGAAGTGGCTCCTTCTCAAGCAATCCCTACAGGATAAATACTTAACATAAGACGTGATTTCTAAGATGCTCTGCAGGTGACTTTGCAGATAATTGAAGTGATTCCTGCATGGATTCACAAAACTTCTTGGTACTGGGGACTTCATATTCCCTCAAGTCACCAAATCTGCAGGAGAAACATCTTGTTTCCTTTTTGTACTGTGCTGGGACCACTGCAGGCCACCAGCTTACAGGCATCTTTTTAAAAACTCTCAAGAAATGTCTTAGTCCTCTAGAGATATGAAGGGAAAGGTGTTCTTTGGGAGTAAGTATGAACTGTTGGCAGGTCTTCAGTCTGTTGGACGATTGGGTTGTGGAAAAAGGAGTGGGGAAAGCTTACTGCAAAAGGAGGAGTGGTCTATAGAAGCTCTGACTTCCATTATTGCACTTCCTTAACTGCTGTGGAGGGTACCAAGCACGCCACTGGGATTTTGTAAAGGCATGTTTTCAGTGTCAGGGTCAAAAAGAGAGGCACTCTGTCAAACCAGTGGCAGCAGACACTAGAAATGAAGTTGGAAGAGGTGACCTGGTTTGGGCCTTTTGTGCGCAGGGATGTCTGGGTCTGCACTTCAGCCAGCATGGGGATGAGATGGAGGAGGATTACACTGAACCCCAGCAGATGCTGTGGGTTCCTCTCACCTAAGACAAAGAAATTAAAAGTAAGAAACAAACACCATTAGCGCTTTCCACTTCCACTGATATTAAGAGCAAATAAGCATGTATCATACTGGGTAAGAAAAACCATGGAAGGAGCAAGGGTTCAGAAGTCACCTGTATGTATTTCTTGCCTCTAGTCTTAGTTTTTCTGACATTCTCCAGTTATTAGATTCTGTGCCCTACCACGTTTCAGAAAAAGTTTTAAGCTATTCTAAATTTAACTTGAAAATTAAAGCATAGTAAAATGATGCTGAGAAATCCTAAGTATACTTTTGCTCCCAAATGTATTTCCCACAAGCAGATTTTACTGACTTAAAATACTCTATACATGAACTCTGGCTATGTGATTTAATAAATGCCCCCACAGATTGGTTTCAGTTTGTTTGTTTTTCTCATAAAGGACTGTGCTGCCACTGCCTTCATTTGAAGAGGATTTCAGCTATTCCAGTGCAGAGCTAACTCGAAAGCTGTTTTTTGCTGATAGCAGAAGATCTGTAGTCTTCTGTGAGCTCACCTGCAATTCAGAAGAATGTCACATGCTCCTAGATAAGCACAAAGTAAAGCATTTTTTTTGTATCAAAGAATGCTTTGGGAGAAAAAAATAGGTGATCTGGTAATACTAAAGTTTTTTTTTTTTTTTAAAAAGAACCTTTCAGTTTGTCTTTACTCCTTCTCATGTCAGTGAATGTCCAGGGAAGGAACAAGGTACAGGATGGTAACAATCTAGACATCTCAAATTGGTATGTTGGGTTGGGTTTTTTTTGGTTGTTTTTGCTGGGTTTCTGTTTGATTTTTTTTTTTTTTGGTTGTTGTTTTGTTCTGTTTTGTTTTCTTTAACAAATACTTCTGTCATTCAATTCCAAATGACTGTTCATTTCCAAATATTCCTTTTCATCTTTAAAACATCTTAAAACCTCAGTCAAACACCAAAGAGATAATAATAGAAAGAATAATAATAATAATAATAATAATAATAATAATAAAGAGAAAATTTGCTCTAAAATATCTTAGTTGACTAAGACTTTATATTTTGTCTTTATTTTGTATCAACCTAAAACAGAATTTTTCTTTTTAATCCTGAGTAGCATGGTATGGGTCTCTACCATTCTGATGTGTGACTACCTTTTCCAAGCAGAATTAGTTAAACAACCCACAGGATCACAACTTAATTAACACACTCTGTCAAAGTATGAGGAAATCATTACCCCACTAACAATTAGTTGCACATTTTTCCATCTGTCCTGTTTACTGTAAGAACAAGACAGGACCTGCTAACACATCTGTCTAAACTGAACCCATCACAGTAAATGTCCTGAGCTACATGCAAAAGAAGACTTAGTAACAAAGTATCTTATTTTGAGTCACTTTTGAGAGGTCCTAGCAACAAGCTGCTATCATGGCAGTTTCCCTAAGCTGAATCTGACATCTCTCTCTTGTCTAAACCACTGAGATTTTTAGGTACTAAACATTGATGGACAATTAAGAATAAAAAACCAGAAACATAATATTCGGTAGTACTTTCATAATCATACAGCAAGACTGAGCTTTAAAAGGCCAAAATCTATCTGCAGAGAACAACAAAAAATGCTGGCTGAACTTTTAGAGAAGCCTAATGAAAGTGAGAAAGATCTTGCCCACAGGAGAGGGAGCAAAAGGGTTCTCAGCAAGAAGAGGATGAGCCAAACTCAGTTGAGCAGAAAACATTTTGCTGCTTGCATTTTGCACTGGAACTTTATTATATTTGACAGGTTGTTTTCACCATATTTCCTCAAATCAGTTTAATTTCTATTTTGTGAATACACAAGCATGAGTGCACATGACTGTTTCCATGTGTTGCATTCAAGATGCACTCACCAAAGGTTTTTAAAAACATCTGTGGAAAACAGTGCTGAAAAGCAAAAATATCTGTTCTAGAAAGAAAGTGCTGAGAAATTTCTATCTACAGTGAGGAAGTCAGTATTAATTTGGGAGACACAATAGATTTAATTTTGGAGGAGAAGGGAAAACAAAAGCAATATCACCATAATCTGTGCAAGGTTTCTGCTCTCCAAACCAGATGCACACCAAAGTCTTTCCTCCCAAAGTTAAAATTCACAAAACTGCACACGCCTCCCCTTAAACCACAGCTCCAGACAAGGACTAAGAACCGCCTAAATCCAGACAGCAGAAGTAACTTATGTGTGATTGATTCCCAGTCCTACATTTGCTATAAGCGCAGATCAGTATAATCCAGGTGGAGAATTCTCAACTTTTTGTTCAGAGAGATATTGTCTACCTGTCTTTGGGTAAGCAGCCCACAATCCTCTCCCTAAAAGGATTGAGGAGTGCAGTCCTGCTGCCTTGCAGGGAGCCTTGTGCTTTCAAATCTCTCAAGCGCTTTGGAAAAAATTACCTACAGAAACATTAAGCCTTTTGCTTTTGAAACTTCTTAAGAAATCTGAATGCTCACTTCCTACTAATCTTAATTCCTTTCAAAGTCCCTGGAAAGCCAGAAACCTGGTTCCCAAGAGATCCTGAGTGGGGACAACTTTGCACTCACAGTCTCCTCTGAAAGTAATTTGTCAGCTGCCACAGACCTGCAGGATGTGCCTATGCTGCCAGGACCTGCTTGGCTTTTCAGAGGCCTCTGATGCTGTAAGAACAACAGAAATGACTATTTTACATTGACTATTTTAGAATACCTCATCAGTTAAGTAATGACTAATGGGAGATAAGCATTTTTGGATTTTCCCTCCAGCTATGGGTGCTGAAATTCTGGGAATGCAATGCTGGAATACCTTAGAAATGGTTCTCTCCAACATGATGTTGCAGCATCCCCTCAGATGTACAGCCACCCCACCTTCACACTGATGAAACAACTGTGCCCTGCAGTGTCCCCCTTCACAGCAGTGTGATGTAGCCCTTAAGACACTGATTCAAGCCCTGGGAGTGGCACAGTTGTCCTGTCATGGATCCACAGCCCCCAGTGTGGGAACACTGAGTCCCAAAGCCTTGCTGCAAAGCCCTGTTAGCATGCAACCCTGTGCCCACATCCATCTGGGAGGCAGGGGTTATTAAGGGAGACTGCAGTCATGCTCTACTGAGAGGAAAAGGCCCGTCCCACTTAGCCAAAAAAAAAAAAAAAAAAAAGAGTGGAACAAAACAAAAACGTCTGCAATACCTCTATAATAGGTCCAACACCATTTCCAGGATTAGGCAGAACCGCTATCCATGGTGCTGAGGTATGTGGAGAGAGAAGCGTGCCGCAGGAAGACTTCAGAAAACATTGTAGAAAATACAGAACTTAATAAAAACAAGGTCAAGAATGTTGGCATCTGATAGCCCAGGTGCAGTCAAATTGACAAAAATAATTTTTGATGCTTTATATGAATGAAGACTATTAACAAATACTCGGTAAACGTAGTAGCCAAGAGGCAAGGCTCAACCGTCTAAACAATTGCCAGACCGTGAAATAAGTTACCCTTTAACCTTTGTCTCTATTTTATATGCTTTATAGCTATAATTTGCAGCAGAGATACAGTAGATGAATCTGTCCTAGTTGTTGCTTGAAACATAGTGCTTTCACTAGAAAAAATACATTTGAAAGGAATCAATTAAGATTTTTAGAAACCGTGCCCCAAAATTAAAGCTAGCTAAACATCTTCTGTTACAGACCCCTCCAATTTGAGGAATTTTGTTGCCTAGGCAACCGGCTCACAGTGTATCTGTTCAGACCATGCTGGCTGTTTTAAATAGAAATACAACCCATTTAATGCACAGCTGATTTTTAGCAAAAGGTATACATGTGTAATGCACACTGCCAGATCATGTATTTGTTTTGCATTAAGAAGCTGATATGCTCATGTGGCACTTGCAGAGGGGAATATGAAGTGTAAATCTAAGGAGGAGTGAATAAAAATGTGATGGCGCTGGAATAGCAGTAAAGGCTCATTAGCTGGGTGGGACTGTCAGCTGCACGGAGAGCCCAGTGTGTACGAAATTGTCCTGCTGATCTCATCACAGAGATGTAAGGAATAATTGAGCAGTGCTGGAGGGAGTGCGTACAGCAATTTCGCATTGCTCCATTATATCCAATTAGAAACTGGTCAAGCAAGTGAATCAAACGACTTTACGTTGCCACCTGAAGAGCTACTGTCTAAAGACAGTATCATGCAGATGGGCAAAAAGATTTCCCCATAAAAACACTCCTCTGATTCCAGACCTAATGTTGTCTTCGGGAGCTGGAAGTGCTAGCAAATGGTGTGGTGTTACACGTTGTTGGATCCCTTGGCAAAGGCATCACTGGGAAAAATGCTGGCAGCAGCCAAGCACAGAAGTAGGAGGTGTTCAGAGTAAGACTCAGTGCCTTCTGTATAGGTGGGTATGGCAGGTGATGATTTCTGTGAAGATATAAAAAATTTCCTGGACAAAGCTGCCCAAAAGATGTAGAGTGTTGCATTACTAGGCATAACAAAAAAAGTCAAAAAACCCCAAACAAAATAAACAAACAAACAATCCCCCTGTCCCCACCTCAAACATGCTCACTGCTCAGTTGCAGCCATGTCATTTTAAAATATCAGCAAGTTCACCTCCTGAAGAAGCTGGAACAGAGGGACAACAAGATCTTGGAGAAGAGCTGTAAGTAATCACAGTGGCTCACGGGACTTGTGCTGATAGGCACTGCAACAGTCAGCTGACAAGGGAGAATCAACTTTTGTGAGAATTTCTACTTATTAAAGTAGACCTATGATCTTTGCAAATGTATCACTTAGTGAAGCGATGCTGAGTTATTTGCTTCTTGGAAGGCATGTATCTCTTTAGCCCTTTGAATCACAATCAAAGCCCACGTGCTGCTTTTTCAGGGAGAGACTTTCCACATGAAGATGGAAAGAAATGGTTGGCACCAAAGGAGGAGAAAATCCTTAACCTAATTCTGCCTGGTATGGTTTTTAAATGGCAAACTCTGCTTTCATATAGCCAAAGTTAGCTGTGGGAATCCTCGTGCATCTTAGGAGATGTCAAGAAACTCAAGGTTTTTCTAGACACAATTGGGGACAAAGTTCAGAGGTGGTATCCCTGTGTGAGCACCAGTTAAGTACCGTGCAATACCTCACAAAAGTGACTACATTTGGAAGTATTTACATTATTTTCCAGTTACTTGTGTGTACTATTATATATTTGATGCCTGGGACTTGGATAATGCACAGTAGTTGCGCAAGCATAAGTGGGCAGGCTTAGCTGCAAGCATCATTCCTGCAATTAAGTCATTTCCCCAAATCTATCAATTCTACTTTAGAGTTGTTTGGGTGACAGTGCTCCATTGATTCTACCTTCTACAGAAAGCTTGCAAAGCAAATCAATAGCACTGTTCATCTGGAGGCACCAAAAAATAAAGAAAAAAGAAAAAAAATCACCTGCCATAAATACTACTCTGTTAAAATGAAAGTTTGTTTGAAAACAAGATTATGCTAAGACACTGAGTTAATGGAACTTATTTACTGCCAATTGAAAAAGGTTGTAAATGATGTTGACCTCAGATTTTGTGTCTCCAAACACCATTATCTAGCCATCTTTGTTTTCCTCTTTGTAATTTTTTATTTGTTTATGAGCCTTATTTGCTAGTAAACCCAAGTAATTCTCCCATCCTGCACTAGAGGTAGGGAGTACAGACACAAGGAATACAGAGAAATTTAGTAGAGGTGAGTGACTAATTAGATTATGACACACACATTGGTTAGGTAACTTATGATTCTCAGAGTGCAGAAACGCAAGGGTTCATTTCAAATAAAGATTTAAATTTCATTCCTTCTTTGATCTGAACTGAATTCTTCCACAGAATATTTATCAGTTGATTGAATCTTGTAGGGAGATGGGGGTTCTGACCTCTGTTTATTTATTCTATTTTGCTATTTAACTTCAGTTTGCTAGAGAAAACAAGGACAAGGCTGTGACAGTTCACAGAGATGCAATTTGTCTATTGAACTTAGCTTGGCATCTGTTAGACACACAAAGAAACAAAAGAAACTGCATAAATATTCATCAGCAAAGAAGTCAACCACGATGCAGGATTTGAAGCATTATATGTTATTTTTATAATGATAATAGTGATTCATCAGCCCTAATGATACCTCAGTATATTGCCTGAATGATCTTTTACTCGTGTGCGTATAATTTATTTTTCCATTTCATGTCCTGCCTATCATTTGTTCCCAAAATATGGAAGTAGATTTACATAATAGAATTCTGCTTAGTAGTACTGGACAGGTTGGAGGTTTTTCTTTCAGGTACTTCATTTGAATAAAGTCTATAATATGACAAGTGGAAGATGACACTGCCTTACAAACAGCTAATTGGGGGAGGAATTGTGCTGTAGGCATTAGGTAGCATGGACTGAGCTTTGAAATCTATCATCACCTCTCAAGAAAAAAAATATTTTTTAGCCTAGTTTCAAAAACCAGCTTTATTTGTCAATTCTGTTTATCCTTACAAATGAATCTTTTAATGACTTGTTTTTTTGGATTGCATATCTGCCAGAAGACAGAGAAAAATGACCCTGTTTTACAAAAAGGCAGAGTTCAACTTAATGCCTTATCACAACAGCTGTCGCAGCTGGGATTTTTAACACATTGAAGAAAGCTATATTTTTAAAAGTGCCATAGGTCCTCTTTCTGAATGACTTTCAGGAGGTACCTAAGTCACTCAGGGTCTTTTTCATGTATGCCTGAAAGCCTCTGAAAGCTGATGGGGAAAGATATCTCATTCTTCTAGACATGAGGAAAATTCTGACCTGAGCTCATAAATGTACAAATATTCTACAATGCATAACAAAATGCCTACGAATCATCTGGGTTCCATTCAAAAAGTGAAATGAAGGCTTGCTTGATTTGTTGGAAGAAGGCAAACGGAAAAACACAGAAATGCATTGTTCTAGTCAATGGATTACAAAAAGACGGGGACAGATTTTATTCTAAAGAAATATGCCCTTCCTTTTCCTTAAAAAAAGAAAAAAAAAAAGTGGAGCTATTACTTGAAACCACCAAATATGTAAGAAAGGTCTCTTCAAGGCAAACTGCAAGGGATGGGTGAAGATGACAACTGGAGCACCAAAAGGTCTGCAAAGAGGTGAGATACAGCTACAGTCTGTAGCCAGGCTTGGTTAACCTCTGGCAACCCCAGTCCTGAAAGCAGATAGTAGGTGGAATTTTGCTTGCTGGGAGGACAGGTAAGCACAGGAATCTCAGACCTCAGGGGCTTTCAAGTCCCAAGTGGACAAAGCCCCTAGAAAGTATGCCTGGATGTGGTTCTGGCCTTGCCCTGAGTGGGAGCTTGACCTCTCCCGCCAGACCTACTCTTCCTAAAGGATCACAGCACACAAGTCAGCCACAGGGAAACCCACTACTTTTCTGCCATTGTGATTCAAATCCCTGGTATTTACAATAGGGGTTGAGTTGTTTTGCTATCACTGTAAAATGCCACTTCTTGCTGAAAATAAATGAGATTTTGATGAACAGTCTTGGCAAGGTCTGCTCATTTCAGGTCTCTTGGGAGAGGTTCTCCCTAACAGTCTTGTCTGGCCAAAGTCACTCCCTCGAAATCAGTTCCTTACAGTCTCGTGGTTTTCCTCAAAGTACGTTCAGAGTCACTGGGGGTTGCAGGGTCCCTCTAAGCATCGTCCTTGTGCCAGTGGCTCTGTGCCCCTGTTCTTTGCTGAACTCTGGAATGGACTACATAGCTTTGAACTGAACAGAGTATCTTGCATAACTGATACACATCCCTTTCCCTCTGCTCATTTCAGAGAACACTTTTGCTTATTGCTTGCTTGGTTAGGAACCATGAAACCAAGTAAAGTAGGTCTGGGACAGACCTCATGGGATCTTCTTGTCCATTACCCCTTCCCTAAGGCCTACAGAGTTAACAACAGAACAACAAGCTTGCAAAGTCCAGCTGCCAGGCTTTGAAAGTTTGGCTTCTCCTAAAGAAGTGTGCTGCTCTTGTCAACATGGGAGAATCTGCATGTGCTTGCTGATCTGTGCAGAGATTAATTTTAAAGCGTACATTGTGCTCAGATGGCCCAATGCTACCATTATATGCATCAGTAAGTTTCATATTATGCAACTACTAGCACTTATGTTCAAAGAAAGCACTTTTTTTACTCTTGACAAAAGGTAGTTGCTGTGGTCTCATTACAAAACTAAAGCTACGAAAGATAGGTCTTTGTGCAGCCTCATCTTCTGTCTGTTCTATTAAAAAGCATTTATTATATTGAGGAATGCACTGGTAATTTTCTGCACCTCCCTTTCATGTAGCACAGCTGATTTCTAAGGCAGATCTTCATTGGATTTGACTGCTCACTGTGTGTTAGCCATTATGAAATACTCCTTTCACTGCACAGTTCCTCTGTAGGTCATTCCCTGGAAGACATATCCATACATGAAAAACACTTGTCTTTTCTCTCTTCCTTGTTTCATTTAGCACTAATTCATTGTCATTCCTGCCTCTGTAAAGCTGAGTTTAGAGGCATTATGTAATAGGGAGCCCAGATACCCGAGCATGATCTTTTCCCTCCCAAGAAGGTTAATGTGTATTAAATCTCATCACAAGAGGGTCAGAGCAGTCACAAAATTGTTCTAAACCAGAGTGTGGACACCAAAGTCCTGCAGTTTATCAGCAGCTAAAGCAGCCCCAGAGGCAACCTGCAACACAAGGAGCCTGAGGTAGCTAATTCAGGTGCCTCTATGCATGGCCATGCATCAGAGCTGAGACAGATTAGCAGTGTAGCCTCAGGCTTTCAGCCAGGACAGCCTGCAATGGGACTGGAGCAGATGTGAGCTCTGTGGGTCAAAAGGAATGGTTGCCTGTCCCTTGTAGCCTGCTGTGTCTGAAAACTTTATAGAAGAAGTGTTTGACACTGAGGTAGGCAAAGGCACAGACATCATTTCAGTGCCTGAGGAGGGACTGGGCACAACAGCTTCTCTACCCACAGTCCAGCTGCAGCGTGCTTTGGAACCTTTCCAGCCATATCTGACACTGTTGAGGTGGCTGATTGTTGCTCTGCACCTGTCATTTCCAGCACATAACATTGATTACTTCTTCCATGCTTTTTTAAAGTCTGCAAAATTCTTGTGCAGTCCCCCTCAGTTGTTCCAGATTCTGGTGAAAACAGTGGCTTCTCTTTTTTGCTTGTTATGAGTAATGATGGTTTGCTGACTCATAACATGCCCAAGTCTTTTTATTACAGATGAAAGTTTGCTTTGAAAGTATCCATCCAAATAGAGAGCGCAGCACACCTGATACATTATACCATTCCACAAATTTAAATGCCCAGTCTCAGGCAGTCAATCACTAGAAAAATTCTTGATGGACTATTCTACAAAAATTAAGGGATAGTAGAAAGAATGGAGAAATACACAGGGTACAAGTAGAAAACCACCGGTAATTCAGTATACATTTCCATACGTAAAGGCAATGTTAGCTTTCACCACAAATGAAGGATATTCCCAATTTACCAGTGAATGCCACCCTCTAATCTTTTCCTTCTTCTCATTAGAGTAGGATGCAAACCTATCCTTCATGGGATAATCCTCAACCCTGGCCTAAAGTGCAAACAAGTCTAAGATCTAAATTTAGTAAAAGAGCTGTATTATACCATGATGTGATCAGGATCAGCAAATGTTCTCTACAAAAACTTTCCTCAGACAAGAAATTGTGATTTCCAGCCAGTAAAATCTTTCACAAAGGTGCAACTTGAAAGGAGTATATAGCAGTGACACAACAGATCTGCAGAAATAGCCCAAGTAGCAGAATCCTTATCATTTCCATGGACATAGTTGAAATTTATCAGAAAAGTCCTGCATTTTAATGAAACCTATCTGCTCATTTGTGTGAGCTGATAAGTATGACTTTAGCAGGTTAGTCATTCTACATGGCAAGGGTAGTTGAGAGTACTTCATTGCCAGAGCTGTTTACTCTTGTGTCTACACTGTATTTTGAGCCACATGACTTCTTTCACAGATGTGCATTTTATGACTTCAAATGATTTTTTTTTCCAAAGCCCCTCAAAAAAAAGTTAAAATTTTAAATGATAAACAAAGAAGCTACGGAGGTCATTGTTATATTTGCAGTAAGTTCCTTTCATGAATGCTTAAGGTTAACTTTATAAGCTAGGCTTAGACTCTGGGTCCAAGCATATGATGGAGAAGGATTAAGGAAAAATAACTTTTAGCAGTCTTCACTGTGAGCACACTACCAGCCTTGAAAGCAATAAAGAAGCAATGGAAAGCCTCACAGGCTACAAAGCAAAAATCAACACTTTGATGAAAAAGTTAATACACATTCCTTCCACAGATTCTGTATATAAGATGTAAATTGGGAGCTACTCTGTGAACCTGCAAAGAAAACTTATACTGCTTTATCCGGAAGCCAAGATTTATTTTGATGCTGATAGTGGAAGTTTTTGTAATAGTTTCTAGCTGACTGCAATTTAAGAAAACAGCATTTTCTCTGGTCTTTGCTACAGCTGAACGAACTGCATGTTGTGTACATAGACCATTTTTCTGAGATGAACAGGGTGTGTGCAGCATTGTCTCCCTTCCTTTCTTACCCCGATCCCTGCATAATAAGGTGATGTAAATTCAGTCACACCCTTGATTACTATGGATGGAATACGGCAGACAAGGAGGAGTGAGACAACAAAAAATGAAGCTGTGAGTGATACAGTAATAAATGAAAGACAGAGCATTGCAGAGGCACAATTTCTCAGGTAAGAGATTAAAAGATAAACAGAAGCCACCTTCCCTTGCAATCTGCCATGGCAAGAATACTTAAATAGTTGGTTGTGAACAATGTTGTGATTTGGAAGTGCAAGACCTAATGAAAAAGGAGACTGAACACAAGCAGTGTGGATAGTGAAGAAGAATTGAGCAAGCTACGTGAGTTCCTCTTGTCACATGACTGGTCAGTGAATTCATGACCAAGAGCCTGCTCAGCCCTACTTTTTAGTATATTATTTTGTTATGCTGTGCTATTTTAACCTAGGGAAACTTGATGCTGTGTTAGCAGTGTGCCTTTCAGGACCACAATAACATTGATCTAGTTAGATCATAAAGGTGTATTTTTTCAGAAGCAGCAAAATCTAATTTGCCACAAAATTCAATAGGAATGTGAATCCAGTTCCTGTAAAACATCTTGAGAAATTTTCCTTAGTAAAACTGCAATACAACCTAATCCTCAGCAGCCACAAGTCCCATGCTCTGCAAGGTTTTTGATTTCTTGAGTTTCTATGGGCCTGAGCTAAAGGAGTGACAAGAAAAATCTTTCCATTGATTAGATGGAAATCTTCCTCCATCCCTGGGATCATCTCCCAGAGGACCATCTGGAATAAACACAGCTTTTGACACTCTATCAAATACAGAAACCTCCAGCTTGATGAGAATTTCCATCAGGATATTATGGTGACCTCTGAGACTCATGTGCAGTGCTCAGCACTTAAAAGACTATAAAAAATCTATCTAGAACAAATAAGGATTGAGAAGCTTTGATGAGAGAAAGGAGGAGGGAATGATCTACGCATTAGCTGGAATATGCAGAAACATTTGCAGGGTACATTATACCAGAATCGTCTACAGGGATATCTATACATTGATATCCTGCAAAATAATTAAAACTGTTGTGTCTAAATCACTTAGGTAGCTCTGAAATAAGTGTCACCTCTCATGCATAAATAACAAGTAGAAGCCCCATAGAGTCACACGAAAGAGATAGCCAGAGTGTGTTCTGGGATTAAACATAACGTGTTGATTCAAGGCACTCATTGCACAGCAATTAACCCAGAAGGTTATCAGCAGTGATTTGCTCTGATACCCTACCATGCAGAATTGCATGCTGCTCCACAGAACAGTACCAAAGCACCCCTTGCAATCAGTCAAATAAGCTTAGCACCAGCCAAAAAAGTCCCAAGGTTATTTTCCACAGCAGGGAAGAAACTGATCCCACCATTTTATACTCTTGAGGAATTAAGCTTAAAAGAATATTATCGTCATTGGACAAGAAAATGAACTATCAGGCAGAAAGGTAGTTATAACTGTACTGAATAAGAAATTATTACATGGACTGGAAGACAGAACGGGACTCTCCAACCCGAAACAAAGGGAAGAAAGAACTGTACTTGGATAAATAACTCAACCTTGCTGTTCACTCTTCAATAGTAATTCTGCATGACCATCTGGAAATTACTCTGTGGTAATTCCTTTTTAACAGTTCTATAATCACATCTTAATTTGTCATTTCTTAGAAGGATTAAAAGAAATGTTTTGCCTCTGCCAGCCCCATCTGTGCTTGTGCACATGCGGACCACATACAGGCAAGGCACGTGCAAAGCCTGGGGACAGCCACACCAGCCTGCCAAAGCCACCACTGTCCAAGGGAAACTCTCTTTGAGACTCTGCTTGCTGCACCTACAATCTCTTCCCAGACTCTTTCCATATTAGTAGTGCTTTATCTTTAAGAAAAGAGCCCTCATCAGCATCAGAGAATCCCAAGCCTTGGAGACACTTCAGAGATTGTCCAGCCCTCAGGCAGAACAAGTCCTTTCTGTTATCCTGAGGGTGCTTTACCTTAAAACCAGGTTTGAGATAGCTTGGTGGAGATCTCCAGTCAGGAAGAATTCTCCAAGAGCTATAGACTTACCAGTAGAATATTTTCCTAATGCTTAGCATCATGTTGTGGTTTTCTTTTCTCTGCTATTCCATTCTTCCTTCTTGTATCCACCCTGAACATGGAGAGCAGGTTTATTGCCTTCCTTACTGCAGCAGCCTTTTACCTATTTGGAAAGATGTCCTCCACCATGTTCTCTCCTTTAGACTAAATAATCCAATCTTCTCTCTCCTCCGCACTAAATGAACCCTTTCCTTTCAGAAAAAAAACCAGCAAAATGCAAGGTGTTTTGCTTTGAAGCATCCCAACTGAATACAAAAAGTATTGACACAAGGAGCAATTTTAACCTGGAAGTTCAGATGTTTCAGCTAATAAAATTTTCAAGTCCAGTACCTCAGACAAAATTTCAGGTACTTTTACTGCACCAAAAGAATAAAAGGATATGCCCACAAAACATTCCGGTATCAACAGATCTATAGGATCTTTCACAAAGTTATTTGCTATGAACGCTTCTCTCAGTTCTGTCACTTCTCAATTTGACTCAAACTGAGCTAAGTCTCTTAAGAACATGCTTAACTTCAAAAGTATGAACAGCCCCACCACAAACAAAATCTCACTTAGAAATAAAGTGTTTTCTTAAAATTCTTTCTCTAGGAGGGCAATAACTGTAGTTATAAATGATACCTACTTGTCATAGGTTAGCAAGCATAGTCCCGGAAGGGATGTCCTTGCTAAGGGGTGCTTACAGCTTCCTCTGTGACCTGACAGAACCTATCAGCTGGCCAGTTTGAATATGGACAATTCTCTAAGCCACTTAAAGTTGTGAACACCTCTGTGATCCACATTTAAGAACAGGAAACTCCTAGGCAGAGCTCTCTGTCTCGTTTCCGGCGCTGGCACAGGTGGTTGCAGGCCCCGTGCGGGGCCCAGCGGGCCCGGCCAGGCCCTGCTTGGGCCAGGCTGGGCCGGGCCACGGCCATCCTGGAGCCATGGACCTGTTCCAGCCGTGGAACCCCCCCCCACTGCCTTGCCGTGGGCAGCCGGAGCGGCTCGGCTCTCCCCCCTCTCCACTGCGATAAGAAACATTCAACATTCCAGCTGCAAAACTGCAAGGCCGAGGTGAGATTAACCCTTTTACTGCTGTGAAGAGCTGAAAACCTGAGGGGAGAGAAAGAGGAGATGCTTAAAGCTGAAATTCTGTTGTGAAGCTATGATATATCAGAGTATCCCGTTGTAATTCCATGAAGATATGGGGGGTGGAGTGTTCAACTCTTAAGCAAAAGCACCTGTGCTGAGATAGGCAGATGCTGACGCAGCTGTAATTTCATGAGAAGTTTGGACAGGGAGAGATGGAAGAGATGAGGACTTTTGCTCCAAATGGAAAAAGAGAAAACCTCAGTTCCTAGAGATGCTCCCAGAGATAGTCCTAACGATGAAGATTGCTCCCGGGGAAGGAGAAGGGCCTCTGTTCTTACAGATGAAATGCTCCCAGAGATGGGTGAAGAGAACTTTTGTTTCTGAACGGCTCAACCTTAAATTTATACCCCAGTAATTCAAGAGTGGACCCTCAAAAGCAGTTGTGGGAAAAGCTGCAAGTCATGGGAAGGGACTCACATGCAGGCAGAGAGACTCCTCTTCCTAAATGGACTGAATAATATTTGGAAGTGGGCGGCTGTCTTGTTGTGATACTGTGTTCATAGCATGGGCAAGAGAGACTCTTCCTCCTAAATGGACTGAACAAGGTTATTATGGAAGTGGTAAACAGACTGAACATCTTAAGGGTTGTCTTTTTACATTGTCAGTGGGAGAAGGGAGGAAGGTGGGGGGAGGAGGAGAGTTCTGAAGGTGTGGTATAATTTTTTTTTTTCTTCTTTTAGGTCTGTTAATAAACTTCTTTATATTCTTTCAAGTTTGGTGCCTGCTTTGCATTTCTCCTAATTCTTATCTCACAGCAGATAAACTGTAATGAGTATTTTGGATCAAACAACTACACTAAATTGGTGTTTCTGCCCGGTTACAAACCAAACCCGCTACACTACTGTAGAATCCGAACATCTTAGAACCGTGCTCATCATTTGTGAGATAATCTCCTTAAAAATCATATTTAAGCATTTTTAAGATGTATGGTCCAGCACAGCTGCCAGAGGGAATGAAGAGATGTGGCTTATTTTGAACTGATTTCTTTCTGTACTAGAAGGAGAAGAAGTGCAAAGTGCAATGACTCGCACACAGGAGGATTATATCATACTGCATGATAACAAACCTGTGTGTTAGCCATTGACTTCAGGGGGTAATCAGCAAGAGAACACCAGTATTTTCAAGCAGGGTGGCGTGGGTGTTTTACCACACTCCCCTCCAATTACTTCTGGGCAGTGTGTGAAATGGACGGATTATAACAGACTTTTCTTCCACTGCTGCAAGGCCCTGATGCATGCACTCTTCCCCTTCATAACAAGTAGCACTGGCAATTACCTACGTCAGATTTCTGTTAAAAATGTCACAAATATATCTCCTGTCCCAATATTTCCCTAATTTATCTGGTACTAACTTTGCCGCTTTCATAGTTCATTCCTAACCACTCTAATTAAACTTATTGATTGCTTCGAGGAAGGATGTGTAGGGAATGGGAATGCTTTTTACCTTACTTCTACCTCCCAACTCTGTGAACAGCTGCTCCTTAGAAATAAACTTACCCTTTTAATTAGTTGCAGAAAATTTAGGTTGGGTATGGCCTAGAGATATTAGTTAACAGTGCAATAGCGGATGCTTTGGGAACCTGTATTCCTGGGATCCCACAGTCAAGGGGGACATGCAAGTAGCCTGTACAGAAGGAACTAGCTGGCAGCTCGGCAGAGAGATCTGGGCTGCTATAGACTTGCCAGAAGTTACAAAACCCATCCAGAGATTTGAAACTTCTCTGAGGATCAGCTCAGACCAAGCCATAATTTGTCACAGGCAAACAGGAGGACCAAATACAAATACAAGGTATATTTTCTGTTCCCTTCTCCCTTTCCTTCTACCTTCTCAGGGAGCTCTGATGAATATTTCACATCCATCAACATAAGCACTCTCTCTTTGCATGCTCCCCTCAGTCAAAATCTCATCTCGCCTGGGGATACTTCTGAAACCTCTCTGTCACCTCCATCTGGGCTGCACCTCAGCTTTCCTCCCCGCCCCAGCTGCTAGGACCCTCTCAAAGTGTGTGTCAGAACAGCTGGGATGTTCTGGCATTGCTGAGCTGGGCCACTGAGTTGGACACAATGCAGGGGGCCAGCACAGCCCCCAGTTGCTAATTAGTCATTACTAAGATACACGATGACAAGACATATTTGTACTTTGATAGATAAACTCTTATGAGTGGGGAAAAAAGATGGGAAGTAGGGAGAAGAAAAACCTTTCACTTGGAAATGTAAAGTCCAAAGGAGAAATAATGTATTTCAATGATCATATATCCCAGTTTAAAGCTAATGTATCCTCCTTGAAAGACTTGCAGTTTAACACTGAGCTATATGATTTCATATTCTTTGACATAATAAAATACATATATTTATGTATGGCTGTAAAACTGTATTATTTTTAAAAGTTATTTCATTGAAGTGTTTGACCTTTTTATATTTCATGGATACATTTCTTATGCAGTAATAGAAAAACCAACTGTAAACCACTTTATGTTAAAGTATATGCTCATTTAAATATAACATAGATGATTAGGGACCACTATGCGATATTTGAGGTTTTAGAGAAAGAAATGGTCCATAAAAAAAAAAATCAATAATATGAACCTTTTACTTAGAATTCCCCTGTTATTTGTTTGGACTTAAATTTGATTTTATTGTTTTTAATTTTATACTCCTGGGTTTTAAAATGTTCAGCAATTATCTGATTTGTAGCTACAATTGTAGTATGTTTACTTGTAAAATGTCTTTCGAAGTAAAATCATTATTCGTACTTTTAGATTTTCCCTTAACTTTGCAACTGAACATTTGCCGCTCAACAAGAAGCAGCAGTATTTTTTACATTCCAAATGGTTCTAATGCCAAAGCATTTTGCTGATTTAATGGCTGGTTTTGCAGGATAGAAAAAATACTAATAATTCTCAGCAAGCAGAAAATCAACAGCTATCATTTTTCAAATGGGATTTCTGTAGCTCTGTCAAGTGTCCCATATTGTAAAAGGGAAAGGCAATTCAATCCTGTGTTTGATTTTCCCTCCAGAGGTAAGAGCTTGAGGCACCTTTATCTGGAATCCAAGATACCAAATAATGTGGGACACTAAGGTGGTTGAGAGCCTCAAGCACCAGACTTAAGTGTCAGAAGCACCTGTACCACTTGGGCCTAAGCATTCAATAACTTATTCAATGTTTAACAGCTACTGCCACCTTGAGATGACCTCTATAAGCGTCCAGGGATGGGGCACCCACTGCTTCTCTGAGACGCCAGTTCCAGTGCCTCACCACCCCCACAGGAAAAAATTTCTTCCTAATATCCAATCTAAACCTACTCTCTGTCAGGTTAAAGCCATTTTTCCTTTTCTTATCACTACATGCCATCGGAGAACATCCCGCTCTGGCTTTCTTGCAGGCCCCTTTCAGGTACCGAAAGGACACAATCTACGCTGACTCTTTCCAAGTTTTATCTTGCCTTGCCCATGAGCAAGGAAAAACCAGGCTTATGCCTAAAATTTCAGGACAGCCAGGGCAGAGCAAAATCTCTGGGAAGGTCGATGGTTACATTTTTCTGGCTTGGTTAGCTGGGTGGGTTTTCACTGCACAAAAGTGTGAGCTCTTGAGCTGAGTTAGATGTGTGTGAACATGCACATCTGCATGCACAGAGGACATTTTGTAATCCACAGCAAAAGGCAATGGTTAGGTGAAATAATTTAAGCACCAGCATCCTAATTTCTCACTTCAAGCTTATTTCTGGGTGCTCAGGGTGTGACTGACATTCGCTGCACACAGCAGCTGCCATGGCTAGTCTGAAAGCAGTGCTGAGTAAGGAACATGGCTGTGCACATTACCAGAGTTTCAGTGTGGTTGGAGCCCTCATGCCAGAGCCAGGAGGGATCACACAGGCATTTTTCTATACCTGAATAATCTCTCATTGAACACCTCCTCTGACTATTTAATTCCCAGGGGAAGTTGCAAAGTTACAGTGAACTCACTACTGCAACAGTTCTGGTTTAGAGAAAGAGAATTGGGAATCCTCTCTGCTTTTCCTGGATCGAAAATAATTTGGAGAGGGGATTGCTACTGAAGAACAGTGGAAACTCTCAGCCAAATCTCAGGCTACGCCTGCATCGCCCCGTGATCTGCCCTGCTCCGATGTCAGCTCAGACCTGCAGGCTCAGCTTACTTGACCAGCTAAAGTGAGGGATGGACTGCTCTACATCATGGCTGTGTCACAGCTGCCTTGGCAATCTGGAAAGCAGTCAAGACTGATGAACATGACCCATGTTCCTTTCTCAGTTCCCTTGGGTGGTTAAGGGGCTGGTTTTTTTTTTTTATTTTCCTGACAGCTGTATCAGCTATTGGGCAGCCCTGGTGTTTTCTTTTTTTCTAAACAAACCTAATCTGCAGTTCTCGGAAGTTTTTAAAAGGTCAAAGACAAGGCAGTGAATTCCCTGGAGGCTGACAGCAGGGTCCTCATACAACATTTAACTGCAATGACTCTTCAGAGGAAAAAAGAGTGATGGCATGAAGAAAACATATGGGAGGACCACACCATGTGTTTTGCTCTCTGTGCTTCACAAGACAGCTGGAGAGGCCAGAAAAACTCCAATACACCAAATAAAGATGTGTTGGAGAGGAATGAGGGGCAGGAAAAGACAAGACAGTACCAAGTGCTGCAATTGAAGGCAAGAAACCTAGGTGTTGGAAGAACTCCTTTGGTTTAGCACCTTGGGAAATACAGGCCAGTGTCAGGTCAGGTAAAAGGAAGAGGAAAGTTTATTCAGGGAAGATGCTGTACATTTGTTTACATCTACAGAGAATTTATGAGCAGACTTCACACTAACTTGCCCAGAAGGCCTCCTCTAACCACAGGCACCCCACCAGCCAGCTGTCTTCAGTCTGCCTCCCACACATTTGCCTATTCCTATGTCTTGACTATTCTAGAAAAGCAGTGAAATGCTTAGCACAATCAGACATACACCAAAAAAACAACAACAACAAAAAAAAGCCCCCAACCCTCTGCTTTTAAATAGTTTTTGTAGTGTAGATTGATGAAATTATCTGTACTCCCCCCCACACCACCTTCTGACATGCATCCATTGGCTTGACAAAGCAGGTAGTCACAGAGTCCACATGAATGCACCCGTGGCCAGGTTGCCTTGGAAACCTTCACTGCTACCTAATATTGTTATAATTGGCAAGAAAATATAGGTTTTCTCCAATGATTCGCAGCATGTTTCCATTTTACATAAATGCAAGCTTTCCATTTGCATTTTTCTGAAGGTTTACTTCACTTTTTCCTAGAAATTTTAGAGATATTTTCTCCCCAGAAAAGTTAAACTGTTGTTTAAATGTTAGAAACGGTGTTGTATCAGTACAGGGGGCCATACAGCAATTCCAGCTTCCCTGTGTCTGGTGAGAAGGACTTCTATCATTCAGGAAAAGGAGCCCTGCAGTTCTCCCTGCTGCATTTAATTCTACACACAACTCTGAAGTTGGAACAGGTCAGCCCAAGTGCCCCCACACAACTCTGCTCAGGCTGTACACTCTCCACACAACACCACCTACCAAGTCCAGCACAACTAGTAGAAACCCTGAGTAGATTTTGCTATATGAACATTTCCAGCACAGACCGGAACTGTTATGGAATGAACTCACACAAATCATAGGCTCACGGGAGCATTTGGAGAAGAACTTTAGATGCTCACCTAAAGGAGGGCTACATAAAAGCTACATCTGTGTCCACTTTGCATGTACTTACCAAAAAGAGATAAATACTCTTGGCACTGTGACACAGTTAGGTCCCAACTCCTGTGCTTTTTAGGAGATCAGCAGCCTGCAGTTACTTCTACAGCCCAAGGCCCGGTTTGGGGCAGATGGAAACTGAAAATTCTGGTTGTCTGATGAGCAGTTTTGCCTAAGAAAGGCAGGCAAGAATCAGACATGCTGGAGTACTGCATGCCAGTGGGTTCAAAGAGAAATGTCTGGAGGTGGCACACAAAAAGGGCAAAACCTAAAGTAGCAACCCCCAAATGAGCAACCTGAAACCCTTGGTGGACATTGAAGTGAATGCTTTAAGTCAGGCTGAAGAGATATTTTCCTTGGAAAAATAAGAAAGTGAACTATTTCCAGTTAGCCCAGACCAAATGCTGTGCTGCTCCACAGTAACTGCAGTACCCTACTTCACCATGATGTAATCCTTCGAGTCTGAAGTCACACAGCTTAAAAATCTCCTCCAAAAGAAGTGTGCTGACCCACAGGCAAGCCCTGGGGTTGGTGTAGGCTCTTTCTTCAACTGCAGGAACTACTCTGAGCACCCTTTCCTGGGACTGCTTCTGTCTGAGTGTCCAGCCTAAGCAGTGCTGCCATGGCAGGGTCAGGGGGATTCTGATCCTGTCATTCTGCTCTGGAAAAAAGAATGACCCCAACTTTAGCTGATGCCAAGGAACGTAGGAGAAAGAGTTTTGGTAAAACTAAAGCAATGTTAAGTCTCTGACATATGACTTTAGATTACCAAGTTAAACCTGTAGTAAATCAGCTGTAGCAAGATCAGAAACTATGGGTTTTCCATGAATTTTGAGGGAAAAGACAAGAGTTTCCTTCCTGTCCCTGTGTGGTACAGCCGTTCTTTGGCTGTGGTTACAGTCTCAAACAAATCTCTTGAAACAGAAATGACATTTTTTAAATGTAAAAGCATTGGCTTGTATTTTAGCAAAAACAAAAAGCTCTAGCCAATTCATTTCAACATTTTTAAATTACATCTGCATGGTTTTTGGAGTACATGCTTCCAGCAAATGTGTGCTTTAGTCAAATGCAATTAAGTGTTGATGCAAGGCATTGATGGTTTTTTTTCCTGTCTGCACCATATCAGCAGAGTTCAGGGGATGCAGTAGTTACCTTAACTCTGTTCAAAAGAGCTGCAGAGTTGTTTCCAAAGTGAACCCAAAGGCTAATTTTTAAATGCTCAGCATACACATTTAGAATTTTATTCTTCAAAGGATCTCAGGGAGAGGTGGCAATATGAATGCTAGGTTCTGAAAAGGATTCAAAAGTCTCAGTGAAATATGCAGTTTCCAGCATTTTCACCCTTCAAAACACCTGGGTATTTGACTTCCAGATCAACATTGGCAAACTTGGCAAGTCTGCCATGAAAACTTTGGTTTTGGTCCATCAGAGCCACTTCAGAACAAAATCAGCTAAACTATTGGATCTGCATTTGAGATCACGAGAAGCTTAGCAAGAAAGACAGATGGCAAAATGAACAAAATAAGAGTTAATAACTCACTAGGTGTCACTCAGCATTCATCCTATTTAAATATTACAGTATTTATTAGGGTGTCTGCCTAACACTTCATACCCAACATCACACATCAATGTATGAGCCATTCTTGCAAGTGCTATGAAGTATAGTGAGCCCATTCAGGTTGAAAGAAAAGCAATCTAAAAGTAACATCATGTAAAACTTGCACTATTCCTGGCAAAACACCTCTTTTGCCCATCCTGCTTTTAATTTTGATATGTCTCCAAGATTCCCAGCTTTGCAAGCAGAAATAAACCCCGAAAGGTAAAATGCCAGAGCTGAGAGTTCTCAGAAGAACCCAGGCTTATGAGACTGGAAATTAAACTCTTCTGTGGAGAAATAGGGCACTGCCCCAAAAAAAGCTTGAGTTTTTTTAGACAGAAGGATTTCTAAATCAAACTCTTCTTTAACACAGACCAGCAGAAGTTGAACTAAAACCTAACTTTCCAGCCCTAACAGGCTTTTTTAACAACATCTGATCCAAGGGGACAGTCACATGACATTTCAAAACATTTTGTACCATCTTATATTTCCAATTTTTAAGACTAGAACAGCAAGATTCTGTTCACATGGAAGACTTCTAGATTTATGGATTTTACAAAATTTGTTGGAAATTCCTTGCACTGTGGAAATTAGATGGCTTTACTGGAATCTCGGACACTAGTCTTAACATCCTTATTGATTTGAAGTACTGATGCTGTGGCTTTGTAAAACCTGAAAGAAAATTATTATATTTGGGATGTATTTTCTCCTTCTGAAAATGTCAATGCTTAATTTATTAGTGAATTTCCCTTATAGTTCTATGACTTTGCTTGGAGCTGCTGCACTGTTGTTTAGAGGCATGGAATGTTTCTTCCCTCAACCTCCTCTGTTCGCATACTCTTTACCTTTCTGATCAGAGCAAAACTCTGGGCTGGGATACACAGCAGAAGGAAAACATTCTGATGGACCAGCTGTTTCCTTAAACAATATTGTTTTAGGAAACATTCCAGTTTAGATAGAAAAGAAACCATCTGACATGGAATAAAATACCAAGCTTTTTACTGCTGCCTTTTTTTTGGGTCTCAATTTCCTATTTCTTTCCCACTTTTATATGACAGCCCGTCATTTTGAGTCCTGCATGTTATAATATACACAACGTATTTTTATTTATTGTTCTCCTTCAACCCAGTAATCACATCAATGACTCCAACATGGCTGTTTCACTAACCTGCATCTAAAGTTGTACTCAGCAAACAAAAAGAGCCATTTCAGTGAGATGGCGTATGGGAAGCAGGAAGCTTGCCCTGACCTGTTGTAAATAGCTAGGGACATGTCCTATTACACTCAAAAATATCATAGCAGAGATTATAACTGAGAAAATACAAAGATGTAATGCACCCTCATCCCCCTCTTTCCCTTTATTGTAGCAAAAGTCCTCGAACTGCTAACCTGGGCTGGCTGTGTGCCACAGTGATTCCAGCAGGAAAGCAGTGCCTGGCTGCAGCAGGTTCTACATGATGGGAAGCAGAGGAAGGTTTGATACTCAGCAGATGGCACAGATGGGCACCGTGCCAGCCCAGGGGCACTACCTGGTGTGCCTACGGGATCACTTGCTGCATTTGTTAATGAGCTGGGGTCAAGAGACGCCTTTGTTTTACTCTCCTTTCTCTTCCTCCTTTGTGTGATTTTGCTTTTGGCCACCAGACAACAGCAGTGCTCTTCTCCAGAGTGTGAAAGATTCAGCAATAAAAAGAGCCCAAGTAAAAAACAAAAAGAGGAGGAATCTGTTGTTTTTCTGTAACAACTGGTCAGCTCAAACCTCCAACCTCTCAGCCTCCCATGACTGCTAATAACTCTGTTTACTCAGAGCCAGACCACAGTGGGGCTTTTGGACCGCAGACTGTGCTGGCACTGTGTGAATGTGTAAAGAAGCAGCATTTATCATTGTCATGATTTTGTTGCTTTCCCCCGCGCTCATAAGAGTTGATAACAAGGAACTCCGAGGCAGCACAGCTGGCTTGAGAGATGTCTCTGCATGAGCAAACGAGTGGCTTTGTTCCAAGAGCAGGCACAACTTATTTCTCCCAATCTTGAATAAGTGCCATGGTAATGGAAAAACAGTATTTACCCTTGCATCTTCTCCCTTTGTTTTGTCTCCAAACTTTGCCTTCCCATACGTTCCATGGTGCAGACCTGGAGCACGTTCTCAGGACAGTATGGTCTGAATGGCAGAGAAGGAGAGGGGGTTTTTGGTTTTCTTTTTTTCCATCTATAAATTTTTATTTAGGCCTTCCCAAGCTAGGGCTGAATGTAGGCCTGGGCATTATTCTACCAATGTGTCAGCCAAAATGTAGGGTTCTAGTATTTGCAGTCAAGTAGTTATGGAAAAATATCTTGTGTGTGTTTTGAAAATGAAGAATTCTTGGAAAACCATCAATAAAAAATACTTAGAGATTTCTTGGGTAAGTCTGATGTGAATTTTAGAGATGACAACTGACATCCATCACCCCAAGATGAACATGTGGAGAAAAAGTGAGTAAATCTTTTCTCCCTCCCATTGATGTGGTTCAATGTAGCATTTTTCTCTACCCTTTTTGTCAGCCATAATGTAGGGCACCAACAAAACTACCTTCTACTCCAATAGAGCTCAACAAGAGTAAATCTTTTCTCTTGGGAAGGTTTGCAGCAAAGCAATAGAGAATTTCAGGGCAAGTCTAAGCTAAATTGACTCAAGCTGCCTCAGAGATATTTACCTAAATCACCCTTCTTGTAGTGCAGGCACAACTATCCTTCATTTTCACAAGCACTAAAAAGAAAACAGAACCTTTGAATTCATTTCTTCACAAATAAAGAGGTGTTGGAAAGCAAACTTAAGTTAACCACTTGAAAAATACTTTCTTAGTGCTATAATTCAAAACAACAATGAAAGAAAGGAGAAGGAAAGAAAAAGGAAAAGAAGGGTTTTATGTTAAATTGCATTAAACAGTAATCTAACAATCAGCCAATTGAATTTCTTTGTGAATAAACTCTGCAGTACAGTGGCACCCAACATGCAGTAGCTTGATACTTTTTAGTAACTGGGTCTTTGCCCTCTCATTATAAAATAAAACTTATGGTATTTTACTGTAAAGGATAATGTCAGGTTTGATAATATGAGGTAATTAGTAGCTGTGTTTTAATACCGTGAGAGCATTACTCAGGTTTCCTCTCTTGATGAAAAGTAAATTCTTTTTATTTAAATTTATTTTAACAAGGAGATACTAATTGTTTCAAGACTTCTGTGACAAAAATGATACAGACATTAAGTCAGAGGCATGGAAGATTATTCATGTTGAACTTTAAAATCAGGCACATCCAAAATATTATCTTTCAATTTGCATTTCTTTTGATCCACTGGGCTTGAGCGGAGACAAGAGAGGAAATTAAGTTAAAGACAATTCCCTTCCAATTAAACTCTTGTAGAGGCAGAAGGATTAACCCTCTCCCCTGTTCTATCCAGGTTGCAGCTCCTGAGGGAAACACTGAGAGGTGGCAAACCGCACACACAGGCTTGTGGGGAGGGGGTTTCTCCCATGGCTTTGGCTCCAATCATGCCTGCTGGATGCAGGTCACCAGTGAAGAATTCCTCTGGAGAAGCATGGGATACTCCTTGCCCTGGCATACAACCCACTCATGCTTGAAATGCCCCTCACACACAGCAGCAGGACACGGGGAGTTATTCCAGAGCTTGGAAATTGTGGGCTTCACCCTGAGCTTTTTTGAAGGGGGAATCAGGGAAGGGGAAAGGAACCTCTTCAACTGAATCCCTTTGGGTGGGAGCTTTTGGTGCATCTGCTAGTGTCAGCAGGCTGTGGGGTAAGGGACTCTGAGCCTTTGCTTCATCCCCCCTCCAGCACCCAGCCTTGCTGCATCATTTATTACCTGATTTAATTTTGGGACTTGAAGATGGGGGGAGTTTGTTGAGAGAGACATCTGTGCATTGTGTGACATGGTCATCTTTTGCAAAATAATACATGGTTTTCTGCCAGAACAAGAAGGGGTTAAGCTGTCTATGCAGCTGATGCATGGTAGGATTTAAAACTGTCAGCAGTAAAATCCACATCATTCATATCTTTATGTGCATTAGGATTTAAATATGGATGCCAAAAATGAAAATGCAGCTTACTGAAGAAAGGAAGAACACATTTCCTAATATAGATAAATTTTCCCATTTCTGGAAGAAATTGAAAGAATTAGCAGCACCTGCAAAGGCAGAAAACAAGAAAAGTAAAAGAATCATGGATAATTAATACTCAGAAGGCAAAGACATCTTTCATAGAAAAACATAATGGGCCAGAAATTCAGCTGCTGTACATTTGCCGATTTACATCAGCCGAGGAATGTGTTCCAGTAGTATTTAACATTCTTCTTATGTTACCTGGGAGATAAATGATTCAAAATACAGAGAGAACTTAACATGCATTATCTGTCATCTTTTTTTGGATTAATAATTTTAGATGTTGCTACTATTATTTAATATAGACCATCATTACCGACTAAATTAAAATACAACAAAACATTAAATGCGGCAAAGCATTACTTAAGTATAATCTCTTAAAACCCAAGTAAATGAAGCAAATAAATTTTAAAGGTCATTTAGGGGAGCTGAACTTGTAAGAATGAAATTACCAAATTATCTGCTTCTAGGATAGCTACTGGACAGGGCGGAGATAGAGGCAGAGCTCCCAGTTTTGCTCTCACACATCACCCTGAAACACTCTGCTGGGGTGAGAACATCCTATTATGTTCTTACTTTTTTAGGTGGAGCAGCATGTTTCTGGCTCTGGTTTTCTAAGTGTGTGTGTTTGCTAGGTTGCAGTGTGCCTTTCTGAAAGGTTCCTCTTAACAGCATTTGAGTTGCTCACCTGGTTTCAACTGAGTTGGAAGGGAAGGTAGAAATCACTCAGATGAATTGGAGCAAACTGTGAAAATTGGGGCTGAGTAGAAGAGTTCAGCAATTCCCTGTGCCCTGTGCCCTGCCAAGCAACTGGGCAGCCGCTGGGCAGCTTAGCATGAGCCTCAAAATGTGCCATCTCCTTCCTGGGAAACCACTTGCGGAGAGATGGAATTAGGGACACAAAGATGAGGACAGGCAAAAAAGGAGTTAGGCAGATGAGGAACAAGTAGAGCAAGTGGCAGGAGGAGAGTGAGAGGTGATGGGGAGGATCCCCTTCAGCCTGGCAAATAAAGAAACTAATGGGTGAGTTTTTGGGAAAAACATATCAAATTAACTGGAAACATTCTTCTCGATGCCATTTTCCTTTGCAGGACAATTGTCTTCAAAAGACACAGCTGCAGCATAGTATATTTTGCTTGGGTTATCCAAACTTTAGTGCCATGATAACTGCTGGAAAATTAGCCCCCAGCCTTGCATCATTTCCCCATTGTGAAACAGCCACACCCCACACAACACAGAAGATCTCTACAGCAAAGGAAAATGCTTAATTTTAAGAAATGTAAAGTCCTGGATCAATCTTCAAACAGATTGCAGTACATGTGCGTACATCAATAGGTATAAACACTGTACTAAGTCAGTGTAACCAAACAGTAACATTTTCCTGCTTTCTGAGCTGAACTGTGAAGATAGATTTGAATCTAAGAAATATGAAGCTCGGGCCATAGGAAGAAGAAGTGGACTTTTGCTTACCCCAGAGTGTAATGCCAAAGTTTTTGAGGGAGACTAAGCAGTTGTCAGCCTTTCTCCTTCCCCATCAAGCTTGCTAGACACAAACAAATACCCTTGCAGGTATTCAGAGCAGTTTACAGTAGATTTGAAAAACTCAGAAAGTACCTGGGATCTAATTCCTGCACAAAAAGCAGTGCTGGCCTCAGCCAGCAGGAAAAGCTGAATGTAAAAATAATTAGGGATAACAGAAAATAGCTTCTACCTGTGAACAGCAGGAAAATATGTACTGCAAGTAGAGCTGCACAACCAATTGATTTTAGGGGTTTGTTGGCAGTCTGAAAAACAAACACTCCCAACAGGTAGGTTTTTGAGTTCAACAGAGCTAATGTATCCTATGACCCAAGAAGCTCCACTGTGTGGCTTCCCCAAAGTGTAACACAGCATGAATTTGGAAGGCCTTTCCTCAGCAGGGCAGTTGTTTTCCATCTGGACACTCATTTTCATAAAATTCACAGAAGCACACGTGAGACTTTTGGGCTGCATCCAGGCACTGGGTTTAATTGTAATTAAGTGGGGACAGACACAAGCATACATGCACGCAGATGTGTGACAAGAGGGGGCAACAAATGCCACTCTGTCTCTGAATCCAGACTGTACTTTTTATAGGAGGAGACAAAAGCAGACCACTACTTTGTCAGCCAGTCACAGATATTAAGCTTGTGCACCCCACACTGCTGAGCAGTAATTGGGCAAGAAATCTCTTCCCCATTCACCCATATGTCTTAAAATAGGGTGGAATTACCTTAAGAAAAGAAGTATCCCAACTCTACCCCATTACATCCCCTTTGTATCTCCCGAACAGGATTGCTTTCTCCTCAGAAGAATAAATGAAGGAATTAGGTGACAGGAAAATTGGAAGTCCTTGCCTCTAAGCATTCAACAGAACATCAGTGAATAATAAGCAGGTCCCTTTCCCTTTCCAGAACAGCAGCTGTGGACACTGATAGACAGCAAGCTGATTGTGTCAACATATTCTGGGAAAATTTCCCAAATACTGGCCTGCTCTGGTGGTCTAGCAGTCAGAAAAAAAAAAAAACCCAACAAAACCCCAACAAAACAACAAACCAAGAAGAAATAAACATAACCCTTTTCAAAAATAGAGACAATGAGGGGAAGCAGGACTTCTTTTTTCTCCCCAAAAAGCACTATGAAATAGCCCTTCTGTTCATTTATCATAGCTACAAGCAGAGCTGCTTCCTAGAACGTCTCATCACCAGTTAGTACAGCATTTGTTGTAACAGCCAATTTCCACAGCAAGACAGTGTTACAAGAGCTGTTGAGACAGAGACACATATAAACACAAAAATACAAAGCACTCTGACTTGCTCATTACAGGAGGAAGCTGCAGCACAGGCAGCTGTCAGACGGTGACCAGTGTTCAGCTGCTCTTGTCCAAACCGCAAACTTGCATGACAAAGCACTCAGGAACCCTCTTTTGGGACAATTCCTGCTCGGAGCTGATGAGATGTCACCAATTCTGCAGCTACCCAGGGATTTTTCCAGAGAAGATGCAGACTTACATAAGTTTTAGGGCAGCAATTCCTTTTTGTCTTGCTATACAAATTTCCAATATCTAATGTAACCATAGTGTAATGTAAGAATGAATTACTTTCTCCCGTGGAACAAAAGGGATTGGTTCAAAAATCAATAGCCTGGATTGCTCTCTACACCTCTGCTTTTAAGAACAGTGTCACTCCCATTTCAGTGAGTATGCAAGATACATGCAAATATCTTCTGCTTTGTTCTCTTAAACCTGGTGATCTTTGCAGAAACAGAAGGGTGCGTGCTTCATTTCTTAGGGAAACAAGACCTACCTATTGTTTATTTCCAGGACTGAGAAAGAATTCGAGGAACTAATTCACAGAACAGAGCCATTACAGCTCTGACACTTCCATCCAAGACATGGAAGAGCATAACCTCTGACCATGCCTGAGGGCACAGCACAAAGGTACATGTAAGAGGTGGGACTTTTGACAAGAGAAGCCTAAAATTAACAGTTAGCTATTAGCCTTTATGTGTGCAGATGTTTATTTCCCAAGCAGGTTCAGATCCATGTAAAAAGAAAGATGTCTCTGTTCTCAGGAGGGTGGAAAAGAAAGGCTGAACAGTAGAGGAAAAAAGGCTGATGGCAAGGGATCTTGGGATGCTGCACAGCTGCTGCAACTTTCTTTTCCAGTGTGAAATGTCATGACACATGCAGGAGCCACATTCAGCCATCAATATTTATAAATCCCAGAAACTACCAACTTGCTCCTGAGAGCAGACTTTTATATACAGTACGACTGCAGCAGACTATAAGACAAGCTCGATACCAAACTAACGAGAAATGAGATGAAGTTAATACACTGTAAGCCTTGGCTAAATCTGTTTGTCCTATTTATTCATTGCCTTGTTGATCTTGAACCTCTAAATAAGAAATCTGGCCTGTTCATCACTATTGCTTATTTAATCCTCTGAACTCTATGAATAATGAGATAAAAATGTTTGTGCCCACTGTAGAAAGAAGAAATATAAATAGAGATGAAATATTCTGTCTAGAGCAGGCATTCGTAGAACAAATATCCTCACTTCTCCTCCATTAGCAAACGCAAAAAAAATTCCCTTTCTGAAAAATTGAAAGGACTGCAAATATCAATGCCAGCCAGCACCAAATTGATCATCATCCAGCTTGAGACAAAAAAATATTATCATTTACTTAAGAATACTTTGGTTGATGTGAGCTACTTGGCAACTCCCATAGCCAGGCCACGGCTTGGACAGTGAGATACTGATGTGGGATAGCATTTCCTTATTCAATATCTGCCATCTTCATGTGTACAGCTGAATTTATCCTTGTTAAAAATCTGCCTAGCAAGCCAACCCTTTAATGCCTGTTTCAAAAAGGGGAAACAAATGAAAAGTGATCAAGTGTCTTGCTGGTGTTGCAGGAAAAACAACTTCGCACAGGAAAGATGTTGAGGAAACTGCTCTTATTTCACTAGCTTACTAGGGGGAAAAATGAGATACATATATTTCAACTCAGTAGCTCTTTAGGTGAAAGTCTTAGGTGAAAATTTTCCAGGAGAGCACCTGGGCAGTAATGAAAATAGCAAAAATCTGGGCTTGAATGAATGATCCTTACAACTATAACACACTGTAAATGAAAGTCTAGCTAATGCTATGTCCTGTCTACCCCTGGCTCCGTATACTTTTACATGGTGTGAAGTTTGGTCTGGAAAACTCACATTTACACATACTCTGAAACAGAGCCTGAAGAACTTAAAATATTTCATCTGGAAAGACTATAAACACTGTTGCTAGAGATTCCCAAAGTAAAGCAGCCTCAGGTTGACAAAAAAGTTTTGTTCTGCTTGAAAGGGAAGTCAATTCCAGTGGTCATCAGAGCACTTTTTTTCTTTGCTTGCAAAAATGTGTTGTTTCCCTCCAGTGAGGATCCAACACTCCTCACTGATGGCTAAAGTTTCAAAGAAAAGTTATCTTCTTGTTCTGGACTAAGAATAAGCTGCAGGAGAAACAGCTTTTTTCCTGTGAGAGAGGAGAGAATTGCTGTAAGGTTCTGAGGATCCTGGTGATGTATGTATCTGGAAAGTCTCCAACTGTGCTCCTCTTCAGCTTGTCCCACCTCATACATGGCTCAACAATTCACATAAGGCTGGCATCAAGTAAAATGGAGAAGTCTCTTGTGAGAAAAGGATTTGTGTGGGGGGAAGGGGGATTGGTGGAGGAGGGAAGACGTTCAAGGAAAAGGAAAGAGGTCAAATGACCAAATGATTCGGAAGATGTAGTCCTTTATCTCACTGAAAGGCAACACACAGTGGACACTGCAGAGCTTGCTAGGGCCCAGCCTTAGGCTCTTTTCAGCCCTGTGTTTTCCTAGCAAAGGGAGGAGTCCAGCAGATATTGCTGTATCTGACACTGATTAATACTGCTCTGCTGGGTGTGCCAATGGAACAACTCCCACATGGCTCAATTAATACATACGGGTGGCTCAATTCAGGCACTGCCCCCCTGTGGAAATTGAACCCCAGCCGTAAGCTTGCCCTGGGTGCTCAGGAGGGCCAGACAGATGCCAGACTAATCTGTAATGTGCTAACATACTGCTTAATTCTTTCCTCTAGCACCAGCTGGGAACCCTCCTGAATGCAGGGGCTCTTCAGCTGCATCTTTTGCAGTAGCTCCTCTATGTTTTTGTAGTGGGCATTCTCCTGTTTCTTGGGCTGAAGTGTCTCAATGTGCCATCAGAGAAAGGGGCTGCCCTGCAGTTCTCTCCAGCCCAATCAAACTAGCACAAATGCCAAAGTAGGAGAACATTTTGTATGCTGAGATACTCAAACGAGACAGTGGTCTGAAGATTGAGCTACTTACCTAATCTGCCTTCCTGAGATGGGTCATCTTGCACTGAGGAACAAAGTCTGCTTTTTCTTTTCTTAGTGCATCAGGGCATTTTCCTTTTCAAGTAGTCTCTGTACTTTCTCTTCTTGGACACATGCATGTGCTTCCCACCTCTCTGAAAGGAAGGGCTGCAACAGAAGAAAGGTTGCAATCATTAAAATCCCATCTGCAAAGAGTGCAACACCCAGTACCATCCTGTGCAAGCCCAGCAGGTAGAAATGAGACTGTCTGTTATGAAGTCACTGAGTGTGTTTGAGTCCTATTCCATTCAGATTGCTGATAAAAGCAAACCCAGGTGGGATCAGGCTGTCAAAGAAAAAGGCCAGTCTTTTAACTTGGATATTTAAACCAGATTTAAAATAAACATGCAGCCTGGCTCAATTCTTTCAGAAGACAGATGAGGGTAGGACAATGAATAACTGACTTTTTCTCCCTTTACCTGGCATTAAACTATGCGACACAGGAAACAGTCAGAGGACTAAGCAGATTTGAAGCCTGGAGCAGACTGGATTCAGAAGAACCAGAATGCTTTGGGACTGAATACTCTTTATAAGTCCAGTCACCTTAGTCAGAGAGAAAAGGAAGGGGACACTCTATATCCTACAGTCAAGTTCAAGTGGTTTTTCTGTGTTTCAGTCTGCAGCCAAAGATCAAGGAGCTGGATGGATCTCCTAAGGAGCTGCATGTTAAGGATTGTGCCTAGTGCCAGAGGCTCTGAGAACCTCCACACTGAGACTGTTGGCTTCTCTGCAGCTGGAAGTGCTGAACCTCACGTGACAAAAAGCTAGGCAATACTGAAGCAATTAAACAAGCTTCCCAAGGGAGAAGCCTTTCAAAGAGGCATCCTCTCGGTCACCCCAGGTCTTCCCCCATCTCTTGGCACCCCACAGAATTTTTTTGTGCTCTACCCCAGAACTTTCTCTTGCAGCCAAAACATGTTGCACAGGCAGGTGGCAAACAAAAGTATCCATCCCATTGGTATACAGGCAGATCAGGAGGGTCCTCTTCCATAAAAATATAATGACCTCAAAAGGAAATGAGGTGTTTTTTACTACCTGCCTTAAACACCACCGGAGTGTGCAATGAAACCAGCCTCAAGTCCAGAGCTGACACTTCTGAATGCTAACCAAACAACCAGCAGCACTCCGACTAGTCAATAAAAAGCATTACTAAGAGTTGCTTTTCTCCTCTAAGCCAAGTGGAAAAAAGCGGTGCCACAGAGTTGCTGATGATATATTTAGCAGTGTTTATCACAATAAACACAATCCTTTCCCGATTAAGAAACACAGTCCCCAGCGAGGCTCAGCACAGATCTCGTGGAGCCACACTGTGCATTGGTATGAGCCAAGTGCTGGTCAGGTGTCATATCAAGCCAACTGCTACACCCAGCAGTGTCTCAGTGCCCCTAACCAAAATTCCAGCATTAAACTAATTAGCAGTATGCTCTTGCATTTATACATCCCCTGCAACCAGCAGGATAAAAGATAAATAAGTTGTTAGCCTCTCCTAAAGGCTTCCAGACTATTTATTTATAGACTCATTTATAGGTGCCCTTCACAGAAGCATCTGACCTTTTCATAATGATTACTGAACCTCTCCCATAAAGTCTGTGCATAATGAGACAGCATTATAGTGCCCATTTTAAAGAGATGAGAACATGGACTGAAAGCAAGTAAATGAAATGATTTGGTTGTGGATGCAAGCTGTTCCACAGGCATATGCCAAACAAAGACACTATTGCTCTACCACATCTCCTTTAAAAGCCACTCAGACTGGTCAGGCAATGCTGGAAGAATTTTGTAAGGCTATAACAGCTACAGATCAGCCTCGGACCCAACAAAGGCAGTAATAAGATGCTCACAAAAAATCCATCCCCTCAAGCACCAGCAGCACCTTCTGATTACCGTTCCTCTTTGTGGAATGGACCCAGGAGTGACAAAACCACACTTTTGAGGCTGCCTTTCCTTGCAGTCTCCTAAGTTGCTCTTGGTGCACCTCTCAGGGTGGGCCAAGGTTTTCCCTGCCTGGAAATCAAGGCACGTTGGAGAGTCAGATCAAAGCTTCATTTCAGCCCTTCAAACAAACCCATCACTCACAATATTTACCCTTCATTTGCCATCAGTGAAACAGAGGTTTCTGTACTTACATTTGCCGTAAGTAATAACTGCAAGCTTGATTCCTTTCTGCACCACCTTTCTGGAAAATTTTCAGGTTTTTTCCGCAGGTAAAGATGCTATCTCATCACCAAGAAAATGCAAAGAAGGTAACGCTAGAGCTGCATCTGGGTGACAAATTGAACCTCCCTATTTCTAGAGGATAACTGGTTGGAAACCTTCATCCCAGAGCACTGAGAATCACCAAATGAAACAAAAGATGTGGGAAAACTCACTGACTTTCATTATCACAAATGAAGGAGACAATTAAGATCAACTGCAAATTAAGCATTGTCGTGTCCTAACTTTGTGCTTTTTGCCACAGAAGCAGCTGTCATCTCTGCTAAAAATTTTGCAGGAAATAGAAGAAACATAAGGACCACCCTAAAAATTCCTTCCAGCTTGATGTTTGTGCCAGAGTATTTTCTGTCCAAATTCAGATTAAAAAAAAAGAAAATGCAAACAAGCCTTAAACTTTCTCCACTGATAAGAAACAGAAGCACAGGCATAACATGTTTCTCCCCTGAAGGTAATTTGTTAACAAGCCCATGGAAATGTCCTCAATACTACTCTTGCCCAATGTTGAAGGGATGCACTCCTGAGGAACATATTTTTCTCTTGAGCTGTGCTGTCAACAACCTCTTTTCCTATATACAGGATCATGAAATAGTGGAAATGGGTAAATCTGGCCCATTTCTTTTTACGCCAAAACAGCTTCCAGAAGAGCATGAAATATCCTCTCACCTCTCATGTCCCAGAGTGCCACGTTTAAGGCATCCAGGAATTAAGCAGCAATGATGTCACAGATAGCAAAGAATAACACAGCAGACAGCTTGAGGGCACTTTATGAAGGATTTCAAGACCTCACAGGAAGCCATTGCTCTGTCCCCATATAGTGTGTACATGTTATTAATAGATATTTATCTTCCACAGGAAACAAGAAGAAGAATAAGTGTACAGTCAAAGAAACTGAGAGGATAATTACTTCAAAAGTATAACTAGGTGATCACAAGCTGTTTTGAAAGGATGCCTTCTGTGATATGCTATACTTTTCCTAAAAATGCCAGGCCCTCTCAGGTGTCCCATACAGTCAACATGGCAAATTCATGGTGATGTTGACTGAAACTAGAGTCAGGGGTAAGAAGATAAGAGTGAGTTCTGCAAGTGCCCATTTTTTTAAGGCATATTTGAGGAGTCAAGGATTTTCAATTTTGAGATAAATTATATGTTTAAAACTAAAAAAATTAAGTTATTTAGGTCAAATAAAGTTCTTTCAACACCCTGGGGTTGTCTTTTCTTTCAATAACAACCACCAGAGGTTTTGATTACCTTGTTTCCTGTTTTTGTCCTGTAAACCAAAAGGAAAAAACAAGCAAACCAAACCATGTTATTCATACCGTTTTGTTCTACATTAAGGTTTTGTACTAATGACACTTAAGAGCTGGGATTTCCATCCCAAATGGTTAATGACCTGATTTTATACTGTAGTATTCTATATGAAACAACTCCCAAGGGCATTACCATGCACATAAATCCAGACATCTGTACCACATTAACTAAACCAAATTCTCAAGTAGCTGCTCAAAAGCTATGTACAGGACCCAGCCCTCACCTTACATTGCAGCCTGGCTTCAGTGAGAGAAACAGCACCATGATGTTGTGTTACATTATATGGTCTATAAAGTATTTGGTTTTATTGCTTTCCTCTTTTTTTTTTTTTGATACCTTGAAGAACGATAAGGGTAAGAGAGGGACGCATACAAAGCAGTTTTATTGTCTGTGCCCTCACTGGGTTACACGAAGATTCAGTGCTTGCTTTCAGCTTTATTATTATTATTATTATTATTATTATTTTAAATAAGAAAAACCTTGCAGGAGACATGGAAACTGTCAGGATTATTTGTTCAACTGACATGATGCCTCTTAGGCTGGTTTCTGGTTTTAAGCTATCATTTTGGCAAATAAAGATTAGACTATTTCCAGACAACAGTGGATGTGCTAAGCCACCTTGTAGTGCCTTCAGAAATGGAGGAACAAATGAAGGAAGAAAATATCTTTGCTATCTAGACCTGATCACAAGTGTACCCTTTGCCAGGATACTTAGTGAATATTTTGCTGCTTTGTGCTTTTTGCAGCTTGTGGAAAGACTCTACAAGCACAAGAGATTGTGCTGTAACAAGCAATATTATAACCAAAAGGCAGAGAGGCCTTGCAGGGAGGTGTTTAAGAGGTGTCTGGATCTGGCACTGAGTGATGTGGTTCAGTGGTTTAAGGGCTACAGTGGCAGTGCTGGGGGCACAGTTGGACTTGATCTTAAAGGTCTCTTCCAACCTTGATATGTCCTGGGGGGCACCAGGCACAGCATCGTCAGCTGGGCAAGGGAGAGGACTGTCCTGCTCTGCACTGGGGCAGCCTCACCTCGAGTGCTGGGGGCAGGTCTGGGTGCTACAGTGCAAGAAAGATATTGAGCTATCAGACAGTATCCAAAGGAGGGGAAAAAAGATGATGAAAGGCCTGAGGGTGACAAGGATTGGCTGAGGTCAGTGGTTTGTTCAGCCTGGAGAAGAGGAGATTGAGGGGAGACCTCACTGCAGTCACAACTTCCTTGTGAGGGGAAGAGGAGGGGCAGACACTCATCTCTTCTCTGTGGTGACAGTGACAGGACCCAAGGGAATGGCCTGAAGGTGTGTCTGGGGAGGTTTAGGTTTGATATTAGGAAAAGGTTCTTCACCCAGAGGGTGGCTGAACACTGGAACAGTCCACAGGGAAGTGCTCACAGCACCAAGCCTGACAGAGTTCAAGAAGCCTTTGGACAATGGTCTCAGGTACATGGTGTGATTCCTGGGTTGTCCTGTGCAGGGCTAGGAGTTGGAATTTGATTACCCTACTGGGTCCCTTTCAACTCAAATATTCTCTGATTTTGTGATTAAAATCTTAAAAATACTTTTGGTGGGTCTTAGAGGGTACTTATTCAGCAAAGAAAGACTTTTCATACTTCCAAATGTTGCTTTTTTTCATTTACCTTGAAGAGCCAGCGTTTTGCTCCAAATGATATGAGAGCCTGCCTGTGGAGGAAAGTGGTGAGGAAAAAGGATGAACCAAAGCAAACCCAGCCTTTCTCTACTTCCTGGATTCCCAGTAGATGCCATTAAACAGCAATAGCTGGTATCCTGAGTCAAGTAAGTGCAGGCTAAATCTTTACTGAGAAGGGCTGACCTGAGCTGCTGTCACACAGCAGCAGTGCAAAGAGCCCATCTGGAGGTGGACATGTTTATGACCTGAGCTTGCATCACATTGCTAAATTCTACAACCATGCCCTTACCTCTGTTTCAGCCAGCAACACACAGAGGTGCCAAGTCACATTTGCCTTTCCTTTGAGAGATGTTCTGCTCTTTTTCTCTGAGGTCCTAGCTGTAAGACACCTGGGCTCTCCAGGGAAATATGGACCTGCGTTGCACAAAAAATTAGGCTGAAGACGGGTGATGGCGCAGTGTAAGACACACACCTCTTGTGTTCAATGCACAGCACTTAAAGGGGATGAGGAAAGCTTTAGTTGGGGTCCCACAGCTCAGCATCACCCCTCCAACCAAGGCTTGACAAACTGCAGTACTAATTACCCTTGCTAAAAGGTTGGGTGAAGAGTTCCAGCTTCTACTGAAGGGCTGCTAAGTTTATTCTCAAGTTTTAAGCAGCATTTAAGTGGTCAAAAAGGTTTGTTCTAGACCCAATATTTCACCTGCACCAGAGCAATACAGTATTTCTTGCTTATATGAGCATTTCAGTGTGATTGACTTTGGGTTACAGGGAGCTGAAGTCATGTCAGACCTGTTTCATTCTGACATTTATTTGTGCAATGAAATCCAAGGATCTTTCCTTTTCTCTTTTTTTTTCCCTATGTGCTTCACTCAGTACTCTCTCTGTGACACTGAAATCCATCACACTGCTAGCCCTGGTGTACCCATTAGATTGTATGTGCCAACTATGCTAGAGCTCTGTGATGGAGGAAAGACAGCAGTGAGAAAAAAAAATATATGTGGCCTGAGGAAGTAAATTTTAATTTCTTCCCAATCTTTCTCTGATTTAGGGTAAGATTCTCTCACCCTTAATCATGCTGTGATACACTAACCTCCCTCTCAAGGAGGAGGCAATGAATAAATGCCATGCAGCCAGAGGCACTTTTCCTCCCATTCATTCAAGCACTGCACAAGATGCCCAAAGCAGCCCTTCATAGCATTAACCTGCCCAATGGAGAGACATGTCCACAAAAAGAGCCATTTCCTCAATTAAAGAAAATTAGAGGGACAATTAGAGAGAAGAGTCTCTTTCCCACTCCTGATTACTGACAGACACACAAAGCCACACAGCCCCAGGGTCTGGAATGGAAGCCAAGTAGTCCTCTAACATTCCCCGTGCAAGCTCCTGCATCACTTTTTACTGTGCCCCTCCAAGCTCCCCCTCCAGAAGTGGGTTGAAATGGAGTCCTTATGGCTGATGCCTGTAATTTCAGAGCCCTGCTGCAACTGCTGATGAGTAACCAGCAGAATGAGCCTTCTGTGGGTGTGAAGGAGAAAGCTCACATGGAGGACGATGCAGAAGGGACTCCCCATCGCTACCTGTGTGCTGCTGGAGACAGAACAAACATCATTCCCCACTGTTGCAAGTCCTGTTAGTTTTCAGCATTTTCTTTGCCTGCTTACCAAGTGCCACAGAGGATGGCAATCCATACAGGCAGTGTTTGAGTGTAGGGTGGCAAGCCAGCCTTGCCAAGGCTGTGTGCTCTCAAATGTGCAGCAACATGGAGGTAGGAGGAGCATTTAGGGGCAGATATGCAATGATGGCTCACTTAAGCTGTGTGAGGCTAGAGGCTCTACTGCTAATTTATCCAAGGCCTTTCACACACAGCTCTAGGTGATTTGTGTTCAATTTGGCTTGAACTTCTTTCACAGGCAGTGGTCCAAAATAATAGCAAGCTGAAATAGCTGAGGGCAAGTGCTCATTTCCACTGCCTCTGGTGGATGGGAGCACCATTAGCATTCCTGGGTTCAGCCTACTGCAAACACACATGGTTTTTGTCAGATGACGCTGGGTAGCTGTGTGCTCCAACAGAGTTCAGCTCTGCTGTTCCCAGTTTGAGACAACTAATCCTAGTGACACCCAATTCTCCACCCCCCTCAGGGCTGCAAGAAAGTCAGGCCATGATGGGGTAAGATGCAACACTGTTTTAACCAGAATACAGATGCTCAAGCTTGTCTTTAGTCGCCATTGAATGAAGGGTCTCTTCAGTGCCCAGGGACATCTGCTGTCCACCTGAGTCATGGTGCTTGAATTCTGGCAGAATCAGCAGAGACAAAGATGACAAAATACAGAGCAGGGTGGGGGAAGGAAAGGAACAGTCTCAGGCAAGAGTTAAATGGAGTGAGAAGGCTGAAAACAGATAAATGAGTCCTATCTGGAATAACAAAGTAATGGGGAGGAAGGGAGGGGAGAAAAAATACAAAGTGAGCAGCAACGGGATTCACAGAAAAAGAAGTAGAAGGTGGTTAGGAGGCAGTGGAACAGCTAAGACATATGCAGAAAGAAACAAAGGAAGAGAAAATGTAGAAAAAATTTAGAAAAATTCTGTAACCCCAGCTTTGCATTTAGGCTGTTATTTGAAATTAAACACAAAAAGTCACAGAAATGACAGGGCACGTTCAAAATACTCTGTATGAACATCTCTCACTCCAGGCAAAGCATACCTATTTGTTCTTGTCTGCTACCGCTAAGAATGAGTTGCACTGTGCGCAGATTTCTGGGCCAGGCAGCTGGATCTCTTTGCAGCTCGTGCAGCAGTGGTCTTTCTAGGTAACAAAGCCAGATGATATCACCCTCCTTTTCAAGCAACTACTGCTCTTATCTACCAAGGCAGGGTTGCAAACACCATCCCCACCTTCCCAACCAGCTTTTATTGACCTTGTCCCATTTGCAAAGTTTACCCTGAAAAAAAGACTAAGATGTGATGGAGAGTGACCAAAAGGCAGTTTTCGAGCCCTATTTTATTACAGATCTCCTCTGATGGAGATCTTCCATGATGAAGCAGCTCTTCCCTCAGCTGTGGTGTTTATAGAACTGCTCTTTCTTGTGCAATCCCTGCTCGTCTTTCCCTGAACTTAAGTACCATCTTTCTTCACTGACAGACTCTCTCCTATACTTGGATAGACAAAACTTGTAAGAATTGACATACTTGTCAGATTTGTTCAGGTTAAGAATGACTGGGAAGGCAAAAAAAAACCCAGAAGAGGATTACTACATACACCCTATTTCCTTTGGAAACCAAGCTAAAAGCATTATAGATAGGCTTAGAAAACAGTTACACCCATTAATCTTTGATTGACCTTCCTGATGCTATCAAAACTGAGAGCAGTGAACCGTGCGTTTTCCACTTGATTTGTTGTGTTCTTGTTCAGTAGGTTAAAATCTAGGACATGTCTTGAAAGACAACTGTTTGACTGGGGCAGCCAGAAACCCATCTGCTTGATGATGCTATTCCATACTACCTGTTATATTTCCTAAAGCACTTACCCTCTCCCAGTGGCAGAGGGGCTGCCAGCTCCGAGGGTCACAGCTTAGTGACACAAGTCTGACTCACAGAACAGGAGCTGTCACTACTGCAAACCAAATTCAGGGCTCCAGTGGCATCTCATGTCATTAGTAGGGCTAATGAGGATTTGTCTGAGTCAGGTTCAGAAAGTCAGGGAAGAGTTTAAGGCACTTTCAGACGTTAAGTGCTTCTTGCATCTCACCAAATTTCTGCATGTATGATAATTCTAACCTCTGAAACAACAGACTGTAAATACAAGAATCCAGGGATAGACAGAAGGGCTGGAGCTGCACAAGTCAAATACTCCATGCCAGACACCACTTCTGTGCTCAGGAGCCTGACAGTCAGCTACGCTACATCTGCTGATCAGCTGCAGCTTGCTGCTGCCTGTGCCAACAGAGCATTTCCCAAATTCTGCCATTAGCACAACCCAGGAACTATGTCCAACAGGCAGTTTCCATGTGGGCATGCAGCTCAGCTGAAGGAGTTTAACAGTGTGGACAAGGTCAAGTCCTGCCAGCTGGCCTGAGAACCAAAACCTGCTCTCTGCTACTGTTTAATCTATGAGCGCAGATGTTGCCCGCAGCTGATGGCAGCCCTGACAGTGCCCACTTCTTCACATGCCATCCACCACTTACTTTCTCCAACTTGAAACACTGAAAAGCTGTCCCATTCTTTAAGGATCACCATCCCATACTGTCCTACCCTTTTATCACATACATGAAGCTACCCCAAAACACACCTGTACCTGAAAAAGTAACCTCTACAGATGGTAGTTACCAATCCTTTCCCAGTTTCTCCAAGTAAGGTGGCTAATATTTTACAGAGATGCTGCTGCTTTGTCTGCTATCATGTTCTAGGTGCCTCTATATTGCTGAATTTTAATCTGTTTTGCACACATAGGAGAAGGTTTGCTGGTTTGTGGTTCAAAGGAGTAACTGGACAACCTGATATAGAGGCAGCCACCACTGGCTATTGCTTACAGAGAGCTCTAAGCAGTCATTAATCTTACCAAACAGAAAGTGAAATATTTTGATATGTTTCAGGAGAAATTCTCTGATGCACCCATAGGTGAATGCCTGATTTCATAGTTCATGCAAATGCATTACTTCATAGTTATTGCATTGTCACAGGTGATATATACCATTAAGATGTTTTCTCTTGGGTTTTTTTATAATCTCTCCTGAAAGCAAGTCATTATTCAATGAGAAGTAACATCACTGAAAATTTGTATTCCTGCATAGTTCCACCCTGTTGGCTGGCTTCACTTAGGTCTGAAAAAATGTAAGTTTTCTTATTGTCATGATGCTGCTGTACAATGTCACTTCACTGCAATCAGGGTGTTATTCTGGTGGGACCAATACGGGCTCTCACTCTCTTGACATCTGACTGCCTTTCTCAAAGGAGCTTAATTACTGATCTTTAGTACATCTGCAGCACGAACTGGCTAGATTCTGAAAACACCTCTCAATAGGAATTCCATCTTCCAGCTGAAGAATCCATGTGGCCCAAAAAACATGAGAAAAAGCAAATGTTAGGAGATGTGAGGGAGGACTTTGCAGTGTCCTATCTCTGGCTGAAGTCAAGTGACAATAGGTGTTGAGATTTCAACACTTTTAGACCTGGGAGTTCACTTTCCAGCTAGCTCTACTGCTTTTCAAAATTGGTCTTGTTTATCCTGGTGCTAACATGAGGTGTGAAAATGAGGTATGTATTTATCCAATCTCGGTGATCAGGCTTGTCAGCCTGCACTCCAGGACAATCCAGAAAACTTGTCAGGCTGCAAATCTGTCTTACTGACTTCTAATAGTAAGCTCTTCCCACAGTATTATAATACCAATTCAGCTATCAGAGAAAAAGCACATTTTCTGCGTCCTGAAAAACTGAAGGGTTCTTGGGTTTTGTCGTCCAAAGGGAAAAATAGACAGAATGCTGTTCAGGCTGACATTTAAACTGCCTTGCCAAAAAAATTCTGCAAGAGCAAATGTATAGAAACGGTACAGAAGAAAAGTGCTTCTGTTGGCTCTTCAGTCTGAGCCATGGCACTATTTCAAGGCTGATAGACCACAGGAGAGCTAGATGCTCCTGGACAGTTTTGGCATTAAAGATGTGGCTAAGATAAATAGCCAAGCCCTATAGAAGAGTGTTTTCACAGCTCACCCAGCCTGGCAGCTGGGCCGTGCTAAAACATCAAAGCATAAAAAATTGGCTCAAGCCACCTGCCCAATCCAAAATTCAAAGAGTGGAACCAACCTAGGCAATTAGGGAGAGGCTTATCACTAGGCAAAGGCTGTGTGCTGTATTCTTGCAGCAAAAAGAAAACCAGCTTTGTGAGTAGAGTATCTCTAACACTATTAATTCATGGAGGGAGGAAGCCTATGTAATCACCTTCATAAAGAAAGGCAGGTCTGAAGCACCGAGTGTCACATTTTTTCAGAGATTCAGCACACAGCAGTTGCCCTTGGTCTTAATGAGGTGAGGAAGATGGGATTTCTCTGGTGCTGTCACAAGGGCATGGATCACTGAGAATTCCTGTGGCCAAGCACAGTTTCTCTATTTGAGCATTTTTAAAGAATTTTGTCCCCTCACTATCCATCCTGCAAAACATATCAATGTTGCTGCTGAATTCATTTACATTCAAGATACTAAAAAGTTCAAAAGAGTCAATGTTAACACTTTGCAAAATTGAAACCCAATGTAAACAAGTAGATTCAAAATTCCTTTAGTCTGGGTATGGGGGAAAATGCAACATTTTTAAACCTGACCAAAAATTTGAATGCACATATGAGCTATGAAGCTCTTGACTAGTAGAGAGTGTAGGAGGTACCCAGAAGAAACAGAAGAGTGGGTAGGATGGATTCTCACTCTCCTAAACCACAGAGAGATCAAACAAAAAACAGGCCCAGAGAAGACAAATCTTGAAGGTCTGCTTGGAAGACTTTCACTGATCAGGGAAACACATGGATTAATGGTGTCTGTTCCTTTGTGTCTCATCCAGGCTATGACTGCGCAGCCCAGAAATGCCATGCTGACAAACTCCCAGGGCACTGAAGCTTTCTTCAGCTTCTGAAGTCAAAAATAGGGAAATATGCTATGCTAGGGCAGAGCAGTAGTCTAAGTAATACTAAAACAGCACACATCTTTAAAGGCTTTTTAATTTCAGTGGTATCTTTTGTATCCCAAGGAAAATATAAGCAACCTCATTCTCATCACTACTGCTTATGTAAACTGCTCTCTCCCTCCTTTCCTAGCCATTTGGAAAGCCTTTTTTTCTAGGTATTTTTTTCTTTTGTTTGGACGAGGCTGTAAGCCTAATGCAGGAAGGACAAGCTTCAGAGGGCAACCTGTGTCTCATTTCAAACAGCAGATGAGAGGGAAGAGCAGCTAGACTATAACAGAAGGCCATGAGGTTTCCACTCATTCACCAGGACACTCAGTGAAGGACCACCTTCCAAGAGGAAGAGCTCAGTATCCTCCTCTGCGCAGGAGTGCAGGTGGTGGCAGATGAGCCCTGTGCAGCCACAGTGATGCCTGTAGCCTGCAGCAAAGCAGAACCTCGTGAGTACATAGATCCATGTGCAATTTCTGCCTGGTTACTTCCATTGAGAACCTGATTCAACTGTATTTGGCACTGGCACAGCACTCCAAAAAGCTCTGGGTAGAGAGGAGGCACTGCCTAACTGGATGTGTTTTCATGTGCACTTTGCTTCATTTTATAAACCACCACTAATGTTGAAGCCCAGACACTGCACTTCAGCACATTTAAATCCTCCTGTGGGAAGGCCAGTGACAGAGCTGGTATATCACCTTCTTGCTAATGGACAAAATTCATCATCCAAAGTAATTTAAACAATTCAGGATGGTCAAGTTCATCATGACGACTGTGACTAAGACCCTGTCTGAGGCAATCACACTCAGAGCCTTTTTACATTTTTTGCTAAGGGAGAGGCAGAATGCCAGGATACAGGAAACCAGCTGCTCTGGAGTTCCTGTTTCTCTCTAAGGCTCAAGAATGAGGTCATGGTGTCTGATTAAGGCACTTCAGCAAGGTATCTGAGATGAAACTGGACAGGCAACGTCCAGTGTTCTCCAGCTTCAAAGTGTGTGTTCATCAGCCTGCAGCAATCCCTAGAAAGAATCTGGAACTTGTATGGCCAATGACAGTTCTTACACTGACCTTCTCATTGCTGCAGCTGTGGCTCTGCTTTTGTGTAGGTCACTGGAGTCCAGCCCTACAGTCACAGAGAGCAAAGGGATCACAGAGCAATAATTATTTAGTCTCCATCAACCAGTAACATCAGGCAACATGCTGGACACTGATAAGCATAGTTGCAGTTTATCTCTGGTTGAGCAGGATATAGATCCTTCAGGCTTTTTTCTCCTCTTGTACACCCCCTCCAAAACCAGAGAACCACTCATGGTCAGCACCGTTTAAAGTGATGGGAATCAGCTCCCTTAGCTGCAGCTGTTCTTATTTTCTGTCTCCTCATGTGTTTTCTTTTTCTAAAAGGACAGGTAATTACTCAGGACCCAGAAATCTATGTCAAAACAATCAGTAGTGACATCTTGTTGACTCCAGAGAAACTGCAGCAGAAATTAGTCTGACTTCACTATTCTCCTTTTCTTTGTAACAAATGGAACAACCTACGGAGGCCCCGACTGTAGGCAGCACCAAGCAAGAGCCTGCTCCAGGCACTCCTGTGGGGTTTGATCCCTCTGAGATGCCATTTTTCTCATGGGATTCTCCCTAGCGGTGTCTCCCTGCCTTTCTCCTCCTTCCCTGTCCACAGGCTGTCACAAGATCAAGGGTCACTGCTGAAATTAGGCTCAAGGAAAAAAAAAAAAAAACAAGAACAAGAAAAGTTCTCTTTCTGAACTTGGGAAAATACACATAGCTCCTCTTGCTGTCCACCCTATGTACAGAGGGCTGGGCAGGGATGTTAGCAGAGAGCTTTGACAGACAGGTAAATAGATCTTTATCCTTCCTCTAAATGCTGCTTCATTCTGAACCTTCTTCTTCCCCAAACTCTTTATAGTCTAACCAAAACCAGCCCATTACAAGAAAGGGAAGGACAGAAAAGGAATTGTAGTGGTAGATGTTAGTTTGGCAAATAAACCACCAAAAAAAGTGTGAAGAAAAATATTTTCTCCTGAAGCAGGGGGGCTTGTTCATCATTTACCTCATGTGTTTACCCTTGGGCTATCATTATATTAGCCACATTTCCTGACTGAGCTGGAGCACCTGGTAACTATAGTAACCACATTTTCATATCTGCCCATAAATTCCCTCAGTTCTAATTAGGACACCCATTTATAACAGCAATAACAACAGAAATTACAGCAGACTTAGCGCAGATGCAGTCACCTCTCTCTCCCTCCTGACACAGAAATGACCCCTATCTGAGTAGTTCTTATACCATAAGATGTCACTTATGGCACAAAGCCGACTTTCCTTGCCACTTCAGCCACTTTGTATCCATCTGCTATGCTGCCTGTAGCTTCTCACTTTCCAGGAAGCCTGTTCATCAGTCTTCCAGTTCAAACAAAAGCCAGTGAGCTTCACATCAGGCTGCCTAAACCTGTTTTTTCTTGATAGAAGAAAGAACTCACACACACAGCACTACTGCAGATTTTACAAACAGTGGGTGAATGCCATTACAAGCAGAAGGCCTAAGCAGTTCACTTTACAAATTTACCTATGCAATCCAGACAGTTTTGAAGAGAGGATAAACCATGTCATCCAAAACAAATGATAGGTAAATGATGAAGCAGCAATGTGCAAGAAATCAAGACCAAGTAATAAACAATTGCAAAGTTCAATGGCCCAGTGTATTTCACCACAAATTATTTCCTTCTCTATGAAACAATAAAGCTTAGTGAACAATTTGAAGCCTGCTGACATGATTTAAAAAGATGGATGGGCTGGTAGGTAGCCAAGAGTGTTCGCCTTATTGTTCACGGAGTCACTGCTCAGAAGTACATTTGTCTTGGAGTCTACGTGAATTATTGTCAAAAAAGTGACAAATCTCTTTCTCAATTTAGGCTATACCATGCAGGCCTTACATGGCTTTCTTTTGCTAGAAGAAAAAAGAATTTCAGCTGTGTACTGGCAAAGATAAGACAATAAAGTCCATCTCTGCACAGGTCAAGAGAGCAGCACTGCTTTGTCTTTAGAGTTGGTAAACTGGTTTCCATTAGAAATTTTTCTCTTGCTAGAAAAGCACATCACTTATTATAACTTATCCATGACTACCAATAAGAATATCTTCTCATGAACCTTTATCCACTTTTCCTCTACATTCCCTGGAGGCTGAGGGAACTGGGTAAGAAAGCATACTGGACCTTGGACTCCTTAGACTGTGGTTGCAAAAAGCAGATAGGGTTTGTTCATTGCATTCTATTTTATAGCTTAATCTGCTCTTTACACCAAGTAATAAGAGCTTTTGAAGTGAACAGTGTTGTGATGAGAAAATGTAAACTTTAGTGAATTGCCACAGGAAGATTCCAGTTATTTGCCAATTTAGTCATCAAGCACCATTCAGAAGTGTGGATAGAAAACGTGGTGATGATCAAATTCTAATATAAGCACAAAAATTGGTTTAAGATGCTGACAGATGCGAAGCACAGTAAAGTTCAATGCCATATATATGTTTTTTCACTTAATAAGTGAAAAACAATTTTGGTCACTGGCAGACTGGATTAATTTTTGACACCTCCCTCAGTTCATGAGATGCTGTTTGGGACTTGGGTGGAGAGTCCCCTGTTGCACATTGTGCCACTCATTACTGTACCCTCATTTCTCCATCAATTTCTTATTTATTCAGGCTGTAGTCTGTTAAAAGAGATGGGCATTTGCAGTATGCATGATGCATAATGAGGCTCCAGTCTCTGTGGAAGCCTCTAAAACTGCCCATCATACTTCTCTTACTGGCTCTTCCCATTTTCATCAAGAACACTCTCAAGCTGTCAAAATCTTTCCAAACGACCCCACAGTAACCACTGTAGCTCAGAGTACTTCTTGGCTTTTTAAATATTAAAAATAGAATGTGAAAATCATGTTTTATTTGATTTTCCTAGTTAAAGGAAAGCAAGTATTTGACGGAAAAATAATTGCCCTGAAAATAAGAAAAAAGAACTAATTAGAAATAAGATTAAATAAAATGTTTCAATGTGATCTCTTGAGCTAGTTTCTTTTCAAAGACATGCTTTACCTGGCATAATGTGTGGTTTGTGAGACCCCCATGTAAGGTTAAGTACTCCTTGGTAGTTGCCTGGAAACGATGACAATGACAATTTGTTCTCATTAGGGACAAATAATGCAGAAAGGCTGTTACAATTGTACTTATGAACATTTAAATAAATTAATTTGTTTTTTCTGTCTAAAGATGTAAGTTCTGAAGTCTTACCAGAAGTGTTGCCAGCAAAATAGATTCCAACTTAAATGGATGAGTATGCACATATATTCACTTGAAATTACCACTGTTATTAACTAGTGCTGAATTACCACTATTATTATTATTATTACTAATACTCTTATTACTATTATTAACTAGTGCTGAGAAGAATACAATCATCTTGGCTTCGGACTGTTTTTGTGGGTTTTTTTCTGGGTCTGTACACTACTTTTAGAAAAGGTCCTCTGAAAAGTAGGAGAGGAGCTTTCAAAGCTGCTGCTTGGAAAATTGCCAAGAAGAACAGAAACCTTCCCAAAACCAGCTACCACCCTGGGAACTGGGAAATTTTTTTTAGGAAGGAAAGCCCACAAGGTTAGTTCTTGCTTCTCAGTTCATCGAAACCCACTACTGCTCTGGGCTCACCTGGAGACACTCTTTGGGGTTTCAGGTTCACAGCTATCCAGACAGGACAAGGCCAATCTGCACAAATTTTACAGTTTAGGTGGTCTGGGGGGCCACCATGTACCCTTTAACTCTGTCAATTAACAAAGATGAGGCCCCTGGCCAGTTCCCTCTCCTTTTCATCAAGGCTTTCCTTGATAGCCAGGAGATGCTGTGGTCAGTCATGGAAAGCACAGACCAGCCAAAGCACCTTCTTTACAGAAATCAATGACAATGTGAAGCATCACAGCTGCAGTTAGAAGAGCTTCAACTAGTTCACACTGCTGGTAAGTGAAATGAAAAAACAATACGTTTAGGGCTGGGAGGAGAACATCTTTTCTTAAAGTATTCCAGCCAAATATTTTGTCATGGGGATGGAGCAAGTGGAGAGTTGAACATACTTGTGACATTTAAGTGCCACAGTTGGCGATCCTGTATGCTCATTCCACATTTTATCTGCAGCTTGCCTGTTACATCGTATTTGGCTTGGATTAATAGAATTGATTTTGAATTGATCTGATGGAGGGGAGTTCTGCGGTGCTACAGGTAGCAGACATTTTATTGTGACCAGAGGCAGGAAAAAATCAAGAAATCTACAGACTTTCACTGGAAGGCATTGTTATATTTAGTACCAATACTAAATTTAACACTGTATTTAGCAAAGTCCATTCCGTCACATTAAATTTTCTTCCTTTTTTTACAAGAGAGATACAACAGATTGGGATGAGCAATTAAGAAAGAATAAGAGGGGGAAGCATCAGATCATCTTGGGTGAACTTTTGAGATTCTTTTGTTTTGTTGATCTTTTCTAAGGGAAGACCACACAAAAGATGATCAACAGCAGGGAACCATCTTCCTGGTTGGACAGAGTTGCATGAAGCTGCCATGAATACAGGTTAGTAACCTGTATTCCTGCAAAAAGGGAGGATTTATCCATTTTGTTGCCTAAAGCAGGATAAACTCCACTTTTTGGAGAAGCTTACAAACAGCTGGATTAGCCAGTCAGCCGGAGAGGTATGGTCAGGCAAGAAGTAGATTTTGTAAACAACGAAAGAAGTTTGCCATCTGGCAATGCTGGGCATAAGAGATGAAGGCAAACTCCATTCTGCTTAGAGAAATGAAGACAAAGGCCATGCCAGACATGAAGGATGCAGGCAAAATAACCACTGGTGAGAACACTTTCCACAGAGTTGTTTGTCTTCTCCACCACTGCAAAATCAGTTTAGAATTGAATAAATAGAAATTGCTAAAAGAGAGTATGCAAGGTATCTCCCCAGAAGCTTTATGTTTCCAAAAAGCACAGGGCATGAGGGGAAATCTTTGGAACAAAACGTAGTTTATCTTGATTAATAATGACTGTCCAATAGCTAAAATTTTTGCTCCAGCTCAGATATTCTCTTGAAGACGACTGCAGAATCAAAGCTGAATCAGAGATTTACATACAAAAACTTTGTGGGAATAAACCACAATGTGCAGCAAACTGGCTCATGTCTGTGGCTGGAACAAACACCAGTCAGCACAGAAAGCTTGGATTAGGAACAGAAAATAACATTAGCTGTAAATTTATCTCCTTTCTCTCAGTTAACATTGGAAATCAGAATATATTTTCAAGCCCAATTCCATGCATGCTTGTCAGATGGCAATAAGGAAGATTTTTCACACAATGTAGAATTGGAGGCATTTTCAAAGTAGTCATTTGCTACTCACAATGTGTTACATTGAAGTTGCATCTGTCTTACATATCTGTATCTCTCCTCTCCTACTGGAAGACTGAAATTTTCTGCACAGAGGAATAGTAAGAAATGAATAAACAACATGTTCCCATGACAGTAACCCCTCCTTATCAAGTACTTCTATTCCTACAGTTGTAATGGTAGTTTAGTATTATAAATTCTAGGCTCTTGCAGAGACTTGGCACAAAGTGCCACTAAGATTTGAATCTGCATCATCTCACACTTGACTCACTGCCAAAAGCAAAATTTTTACCTGTGGCAAATAAAAAGCAGCCTCAGGTTTAGGCAAAAGGAGCTGCAACAGAACTGCAGTGAGAATATGCAAATGCCTTTTTGCAGCATTTTACCCACTCCAGTGAGAATGCTTCAGTGCCTTGTGCAAGACAAACAAACCAACCCACTCAAAGAAAAGAGCTCCTTTGCCAGTTTGAAAGGTGCTCTAGTTATATATGAAAATTGTAGGGTTGACTGAAGAAAAAAAATTGAAAGATGACACATCCATTATTCTGTTAAATCCATTTTATGGCCTGGTCTTAATTCTGATTCATCCTGCCCAGGGACAAGTGTGGCTACAGCAATGAGTGCTTTTAGTCATCACTGCCTGCAATCCTTTTCTTTACACACGTTAAAAGCAGGCTTTTACAGGAGTAACTAACACACAGCCCTTTCCTTAGATACAAAATCGTAAGGCAGATGGATGGACATATGTACAACTGCCACTAACTGCTAATGGAGCCATTTGCACTCAACAACATGACACCAGCTTGGGATATTTTCTGGAAGAATTTATTTTTATAAATAAAACCTTGGCATCCTGAGACTGATATAATCCTGCTTTCATGCAACCTGTGTGAGACATTTAAAGGGACACTGGCACTCTCCTTTCATCCCTTTCTGCTGAAGTTTCAGTAATACTGTTTCATCAAAAGCCCCATTATATTGGCCCAGAAATTAACTGTATGACTCTGAACTTCAAAACCCAGTTTCTTTTAACTTTTGTTTGTTTGGTTGGGGTTTTTTTTTGTTTAAATACAGAAGAACAGAATCCCGATGGAGGTATTTAGGTTTTACTCAAGAAAGTCCCTACACTGGCCAAAATCAAATTGAAATGGAAGAAGAGTAAATGAGCAAATACAATGAAAGACTACAGCATTAGAAGTCTTCTTCCAAATTATGTGTCTCCATATCATGAATGGAAATGAGTACATACCCATTCATGTGTTTTTTCCATCGCTATGGACATCGGAGTTTTCCATATGCAGAAGGACTATAGATTCAGAGCTTCAGTAACAGGATCTGAGCCTCCATTAGGGAAAGGAAGATGGGTTCCCGCTGGAGTTCTTCTATAACCAAACTAGGTAGGTGGTGAAGTGATGCTGCAAGAATGCAAACAGGGTGATCTCTCATTCAGGGCATTCAACTGGCATCTAGTTTCTGGTTTTAGGTGACATTGATGAGCTCTTTCCCAAGGGGTTACCTGTAACAAACATCTCTGTTAAGGCTGTCAATGCATTAACAATCTTAGGAGTTGTCTTTGCCTTTTGCATGTAAAGCCTTCCCTTTAACAGGATTATTAAATCATTGCATACTGTTCATATATTCGTTCAAAAGCTAACAGCTCTTTTCCAGGCTCCCATGTAAACATTTACAGCTAGGTTTAAAGGGAGTTTATTTTTAAAAGTCATTCTGTCATAAATATTTAGAGTTTTTTCAACATTTACCTAGCAGCATTAATAAATAAGTTAAATCACCTTCCCCCACAAAAAGAGTTGATATATCAAACTTACAGTAGAGCTTTAGCTTATTTTTTCAATCCTTGGCTTTTTTAACAGATTGTTTACTTCTCCCAGGTGAAGCCAATATATAACTATAGTGGGAAAAAGCACACTAGGAGAGGACTCTTTCAGCCATTAGGACTTTTTCACTGGCAACTCTCCCTGTGTTTTCACCTGTGAATTGTCTAAGGTAATGGCCAATCTCAAACCATGGGCTGAAGTAACAATTTCATGATAAAACTAATCTTTCCAATAAACACCTGTCTGAAACACTCTACTTTTCATTCTCAAAGAGCCAGAAGGATTATGACAGTGATTTGGATATCTATTTTCCTAAAATTGTCCTCCAAGTTTTCCTTATTCTAATGTAATGCCCAGAGTCCTTAGCAAATCCAAATTGTATCTAGAAGGGGAGAAAAAAGCCATGGCAAAAACAAATGTAACCTTAGAAAACACTGATGTAAGTCGTTTCATTTCTTGTATGAAAAACCACTTGAAAACTAATCTACTGCACATTCCTTCCTTTCAGAAGATGTGAATTGATCTTTCAATTTGAATACCTGTCAAAGTACAGTCACTATAATGCTGATAAGTCAGCCCATCAGCTGATAACGTCTGATATACTGCAAAATCACACATAACTCCACAAAAACGTCTTGGCCAGTTTACTCCAAACCAGTGTGGGGGGAGTTCCCTCTTGGAGAATTTGGCAACAGCGTGAGTGAGGAGTGCCTTTCTCCCACCAGCACCTCCCAAAGTGTTATGTGAATACATCAGAAGTAAAGGTGATTAAATTAGGTGATGGTAATTTCCAACACAGTGTTTGTTCCTTCCTTCCACAAACTTTCACCATGCTCCTTCCATACAGGGAGGATATTACCAGCAACTCTGGACATAAGGATGGGTAAATTTGCTAAAAAGCATTTAAGAAGTCACAGCCAGTGTTACTGAGACATTCTGGATAAGGTCATGATGGTGCTGCTATGCAGAGACCCACATCAAATACAATAATATTTAATATCCACTAGGAAAAAACTGAGTGACACAATGGCTTACTTTACCAAAAAGGACTATTCAAAAAAGCCCCCTAAATACCCTCTTATTTCAACTATTTCATGCAAAAAGTCCATTCAAGGTTGTGGTTTATGCCAGTTTTGATAAAACACACACTATTGGGAAAAAAAGACTTTTGGGAAGGCACGGAAGTATTGGCTATCTGCTGCTCTTTTTGCTTGTTTCTAAACTTAAGGTTTAGTGCTCAACCTACTCTATAATAGTGTACATTTAATGTAAGCTTCTGGGGGATGTCACTTCCTAAATGGACTCTTTTTCAGAAAATACTGAACAAAAGCAAAATTGCCTTGGATTTTAACGGAGCTGGGAATTCACTCTGTGAGCAGCACTTTTCCCCTGACTTTACTTTTTGAAGTAATACGTCTTGAATAACCCTGGGGTGTGTGCTCCTTCCAGGAGTATTGGGAAAGGACAACATCTAGAAAGTGAGAGCAACTCATTTAATAAGTGTACAGATCTCTGTTGAATACTCAAGAGTGCCTACAGATCTAGTGAAACTTTCAGACCATCACAGCAAGGTGAGAAAAGTCCCAAAAATTCATTTTCCAGATTTGATACCCTATTTCTCATTTGCCTTTTATTCAGGAGCTACCATTTCCCTCACAAGTGCATAATTTTTTCCACAAGCACTTGCTACCTGTGAGAAATTACTTTTAGCCTATAAACTGTCACTAAACACTTAATCTCAATTATTTGTTATTTGAGTGCAACTGGTCTGCTTAATTACTTGCTTCTGTCTTTTTGTGCCCTCAACAGATGGCTGAGCGTACTCAAATCAAGAGAATAACCAAGTTGAAAAACAACAAAACCTTTTTTTTTTTTTGGCAAAGAAGGAGTGATGGCATGCTTAAAATCAGCACTATTTAAATATTTGTGAGCAGTGAGTGAGTTACACGCTCACAAGACAGAATTTCGCATGAGCTCATCCTGGTCACAAAAGCAGCTTCTCTGTGTGCAAATCCTTTCTGTTGTGCTAAAGTTTTTCCTATTTCCCAATACTACCTGTGAATCCTGAACAGAAAGAGATGCCCAGCACGAAGCAAAGGGCAAGTTTTAGGGTGTCATTTCTCAGAGGGAGCTAGGCAAGTGTACAAAGCAACAGGTGGGTTCTTTTAAGCTTGAGGATGATAGAAGGAACAAAGGACAGGTCATACCCTGGAAGATTGAGCTTTCAGCCCTAAAAATCAAATCTCACTGGTGCTGTTTGGGCCTGAGTAGATGCTGCAGCTCTGGCTGTAGCTCAGGCATGACCAGCTCTGCAGGCACAGACTTGTGTTACCACACAGACACACTTCAGTGTAGCAGAGCTGTTTGAAAGGCATAACATTACTCATTTCTCATGAAAAAAATACCAAATTTTTCCTTCTGTTTCTATGAAATTTTTCTTGAGTGATATTTTGGGGTCTGAAGGTTACCTGAACACCAAATCTGTTCCCTTTGAAGAGGGAATAGGGGACACTTTCACAAGGGGTGGCTTTTCCTTTCCTAGAAATAATGAAGACCTCCTAAAAAGTATACAGAGTTTTGATCAGACTGACAAAAATCACACCATACAGGACAAAGCAAACATGCAAATTTTATTCTGGCTTTTAGAAAGAAACAAACAAAAAATAAAAACCTGTCCAAACCCAGGAGGAAAAAAACCAGATTAATAAATATCAGTGCTATTGCAATGAAGGGTTTTGTGTGGACAGGGTACCACTGCCGTGCAAGGCAGCTTTGGAAATTAAACCTTTAGCTCTCAGTTGAGTTAAATCCTGTCTCAAGTCAGTGAGGAATTCAACTATTCATGCAGACAGTTATTTCATGAGGGTTGTGTTCAGCCTGTGGGACTTTCCTCCCACTGCTCCTGTTGCTCTGCTCAGGCTCCCTGTCCTCATGCACTCACTCACAGAAGCGATGCAAAGTGGGTGTCACGTGCTCTGGTTAATTATATTCAGCAAATTTTTGTTACTTGGCACAAAAGTCTAGCTCTTAGCCTGGTATTCTTTAGACTTTCTGAGGTGCTCACTGTTTTTGCCAAATGCAGACACAATTTGTTCAAGGGACACCTTTCTCCACCCTTTCCCTCCTTGTCCTTTCTCAATCACACCAAAACTAACATTGTCTCTAAGCTTCTCTCTGCTTTCAAACACAGTTTCACACTTTCTGTCTCAATTCTTTTACATGCTTGTCAATCCCATTTGCTCCTCAGCGTGGATAAGACCAAACTGGCTTTGCTTAGAAACAACAGGCTTTTCTTGGAGTTATACTATTTCCTGAATATTGTTCAAATTTCCTGCAGAGTGAATTGACTGCAAAAGGCACACAGCTATTTTTAAATCATCTTCTTTTTTCTCCCACATCCTCATCTGCCCCAGATTAAAACTCAAAGGGATTTAGAACAGATGCTTCCAGCTCATCATCACAGCTCCTCATACATTAATACCTCAGGTCATCTCTATGAGGAGCTTGAAATGTTCCATGTTACGTGTACAAGTTCAACTTCAATCTCAAAAACTTCTCTTCCTGAAATTCTAAATATATTATCTCTGTTTCTCCTAAATCTAAAATTTCTGAGATGCAGAGCCTGAAACCTCCCGCTGGGAACAGAAGTCTTGAAGTTTTCTGAAAGAAACCAGGTCCTTAGAGAGTGGGATTCATCAAGCAGATCATTAGTGAGGGAGTCTGTAAGGCATTTGGTTCCTCTAGCCTCGTGAGAGCATGAGTGCAATGCAGGACTGGATGACATGGTTAGCATCCCTTTCAGTGAAGAAAACGTGTTACCTCTTCAGTACCTTAACAGGCTCCAAGTCACACCCAGAGATAAATCTCTGAATAAGCCCAAAGTCCAAAAAAACAGTCTCAACATGAAATTCCCACCAGCTGTGAACTTGAGACAGAATGTGTGTGCAGGTCTACGTGTACAGTGTACATGAGGATGGGTGTGCATGGCAGGCTGTGCACAGGAGTCGGAGTCAGGCAGTCCAGGGAGTCAGCCCAGCAAGATACTGAAGGGGATGAAGGTGTGGAAGAAAATATCCATGCAGTGAGTAGAAAAACGTAGGAACTGATTTCTCCCCACTTTTCCTATGTGTAAGTACTCAAAAATGGTACCAGCACCTGCCTGTGCTTACAGGCTTTTTGTCTCCGTTCTTCCAAAAGAAATAAACAAATTGTCTGCAACAACCCTGTTGACTGCTGAACCAAAATTCCATTTTCCCAACCGCTCTTCACTTCCTGTCAGTCCATTAACTCTTCCCAGGTATTAAAAAACCTGGCTAGAGCTGAGTTAGAGGGACTGGAGTAATGGACTTAGACAATGCTGTCTCTTGTTTGTCTTTACACTAAGCATCGTTAGCCAAGCTTTGAGAGAGAGTGGGCTTTGAGTTAATTATTGAACACAAACGATTCTTTCTGATACCAGAAAAAAAAAAAACAACCTAATTTGCATGGGAAAAGGTAAAGGGATTGTGAGCAAGGTGTATTTACAGCACCTTGTGTAAAAGTCAAGGAGAAAAGGCACAGCTGGCAGAGAAAAGGAGATGTGCTGCTGCTTTAACTTAAAAGAGACCAGAAGTTGTTAGTGTTAGTCCTTTTCCTGTACGACTTTTCTCACACTAACAGGACTCTGAGGTCACCCTGCAAGCAGTGTCTGCTGCCTTGTGAAGGCAATGGTCCCCCCTTGACCCTTTCCAGCTGCCCAGCACTGGCCAGCAGCTCTACAGCAGTACCCCAGCATTACCTGCTCTCCCTGAGGAATAAGAGCTTACTTGATAGCATCTCACAAATGGCAAATTAAAAGTGACCAGAACAATGTCCTATGTTATCAGGGAAATGACATTTGTGGCCCTCTTTCCTGCATATATAAAGAAGATATTAATAAGAACAGGGCAGAGACTGATGTAATGCAGCAGAGATCCACTAAAATCAGTGAAATGAAGCCAAATGGGATGGACTGAGGATCTGGCCCTTTCCCAGCAACTTTTCTTTTTGCTCATTTGCTTGTAAAACAACTGCAACAAAAGTAAAATATAACCTGAATACAGGTCAGCTGCCAAACTAATACAGACTTCCCATAAATGACTGGAAGGATTTACAGACATAATCCATGTACAGCAGAACTCAGCATTGCCATGGAAACAATCACATTCAAGGAACAAAATGCAATTGATACCATCCTTTCAGAAAGCATTTAAAACTTGTTATGCGCTTAAAGTACAAGGAAATTAGTTTGCTAATTAACACACTGTTCCCAGCCATTGTGATTTCTTTCTTTAGTGGTGAGAGTGGTATTTGCTGCTCTGCTTTCCCTCCTAATGCTACCTCCAACAAACACATTTAGCTTAAATACAATATTTCAATATTTGTTGCAAGTCACATAATAAAAGCTCAAACTGCAACTATCCTTTCTTTATCCTTTCTTTTTCAGCCAGTGCCTCCAATAGATCCTTTTTAATCTCCCCTAATGTTTCTAATGTAATGAATCCCATATATAATGACATTATAATGGTTAGAAAGTGCTTATGCAAGCCTTCCCAAAAGAAATAGACTTCAGACTCTTTAAAGAAAAAGCTAAAACAACAATAACAAACCCCCTCCAATAAAAACACCTTTTAATTAACTGCAGTTCTCAGGGCACTGCTTAATCACGAATTATGATTTCTAATATCCCAGTTCTTGTTTTGCATTAGGTCAGTCACTAATTTCCCCACATTTGCAGCAGAAGAGCAGTTTAATGACCCCAAATGACACCTAGCACTTGGAAATGCAATGCTGCTTGCATGCTAATAGAAAAAATTCTCTTCCTTATGACAATTTTAGCATAAGCTTCCAGAAACGACAGGCTACTAGGAGAGATTAACCATGCAGATGGGGCTCTCTCTTCATGCCTTCAAGAAAAGGGTCTTTGGTGTATTACACTTGCAAAATTCCTGCACAGCCAGACAAAATACTTCAGGCCATGTAAATTCAGTACCATCTGTAGCTCAGGAGATATTGTTTCATTCCACTGTCCTGCAGACATTTAATCAAGCTGCCTAAAAGGGATGTGCATTTGCTTAAATGTCTCCTTTAGCCACTTGACAGAGATGAAACTCCAGAGAGCAATTCAGATCTCAGCTGGGCTCATTGGCTCTCTGGAGGTTCTTCTGCCTCTATTAACTACAGGGAGACTGCCACATGATTAACTCCTGTGGTGGGGAGTAGGTCCAATCGTAAAGACCACATTAACAGACTAAATAGTATTGTCTCCCCTTTATTTTGTGAGAAACTGAGGCTCTGAGCAATGCTGTGACCTGAGTTTTTATTAAGGAAAGCAAAAGGAGCACACGTTTCCAAATCTCTCATCCCAACGAATTCAGCAGGAATATAAGACTCACCCAGATACAAATACTGATTTTGGCACCAGCTGAAACGAAACCAAGTCCCAAACTTCTTTTATTTCTTCTTTCTCAGACTGCCACGTCCTGTCCTGGGCAGAACAGCCTGCAACAGCTTTTTAATCTCTGTGCAAAGCAACAGCATATTTCATTTCTTTCTTTCTCTCTTGTCCCAGAGCTGCTGTCTGAGTGAGTGCAAACCACTTCCAAGCTTCTCTCATTCATACACTATTGAGCTGGAGACAGCTGCATTAGCCACACTGCCAACAAACAGCACACTTAGGGGAAAAAGCACCCTTCAATCCTAAATGCTGGAGACATCCTGTTAGAATAACACACCCCCGAGCTAAAATTTTGTCCAACTCCTCATCTTCAGGGAATGAAGCATTGTCACGTGTCACTAAATACACCACTTCCAGGGGTACTAGTGGCCCCTAAATGTGGCTGGAGTTGAATAAAATCCTCAGGTGTTCCCAGAAGTCCATTTAGCATTATGGAATCTAAAAACCATGTCTGAAGTTAAACCTACATCTAAGAGTTTTGCTGGACTGAGATTTTGGTGCTTAGAGCACTAAGGCAGTCTTTTAGCAATTCCCAAAACAATTTGAGCTACTAGCTTCTAGGAAATGAGCCAAACTAAAATCCAAAGCAACAACCAACATAAAAAAGAAAAGTTCACTTGCTGCACTTTGCTGTATCACAAGGCCATAACCATCAAGGCAGCTTTCAGGGTTATACTAAATGACAGAAAAGCAAATCAAGTTCCTGACCCACACAAAATCCCCTTTTGGTAAGAACTGTTTGCAGAATCAGGACTCAAGGCTAAGGCATTTCAGGCATTCAGTCTTAAAACTGTAAACTTTTGAATAGCAAATGGAGCTACAAGTAATCCTGCTACGTCTGATCATAAGATTACAGGTTGGAAGCTCAGCACCATGCACGTGATTCTGCTTTGAAGAGTCAGAAAAGGTGGACTGAAAACTGCCTAATAATTTTCCTTTTACCCTGGCTAGACAGCAGGAAAAGACAAGGATGACCTCCCACATACTAATTTCAGAGAACAGAAGAAAACATATAAACCCCATAACAAAGTCCTCATTTCCTGACTCATTTTGAATGTTACAGAAAATGAAGCCATTCTCACAGAAGGACCTGCTGGCCATACCTGGTTAATGACCATATCCTGACTGTCAGCTCTTCACTACATCTTGGTGGTGCTGGGTCATCCCAAATTTACTCCTAGATCCCAATAGCATCATCTCCCATATGGGACATTACATGCAGATTTCCATCAATCATGTCCCTAAAAAAGCCCCAAACCAAACCAAACAAAAAAAAAGCAAATCCAAACAAAAAAAAAACCCAAAAAAAACAAAAAAAAAAAACAACAAAACAAAAAAAAAAAAAACCAAAAAAAAAACCCACAAAAAAAGGGGGAAAAGGTCCCAAACAAACCACCACCACTCCAACACCCCCCCACAAGCACAGTAATTTTACATCCAGCCATATTACCTTTCTGCTGAGATCCTGCTTTTTGAAAGACAAATTTTTAGTTAATCATAAGGCATAAATTATGATCCTATAACTCTCCCCCCACACAAAAAATCCTTGAAGCAGACTAGAGCATATTTGCAATATATTGTGCCTCTCTTTGGGAGTCAAATGCTTTTCAGAGGTAACTTAATCATCAATTGTCCATAAACTTGGTGTCAAGCATTGCCACTCTATTTAATTTACTTGCTTACAAAGACTGCCTTCCTGGGGATATCAATATGCAAGATTGGAAACAGTTGGTGAAACCAGAGGAAGAAAATAGACAGAATGAGAGTACATTAAGGTGTTTAAGTTGTTTATGAAGCAGACTCATTGTAAATACACAGGGAAGGCACAAACCCCAAATGTGGAAGTAGACCTAGAAGAGAAAACAGCTAATACAGGAAAAGGAGGGGCGCATTTAATGCCTCAGCAGCGTGACCTTTACAGCAGACTAACCACTAAGCACAGTATCTCGCCTAAGGGAAGAGATAACGTGAGCTCTAACCACAACTTAATACTCTGACCAGAAGCCCAATGACTTATATGTTAGAAGGCTGAAAAGGCCTTTAGAGGTTAACCAAAAAGTCACTGGAATGTTTACGTTTGACCTTGCCCTTGGGCTTACTTGCAGTTACAGAGTCTGAATATTTATTTCTCTGTATTCTGTAGTCTAGGAAAAAAAAAAAATCCTTGTTTCTGTCAGTCTTATAATTTGCTGCAGCATATCCTAGAAAGACTGTGGGCAGCTGGCTCCAGGTATCCCTGTGAGTGGCAGCTGCACGAACAACACAGAGGGCAGCAGAATCATCCAAACTGGGTGCCCTGGTCAGGGAATTTGCAGCTCACCAGCTCTGTGGATTTCAGTAATGTATTTACATCATAAGACAGAAGCAGGGAAAGGACTCAGGAGTGCAGGTTTTTAATAATTTCTTCTCTCCCAAGGCAGAATTATTAGAGACTTAGAGCAGGGGCAGCTCCAGCTAGTGTTTTTTGCACATCTGAAAAGGGTGTTTTGTGTTCCTCTGTGAAGACTAAATTAATGTCAACGTGCCAAGTCTGCAGCAGCTCTTATTGAAAAGCTTCAAGGAAGAAGTCCTAAACTTCAAGGACAGAGAAATCATCAGTAGCACCAAGAGAAGCTCAATGAGCCATTTCAACTCCCCCTCCCCAGCTGCAATATGGTGCAAAACACACCTGTGTTGTGCTTCCTCCCAGTGTAAGGAAGAAGAATTTTCTGTTCTACCACACTGGGCATGGCAGCACCAGTTTGTCAGTGAATGACCGTGGGATTTGACAGCAATGGTGAGCTGCACTCATGGAGCCTGGCACAGGACCAGGGTGGGCCCGCTCTGCACAGGGCACGTGGCAACAGATGTAAGGAGAAGCTAGAAAAAGTTGAAGCACAATACTAAAAACATGTAACCTGCCACCTGCATTCTTGGGGATAGGACTTAGGTTGATGGGTGGTGACTGTTCTGCTCTCTTCTCAGCAACGTAGAAGAATTGAAATTTTCAGTACAAAAAACATCTGGGAGAGGTCTTATTCAGTTCCAAGAGGTGAAGAGGTTGAGCTGACACATGGGGAGAGCACGTTCAGGCCTTCAGAGCCTTCTTGAGCTGCAAGAAGCAGTCCACCCAAGGTCTAGTTTTCAGTGGTGCAACTGGACATGCAACTGAGTTTTCAAAATTGTCTAGGTTCTTTTTTGTAAAACTCAGATGCTGAGCCTCAGGTATCTGCTCAGGCTCCCTCTAAGGTCAATGAAGAAACAAGACAGGGGCATTCTCCATCCTCAGATTGTTGCTACACATGTATTATGACCGATCAGCACAATTTTCAAGGCACCAGACTGACTTGCAAGCCTCAGTGTCAGGGGAAGGCACATCCCACATCTTACAAGGTGCTTCAGAAAACGGCGCTCAAAGTAACAACTTTTGTCCTAGCTGGAGTCTGGCCAGCTTGATGTCCTCCATGTGGCATGAAGTCCAAGGGCAGAGTGTCCTCTCCCAGGTATCTGGTGAATTAATTCCTCTACAGAGAGAAAGTAGCATTTATTTCCTGAGGTATCCTGGGCTTTCATTCCATTCCCATAATTCCAGCATTCATATAATCACAGAGCTTCGCACACAAGTGACAACAGTGGTTTAAACACAGGTCAGTCACCTGAATGCTTTGCCTGCCACCAATCACTGTTCTTTGTTTCACTGAAGAAAGAAGATATCTTTACAGTGAGACTTCTGGAATAAGTAGAAAAGTCTCACAATAATATTTTTTATTAAGTTTCAAGATGTGATAGGAGTAAAATTTCTTCAGCATAAAAAGTGCAGAATACTCCATCCAGAAGTGGGCTGAATGGCAGTAAATACATGATGAGATAAGTGTGAGGATATTTAAAGTTCGAAGATGTCTAATTATCGCAATTATCAAGTTGGAGACAGCAGGTTGGGAATGGGCAACTCAGCTTAACTGGACACCATCTGTTACCATCCACATTCCACGAGTTAAAAAGCCAACCTGATCTGCCAGGGTATTGCTAAACTAATGCACATCTGGCTGTTGAATAGCTCTGGAATATTTGAAAATAACCATTTCTCATGTTATCAGCTATTGATTGCTCCTTTCCAGAAAGTCGTTTGGTATCTCAAGGCACACATCTGCTGAATTAATATTTTAACATGCTTAAATGCAATCATAGTCTCTTTACACAGGAGAAAGGCACCTTCCTAGCCCGGTATACTGAGCTCGTGAAAGCCAACTATGCACAAGATTACAGCAGTGTTCACTCAGCCACAGTGTCCTCCTCCTCTTTATCTGTTTGAACTGAAACCATACCCTCTAAGCCAAAAGTATTGCTGTTGCTTTGAAAGACTCAAAATATCCATTCCATAAACCCCAATATTCATGGTTAACAGATAACTTCAGCTGTCTTTTTAAATCATTTTAGAAACTAATTCAGAGAGATACAATTAAAAACTGAAACACGCAAAGCAAGCCACTGTTAAATGATTAGAAGCTATCAAACATACAAAATCAAAGAAGAAATCTTAAGATTTTGGTCTCTCTCCTGCTACTGAGGATAGTGTGTTTGGCAACAGAAATTGCCCTTCAAGAAGAATTCTTGTTCTTCTATCAGAAGCAGAATAGAATAAAATATCATGACAGCCCCTCTACATTTCTAGGAACATTAATTTGAAGTCTGGCCTTGGTTTAGGACTATCCTTGGTTGTATCCCTGCATCAAGTTTTTGTTTACCTGAATGTTCCTGAAACTCCTTCACTGTTTTTTTTCTTTTCTTCCATGTGACACTATATGACCATGAACAGAGCCCATTGATATTTAAAGATCGTTCTTCCTCCTCATCATTTATTACTTGCTTTGTAAAAAAAATATATTATTTGCTCTGTGAAGTAATGAATCCTTCACATTCCTGTAAAATAAGACAAGAGCTTCAGTAGTTTTTCTGAGTGTTCCCTAAATTTCACTACCTGAACCCGTATTTTATTCCTCTTCCCATTAATCACCCAGCTGATGACCAAACGCACACTGAAGAGCAAACAAGAGATACTTCTGCCTGCAGCTTGGATCAGCCCTCAATGTTAGCTCACAAGTAACTTCTGATAAAAGAAATTTTAAACCTACTGCCACTTTTAGCTCTACTAGTGGTACAAACACTCTCCATTACCCTTAGTTTCACCACAGCGACCTTTGGCTATCAAAGCAATGTTGGGAGACCATTCAACATGCTACCCCAAACTATTCAAATTGTTACAGGACCCTCACAATCTATACAGATGTCTCTCTCAAAACCCCTCCCTCTCATTCAGCCAGCCTTCTAAAGGGTACTCTGTGTTTCTTCTGTGCCTTGGTTTGGGCTCTGGTGGGATCAGCTCTGCATGAGCACAGTAAGTCCCCTCCCAAAGCAGCCCTTGCTCGTGCTGTAGCATCAAGAGCCCAGTGACTGCTAAACAAGGAAACACAAACATCTTAGCAGTGCTTTTATTTAATTGGCTCAGAATAGCATAAACAGTCTGTGGGAACATATTTCAGGGTAAAGTTAGCAAAGCCTTCAGGCAAACTATAGCCAACAAGGGAGGAGCACACCCCAGTATCTTAGAACTGAGGGGGATAAAGCACTAGGCTAGGACATCAAATACCTATTCTGCATTTCAGCCCTATCCTCCACAAGGGAGGGTGTGGGGAATAACCTTTGCCCACTGCTAAGCCATGCTGCTTGGGGCTACCAAAGCATTTGCTTTTGTGCATCTCTGCTCTGTCCCCACATCAAACAGGGGTTATTTGAGGACTGAGAGGAAGAAGGGGCAGATTGCTGCCTCAACACAGTGAAGGGTAATTATCACACCCAAGGGAGTATAATGATACATAATCCATTTTCCTCCAATATTTGGGGGCAAATGAATCAGGAGCAATGAATGGGAGAAAATACCATCCCCATTAATGCACACCTCAAAGCTATCTGTAAGCTGCACTTGCATCTACAGAGAGTAAACTAGACCTGCAATTTCTTCTAAGAGAGCAAGTCCCTGGGGAGCTTTTTCTTTTGTACTCTAAGTAGGTGTCTGTGGGGGGGGAAACCACTCTTTCATGCCACAATGTTTTTGTAGTATTATTTTGCAACAGTATTGCCAGGGTTACATTATTACTGTTCCTGAATTCTTCCTTTTTCTCTCCTGAAATATTCCTCTGGGCAAGCTGTGGCTTACTTTGGACTTTTACAGAAGACATTCAGAGGAAGAGGAGATAAAAATCCAGTTAACTTAACAGGCAGTAAAGTGCAGCACTGAAAAACAAGCCTTAAGGAATGCAATAGTTAAGCCAGCAGAAAACAGCACTGTTTTCTGTAGCAATTTAGGACCTTCATAAAAGTCAAGGGAGTTTAATAATGTGCAGCAATGGAGAGGGATGTAAAAGCAAGACATCTCTAAGCCCTACAAATAGCCTCATCCAGCTCTGTGTTTGTGGGCAGGGTTAGCCTCCCAGGGAAGCCAATACCCAACTCCACCCACAGGCACACACCGGCTAGCCAGGCTCCCGGCACTGCTTCCTACAATGGGATGAGCAGTGCCACCTCCTTCCTGGCCCCACTCCTGCTGCACAGATCCAAGCAGTGGAGGGGGAAAGATATGGCTGCACAGCCAGCAGAGCAGATGAGGAACAGAGACCAGGAATTCACTGTCCATCAAGCAGTGAGCCCATGACATCTGCCATGTTGTGGGTAATTAGAGTTGTATCCAAATCTGGCTTCAGCTTATCCACTTCAGCAGAAAAAAAGCAGGTAAGTGCACTGGTGAAAGCATTTTTTAAAGCCTTCAGCTTCATTTGTGCAAGACTTCATGATGCAAACGGGGATGATGTGGACATGCTGAGATACTTTGGAAGGACAGTATGGGCAGGCATAGCAGTGACATGGGCTCCAACAAGCCCACCCAGACACTCTTTACCATAAATGAAGCCCATACTACTAGGTAAAAGCTAACTTGAACACAGATATATATGATGTGCAATCCAATATCTATACCTCAGGGTAAACCAAACAGCACAAGATCCCCATTTAGCTCCTGGTCTGTCAGTGACAAGTTGAGTGTCCTTGAAAAAGTCACACCACTTTCCTATCCCTGTTTAAACTGCAGAGCAGGGACAGGAAAGGTAGTCTGCTATAATGGGACCTTGATCTTGACAGGAATTTCTGATGGCTCAATAATCCCAATAATAAACATTTCAGAGACAGAATTACCTAGAGTCATCCTCAGGCACTTTACACATTGCATATGTATTTATTCTAATTTAGGCACCTATATGTTAACTGTAGGTGAAGGCATCACCTTGTGCTTTTATTACCCAAAGAAACTACACATCCTAAAAGCCATGTCATTGGATGAAAGAAGCTGAAATACAGAAGCTGGTAAAATGCCTTTAGCTATAAATCTGCGTGGTAAAAACTGGTCTCTCTTTCCTCCAGTCCATTCAAATTGGCTTTTATCTACATACTGAGAAACCCTGCTCCATATACAGTCTGAGGTAAAACATCCATGGGAGGCATTTGGAGCCTCCAGGGGCATCGATAACTGAAATAATTGGCATATTACCACCAGAGACTTGGAAAAGTCACCTTCCAACTACAATGGGTTGCTTCTGACAAAAGTCAACCCAGGCACGTAATGTGGTTGTTGCTCATTAGTTTTCCATTAATGATAAAATATCTGATTTCAATATTTAATACACCTCAGAGATCACAGTGCATAATTTAATGTGCAAGCAGATAATTTGCTGATCAAGGTACATGCTTCACATTAAGGCAAATTGTTGCACACTTTGCTGATTAACACGCACACACACAGGCACATATGAGCAAACCCTATTGCTCTCTTCTCCCAGCAAAGCATTGTCCTCTCTGGAGTTCAGTAGGCAGCTGAACCCTCTACATCTCATTCCTTTTACATGCATGTATAAAAGCTCTGTCTTTTATACTTGAGCTATTTTCCATCCTTTCCTTGCACATACACCATTTCAGGACACCCTTGGCAATGGTAAAGTAGCCCATGTTGAGGTTGCTGTGTCACATGCCTCCCAGTATTCTCTCAGCAGTTTACAGGTCTATACCTGAATCCACTCCTTGCCTGGAATTTTAGGCATGGAGAGCAGTGACTTGGGCAGGAACTATGCTTTGGGAATTTCTACACTTTCATAGTCAAGCATAAAGGCACCTGGATAAATGGTAGATACAAGTTGCTTTCAAACCAGTGTATTCAAGACTTTGTGTAAATGAACATGAGCATCACCGTGAGTTTGACTAGGACAGAATTCCAGGTAAAAACCAGAGACATCAATTCAAAACCCTCACTTTGCTCCAGGGAGCAGCAAAACCCAGGTACCAAACCTCACAATAATTCAAAAACTAGAAGGATAATTTTTCACTTTCCTGCTCTATTAATTCACATGCTTTATTTTTAGGGTGAGGGAACAGCTTAGTCAATGGACAAGTGCTCCTAACCACTCAACAAAACACAGGGGAAGGAAGCAGGCTGGGGCAGCTACTCCTGAGTTATAGCCCAGAAGCATTTCAATAGATCTCACTACTATTATCTGGGCTATATAACTTACAACTGCTGCTGATCGGGGTGATAAACATCCAGACCAATTTTATTTACACTGTAAAAATTGTCACTGTAAGAATATCAGCAAGCTCTGGAAGTCCAAATAAAAGGCTAAGTTATTCCTGGAGATAGCATCCCTCCCTCTAAAAACAAGGATTAGACATCATAAGGTTTATGCTGAAACCATTCCACAACATTTTGCCTGATCACTACCCATTAACATGCAGCTAAGCCCCTGTGAACCACTTAGCAAATTTTCCCCCCAAGTACGAATTTATCAAGCCCTCCGTATGCCTGAGATCTCAGAAGGTACCAGCAACTTGAAGAGGTTTTTATATTTCCTCTCTATCTTCAAGCTCAGTCAAATTAATAGGAATATATTGGCTCAGCCAATCACACAGGCAGAAATCGAGCTAGCTATTAATGATTTTAAACAGTAGCAGCCCCCAGGCTAGAAGAGCTCCCAGTGGAGTACTGCTCCAAGTTTTAGCAGAAGCCAAACTTTTTGTAAACGTTTCACAAACTTTTTTTTTTACCCCTTCACTACCAATTCCCCCACAAATGCTCTCTGTGGGCATCAGTATTCCTTACCTTTTGTCTGTGTGCAAAGTGACTCATCTCACAGAATCACAGACAAATTGTCCCTTTTCCTTCTTTCTGTTAAGATATTTGGGAAACTTTTCTCTCCTGAGGATAGCTATAACTGAATGTTCTTCACACATGATTTCATGTGACTATTAATCATGACAGGCTTTGTCCTTTTATTATCACAGCAGTTAAACTTACTCTCCTCTCAAAGCCAAAGAAAGGCAATCTGTGTGCAGGAGAAGAGAGGAGACCCTGGCCACTCAGCAAGTATAAGAATAAACAAAGGAGGGGGAATCCAATTCCAAAACCCACGGACAGGTTTTCAAAAGCTCATTAGTCTGGATATTTCCTTTGTTTGCCTTCTAATTTTGGGTCAGACTGGGGGAAGAGGTCTGTCGTTCTTTGTTTCATCTGCTGAATTTAATATGCTGACAGTGCTGGGAAGCCGGGCCCAGGCTCCCCCACACCCTGCCAGCAGAGCATCCTACCCACCACCTTACAAAGTCAGGTCCTTGTGTGTGGCCCTCCCCTTCCCTTCTCCTCTCCCCTCTCCTTCCAGTCACTCCTGAGGATTTTGCTGTGCCATGGCATTGCTGTGACACCAGAGTATGTTCCTGCTCTCCCTCGTAATTTCTGGGAGGGGAGAATCCTCCCTGTCTTGCTCTGACTGCTTGGGGTCAGGAGTTTCTCTCTTACTAGTAGCACATTAACAGAAAAGTTGTATTTTCTACAGCAAGACTACAATCAGTGCTCCTATAGCAGGGGATCTTCCCATACACCTCAACACTCATTTATTTGTGTAGGTCAAGCACCCAGATTCAGCTGCCACTGAAGGAAATGTGCCTGGGGAGGCACATGCCTTGGAACCTAGGATGGAAGAGACAGGGAGGCACAAACTTACATGTGAAGGCAAATCTTGCTAGAGCATTCCAGGCACACACATGCTTCTGCCCTGCAAAAATAGCAAGATTAGAAAGCCCATAGATCCCAAATCTTACCTGAGTTTCCTGCACTCAACCATTATAGCAGCAGAGGCAACAACCTTTACCTACTTCAGGAGTGGTGAAGGGGTTCTGATAAGCTCAGTTACACTTCAGAGCAATGCATCTCCGGCCAGTCCTTCCTGGTTATCTGTAATGTATCACGAAGATAATTTCCTCTAACACGCTTCAAGAATTGATGGAGGTACCTGCATTAAGAGCTTCAGCTCCCTCTACCCTCTGTAGATTGAGGGTTGCTCCAGCCCAGTAAATCCCATGGATACATGTGCTGCATTCTTCCCACAGTTTGCACAACTGAAAGAACCTCTCTCACTTATTAGTAGTGGCTTTATGTCCCTCCTACTAGGATGGTAGAATCAGAAAAGTAACTGTCCCACAACAGCCATCAAGTTCTCAAAACCAAAGTCCAGATCCATCCAAATATTCAGGCATCTACTTTCCACTCAGTCAGCAACAGACTCTCATTCCTACAGGAGATGGAGGGCACTGAAGCACAACGGTGTAGCCACCCATCGTTCTGAGCTATCCCTCCCTCCAGCTGTGCCAGCTAAAGTTCAGTGTTTTGCAGGTGTCTGTACAGCAGCAGTCTTCCAACTAAGCCACTCTCCAAACCTCTTAAAGTCAGAGATTTTAGGTTTTGAAACCTTAAACGCAAAAAGTGCACTTCACAACAGCTCCTGTGGGTATTATAAGGAGCAAAAAATGCTTTTAAGCACTCTTAAGAGAGAAGAAAATGACAATGAAATTGAGAGGAAATGGAGAAAAAGATAATCGTGCCACAAGTTGCTGCTCTCATCTCTCAGCTACTTCCAAGGCAGCAAGAACTCAGGCAGCCGGCAACAGCTGCCACCCTATTAAACTTAACAATTTACAGGTGCTCGGAGGGAGCACTTGCGTGCAATTAGCCGAGCAAATTCACTTACTTCGAGATGCAGGGCCTCCTTGGCTGCTGCAGTTTGGCTGTGCTCTGCTGGCTCTGCCAAGTGGAGGACTGCCAAGTTCCTCCCAACGAGGGGCTGGCGTGCAAATGCTGTGTGAGCTGGGAAAGCCTTGCTCCGCACCAGGATCCTGCAAGGGGCTTTACAGCTGTATGGGAAAGTATAATGGGCTTTCCTCATTCTGCAACTGCTCTCTGCCCATGGAGGGGACTGGTGCTGTCCATTAGGCCTGTAGGACAGACAGCAGCCCTGCAGCTGGGCAAGGAACCTGCTGCCACTCTGGCCTTCACCCCCAAAGCCTTCCATCTCACCATCTTCTTCCATTCCTATTATAATGGCCTCTGCTTGCTTCTATTGCTCGACAAAAATGTTAATCAATAGCAATAAGCGTTGTCTAGCCAAGCCACAGCTACAGTGAGGCCACATATTATCAATTCTTTGCTTACTCAAGCTGGAAAGAAACATGGGTGGTTTACTGAACATGGTCCTCTGCAACTCAGTGGAACTGCTTGTATTGAGTCCTTCCTGATGAAACTCCATCCAAGTGATTTAGGAATCAGACAAAAGAAAGCTGGGATGATTGCTTCCACTGTGGAATAAATAAATAAGAACACTTCATGATATGGTGTCTCTCTTTGTGCTGTTCTTTCTCTTCCAGTTAATCTCATTATTACAAATTAGGGAGTTTCTCCTGCTGTTAAAAAGGTGTACTCTAACACATACAAAGGAAATAAACAAAGTGTTTTGCTTCAGATCTCAGCTGCAGTCAATTTATTCTTTGAGCCTCTTAACTTAAAAACCATAAGACTTTGGTGTCTTTGCCAGTATCAAAGTCACACAGAAACTGAAACAGCCCCTGCTTGCATCCACTCAAATTCAGTAACACCGCTGCTCTCATTTTGCAAAGACCTGAAAATACTTCTGTATTCTCTTTGTTTCTACCTGCTTCTTTATTCCCATCTTCCAATTAAACAGCAGAAAAATTCAAAGTTCCTTCTAATTGAGGGTAATCCAAAATGAAAGCTGACTTGAAGGCTGAAATCAAAGAGCTGAATAGGATATTTTTACTTACACCAAACAGTCCCACAAAAGCATCTAGGAGAGAATGATGCCTTTCCTCCATAAAAGCCAGGGTCATACTAGCTGTGTAGGACAAAGCCACAGAGCACAGTGCAATAAAAAATGTTGGAGTATAATCCTCAGCTACTGCAAATTGGCATCTTACTCTTTGGTAAGTGACAATGTCCCCAGTGCTCAGAAGTGTCCTTTTCCTCTGAGAATTCTTCACGTAGGGCAAGAGTGGCATCTGAGATTAAGATGAGAGGGACTGATGTTAGAAATGCCCCTCTAAATCAATGTTTTATTTAACATGATAATTAGAACAAATATCACAGAGACTTTGGAAGATGACACAAATTTAAACCAGCCTAGAAGCACTTAAATTTAATGCTTAAAACTGTCAGCACTCAGGGAACTGGCTATGATGCTGTTTTGAAGGTCTTGTTGGCACCTTTAGGAGGAGCCTGGTTCTTGGTCTCTGTGCAGTGGTGATTGCCTGAAGGTACAGTAGGTCCCAAGGGCAAATACCTCTCTGAAGCCACCAGGGACATGGGCTGTTAACAACAGCAGAGCCCCCTGCCAATCCATAAAGAGACAAAATTAAGAATTTCTTCTCCCTCAGCTTCTACAAACTATGAAGAGGAGATGACCAAGAAGTAGATGCCTTCATTAGACCCCTGAAGATATTGGATGGATCCAGATGATGTGTGTGGGAACTGCTAAATTTAGCAGTAATGCTGCCTGGCTGTGTGGCTGTGAAATAACAGGAGAGCAACAAAGAGTGAAGAATTTTGCCCTTTCTGCTATGACTTGCTCAAAGAACTTTGGACTGGCTTAGCCACGGCAAGCAGTCAGTCACATACTGCAAGAGCACCTTCATGTATTCCAGCTCTATTTATTATGAGATCCAAAAATCAGATGATGGTTTCTCATATTGTAACTCTTAACTGAGTGGTAACCCTGCAGCTTCACCTCCTATTTTCATTCTAGCTGCTGTTTATTGCTAGAATCCCAGCAAAAACCCCTTGCTTTATGACACACCAATTCATACCTAGATTAAGGTATTACAGAAAGATAAGACCCATTGAGAGATGTGTTGGCTTAGTCACCCAATAAAGAACCTTTTCACCAGCTGGGCATCATTCCCTTATCAGATTGTGCCTTATGCATTGTATTCCCTAGTCTGCAAGTGCCTTTCTGGGATCAATTAGAAGCAGCATTAGAGGCAAGAAAAAATCCTTACTGAGGAATTTCATCACTAGAAGGATTTCTTGGCTGCAAACCAGCTAGGTTGTTAAAAACCAGGTATGCTTCAAGGAGAGCAGCAACTCATATTATTTGAGCAGACACCCTCCTAAACTCAACTGGGCACTGCAGCTTATTCCAGAGCACTCAATCCATGATCCGACTTCTGTGCAAATAGCAGAGAGCCAGGAGAGGGTGCTCAACAATAAGCAGAAGATCCTGTACACTGATCAGGCCCTGGGAACAGGGACACTTGCACACAGCCACTGACATGGAACTGCCAGAACCAACGTGAAGAACAGAGGACTTCTTAATTAATATTTTAAAATTTTCAAAGGTATTTTAATCTAGCCCTTTAAAAAACATTTTTGAATACAGACGAATCCACTGGATAAGATTTTTAAAATGTGGTATTCTGCCTGCTGGACTTTAAGCATAAGGAATTAAGATTTCATCCAAATCCCGTGTGTTCTGCCAGGAAAGGCTATGAAAGTCTCCAGTCAGTCCACAGAAAACATCAAGCATGGAGATCTTGAGGAGTCTGAGTTAGAGGAATTTGTGCTTAACTTGCTTGGACAAAAATATTATGTCCTAATGCCCAACAGTACTGAGATGCTCAAGGTTTTTTGGTCAAGCAAAATTTTCACTGCTTTTCTTTTTCCAATTTTGAAAAAATGGATGCTAACTGGAATAAATCTATGGTTTTCAACATTTGATAAATAAGGTGGTGCTTTTTCAGTATGGGAAATATCACCTTTTTGTAGGGAGTTTTTAAAATAGAGAAAAAACCCCCAAATATTGCTTTTGACATTGAAATATTCAATTAGAAGTAACTATGACTATTATAATCAATGTCTTTAAAAATTGTTCTTCAGCAAGAAAGGCAGAACCTTAGGTGTCCACTCAGCTCCTGCAGGAGGCAGGCAGGAACCAGGACTCCAAGTAAAGGTTTTGCCTCTGCAATGTTGATCTGCGAGGTTGAGCGGGATGGGAATCTGGAGCTATGGATTTGCTGATGACACATCCTTTATCTTGTTAAGTGCAAAGGTTATTTTGCAGTCTGTGCTGTTTCTAGCACAAAAAACTGCGTGGGATTACATTTGCCATAGCAGAATAAGAAGGGGAAAAAAAACAACAAAGGAGTTGTGAATTTATCAATTAAATTTGAAGCAGGAGTTTTTCATGGAGTCTGCTGTCACAGCTGCCTAAATTGGAAAACGGTGAAAATTCAGACTCTCTGGACTGAGTAAATTACTATAATTTGGATTTAAATGACACAGGAATCAAAAGTTGACTCTCTTTTCTGATTCCATGGCCCTGCTTTTCCTCATTGTTTCTTCTTGAGCTTCCTGCTGTTTATAAAATTGAAAAATCAAGCGAGCTGAATGTCCAAGGTCTTCACTATGATTGAATCTCTCTTTCTGTGCATGTGATTGACAGCAACAGAAAAGAATGTTTTCCTTAGCTAACAAACCCTCACTTTGGCTTCATTTCATCTGCCTTTGCATGGGATCATTCAGCCCTGGAAAAGAACACTACTGGAAATGACCTACTTGTTGGTAACCTCCTAGTAACTCGGACAGATATTCAAATCAGTTCTGCCGGATAAGTGACGGAAGAGTTTCATCTATGATACTTGCAAGGTAGCCTTTTGCAGCTCTGGAAAATGGCAAAACACCTCTTGAACCTAACTGGCAAAGTCCCTGTGTGAGGTTAAAAGTCCTTGCTCACTTTATTGTCTGTGCAGGGGATGACACTGATCCACATAGACATTGTTTCCAACAGCAGTTTTAAGTCACTGTAACTTTCAAGCCCTCTGTGGCATTATCACTGTTTTATTTGCATGTGTGGAAGAAGAGAGGCAGATGCTATCTGTGCACTGAACAGCATCCACCTTCACAGTATCTCATCTAATGACTTTTGAAGCCAGATACTGCAAAAGCTCGTGTCTGTACCAGACTATTTTAAACAGCATAAATAAGACTCAGAGGTGAGACAAGTTCCTTTTACATATGCTAACCAACCAGTATCTCCCAATTAAACCAGCTAAGGGTAAAAAACAAGGACAAAACCCAGAACCTAACACAAAAAAAGCCCCAACCAACCCCAAACTCCAAAACCCAGGAATACTGCATTCTCTTTTGTCTCTATCATTTTTACTTAAGGGATCTCAGCTGATATTACTGCCTAGTGCTTTAGGAGATCTGGCTATTTAAACCTTTGCATATGAACTTCCTCATACATGCTGAAATATAACCCTGTAAAGATACTGGTGCTGGAGTGAAAGGCTGATTTCCACAGAGAAACATTATTATGCCTTATTCAGAGATAACAGAGATATCTCTGGGCTAACAGTGCATACAAGGCAGCACAGTTATACTGGAAACCAAGGGAGGCAGAGCTCCCTTTGCTTTTGCAGCCCAGCAGCCAGGCAAAGGATTTGCAAACTCTGAGGAAGAGGGAACTGAAGGTCAACCACCCATTTTTTTTCTCTGAAGATTAGCCAGAAACAATTAGTTCAAATTGCAGTCAATGCTTGAGAAAAGTTGGAGAAGATGAGGGGAAATATTAATAGCAAGGCTGTATTTCAGCACCTGCTCTTCTTTTGCCTCAGGTGTGTTTTACTGGGCCAAATGCTGTGGTGTGAGAAAGTCCATGAGAACACAAGGCCATGCAAGGTCAGAAATGTGAAAGCACAGAGTGCAATTTTTGAGTTGGGGAGAGTAAGCACTACAGAGTGTGAACATGAAAAATACTGACAGGGAAAGATGGTGGTGGTGGTAATACAAGAAGACTCAGGGAATGGAAACTCTGCAACACCAGGAATCAACTCTGGTCCAAGGAATAATGGAAGATGATGTCCCCATCCTATGACTCAGCCAGTAAAAACTTTGGGTGTTTAATTGGAGTACTGAATGGTTTAATGCTCAGACTGAATAGTTCTATAAGGTGCATTAGCCTATAAGGAATGCTTTATATTTCTCACTTTTGCATATCCTATATGTATGCAGAGTAACCCAGAGAATGACAATTATGACGTGTAAGAGGATTACCTACAAATATAATGGAAAATTCACAAAAATGTGGATGACTAATATATAGCACATTCTAGATTTCTTGCTAATCTTCAGATTTAATCAGATAGCAACTAGTTAGCTCTGTATTTTCTCCCTGGCATAAGGCTGGATCAGTACTAGATGGATATTTGCCATCTGTTCTCAAAATCTCAGAAGATCATCTTAAATACTCAGGTCAACAGGATCCTTACCTTGTTTCTAATGCTGACAACCACAGTCCTTTGATGAAGAGCTTTAATTGAATTAGATGCTTCAGCAGTCACTGATTCATCATTCTAGTACTCAGTGCAACTCAGATGAAAAATCTGCACGTTTCCAGTCCTTCAGAGGTGGCCTTACTAGGACGAGGATTCCGTCCATCCCAGAAGCTATTAAAGATACCAACATCGTGGCACTGAATCATTTTTATGTGACTGCTGGCACACCAGCCTGAATTAGGGCTGTATTTACATAAATCAGAGTGGTAATGGTCTTCTCTGCCTTTTTTTGGTTTTTTTTTTGGTTTTGTTTTTTGGGGGTTTTCTTGGTGTTGTTTTTTTTTTGTTTGTTTGTTTGTTTTTGGTTTTTTTTTTTGTTTTTGTTTTTTTTTTTTTTTTTTTGTTTTTGTTTTTGTTTTTTGTTTTTTTGGTTGTTGTTTTTAGTTAAAAAAAGGGAGAGGGAGTGAAAGAAAGAAGAGAGATGTTGAAAAAAATAGGAGCTTCAGTACCATTCAATGGAATAATTTTGTGCTGCTACAAATCAGTGTTTAACCACTAATGACAAGCTATGGATATATATACAAACAGCCCTAATAAAAAACTCCCCAAATCTATTTCAATCACAGTAAAGTTACCAATGCTACCAATTGAATCATAAAAGCTTTCAGCCTTAATTTGTAATGCTGAACTCATTACTCATGAGTGTTCTGCTCTTCCTATTGTCTTATAATTTTGTTTCTGGGGTAGCTTTCAGGTTTGGGCACACCATGGCCAGGTCCTTCAAAGACGACTCAAAGATCAAACTGAGAGTGAAATTTTCTCTCCTTTTCTCTTTACACATGCTAAAAAAAAAAATCCAAAACTGGGCTTGCTCTTGTTTCTTTTTCAAGGGAGGATAGTCTCCAGCAGTCCCACCTGGGAACAATCAAATCCCAGCCACCAAAACTTCCCACTTAGGTATCTGAAAGCAGATGCGCTGGGCACTGAGCCATTTCCAGCTCTGGCCCTCCACCAACTGCAGGGCTATTCATGGCAATATGATTCATAACAATAAACGTTTTTGAAGTGCTTCTCATTAAATTACGTGCACAAGCTGATGGTAATTCCTCCGTGATGTGGAACAAGGCTTTGCAATGCTGCGAGCCTGCTAAGTGCAGAGCAGAGGAACACGCAGGCTTCACACAGATTTTTGTGGCAAACTCCATGCCTTGTTTCCCATAGCAAGACCCTGAGGCAACTTGTGAGAATCATGAGTCTGGGGGCTGAGGTACAGGATCATTCCTCTGAGCTTGTACCTAAAATTCTGCCCCTTCTCTGCACGCTTTTCTGTGAAAACAAAAAAAAAAGCTCCAACAAACATTAGGCCCCTAAATCCCTCTGGTTTTGGCATTTTCAGTGAGAATAAACAAGGAAGACACTATTTGCCACAGGCTCATGGAAATGAAGTGCAGAATTCCTTTCCCCTTCATCATGCCTTAGTCCTCTGCACTCAATAAAGCTCTATTTCAAGATCTTGCTATAGACATAAATGCTCAGACTCATAGCATCTTTAGAGGGATGTGAAATAATATATGTTCACATGAAAACCTCTAAATTCCTCCACTGCAAGGAGTTTTATAGCTTGCAAGTATGGTACTATTATACACTGCATGTCATACCAGGATACCAGAGTTTGAAGTGTTGCTACCAGCCTTGTCTAGCATAACATATTGGCCCTTAATCTGGTTCCCCCATGAGGAGCCCTACTATCATGTCCACATGTAATCAGACCTGTGCAGCTGCCTATATGTTCTTTTTAATTGGATTGAAGTTAATCACAGCAGGATTAATTTGAAGAGATCAAGGAAACAGAGTGATATTTTGTGGGAAGCAGATGGTTTCTTCTGGATGGAATAAAGCTCTGAAAGCCATAGGAGGTGTTTAACTTCTCAGGTTTACCAAGATTAAAAGCTCAAGGATTCTGTAACTTAAATATATTATATATTTAATCACATTTATGCCATGTCAGGGAAAGAAACCTTTGGAAACTAACTGTGTGGTTTTCAAGAGGAAGGGGCTTACTGACAGATACTGGCATCTGACGATCATCCAACACTCCTCTGAAGGGAGAAATGAAAACATGTGTCCAACATTGACATAATTATTCCCAAGCAAACTAAAGTTAAGCACTATTGTTTCCATGAGAACCTAGGGCATCCTGCCTCTCCAAATGGCATAACATGTGTCATTGTTAAAAATTAACCATAATCAATAGACTGGTAGTTCAGCACTGACTTTTTTCAGAGTTTTTGTAAAGGAATCTTGTATCAAACCACGGACTAAATACACATTAGGTAACTAAAATTTTACCACCTAACATCTTGGGCACTTTTAAAATCTGGACTTAAAAAAGTTAAAACACACTTGAAGCATAATTTCATTAGCAAGCTGCAATTCTTTTTGCATCTCTTACACGTGCACATAAAATACATTGGCACATTCCCATGCTCAAACACACACAGACATCCTGATTTCTCTACAAGCTCAGACCTTGCTGAAGCACCATAATTTGCATAATTTGTATGTGACATACATGTTAAGCAGGAAAGAAGCATGTCACTACAATGAGGATATAAACTAGATGAAACTGAGCCAGGAACAGCCAGAGCTGGTCAGCAGAGAAAGGGAAATGGGAGTCTAGGGAAAACACATGCAAGTGTGTCCCTCAGGTATCAGAAAGGAGAAAGCTTTCCAAACTTTAATTTCTAAGAGCATGGAACAGCAATGATTACTCATCTAGATTTGCCCTTTGGAAACAGAATCTTGACTTACTTACTTACTAAAGTCTGCCCACTTTAATGATACCCAATGATCTTGTGTAGGGCTATTAAATAACATACATGGCTAATATTAGCAGGGTCAGAATATCATTAGGGCGAAATGCATTCCTTCATCCGAAACTTCTAATCAGAGCTTCCATATGATACAAGAAACTTTCCTACAGATGTGTCTCCTCATCTTTCACTTACATGAAGTACTACAGCCTCCATTATCATAGTACTTAAGAGCCTCACAAATGACCACAATTTTTCTTAAAAATAAAAGTAATAAAAAAAAAAAAAAAAAAAAGGCCTGAGGTGTGTAGTCAGTATTCCCTATTTAGAGCCAAGAAATAGAGAGTTGAAATGCCAGTGCCAGAGCAGATCCTCACCTCTTTCTGCACCTCCAAAACAGAAGAAGGTGGAAGAACAACAGACTCTGGAAAAAGTAAAATGGAAAGTCACTTGTACAGAAGGTGGCACAGCATCAGGACCAGCAGGTTACTTCTGTGCACCCAAAGGTTTGCAGTGCACACTCTGCTTAAAACTTTACACAGAGAAGGCTACAAGAAGAATGAAATCATTAAGATGTATTTTAATCTGCTTTAAACATAACATAACTATTCCTTTGCTATAAGCATGTCTCATTTAAACCCCGGGGTCTAGTTCTCCTCCCATTAAATGCATTTATTAAACATTTCATAATCTGCTAGTGCTGAGAGGCAATTTAGGGCAGGACCTCATAGTGATTATCACTTAGTGCAAAGGAGCTTATTACTTTACACCCACACTCCAGAGCAGTCACTAGAGATATGCCAGAATTTATATCTGCTGAAAGTAAAGCTTTGTTATGGATATTAATAGATACACAATCATATTTTCCAGTTAGATTTACATAACTACAAACTTGTTCTATTGTAAAGTTTTGCTTTTCATCATGTAATTAAAGGTGATATACATGAAGCTGAAGGTAGTAACAACATTGTATATATTACCTTTTTGACAAACTAAGGGATGTGCTGCTAATAGCTAAGTATACTTACTCTACAACTGTTATAAATTCTGCAGAAAAACCTTTGGTTATATTACTGTTTAATTACAAATATGGAGAAGAATAATTAGGTGATTACCTTGTAAGTAAAACATAATTACACAGTGAGGATAGAGATCACTTTGGGTTTATCCCACAAACGACAGCCCTTGTACTCTCAGTGCACAGCTTAATTAATATGGGGGTACTAGGATCAGCAGCTAAAAAAAAAGGTACTTCCACTTGCCCCTGGATACAAACAGCTACTTCAGCTGTGGGCAAAAATCCTGTCACTCCCACCTGCTCATAAGACTGCAAGCTCTCTGGGACAGAGTGTAGTGTAGCATATACCTGTACTTTGCACAGCTCAAAAGCTGAAGACTGTAAATTGGCAGTTAAAACCTTCCTGGAATGGTATCTTTCCATATTTATGATTTCTTCTAAAATAATGGCCTACAAAATGTACCATTCGTGGTACGTTGAAACAAACTGGAGCTGCTACTAATGATGGTAGTAGAGAGGCTTTCTCAGCAGATCTGCTTCTACTCAGGCTGCAAAATTTCTCAGGGGAGGATGAAAGAGTTAATTAGAAAAGAAGGATCAGAGTGAAAAAAAAAAAAGTTGAGTATAAATGAGTGATTAGGAGAAAAAATGAGAGATCAGTTTTATAAAGGGAATTGTATTTAAATGCCAACTTCCTGCAGCTGCCTGCATAATTCATGTAGTACCTCTAGCCCATACATGTCAGTTGATATCTGTACCTGTTTGAGGACATTAATCACACACCAGAAAAGTCAGCTATTGTATTGAAAAGAAGAATGGATAGATAATGAAAATAACAGGTACTGAGCAGGAAGAACATTGACTTTGATGCCAAGACACCACAGACATAGGTGGATGGAAAATCTGACCCTTATTTTGTACCAGAAACAAGTGGTGTCATTTTAGAGGACGTTATTTTACTGTGAAAAATTGAAATAAGTCAAATATAGCCTCTGGGCAAACTTTTTGTCTAATTTCAGTTTTAAAAAATAAAAAACTAATTTGCAATTAATAACTTTTTAAAGTTGATTTTTCTGAGAAAAAAATCAAAGTACTTTCAAAAAGGAAGTTTCATAACATGAAAATAAGGCATCCATTGCAATTACAAGAAAAAAAAATTGAAAACATCCTTTTGATTTCTCAAAAGCTGTAAGAAAACCTTTGTGTTGAACAAAAAAATAATCCCACTGAATTAAATGAACATTAAGTCACACCTTTTAGGACAGTCCTTGTATTCTAAGTGCTTCTACACCCACAGATGAGAAAAGAAAAGATAAAAATTATCTTTGTCATATTGCCAACTTCTTACTATCCACAACACTCCCATTTTATTTGTCAAATACAAGAGTTAGTGTGATTGGTAGCTACAAGTAGTGCCAGACCCAAAGCTACCTATACTGTCTGCAGCTTGGAAGTGGATACATGGCCTGGATACCCTGGGATGCTCCAGCCAGGGGTTATAGCCACTGTTCTCAGAGGGTGCAACTTGTTCTGCAGCACCCCAATCTGCTCATCAGTGCTCATCACTTGAATACACAAGAGAAAAACCAGCTCAGTCATTTTCTTGCATTGTACCTCATTCCAGCATGGGTAGTTCTAAGCTGACAGACTTGAGGCTTCTTTTGCTGGAGACTGAATGCTTTTCCCAGAAAGGCAAAAAATACAAGTTGAATTCTGGCTCCTTAGCAAGCACTAGATGACCAAATTTGGCTTCCCCTTCCAGGCCACTTCCCATCTGCCTTCACTTCTTCTATGAGGACCTTTCAGAGTACCTCATTCCCTATTTTCCCTGTTGCATTTACCTCCTCAGACTGGGAATACTCAGAAGCAGGTGTCTTTCACAGAGCTCTCCAGGTCCTTGCTCAGCTGCTTGTAAAATTTGCCCTGTCTCCTGTCCCCTGTGTGATGAGGACCAGGACCTCTGTACAAGAGCAAACACAATAGGACAGAGTGAGAACATTTAGCAGTCAGTTCTGCAAGCTGCAATAAGTTTCTTCCCCTAGATTGTTCCTTTTGTGTTAAGAGCTTGTCCTTCACACAGACAGTATAGAAATTCGCAGCTAATCAGAGTGCTAATGAAACTGTTGTTCTGTTAATAAAAATTTTTAGAAACTGGCAAAAAGGCAGCTTTACAAATGAGCCTTCCTGTTCAGCTAGGGCTGCCATTCAATTCAAGAGCAACAAAACAGCACTTCAGCAGTGCTTAAGCTTTATTACTTCAACAGTTCACTTCTTTCTCCCCAGGATCATAAACCAATTAGAAACATTACAGGAATTTACCAAGAACAACCAAGTCAATCCTATGGTTATTACTATAATAAAGTCACAGCTAAGGAGCCCAAACTGCAGCTGGGAATGCAGCGTGCTGTGCCATGGACTGCCCAGCACACAGCAAGGGTCCCCACTTCTGACAGTGACAGTCCACACCTGGTGGGACTCACCTGTGCCTGGTGGTGCTGACCACGGAGCCCCCACACCAGGATGCAGGGCAGCCACATCACACAGGGTCTCTGCCAGCCCATCCAAGGCAGTGCTGGAGATGCAGTACCCTTGCTTGGGGTGCTGGTGTTTTCAGTCTCCCAAGGAGGAACTGGGTCCTTCAAGGAATTTCTGTTGGTGTTGACACCAAACTCATCACAGCCACAGGTATGAGGCAGCAAAGACAGCAAGGGAGAAATGAAATTGAAGAATTTGCATTTTCACTGTGACTGCAAAGTCCCTGGTGATTCCCTGAAGAAATGAGGCTCCGTGATGGGAATTGCTCCCTTGTCTAAAGGCGAGAAAATTATTTTGGTGAATATCACAGCTGCACAAAGCCCAGCACCTTAATATTTAAAAACACAGGGGAGTAAGGGAGAAGAAAAAAGAAGGATGGAAAACCAGGAAATGAAAAGGCTGAGTAACCACAGAGAAAACAAAGAGCAGATGAGGGCAGCAGAAACTCTGACAACCAGTTTATGCCAAGATGATTATCAGTGACTCTCCATTTTTTAGGGGATTGGGGATTGTTTAAAGTGCATTACCTGGTTTTGCTAATACCCCAGAAATTTCCTCTGTCTTTCTGCCCTTGAGGCCAGAGAGGCCCTGGGCACTGACAGAAAAGCCCATCCTTGTCTCACAAAGCAAAGCTCTCTCATTGCCAACACGGCTCCAGCGAAATCTCTTTGCTAGAGGAGTTGGCCAGAACACTCAGGCCACCTGGGCAGCAAGCTTTGCTGAGACTTTGACATCTGTGGTATGTCAACCTCGGGCAGCATGCATGTAGGACCCGGGAAATCCTATTCATAGCCTGGCTCCTGTGACAGCTACTCATGAAGCATTTAGTAATCAAGGGACTATATGTCCTACCAAAGTCCTTTGGCAAAGAAAAACAGAATTTGCACTTGGTATTATTTCAGATGTGAAGTTATAAGCTGCTTTTGTTCAGTATTAAGTAAATAGTTAAGGACAAAGCAGTTTTTAACAAAAAGAGGTAGCGAGATACTCACGGATTAGTTTTGCACTTCAGCAAGCCTCAAAGAATTGTCTATAATATCTCCCCATTCTCAGGATGTAACTTTTTCTTTTCAATGAGCCTGTCACCTCCTGTCAGCATCCCCTCTGCCTTCCTTCATCCTCTTAATTAATGACTGTGAGCTCTGCCTTTGTTCTCTCCATTCGGCTTTAAGCTAGAGAAATTAAATCGAAGGAATCCTCCAGAAGGCTTTGTACCTGCACATGAAGGTGTCATAAATAGCTTGTTAATGATTTGAGAAGTGACTAATAAGTAGCTACATTGGGTAACCTTTCAGCATGCTGAATAATTTGCTAAAAACATAATCATTTTAACAGGGGATAGTTTAGTACCAGTATGGAACAGAGCAAATTGAAACTCATACCAGCAGTCTTGTTCCCGTAGGCCACTGTGACCGAGAGGCTTCTTCCCAGCCTGGGGCAGAGCCAAGAATTTGGGCCGAATTTACTCAGGGGTCAAAGCCTAAGGTAGATATTAGGCCTAAACTCATTAAATTTCCTTAGTAGAAAACCCTGTAAATAAACCAATCCAGTCCAAATTCTTCAGCTAAAAATAAATGCCATCCTCAAGGAATACCCCCTGCTGTGGTTTTAAGCCTAGCTGGAGATAAAACACCACACAGCCGCTCGCTCAGCCTTCCTTTCCTTCACCCCCACTCTGGTGGAACGGGAAGGAGGATCAAAACTTGTAAAACTTGTAGGTCAAGATAAGAACAGTTTAATGGTTGAAAATGCAATAATAATGGTAAATAATGATAATAAAAAGTGAAAAAAACCTAAGTGATTCACAACACAATTTCTCACCAGCCAGTGACTGATGACAGATCCCCCTTATCCAACCCAGATTAGCCACATTTCCCGGTAACTGCCCCATTTTATGTACCGAGCATGACATTCTATGGTGTGGAACATCCCTTTGCCCAGTTCAGGTTATCTGTCCTGGACATGATCCCTCCCATTTTCTTTTGCAAACCTCCTCACTGGCAGAGCACGAGACAAAATAAAAAAAAAACCAACTTGACTTATGATAAACACACCTTAGCAAAAACCCATAGCACCAACACCATTCTCATTCCGAATCCAAAACACGGCACTGCAAGTGCTCCTGAGAAGAAATTAACTCTATCCCAGCTGAAACCAGGACACCTCCATAACTTATAAGTCCAATAAAAATTAATTCCTCAATTTTGTGCACCTATTCTGTCATTAAAACCACATTTCTAATCTTTGTTTACTTGCAGCAGGTGCACCATCATAGCAGCACACTGGAAAGTTGTCAAATACTTTATTTTCTAGCTGTTTCTGACAATAAACCAAAACAAACTTTGAAACTTGAGTAATGAGAAGACCTTGATGTACTTACTGGTCACATCCATGGCTGATTTTCAAAACTGAAGATTAAGTCAAACACGTAATTAAGCAAATAATAAAAAATTAACAAAAGTACTTTTTTGCAGAAGATGTATCCCTACACCCACACTCCTCAAACACATTCATATCTCATGCCTAAGGGGCATACATGTATTAACAGAAGCTTGATTTTTATTGATTTTGTGCATTAATGGGGACTGAAAAATGTGCTGCTATAACTGGCCACGTCCCAATTTGGGACACAGTGAGACTACACTTGCACCAGTGTATGGTTCCAATCGCTTCTGGCAGGAAAGTGCCCAGCATTAATTGTTAACTAATAATGAATTACTCTGGCATTGACCCACAAATTTGGTAAGATTTTGGGATGCTCGTGTTTAAATCTAGCTCTGTGTAGAGGTAACAGAAATACTCTATGAAGAATGAGCCCACTGAGAGCTCTGTGCCTATATCATTAACAGACATCACACTGTGCACAAAATAAAATGTTCCTATGAGTAGTGACAAGAAATCAGAGTGCTTCTCTTTCCAGACAGGCCAAGAAAAGGATTTTTTTCAACCACAACTGCAGATTTCACAGTATCAGCAAGCATGTCACAAATCCTTATCCTGAACTAGACTGCTTGCTCTGAATCTGTCTCAGAAACTGTGACGAAGCATCTAAATTTTTTCTTTTGAAATGCTTACCCATTTGGAAATATCCTTGAAATTTTCTTCTTTTCAAATATTTCAAAAGTCTTATTCAAAACAACATAGTTCAACACAGGCTTCGGCAAAATATATATGTCAGGGAGAAGTGAGATAGGAAACATCTGAATATTTATTTCTTTGAGCATTTCCAACCCCCACTTTTTCTGGATCTCGCAGGTCCCCTGCCAAATCTCTGATTTCCTTTTTTCCTCAGACAGAGACCTCATCTGGCTAAATTATCCCCACAACTGTGCAGCCCATAGATCAGGGATCCCAGTCTCACAGCTAATAGCTCAGTGGTATTTCTGAATGTGTAATGGTTGAATTCCAGCAGTGAAAACAATGTGAAAATCTTCATCTGGGAGCCTGATCCAAAACTATCAAAAAGAATGGCAGGACATTTCTATGTTAAAAACAGGGCATGGAATCCAGTCCAATCTAAACATTAGCCTCAAGAGAAAACAAAGTGAAATATATTTTTTTTGGGAGACATAGTTATTTTTTGGTGGGGTTGGGAGATTTTTGGTTTAGGTTTCTTATTTTGCTGTGTTTTTTGTTTAGTTGGTTTTTTTTTTTTGCAGAAGGGTGTTAGAAAACAGATTACAATTTCATGCTTCGAATGAAAATATAAAACAGGGCGGAGGAAAATATTTAAGTTACAGCATGAAAATATCATAAGGGTTTGCTTTTCATGTTTGTTTTTAATTATATGAGCCTGGAATCCCATTTGATGGCCCCTGAGACACACACACACTCAAAGGCCACTGGTAATCTGTTTACAAGCATGACGCTAGGGTTCTTTTTCTGCTGCTTGCTCCTTTGTTCCCACCCAAGTCATGTCTCACTAGCCTTGACTAACCTTCAACTCTGTAAGTCTGATACATCACATTTACTCTCTGGTGTGCTCTGTAAACCTTGATACCCCCCTATAAATGGGAAAACATGACTCCACTGTAATTTCTTCCATTTGTAGGAAGATGAATGTCTATGGCATCAATGTTTCTTGGCTCTCTGACAGCAAAGCTGTCACCTCCTGATCTGAGGCAAGTTTTAATGACGGAAATTGGTAGTGTTTTCTGACTTGGTACTCAGAGAGAGGCATTAGTGAGACAGAGCTCCAAGTACTTTTTGATTAGTGCATTTCTCCAGGCAAGAGTCTGATTGAGTAGTAATTTCCAGGCTGAAGCCCTTTGGACCACAGGGGCATCCTTTACCCGTCAGAATAAAGTCAGTGGCAACCAATTCCTTGACATCAGTGGGCTGAGACCTTTCAAAACTCTGTTTCATAGAAAGGATACCTACAATCAAGTCAAATACAATAAACCAAGACCAACTGAGAGCCTAATTTTGATAAGGTTTCTTATTAGACCAAGACTTTTGCACCTTTACTTTTGACAATACCTGTACTTTGTGGGAAAATAGCATTAGAGAGCCTATCTGTAAATCAATATTTACAAATACAAAAAACCCTTATGTTTCTACTCCTGAAAAAATGCACAGTTGAGGTAAAAAAGTTCCACTTTTTTATACATGCAATACAGGGGCAACTCTACCAGTTGAGGTCAATCTTACTAATTTTAAGAGAAAGATGGTGCAGCTCACATCAGCCTACATTTCTCTCATTTCGGTAGCCATGATACACAGCTTATTCAGACACGAGTGTAACTAATTAGTGGTTTACATGTCTTGCAAAGGTAAAATTCCTATGGATTGCATTGGGAAAATAGCAACTCTTGTAAAGAATAATACTACTGGTCCTTTGCACCAAGGAAGTCATTGCAAATTGTAATCTCTGATAAATACATGAGTTTTTCTCATAAAGGACCATGGTAACAGAGTAGACAAGATATAAATACTTTATTCTTCTGAGGTTTTTTTACTGCATTTTTATTTATGCATTTTCTAAGGTAAAATATATACTGTGCAAAATCCTTTACAAGCCTATTTAGCATCTGTTCCATACAGTTTGTAAAAGCCTGTATAATTTTCTTGCTTTATGTATGTATCAATGCTTTACAGAGTTTACTGGACACATTTCCAAAACCAAAAATCTATGATTCTACTACAAATATTTGTTCCACTTTTCTGTAAATAACAACAGCTTTATACTTTTGTGTAACTGAATAAATCACTGCTGAACCGCAGGGAAAAAAAAAATCAAACAAAAACAAACCACAAGGCTCAATCAAAGTAAATACTCACTACTTTCTGTAGAAAATAGAGACAATGGTCAGGTTTGTTAGTGGGTGGAGATTTTTTACATTAAAATAGATAACTTAGAAAGAAATGCTTTTTGGCTTCAGATTTTTAAAATTCTGACATGAAAATGCAGCCACAAAACCTTCTCTCACAAAGCAATTTGATTTCACTTGAAATTTCATCTTTGAAAGCAGTTGTCAGTATATTGTGAGAGACTGTGTAAGTTAAAACCTGCTGAAAAAAATATTAGGAGAATAAAGAAAAATTTCTTGCTTTTGTGTCCTCCCAGCTTGACCATATTACAGAATCGAGGTGCAGGAGCTGTCACACGAGCTTCTGTGTGCTCTGATGTGCTGCACAGATTTCTCCACTAATGAGAAGCCATGAGCACACTCCCATGTCCTGCTGCATTTTACTCAGCCTCACCTCTTTGCAAGGATCTCTTCTCATCATTTCCCAGCAGCAATTTCTTTCTTTCACAGAGGAGGATGGAGACAGCTTGGTGGGTGTTTGTGGGTGTATGGCTTCTGAAAGCTGTATGTCGTAGAGAATAATACTCAGCTGCTTATCTTCACTGTCTCAGTCACTTTTTAAACAATATGTACTATAGCTTAGGGAGGTACAAAGATAATAGTGTGAAAAAAAAAATAAAAAAGAAAGCTCCAGTGCTGGAAGAAGAATATAAATATCACAGACACTGAACATACAATACTTGAAGAAATAACATGCATGCCTGACAACATGGACAAGTTGTGTAAGCCTTCTCTTAGGTCTGAAGAGTAACTGAACCACAGTAACTCAAGGAAAACATCTGGAACCTCAATCCCCATCTTTTGTTCTCATCACTAAACTTCAGATTTTAACATCTGATTTCAGCAGATGACTTCAAATGACACAGTAATCCCTGTGTGTTTGTGTTTTTTAAAGTGAAAAAGTACCAAGGGAAGCTACAGAAGGGATCCCTTCTGCCTTTCATGGGCCTTTAGCTCAAGCACAGGCTGCAGGTGTAAAATGAGTCAGCTCTCTTCAAGCAAGACAGGGCTTTGAGTTCTTTCAGAGAACAATGCCTTGTAGGTATTGTTGTAGGTCAGTCCTGCCAACACCCCTCTTTCTAGGGAGCAGCAAAACCCAGTTTTGCTTTTACCGCCAAGAAGCCACCTGCTAGCACTTCCTTGCCTGTCACCCACCACTGCTCCCTGAAATTTGCAGTTTTGAATGAGAGATGAACAGACCCAAGAAGTTCGGCCTTCCCCACTGCTCTGACCTGAAGAATGAAGAACTAGCCTGGACCAAGCTGTATGCTGCTTTGCTGCTAGTTCTCCAGGCAAAAACATTGCAGGAGAGCTCTGGCACCGCATGACTGGACCACAGCCCCAGTACTCTCACTTTGAAAGAACTCAGGTCTGAACTTCCATGGTTTTTGGGATGCATTTAGAATCATTAATGAATTTCAGGTTTGTGGTTTGTCAGCTCCCCTTCTTTGAGCTACTACACAGGATGCCATTTCTCAAAACTTGCCGTGCTGCTAAGCAGCTCCCTGACTGTTTCTCCCCAGAGCCTGCTTCCAAATAGGAAGTAGGACAAATATGTAGGACAAATATGAATTTTCCCATAGATGGAGCACAAGCAGGTTCAAAAGGGCCTAGCTAGAGGCTCCCACAAAGGCTGTCATGGGAGATATATGGTGGAGTGTATAGTGTTAAAGCTGTGAAAGCTGAAGCCTGTGCCAGCATCAGCTGAGAGGTCTGCCATACAACGGATGGCACATGTATGTGGGAAAAATGGCTGAGCAAATGTTCTCTGGCAGACCTCACCAGTGCAGTTTCAGATCTCACCTCGCTTACTGGCCATAACACATCACAGCTGACACACCTGGTGGCTCAGGCAAGTGCTCCCAATTTGTTTTAATTCAGAGTAACACAGATTCATTTAAATCACACAGCACTGAAGCAGATCAGAAATCTTGCAGAGGTTTGAGACACCACAACTGTGAGGACCGGCATCCTTCCTGAAAGGATAAGAAAGGAAAGGTAAGGTGCAGATAGCAGTACAACTTCTTCAGAACTCCCAGGGGACCCACAGGAGTACCTTGTGTAGACCCTAAAACATCAGGGTCAAATAGTGTTGCAGGGAGCTGGAGTTTGTCCAAAGAAGGGCAAGAAAGCTGGTGAAGGGTCTGGAGCACAAGTGTTATGAGGAGCAGCTGAGGGAGCTGGGGTTGTTTAGCCTGAAGGAAACCTGATTATACCACATTTCGACTAGGAAGTCCCTAGCAAAACTCATCTGAGAGAGAAGAGGGAATAAAGCAATAATCTACTAGGTGAAGACTGGCCACTGCTGCCAGTGAATGATCTGTAATTCCCTGTGTCCCAAAGAGCCTCCATTTGGTGCCAAGTTCCATGAGATGGGCTGGGTTTGTTTAGCTTCAAAAGAGCCCTTGGAGTTGTTACTCTTAACATCACAGTTTGCCTTTTAAGGTTATAATAAAATCATTAAACAAGCAAGTGATTCTGGCCTCCCTGCAAGATAGGAGGCTTCTTTTCTGCCTCCTGTCCTCAGCCCCTTCTCCACAGATTGCTATTTTATTTTCATTTCTTGCCTTCCTGTTTCCTGTTGAATCACACTGTGAGAAATAAGTGGTTTGTGATCTCTTGTATTTTTCTTCTCAACTTTTCTTTCAAAGACTCAAGAACCACATGAAAAAAAAAACCCAAAACAACTCCTTCAGAGAAGATCAGTTTCACATGTTATGAACTGTAGGACAAGGTTTAAAGAGAAAAGGTTCTTCACAAAGCAAAGAAATTGCCATCCACCCTGCAAACAGGAGGTCACAGTCTTCCTCTGTGAGACAGTCCTCACACAGACCTTCACAGAGGGAAAAGACCAGTTTAACCATCTCTCCACGAAGTTGAAAGGGAGAAGAAAAAGTTGTTTTACAGACCCAAGTAAGGATAAAATAAAGGGTTCGCATGAAATTCAACTAGGAGATACAGACTGGAAGATACAGACTGGAATAACACTCCCTCTCTGCACAAAGCACCTGAAACTCAGGAGACCCCAGATGAAGAAGTGTTGCCTTTGTTTGAACAGTTAGCTTTTCACAACTCTAGTGTGAATTTTTCCAGTAGATTGTTTGGGGGTCTGGTTAAGGATTTTTCGAATGTTTGTAAACTTTCAGTGTTTAAAACATTCTATGTCAAGAGTTTCCATGGCTGAACTATATAGTTTGTAAAAAAATACTTGAATTTCTTTAGCCTTCTTGAGATAGTTTTTAGTCACTCTAATACTTGAAGCCCTGGAAGAATTATAGAACAATTGTTCTCTGCCAAAATCTCATTTCACAGTCCTCCAGCCATTGCTTTTCCAACTTGAAAAATCCTAAAGTGCTTGATCACTCCCTGTGCTGAGGGTCTTCCATAATTTGATTGTCCTTGATATGTGTAGAAATCCCTCTCCTTAAGAGTGGGTTGTCAAAATACGTCTTTTGGAATTTTTTCCAGTAATGTTACTCAAATATAAGGCTGACAGAAATACAGTGTTCAAGATGTGGGAGGCATGAATTTATACAGTGCTATATAATGACTTCTACCTTGGTACCTACTCCTTCATAATAATTCCTAACCTTACATCTGCTTTCAGAACTGCTACTGATCATTAACCTAATGTTGAGATATCACTATTTCAGCCCCAACCTCTCCCTCTTGAAAGACTAACCTAAAGCTGATGACCCATTACTAAGTGTGCAGTTAGGATTGGGGGTTTTTTGTCCCCAGTATCCTTCACTTTGGGTGTTTGGGTCTTTTTTACCCTGAATTTGATGTTTTTACTATCCAACCACCCAGAATTGTGACATAATGACATTGGTCCCAATTCACAGGTAAGAAACAGAAGAATGAAGATTATACAGGGATTTCAAAAGGGCAGAGGGCAAAATATGGGTCAGCCACATCCTCACTTTTCCTCAATGTGAGAAAGCCCTATTCTTCTCAAACTCCTTTGATGTTCCTGTACACCCACAGTGCTTGAGGGGGTCCACACAAAAGCAGCTATTTCCCTTTGCTTCCAGCACTGGGAAGAATGTATACAAAAGGGAAAAAAGCCCCACAAGTAAACACAGGGGTGGAAGATGAGATCTGAGAGATTTTAAAGATGGAAGGACAGCCAAACAAGTCCTTAAAGTGCCAGAAATTGGTTCCAAGGAGAGGCATTTATGGCCTTAATACCAAGATGTTCAAAAACATCTGTCAAAGCAGTTAGTCAAGTTAAATCTAAAGAATCACCTTTTTTGTAACCAGCTGGCTGATGAATATGAAATAGGGAACATGGCGTCACTTGAGCCACAGGAAGGAGACATAACTGGGATGAGGAGACCAGGAGAGGGCTCTGAAGGTGAGAATTTGGTGTTCTACCAGCAGGAGAGCAGGTGTGTGCTCATTGCCAATGTCCCTGGCAAGGCTGCAGTGGGCTGGTATGAGCCCCCCAGCTACGAACAGACAGGAAACCTGCTCCTGCAGCCTGGCCATGGGGAGATCAGCAGCTGTGCTGATCTGGTGCTGCTGCACACCTTTGTGAAAAATCATCAGCTTTTAATATTGAAATTAATCTTGCTGCTGGCCCAGCTTCACGTTCAAAACCCCCTTCAGATACAGAGCTACAAAAGATGTGACAGCATTTGGGGAAGTAATTGAAAACGCTGCTGCCTGGACACAGGTTCGGGAAGCATATGGGCAATATCCTGCAAATAATTTCCATTTATAGCTGTTATTTCAGACCAGATCTTATGTATGTAACTGCAGCTTCTATTAGCTCCCTTTTTCTCCTACCTTCTCAAAACTTCCCATCTGTTTGGCTCTCAGATTAACTGGGCATTTTACCACAATGGGAAAGCTCCTCCAATCTATTATCTTGAAGGGAAATTTAGTTAGTAAATCAGATTTTCTGGGCTGCATGTTAACTCTTAGTTTTCTGCAGTTTACTATGATTCCCTGCAAAACAACCTGCTATATGCCACACATGGAGACAGCCATGAGATTTCAGGATGTGCAGGTGCCTGTCTGAGACAGATGCCGAGGAGCAGCTACCCAGACATCTGCTGGGAGAGCAATATAGCTGGCTGTGAGCAGTCCAGGAGACTTTTAGAAGGTGTTAAGGACAAATTCCTTGTCCAGGTATTGCACAGACCAACCAGAGGAGAAGCACTACTGGACCTGTTGCTCATCAGTGCAGATGAGCTCATTAGTGGGGTTAAGACTTTGATGTCATCTACCCAGATTTTATAAGGCCTTTGACAGGGTCCCACATGATACCTTTATCTCCAAATTGGAGAATCATGGGTTTGAATAAAGTGGATAAGGAATTGGCCTGGTGGACAAAATCAGAGGATTGTGGTCAACAGCTTGATGTCCAGGTGGAGGCTGGTGAGAAGTGGTGTCCCACAGTGCTCTGTCATTGTACAGGTGCTAATACCTTTATCAGTGACAGAGAACGTGAGATTGAGTGCAAATTGGCAAATTTGCAGATGACACAAAGCTGAGCAGTGCAGTTCACACAACAGAAGGAAGGGGTGCCAGCCAGAGGGACTTGGACAATCTTGAGAAGTGGACTCATGAGAACCTAATGGAGTTAAAAAGTGCAAGTGCAAAGTGCTGCACCTGGGCCAGGGCAATCCCAGACAGTATGGACTGGGAGAACTCATTAAGAGCAGCCCTGCAGACAAGGACTTGGAGGTTTTGGTGGATGAAAACTGACATGAGCCAGCAGTGCATGCATGTGGCCCAGAAAGCAACAGCATCCTGGGCTATGTCAGAAGAGGCAACGCCAGCAGGTAAAGGGAGGTGATTCCGCCCCTCTGCTCCACTAGGGTAAGACCCCACCTGGAGTACTGCATGCATGTCTGGGGGTCCCCAGCACAAGAAAGACAGGAATTCGCCAAAGCAAGCCCAGAGGGGGCCATGGAGAAAATCAGAGGGCTGGAGAACCTGTCCTATGAAACAAGATGATGGAAATGGTATTGTTCAGCTTGGAGAAGATAAGGCTCTGGTGAGACCTTAAAGCAACCTTCCAGTACCTAAAGGGGTCTTATAAATAAAAGGGAAAGCCACTTTTTCCACGGACAGGGAGTGGTTTTATATTAAAGGAAGAGATATTTAGTATAGATGTTATTAAAAAATTCTTTACTATGAGTGCAGTGAGGCATTGGCAGAGGTTGCCAAGAGTAGATGTGAATGCCCCATCACTGGAAGTGTTCAAGGCCAGATTGGATGGGGCTCTGAGCAACCTGATCTGGGGTGGTATCCCTGCCCATGGTAGGGGGCTTGGAACTAGATGATTTTTAAGGTCCCTTCCAACCCAAACCATTCTGTGATTCCATAAGCCCTGGTACTATATGGCAACTGCAGTCCAGAGTAAAATTGAATCTATCGTATCGCTGGCGTCTTGATCACAACCATTTTTCAGAGCTGAACTAAAGGCTCTCTCCAGGCAGAGAAATTTCTTTCTTGCTTGTAGGCATGTTTATTAAACTGTTTGTTGGACAAAACCAGGGATGTTGAATATTTTCTAAAGAATACAAGCAAAAACCCACAAGCAACAAAAGCTCTGTATTATCCATACTGGAAATTCCTATCAGGGACTCAATCTAGCCCAGGACAGAAATAAGATTAGTAGCAGATTCTCATGTCTAGAGGCAGACAAACACTTGGTTGGAGAAGAGCCCAAGGGCTTAACTAAACTGACTGAAGTAAAATAAAAGAGTCTTGGGAGACTCTGTGAGTTTGGGCTACACTCCATTTTGAGTTTCCTGCTGTGATTTTTGTCGTGGTTCAAAATTTATGCTGCTCTCATACTCATCGTCAAGGGAAAAAAATTGCTTTCATAACCAGAAGTGCCTTCTGCTACATCTGCCTCCTGTGGCAGCACACAGCTGCCCCAAGCCTATGAAATATATTGCTGCCTCTTTTTCAACTTGTGCAGTGGATTCCCTGACTAGGGAATGTTTCTTCCTCATGTGCACATTCTGACAGAATAAGACTTTGAGACTCTTTCAGCACAAGCTCCAGTGGTGCCTACACCCTGAGACAGAGGCTGTGGCACAGTCCCTTCCAGCCTGCACACCAGCTGATTTGATTTTCTATGTAACATAGCCTAGAGGAGCCACCTGTGGCCCAGAACTCCAGACAATAATTAAGTTGTTAGTGGGTTGCCCCAGCATTACAGTAATTGATGATTAAAGTGTGTACAGGACACCACTGAGGCCTGGCACGCAATGAGGCTGATCAGTTGCTCTCCTCCAAAGCCACACCAGTGAGCAATTTTGTTCCATGCATTGTTCCAGGATGTTAACAGCTTCCTTGTTTCCTAATCAGCTGGGGCAATTTACACAGTCTCTGGCTGTGTTTTACATCAAAACTCATTTGATTCTCTGGTATGTTGCAATGCTGCTGGAGACAACCATCCTTCAAACGTGCTTTCCACACACATCATGCTCCTTCTTTACCAGTTTTAGATTAAAAGGGCATCACACAGCTGTGTGTGCTAATTAAGAAAGTCCTTATATATTACACTCAGTTTTGTTTCCCAATTCTCTTAACCCAGAGATGATATAGTAAAAGATTGATAATGAGAACGGTATCACTGAGCATGGGTTTGTGATGGAAATGATGAGATTTTGTCCCGTCTAATGCAAGCAGACAGACAGGAATCTGAACACCAGCTTAACCCAGCACTAGCTGATCTTTTTACATACCCAGAACACAGAAGGGACTTGTGACATTGCTGTGGGTAAACTTCTATTGCTACTTTACAGCTCACCAGCTCAGAACTTATGTCTGATAACAAAGACCTCAGATGGGAGGGGGAGATCTCCTTCATTCTGAAATACTGCCTAATTGGGACTGAAGCGCCTCATGACATACCCCAAGCAAATGCATTTGTATCAATAAATGCTTACCCATAGGCAGATGGCTGGAATTGCACAGTGGGGGTCCTTCTTGTAATCTGCTGCCACTAAGGGCCTTTTGAGTCGGATCCAAAACCTCTTCAAGTTAATGGGAGTTTTTTCAATTAACTTCAATAGCAGTTGGGTAGGATCCAGAGAACTAAGTGACCCTGGAGATGTATTCCAAGGGGGAATTTCCAACTCCTTTGGGGTTTTTTTAGGCAGTTCTGAAACAAGAGAAGCTTAGTTTAAATTTTCAGAAATTCATGTTACAGGAATATCTTATTCCTGTTGAAGTGAGAGGAAATTTTGCCATTTATAAGAATTTATACTTATGACTGCCATTTACTCTACCCCAGGAATTTTAGCTCAGAAAACTGTTCAGATTGTCAAGCAGATTCTTTCAGTACCGAACAAGCAAGGCTAAAAATAAGTACTTAATCATTGCTCTTGAAATGCCCCCTAAAACTTCTCTAGTATCTGGAAACTTTCCACCACTTCATTTCTTGGGGGTTTATAGCAACCCTACCTATGAGATCTATTAACAACAGCCTTTCCATTCCTCCCACGCTTGAACTATTTTAAGACATTCTGCAGTTAAGCTCAAGTCCCCATAAGTTTTGTGTTAACCTGGTCTACACTTCTCTGACGTGGAGTGTGGCTATTTCCTGGCTTGGTTTTACTTCTGACAGAACAGAAAGACTTACTAAGTACTGCTAAGAGCTATGTCATGGCCCGCTGACAGTAATGCAGCTTTGACAAATTTATGTGCCAAAAAAAAAAAAAAAAAGCAGGGGGGGAAAGCTTGGTCAATGGTGAGCAGAATCAAAATGGTTCCTCAAGGTGACAGCACACAAAAATAAAAGTAAAGCCTGTGCTGAAACCCTGTCAAACGGGATACTCTGTCTCCCACTCCTGCTGGGGAACAAGGGGATTGTATTCATTGGAAAGGAATCCTCAGGGGGGCAGGATATTGGGCAGCAGGATACACAGGTGTGCTAAGGATGCAGTCAACAGAAGAACAGAAGGGGGGTGTTTAGGGAGCTTCTACCCCTCCACTTACCTCATGTCCTCAATTGCTGCACCTTCTGACGTGTTAAAGCTAAAGAGGTGCCTGGATGATTATTCCATATACAGCTAAAAGAAGCTAATCCATGCTGATAGAGAGGTGTATACACCAAATCAGTGATCTGTTTTTGTATCTGGCTTTGGTTTGACCTGAAAAATTCCAGACTGTCTTGGCTTTGGAGAAATGAGTCTCTTTTATTTCTTCCCAATCCCAAATTTTCCTTTTATTTATAAGTAGAATACTCAGAATACTCAAATCGAGACGTTTGGATTTTTCGAAGAGACAAAATGCTTTAAAAATTCTCTTTTAAAAAGTAAGAATTGGAGGGGTTTTTTGTTTAACCTGAATGCTTATACTGTCCATTTTTCCTTTGTAAACTTCTGGAAAGCCTGCACAATCCTCTGGCTCTGGCTGGAAATGGTAGGTCGTGCCCACTTCTTCCTCAAGCTCACCTTTGTTCTGTGCCCTCCACAGGGAGAAGCACTGCCTGGGAAAGACCCATGGGAGACTCTGTGGCCGCAGATCCAGTAACAAGACCCCTACAGACCTCTACCAATTTGAGATTCTCCATCAGTTCGAGTCCCTTCTGCCTCTTCAAGGCTAAAGTATTAACAGAACGGCTAATACTTTAAAGTATTAATGGAAGACGTTAATATTCTGTTTCCTGACGTTCTCAGTGATATCATAGTCCTGGCTCACAAGTATCTCTGTAATGAGTTCCACAGAATCTAAATCTGAACATTCCTAGATGTGTGATGATAGACAAAAAGGCCCAACTTTGCAAAGAGTCAAACACTAAAAGGAGATCCTTCTAGAAGGCCATTTTATCTTTCACTTGCTTGTCCAGTCAATCTCATCCAGTCTTCCAAACCGTGTCTGAGCGACTGAATATATTTCTGTGCTGTAAACACAGGACAAAGTCAGCGTAAAAATCTAGCCATCAAGCTAGCTAGTTTGAAATCTTTTTCTGTATTTTGTGTTGACTGGAATGAGAAATAATTTATTTTTGGAGTACCAGATCACAGAAATAAATTTCTAAAACAAAACTCCTGCCCAACACAATTATTATTCAACTCATTTTAACAATTCGATAAATGCAGTGCAATGACTTCCGTTAGCTATTCTCCCAGCCAAGGTCTCTTACATCATTAAATATTATTGAGTTGGGTCTGCCATTTTGCTTGAAATTATGCGCCTGGCATTTTAGTCTATGGCCATAAATGCTGGAAATGTCAGTTATATAAGCATCCATCTTTTTCACTACTGTCTCCCATCAAACGTTAATGGTAGGAGCCTTAATCCATTCTACACAGTCCCAGATATCTACATTTGCTAGGAAAGGATCTGTAACAGAGTGCACTGACAACTCACAGTAAGTAATTACTCTCAGAAATATCTCAGTAAACTCAATTTGCTCCCAGAGGTCTTTTAAATTATATCTCGTTAGAGTGCAATGTTTTTTCAAATGACAAGGTCACACAAAAAAGCAAAACTCTATTTTATTTTTATCAGAGCTTTACTCCCCCCACCATAAAACTGTTATAACACATAACTCCAACCAGATAGAGATATTGTGTTTTACTGTTGGAGCCCAGGAAAGCCATAAAGCAAGCAGAATTGTTGTTTACAGTCACAATAAATTTGGAATATCGTATAGCATTCTAGGTGAGGCAAACACATCTACTGATGTCAGCTGAGTGGGAGGAAGTAATTTTTTATTATTATTTTTTGAACTTTGCTGGTAAAATAAATTTATTTTGGATTTACACTAAAAAACATCTCATGAATCAGAAAAGATTCATCTCAAGCTATATTAATATAGCAGAACATACACTTTATCTCATCACCCTACTTATCTGCCTTGCTGCCTTTACAGCAAGAGGTTATACAAAAGCAACATGGATTATGTAGTTGACCAGCACTTCTAATTTTATTACAAGTCCTGATAGATAGCATTCTTTCTTATAATCCCAGTTTATGAAGCCATGTAATTAGGAAAGTAAAAAAATTACGCTACAAAAGCAGCAACATGATTGCAATTTTGTAGGTAGAAAAGTTGCATCTTGTATTACTAGAGATTTTAATTTAACCAAAGAGGAAGTAGAAGCACTCAAGCAGACTCTTCATTAAGTATATCCTTAATTTTGTTCCCATTTGAAAAACTACACCTTTAAGTGAATATGCTCTTTTATTCTTAAATCCAAGTTATCTGGAACATTAAAAGAGTACTCCAATTTGAAACCGAGCAGCACTGGTATATCTTAGCAAGTAACTACCTCCAAAGAAATTCTCCAAGGAATTCAGAGGATAGGAGTCTGCCATCACAGAAAATGCAGAGCCCAGTTTGAGAGCCACTATGCAGGGGATGTGATACACCATCATTCTGCAAGCAGGGGTAAGCCCAAGTCTTTCCAGAAATGTACCTAAATGAACACACTTACTCATAGCAGAAGTCAGAAAGGCTGAAATAATTTTGGAAGAGTAGATGTTCCTCATAGTAGGTTTTTTTTAATCCTTCTCGTTCATTAGTATATTGTGCAGGAGTCATTTGGGAGACACTTGCAGGAAATTTAATGGGCATAGCAGAAAGACTGTCATAATAGTCAAGAAATATTCTAAGCAGCACTTCTGATTCTATAAATGCCACCACCTTGCGTTTGAATTATTTCCATTTTTTTTAATATGACAATCACAGGCTGAGAATTGCAAAAGGATACCTCCAACTGACAACAGTCTTACCATCTTTCCCAGAAAGTTTACCTTCTCCAAGCTCTGCCAATGAAAATAGGAGCCAACTTCTGACAAGGGATCTTCTCATCTTCTATTTCCTTGCGTTGCTTAGTCAAGACAACATATAAGGCAAATACCCAAATTAATGCTTAAAAGTACAAACCTCAAAGCTATAAATTTAGCTTGAAACTGGAATAGAAAGACTGGAAAACCTTGTTTGAAGGTTTTTGAGAGTGAGAAAATTAAATTAATAAATTAATTTGCACCAATTTGATGGAAACTGAAACGTGAGCTTTCTAAGCACACCACAACTCAACTGTGTGTCGTAACATGAGCTCAGGCAAAAAAAGCACCCAGCACTCGTCCTTCAGACTCAGTGGGCTTTCTGAACCTGGGTTTTGCTGCTCAGTTTCTGCCAGCTATAAACCCATACCTCCCCGACAGGGGAGGGTGCAAGGACTTGAATAAAATCTTGCTGACATGCCATGACTGCCTCTTGCTGCTATGATGGCATCTGCTGTTATCTGCTGCAGGTAGTAAGACAAAACCTTATCCTGTTTCCTCAGAGCCAGTAGTGGCTGAAATACAGAAGAGTCTGTGTATGCAGGGGAGGGTGGAAGGACTCAGCAGAGAATTAAAACTTTGTCTTAAATGTATCCTTTTAGAGGTGATTAAGGGAATATAAGGGTGCCCCCTCAGGTGATACAGCGCTATCTGTTGAGAATATTTTTCAGATGGGCTCTCTGGACAGGTTATGCCAGTGAGAATTATGAAATCCTCTTTGAATAGGACAATGACAGAGTCAGGAGCTGGGCTGAGAAAACAGCTTCTCGTCTCCCAGTATTCCTCTGATCTTCACTAAGGATTCATGTCTATGAAGAAGCTTGTGGATGCAAAGGCTCAGACTAGTATTTAAGGTATGTCCACGCTCTAAAAATACCCTGTGAAGAACCAGAAGGCAGCTGCTTGGGCACAAAGCAGAAATCACAGTGGAAGAAAGCATCTTTCTCCTTCCGAGTTCTCTCTGTATATCAGGGCACAAAGACTTGGGGCTTTCTGTCCTTCCATCCCACACACATGACAGTGTCTGTGAATCGCTTGGTGCAACAGTAAGTCATCCAAGAGAAAAAAGACAGAATAGAAAATTAAAAGTTGCCAGCAGAGAATGTATAGATATAAGGTCATTTCCTGTACCTTATCCTATTGAGAGTACAATTTGCATTATCAGCAAATACTGTTCCAATCTCACCCCTTTTCAGCTCTTCTATGTAGAACAGCCTTAACAGAGTAAACACCTCCAAAGATTAATTTTAACAATGTCTGACCAAGCTACCCTGGTCAAAGCTTCTCAGTTGCTGAACTGCATGCTGACAACTCAGCAATGATTCAGACTGTTCAATAAAGCCTCAAATAGGTCAAATCTGCCATTGATCTGCATCAGGTAACTTCATGAATTGAAGTTTACACCCCTGCAGATGTGGTCCACCTGACTTCATGAAGAGAGTCTTTTTATTCCAGACATAAATTTGGCTATCAACAATAGAGGTGCTTTGATTCATATCAGCTTGGAGTTTGATCCCATGACTGCAAAAGAGCTGAGCTAATTTATGTCACTGGAGAAAACTGGGACAAATGGCTATACCTGTAAAACCATAGTCTGAGCTCCCTCTTTTTCAAATATCAAATATTTTAAAACCAACTCATAGTCTGAATTCTCTTTATTTTTTTTTTTTTGGCCCAGTTCTTTAGAGAATACCCACAAAATCCTGATATATTTTAAGAAAGCTAGAACTAACTGATAAAAAAGTTAAACAAACATAATTGGAATCCAGATTTATCTCTTTCTGTGGAAATACGCCTTGTGATTGAATTTGCTCGAGTTTTTTGCTGAGTTTCGACTTTTAGCTCAGACCTTCATTTTGTCTTGCCCCAAACAAAATCAGAATTTTTCAAAGCCAAAATAAAAACAACGGATTCAAGCTCTGGACAATGACTTTGGCTTAAGGAGAACAAAGGTTTTAATAAAACCCACAGTTTTCAGTAGAAAAGCACTAAGATGGAAAATTTTCAGCTAGCCCTGCCAAATAACTGCATCCTTTCTTTCTGACATTTTTACCTGGCTGGTAACGCTTCACTCCACAGTGAATCCCATTGATTTTCTCCAAGCGAAGCGATGTCTGTGCAGTCAGCAATACCAGACACTGATGCCTGAGCTGTGCCACCCTGGGAGAACTGTCAAGTGATGCCAGGCTCTCCAGACTCATGAGGTAGGATTTCCTCTTGGTTTCTTCTCTGCTTTCTAAAACTGAAGGCGAAGGGTTAGTAGTTCACCACTGCCTTAATTTATCCAAGCAGAAAAGACATTCCTAGTGCTTCTAAGGTCCTTCAGTTTATCAGACACATCATGCCTACTTCTGCAGGCTGTAATTTGAACTCAGAATAATGGGACTAATAATGAAAAAAGAGACATATGTGTTTCCATTTGCTTTTTCGTTTAACTGAGTTTATAACTGGCAGAATATCCACAGGTCTTGAGGGAGGTTCTCTGAGAGTATCCAGAGGATGGTGGTCTCAGTCTCCTTGTATTTTGAAGATGTCTAGATATTTAAATCTAGATCTGTGAATCCTTAAGTGTTCAAAATCAAGACTGAATATGTACTCTAAGAACTTTGAGTTAGTTCAGGCCCCAGTTGTTGGACTTGGAGCAGGATTCAGTGGTAAAATTTAATGCATTCTGCTCAGTTTAGAAGACCATCCCAGTCCGTTCTGCTTTAACAATGTACAAATCTAGGCAGTGAGCAGCAGACGTAATCAAGCTTTGGCTACCCTTCCTCATTCTCCTGGTTGTATATTTTATTGCAACCCTACAGAGATATAAAAATTAAAAAAATAAAAACAAAAACAGGAAGCCTGAAATCAAAATGATTAGATGAAAAGCAAACAAAACAAACCAAATGACCAAAGCTGCTGCTTTATTTTTTCATTTTTTACCTTTCCATCACTCCTGTTCTTTTTATTGTATAGATTCCAACTCAGAGCCTTTCAGAACCACCAGAAAACTGAAACTATCCTCTCTCTCAAAGCTCTTCCACAAAAATCTAGGCTCTGCTGTCACTATGTCCCACTCAGACAAGAAAGTCTTTCAACAGAGCATTTTGTCCTCCTTTTGCCATTCTCACTGTGAAAATTCCCCCTAGGTTTTCACCAAATTGAAGGATGATCAGAATTTCTGTGGGGTGCTGTTAACAACTAAACACAGTAAGTATCTCATGATGCAGTTTTGACTGCTGCTTGTATTTCACAAGTCCATGGAGAAAGATCACAGCCAGCTTGTTACCCCTTTTCAACTCTCTGCATTAGTTAGAAAAGTCACTATCTTCATGACCATGTGGTGGAGAAAATCTGCCACAACCTGCAGCAGGGTTAGCTGCTATGAGTCAAAGCGGATGGGGGAAAAGCCATAATGGGATTATTTTTCCCCTGACTTTCCACTGGCCAGCAGTGTCAGAGTCAGAGCAGTGGTCAGGCAACTGCCCACACAGCCACTTTCAACACACACATTTCAACAAATCACATTGACTTCTACAAAATTCAGAAAAAAATCTTTTTATTCCTACAAAACTTCATCCAGATTACAATCCCTCTACTGTAACTGGATGCTGACCCATAAACCACTACAAATGATGTTGAACTTGTGCCACTTTGAGTTGCTATAGCTAAGAATGGGTTATCATGACTTTAACGACCAATAGGACACACAAAACATCATAAACTTTAAACAGAATGACAAAGCCAGTCTTTATCCTTTTAAATAATCTGCATTTTTTTCTAGCTGTCTTGTCTATTTTCTCCTTGCCAGCTATATTGAGGGGCCATAAAGACAAGGGAATGAGAATAGCCAGTAAATTAAAGTGCAGGCAACTGAAAAGGTCGAAGGAGTATGCTTTGTTATTGTCTGTCTCTGAGTATATGGCACGTCAAACTTCATACACTGGTCTTTCAAGAAAATAGAAACAATGAGAAATCAATCAACATGCTTTGGCTGTACTAAAAACTATGGGATTAAAACCAATTGTGTCTCAAAATACCTGCAGATATCAAGAAAAAAAACCTCTCTTTCTCTCCACGGCCTTAACAGATGGGAACTCATCTGCTAAGTTCAGAGGGACTGAACAATGGAAGCTTGCATCTATTTCAGCAGTACTGCTGAAAAAAATGAGATTGCACCCTCAGCTGCAGGTTGCTCACTTTTTTCATCCTGCAGTGTATCAGCATCAAGGCACAGATCCACGGCTCAGGGTGAGTCTGCTATTGTTAATGGCTTTGTTGCATTCAGTTTCAACCAGCAGAGGAAAATATTTGATCTCAAATGGGATGTCTTGGCTTTCTGGCCCGTGCGTCTCAGGAGTACCTGGCATGGCCAGCACTGGTCTTTGAAAGGTGCATTAAGCCAGTTATCATAACACACAGCACACAGGACACTTTGGTATCATTAACTGAGTAAAAAATGACTGCTCCCTTACTGAGAACAGCCTGCCTGCTTTTAGTCCCTCAAACTGCAGCTGCAGAAGGACATGTTCCTTTAATTACTCAAGCAAATAATTCGAAACAGGGCTGGCCAGATGAAGTGCATTTCCAGAAATCTGCTAATTTTGAATGTGACTGTGAGTATAAGTATAGAAAAGGAATTAGAGGGAGTTGACAGTTTTGAAACATGTTATTTGTGATCAAGTCCACCAAACACTAATGAGACACAATATCTTGCCTGCAGCACAGGCTGATGTATTTTTTGTCACATAATTATATATTACTGTGGCAGAACATATTTTCCACAATGATTTTCTTTCCACCTATCTATCTACCTATCATGGGGGAGTGGACCAGCAATTTGCAAAAAAACCCTGTGTTTAAAAAATGATAAAAAATAAGTAGTGTCTGGTCTTACCATTTCTCTTAAAAACCTGACTAAATTTCAAGCTCACTCATTCAGAATAAATACATTTTCTTCCACTTTTTCCTAGGGGACGATACGGAAGCTGCTTTCACGGCTGCTGGATTAATCACCACCATAATTTTGTTCTCTTACAGAATCAAAAACTACTGTATTTTCATGCTGTAACCACAGTCCTGTGGTCACAAAATGGCACCACTCTTGTGAGTGTTCAAGGGTGTGAAATGGCCAGAGAAGACGCCTGTAGCTGGTGTAGCAATTAAGTAGTTCTTACATCTCACCAGATTTCAAAGAGGATGAAGGGTAAGTCCTCAGACACACCACAGGGTCTCTTCCTTCACTTGGAGGAAAAAAGACACATGCAACTTTTATTATGCTGTTAAACACACTGTCTTTTGTCATACTTTGGTCAGATGCAGAGATAATTTCACCAAATTCTAGTCCCTATACAATTATTTTCCCCTCTCAGTTATTGCTGTGACAGATAATGAAATATCATTCAACAGCACAGTTCTGCACTAAGCCTTACTGAAAATGAACTGGCAATCTTGTCTCAAGATTAAATGCTTTGGGGATTTAACTCAGGAGAAAAGCTGTCTGTGGAACACACCATCCAAACCTGAGGGAGACACATCAGAAAGATAAAGCAGCACATAGATTTCTAGGGTAAGGAACATAAATCCTATAAAAAATCATGTTAGAAGTCGACCAGATTTTCCTGTAGTCCCATCTCAAAAAGCCTTTACACCAGTCTTTTCCAGCATGGGTCAACTCCCTCTTGGCCCTATTATCCTCAAATGTGCATCCAACAGGGAACACATCTATGAAGCTGCAGTATATTTCCTGGAGACTTTCACAAGTTTCTCTTTGTCCTGGGCTGTTATCTCCACATTACATAGAGTATGACAGTTCCCAGAAAGGATGCATGCCTTTACATCCAGAACTTGATGTATAGCAGAGATAGAAAAACTTACAGACCAGCACAGGAGGGATAAGGTGAATAGCAAGCAAAATGTCATTTTTGGGAAAAGGTACCAAAAGGCATTTTTGTACTCTCTTTTGTATCTTAACAAAACTAGTCGACACATTCCATAATAACATAAAAGGATCACAGATAAGAATATAAAATCTGGGTAATGTATGTTATATGTTTCTATAACTTATTAGCACATACATTGCAATTATGCTAAAAACACATGTATGTAACTTTTTGTGATGGGGAATAACTGTTCCTTCATAAAATTCTAGCTAAATTATGTCTTTGCAACCTCTTATCTGAATCACATCTGAACATCAAGCAGTGGTTTTTGTCCTATTAGACAAAAGAAAGTCTGGACTGATCATTACTCTAGGCTCTGCCACTGGCTGGCCCCAGGTAACAACGCTGGCCTTGCCATTCACCCTCATAAAGACCAGACCTTTGCCTCTTTGCTCAAGCTGCTCTTTCCAAACATCCCTTCTCTACTTCTTCTATCTGAAATTTAAATGCCTTGAACAGCCAACAGGACTTTTCTGGAGCTGCTGGTTTCCCATCCAAATGACTGAAAAGAAGAATTATAATAGAATGGTTTGGATCAGAAGGGACCTTAAAGATCATCCATGGGCAGGGACACCTTCCACTAGACCAGGCTGCTTAGAGCCCCATCCATCCTGGCCTTGAGAACTTCCATGCATGGGGCATCCACAGCATCTCTGGGGAACCTATTCCAGTGTCTTGCCACCCTTATAATAAAGAATTTCTTCCTAATATCCAATCTAAATCTCTCTTCTTTGAATTTAAAAACATTATCCCTCATCCACTGTGTTCTGATAAAGTGGCCATCCCCAGCTTTCCTGTGGACCTCCTTTAAGTACTATAGTGCTGCTATAGGGTCTTCCCAGAGCCTTCTCCAGGCTGAACCACCCCAGCTCTCATCCTGTCCTCCCAGGGGAGGTGCTCCAGGCCCCTGATCATTTTTGTGGCCCTCCTCTGGTCCTGTTCTAACAGGTCCATGTCATTCTTAGGCTTGGGAACCCCAGAGCTGGATGCAGCACTGCAGGTGGGGTCTCACCAGAGTGAAGTAGGAGGGCAGAACCACCTCCCTCAACCTGCTGGCCACGCTGCTTTGGATGCAGCTCAGAGTGCAGGTGGTTTTTAGGCTGTGAGTGCACATTGCTGGGTCATATTCAGTTTTCATCTACAGATTATCATTATTAATAATTAATCATACATTAATAATTATTACTATCAATATTTCATGATGCTACTGAGGGAGGACATAGTGAGTAATATAAAGTCAGTGTCTGTCATGACTGTTGCATACATTTTCTTCTTTTAATTTGAATTCCAGCAGGGTAACAAGGTGATAGGAGTTAGTGGTATTCCTAAATAAATGATGAATCAAGAGCTTCCATTGGGTAAACTGTAGAACAAACTGTGTTCAGCTCTTTCCCTACCTATTTATGACCTATAAAATTGGCTTTATTCCCCTGTATGAAAAAGATCAGCTCACAACCTCTCTTCCTTTTGGTTCAGGGTTGGCAGGAGATCATTGAAGGCTGTGAACCAATAGGTCACAGAAAGAGAAAATCTGAGGGGAAATTCTCCCAGCCTTAACTGGTTGGAATATAAATTCAATTCTAGCCCAGCAATTAAAGCTTTAATTTTATCCCTTTGAAATCCTTCACTTGGTATTTGTCAGATATTTGCAGAAAGTTACCTTCTTTGGACTGAGCAGATTATCAGAGACTGCTAGAAAGAGACTGAACTTAGAGCATGGCTTCTAACAGAACTTTCTACTCTCTTCCTATTGAGTTTCTTGTCAGTCTGTGACTCGTATTTATCTTCTTTTCCTGCTTAATAAAGCTGCCATACTTATGACCGAAAATACTAGGAGAGGCTTTGGTCTAATCAAAGTAAATCCCCTTTTCAATCTCTTTTGCATAGGCAGTTGTTCATCAGCAGAAAGCAGAGCTAGGAGAACATGGCTGGGGAAGAAGAAAAGAAAATGTGTTTCCACTGGCTCCCAGGAAGCTGATTTTTACCAATACATTATATCCTGTTGCAAAAGGCTTCCTCACTGATCACAAATGATTTGTCCTTGCTGGTTGTAATCTAAATACCCAGATGCCCTTACTGAAGAGCCATTGCTGTATATACATTTTCCATCTGGGGCACCCATGGGGTTTTCTAGAAGACAACAGGTGAGAAACAAACACGCTGAAAAATGCATCTGTTGCTGACCAGGGAGGGGCCACTGCTCCCAGTACCAACTGAATAGTGAGGATTGCAAGGACACACAGAAGGCAGACATTTCCCAGAGCCTGTGAACTGATGCACTTGCAGACACATCCAGATGTGTTGCTTCATGAATGAAAATTGGGTAAAATAGTCAGAGTTCCTCAAAACAAATGAAAACTACTAATTTTGCTTTATATTTTAAGATTTTTTTTCTAAAGGTTCTGGTGTTGACAAGAAGCAAGATTTTCCTACTGTGGTTGGTGGCAGAATTACACAGGCATTTTGGAGTTCTCTTTTGTAGTCCTCAGAAAAGAAAATACAGTCCCTCAAAGGTTTCTGCTTAATTGGACTCAGGCCAAAACTTCTTTTTCTAGGTCAAACACTACTTTCTAATTCCAGATGTGAAATGCAAAGAGTGTACTACCTTTGACAGCCTCAGAAACAGGAGTCTTTCATATCATGACTTGGCTTCATCTGAATCCTTTCAGGACAGACTAGTTCAAGTAAAGGACAAAGCAGAGGCTTGATCCCATATCCCTACACATACTGTCACTACAGAAGGCACAATGACTCACTGCACATAACTGTGCAGTAAAAAATTAGCAGTAAAAACTTGAGCAAATCCAAAACCTGTGCACAAAGCATTTCAGTTTTAATGACAAGAATCTGTTTAGACAAATTCTCTATCATAAAAAAACTGTCTGATAGAGCCGAGGCAGCAAAGCTGCAGTGTTTTTCATCATCTGAGATGTTCCTCTTCTGGAAAGCACATCTGCTGAGATAAAGGGATAATTCTGTCGTGTTGGTGTCTTACAACAAAGACCTATGTGAAAATTTTCCATCAAAACCGATCAGGCAAACTGGGCTTTTGATTAAATAGGAAAAAAGCACAATTTTCCACTAGGAGAAAAATCACCCAAACCAAACAACCCCAAATAGAAAACCTCTCTAGGGCTTTGCTACTGCAGTGCTTCAAAATAAAATAAATTCCTTCTCCTCCCCTGAGAGCCCACCCTACCTTGTTGGTCAAGCATCCCTGTTGATCTTTCCGTCTCACAGATTAGGGATTACCCCTTGGAACTCTCTCCAAGGGATAATCACTAATCATTGAAAAAGTACTTCACAGAAAGTTTCCAGCATGGAAGAAGAGGCCTGTACAACTTCAGGAAGACAAAACCAAACATGGGGGTTCATCAGCTCATGTTTACTAGCATCATTCTAGATGTGTTAAGAGCTCACTGCAAAACTGATTCCTCTCCTACCCCTTCTCTAGTTATTTGAAAGTTGTGAGAATATGTAGTGGAAAAAAAGGTATTTCAAGCATCAGAAAAACAGACTAATGAAGATGTAAAGGGCTAGAGGTACATTTTTGTATGTTCCTGCCTTGAAGTTGGATTAATTTATGTGCTCCTCTCTGACTTGCAAGCAGTTTACTGCACTTTTCTTTGCTCAGCCATCTATTCAGGCTGAATCACGTGCCATTTCTCCTCCTCAATCCTCCATTCCCTCGCCACCTACTTCTTGTGTGAAACAGTATCCACCAAGAAACACTCCCTTGTGAAAAGCAGTTTCATCCTGACATGCTCCACCTAAATCAGGGATTAACAGGGAATATTATCCCTCACCAGGACCTCACAAAATATTAAACAAAGACACGGGTTCATCTAACCCTGTATGTAAGGAGCCTGTCTCTGGTGCTGCTGCAAAGAATTATGTCTGTCAGCACTTTCAAGGGGATAATAATCCACCTGATGATCAATCCAGCACACCAGACAGGGGACAGGGCACAAACTCGGCGGAAAATGTAATGAACTCTTGGCTTCTGCCCCTGTGCAGGTGATGTTTGTAGTCAGATCCACTCTCTTGCACTCTGGCTGTCTTTAGCTCATCGCTTCCCCAAACCAGAAACTGCAGACACTGCATAAAAAAGCTCAGTGAATTATACTTTTTGCCTTTTTTTTAAAAAATTTAAATGAGATTCATATTTAAATCAGACTTTGGAGAGAGGTTCAAGGTTAATTCCCTTTTTTTTAATCCAAATCTGTCTCTCTCCGATCCTTCATTTCAACCTGCAAAAACACCTCTGCTCTGTGTTTTCTGACAGTTCTGACTTTATCTTCACCAGCTGCTGAGTTGCTTTGGACATACTTAGCCTGTTCTCAGCTAAGAAAGTCAGCCTTAACTGAAAAAAAAAAAAAAAAAAGAAAAAAAAAAAAAAAAAAAAGAAAGAAAGAAAGAAAAGAAAAGGAAGATATGGGAAACAGATAGGTGAAAGAGTGCTGATCTTGGGCCATTTTCTACCCCAGACACTGGTGTAAGGTCAGCCCATTCTGAGAAAACAGCTCTCAAATACCATGCTGGGGGCAGCTCTGCCATTAATTATCTCCTGACTGGTTAATTTACATAAAGTCACTCTGCCCACTGGACGTGCTCTGCTGCATTAACCAAGCCCTCTATATCATCAGCCTCTTGCCCATAACTACCAGTCCCACACTAGTCTGGGGTGGGATGCCTCTGCGTCCACGTGCTGCCAGCAAGGATAGGGAGGTAAAGTTACACAACCCAATTGTACCTTCCTGTTTCATGGCAAGCCTTTAAATTTGCCCTAATTTCCCTAGTAAGCCTGATGAGAGTATTTTGCTAGAAGAGGGCAGAAACCTGACCATCTTTCTCTGAAATGAAAAGGCCAGAAATGGTGAACAAAAGACTCTGCCCATGCCCATGGAAACCACCAAGAGAAGCTGCAAGTAGAGGAATGCTTTGACCACAGAGTCCCTAACTCTGGGCCCTTATGTCCATTGCTGTGGTGAAGGAATGGCACAGCAGGGAAAGTGTGCTCTGAGATACTGCATGCACCAAATCCCTTGGATTAGGTTCAGCAAGGGGATAGATTTGCTTTTGACTGCATAAATGAGGCTATCTCCTTCATCCTCAGTTTCTCTCCTGTCTGTGAAAACCTAATATTCTTGAAAATCAAAGGACAATTACTCCACAATATTGAAAAATCCAGCTGCATGGCACCGTCACAGCACCAGATGGTTGCTGCCATGGCACATGGAGAACAGGGAGGTAATTCAAGACTGCCAGTATGGCTTCAGCAAGGGTAAGTCCTGCCTGACCAAAGTAGTGGCCTTCTGTAATGGAGTGACTCCATCAGGGGCAGGGTGAGAGCTACTGATGTCGTCTATATGGACTTCTGTTGGGCCTTTGACATGATTACCCCACCACATTCTTCTCTGTAAAGGGAAGAGAAAGGGATTTGATGGGTGGGCCGTTAGATGGATAAGGAATTGGTTGGATGGTGGCAACCAGGGGGCAGAAGTCAACCACCCAATATCCATCCATGACAAGTAGTGTCCCTCAAGGGTCTGTATCGGGACCAGTGATATTTAGGATCTTCATCAATGACACAGTGAGATCAAGTGCACCCTCACACCGAATTTGCAACTGAGCTGAGTGATGCAGTTCACACAGCTGAAGGATGGAATGCCATCCAAAGGGACCTGGAAAAGCTCAAGAAGTGGGCCCATGGGAATGTCATGAGGTATAACAAAGGAGATTCGAGGTCCTGCAGCTGGGTTGGGGAAATTCCCAATATCGACATGGGCTGGGGATGAACAGATCCAGAGCAGCCCTGCCCAGAAGGACTCGGGGGTGCTGGTGGATGAGAGGCTGGACATGATCCAGCAGTACACAGCCACAGCCCAGAAAGACAAACACAACCTGGGCTGCATCCAAAGCAGTGTGGGCAGCAGGGCGAGGGAGGGGATTCTGCCCCTCTGCTCTGCTCTGGTGAGACCCCACCTGCAGTGCTGCATCTGGGGTCCCCAGCACAGGAAAGTCATGGACCATGGGAATAAGTACAGAGGAGAGACACCAAGATGATCAGAGGGATGGAGAACCTCTCCTATGAAGACAGACTGTGAGAATTGGGATTGTTCAGCCTAGAGAAGAGAAGGCTTAAGAGTGACTTAATTGTGCTCTTCCAGTACCTGAAGGGAGCCTATAAGAAAGATGGAGAGGGACTTTTTGCAAGGGCATGCAGTGTCAGACAAGGGGGAAGGGCTTCAAACTGAGGAAGGGTAAGTCTAGATTTGATATAAGATAGAAATCTTTTACAACCACGGTGGTGAAACACTGGCACAGGTTTCCCAGAGAGGTGCTGGATGTCCCATTGCTGGACACATTCAAGGTCAGGTTGGATGAGACTCTGAGCAAAAAGAACCTGTTAAAGATGTCCCTGCTCATTGCAGGGAGGTTGGAACTAGATGACCTTTAAGGGTCCCTTCCTACCCAGACCATTCTGTGATTTTACTACAGAGACAGTCCTGGCTCAGCCACAGGGAGAGGAGGGGAGCTGCTGGCCCTGTGAGTTTGGTGGGCTATGGCAGCATAAACAACGAGCACCTATGAATTAAACTACTGTAGCAATGGACTCCCTCTTAGGTAGGGCTGAGCTTAGTCCAGCAAAATGAAGTTGCATATGACTTGAGTATTTAGACTGATAAATGTGAATATCTGTGCTATAATAAAGGAGCAATTTGTGTGAAGGGAAATTGCATTATGCTTATTCAAAGTCAAATTTATTTCTTCTCTTTCTTATTAAGGATCTAATTTAAAAAATCCCAGCCTCAGGTCAGGGTTATACTTATAGGGCTCACTTCATATGTGGCAGTGCAGAATTCAAAATTCCTACAAAATTCCTTGCTGTAGTCAATCAACAGCCTAAGCCCTCTACTTGGGCCAAGATTTTTTTTATTTTTCTTTTAATTAAAAAATAGCTAGAGGGCATGTAAGACTTAAATTACTTGCATAGAGAAAAATGCTTCTCTAAGAAACTTATTAGGAGATATGGTTCAAGAGCAACAGAAGCTCTTCAGACTAAACAGAAGTTTAATTTTTTTGAGGTAATGGAGAGGAGGAGATATATTCTGGAGGGTTTTCTTCAGCTCATTTTGGACTGTCATTTTCTGCCCTGAAGCCGTAGTCGAGTTACCTCTGAGGAGATCAAGAGAGAGCGGGTCAGGGGAAGAGTCAGTCACTCAGCAGAATGGGGGGAGGACTTGTCTGTGTCGATCTACACCAGTGTGGGTTTGTTCAAAATATGCAAACCTTGGATCCAAGTCAGTTCCAAAAATACAGCCCAGTGATAGCAACAGCTCTTTGACTTGCACATCAGCTGGCATTTTTGTGTCATACATATTGTTGGTTGGCATAAAGCACCTGCAAGCTCTAATGCAAACAAGAGTGGCAAACAACCTCCCCTGCCCCCTAAAAAAATAAAAGGGAAAAAACCAAAACCCCAGGATCACAAACGCCTTTTGGCATCCCAGAGCTGCATAGCACTGAGGACCAGAAGTCCCTGTTGTCTGCAAGAACAGTGACCTGTCTGCCTTCCCCAGAGGGAGATGCAAAAGCCCTGTGCCATCTGAACACAGAAAGATTAGAGCCACAGAGGACTATGAGTTATAATTTTTACTGGTGGGTGGGGAGTCAGCAGCACCAGGTTGTTGGGTCAGCTGAAGCCAAGAGCATTTCAGTCACAGTCTACATTTACAAGGGACTGCATTTGCAAGGGAGTTAGATAGTGCATAACTTTCCCTGGCTAGGCTGGTATGCATTTCCAGCAAGACAGATAGGACAGGGTGCTCTGCAATTTCTCTTAGGGAAGCATCAGAATATGGCACACCCTACTCCACCCCTCCCTTTCCTAATTTCCTTCTGATATTCCTCATTTTCATGTAAATGATGCAGAATTCTCCTGCACTTCACAGTGTAGTAGCAACATGGGGAAAAAAAATGTCCAGAAATGGCAGATTAGGCTCAGAATCATCCCTCCTTTGAGAGGCAATGACTGCATAATAGTGTTACACTCTAGTTAGGCTTAAAAGCAAAGCTTGAGTTAGAGAGCAGATAATTTCAGTGACCAGACACGAGGCTTAAGTGACTGTGAATTTCATGCAAAAATATGGATGTGCTTATTTAAATACTAACAAGATGTTGTCTTGGCCTATCTGCAGAATAGCAAAGGGACAGATGAACTCCCAAACAGCAGCTCTGACTTTTGAACTACTCTTCTGCAAATGAATGAGGGGGACAGTGAGTGGGACAGACCTGCCTGATATGGGCAGTGCTGAAGGATAACTTAATGTCAGGCAGAAGGAATTGTTTCTCCCCTCATCACCAGGAGAGCAATTTCTGTCTTCCCCATCCTCTAAATGAGGACTTCCCTGGCTTTGTGGCAAGAGTCCTCTGCAGCTCTCTGGGCACTGATGAAGACCAAGGAGCACCTATCACTCCAAATCCTGACCCTTGTTTTGCTAAGGAGTATGAAGGAAGTCAGCTAAGTTATCAGAGAGCAAAACAAAAGGTAATTAAAATTTTGTGTTGAAACTTGCAGTTGCTTATGCTTTACGCCTTGTGACGCTAACAGACTAGAGCAGAGTCTCTCTATCTTTGTCAAAGTGCGGATCCAATTTTGGCTTATCTGCTCACATGTGATCCTGAGTTAGCAGCAGGTAAGTCCCCCCAGGCCAGGAGCACCGGCTGCAGTCCCAGGCTGCAAATATTTCCTTCCCACTGCAGCACCCTGGAAGTGAGCAGCAGGCAGAGATTGAGGACAGCGGGGAGCTCACAAGCTAGGGTAAGCACTTACAGGTTGTGACTTTACCTGGATCTCACAGCCCTGTGTTGCCAGCTCAGAGAAGATGGAGTTGACTCAGACTGTTGTTGACACTTCCATTCCATTCCTTTAGGACTTTCCCAGTTACAGGCAGCAGCATCATGTGGACGACAGTGATGGCTGAAATAAAACAGACTTGACTTCACTAGGTGTAACATACCTTGGGGCAACAAACAAGAGAAAGAAGCCTTCACTGTGACCCTAGCTGGACTTGTGTCCTCTGGCCAGCCTTGCCAGAATGGATACACCAGAGATAAGTAGAAGGAAAGGAGCCCATTAGGAGAAGATGAAAGCTACATCATTATTTAGCTGAGTGTGCCACTTGCACACGCAGTCGTCTGGGAGATGGCAGCAGAAAGTTGCATGATGGCGAACTTTAAAACTCTGTTTCAGGTGAAACTGCCACCACAGCAGCAGTGGTTTATGCTGGACCATTAAACTTCACAGAGAGAGAGAAAGAAGCTGCACCACAAGCTGCATTCAAAGGCAGCTGTAAGAAGCTGTCACCTCTTTATTGTTAGTTACCAGCTCTGATCTTACCCAGATGACCTTAACATTCACCAACGTATCAAAAATAATATAGATCTGACCGGGCAAGTTTGATCCCGTGACTGCCAAAGCTGGATTCTCCCTCCACACCTCCTACTGCTAACAACCTCTGGGATATAAAGAGCATTTTCAATGGCTCAAAGAAGCCTTTTCAATACAGAAGAAAAGAAAAAGGATTTCTCAAGCTGAAAGCAGAAATCTTACAATATGCTGAAATGTCTTTCATTTATATGTAATTTTTAACTATGGCCTTTAGCCATCTAATAGACCCTGTACAGACAAGGTAAGCGTTACCCTTTCCAGACAGATACCTTGCCATCTCTCAAGCTCTCTGTGCAGTCTCCAGATCTTGCCTCTTTTAAGGCCTTGAACCTGCTGTGTAGTGGAAATGAAACCAAGCCCATCTCCATAAGTACAGGGCAGTCCCTTGTACAAGATGAGGCAGAAAATGTGCTGGCAGCAGCCACTTGAGAGACCCATAGCACGCACCTTATCAGCTAGAGAAGAAAATGATATATTCTGCTGGGCTAATTAGGAGATTAAGAGAAGGTAATGCAGTCATGTTTCCCTGCTTGTTTAAAGGAGTGGAAGATGGGGAGAGAATTTAATGTCGGTTTCCACTACAAGAGATAAAAAGCGACAGGGACATAATAAATATAACACCTTCTGCCTGAGTTGCCTGGGATACAGCATCTAGGAAAGAGAGACAGAGTGGGTGAAGTACAAACCAGTCCCAATTCTCACAGCAATCATCACCACCAGAATGCATTCATGTTGTGCCATTTTCCATCTTGTTATAATCTTTGTCACAAGAATGAGGTTATTGCACAAGAAGGGCTTTTCCTTATCTGCTTTAGCAGTATTGCTGCCATTTCCTTGATCTTTTCAATATTCTGTAATTGATCAGTTTGCTATCTCAATTTTCCCTTGTTTACAGCCTCTGCACCTTGTAGCTGGCCAGACAATTCAAGTAGATAAAGGACCACTGAAAAATCCCTGCCTTCTAGCACTCTGTTCTGCCAGAGTAATCAAAGATCGGGGTCACATATTTCAGCTGGTGTAAAGAGGTGTAGCTGCAATTATGCCAGTTGGGTTTATTCTCTGCTTGAGCAATCAAGGTCCATCCTGCAGTCTTTCGAGCAGCCCTACAGAAATGCTAAAATAAACCTAAAGTTTCCATTAAAAGATGAAGAGTTACAGAGTTACAAAGCCTCGTTATTTGTGTCTTATTTCACTTTTGGTGAAATAAGAAATTCTAAGTAGATTCTACCTAAAAAAATTACAAGTAATGAAGAGGAAAATCTTTAGGACTTAAATTCTTTACAACAGTTCCTGAATTCAGCTTTGCCTATACTGGAAGAAGAGCTGTGAACCTCTTCCTGGCCGAGATCAGCCCTTTGCAAAGGCACAGAACCCTAAGCTATTTGTTAAAGCCTGCTACACCTTAATGCTGCCTTTCCATCTACTGCACCCCGCCTTAAAGTACTCCTTTGGTCTGCAACTCCATTTTCCTTCTGTAAAAGGGAAATAATGGTATATTTTCCATCTCATTTACTTACATGAAGAATTTTTAAGAGAGAGGCTCCAAATTCTAGCATGCCTAACATAACAGGCAAGTAATTTCAGACTTACCCATCACAACCTGAAACCACTACTCACGACCAGTGGCAGAAGTTGTCAAAATAGGTCGGTTAGCCAGAAGCATGGGTCAGAATTCCCTGTCAGGACAAAAACCATCTCTTTCCATGTTAAGTAGCATATAATGTATAGAAAACCTAGTCTCTGCCCCGTTAGGGAAATAACAACCCTTTTGCCTGCTGACACGTGAGCTTCTTTCAGGAGCCAACACCGACAGAACCCCTCTGGCAGCACGAATTGCATCCCCCCCTGCTATGTGTGGAGCACCACAGGGATATCAGTGTCCTGTAGAAGCAGCTCTGCCGAAACACATTTGTACAGGGAGGGTTCTTGGATGCTGCATCCTCACCAAAATTGTCACCACAAGCCCCCTGCACCTCTTGGGCGGTGAGAATGTCATCTGTGCTCAGAGAGCAAGGGATCCAGAAGCTGCCCTCGAGCTCAAATCTGCCAGCTGACGTTGCAATTATCAGGCAGCTTGCAAAGACTGTATGGAAATTTATAGCAAAATAAGCAACTGGGGAGAGCAGAGCACTCCCCGAGTGGGTGAGACATTGCATTGATTGCATCCGAGAGGGACCCAGAACAGTGAAGGTCAGCACAGGGCTGCTCTACAGAGGCTGCTGATTTTGTCACTCTGCAGAAAAGTGTTTTCTGTTTTCAGTCCTACAGCAAAGTATTAAAAGGGTTACACTGTGTAGACATGCAACATACTTTCCACCACATAGGATAAAGCATAAATGCTCAAAAAATTACAATGTCTTTGAACCTTCCAGATCAATCTGATTGAACTACATACATCATTTAAAGTTTACAATACACCTCCTGACATCAAAGCAGAGGAAAAAAAAAGCACAGTGTTTTTTAAATCAGGCTGATCAGAAGTACTGCTATGATATCTCCTCTATGCAGTTTCAATAATTCAGTGATTTTCTTTTAAATTGCAGTATTTTGTATATTTTAATCTCGTTTTATTTGGCTGCCTTTGAATTTGTTTCCTGGGAGCTCCTGTGTTAGAATCCTGCTACTATTTTTTGTTGTTGGTTTGGCATTTTAGGTTTTTAAAGTTCATAAGAAACCTGAACTGGGAATAATTTGCTTTTATATTAGTAAAATCAATTGATTGAAGGAAATTCAAAACCCAAAGAATTACGCCAAAAAATCACTTTGTACTGATCTAAGTTATTATGGACCTCTCTCCCTCTGGAGTTAACTTTGAGACCATTTTCTTCATGCCTAAACAGCTCATATCCATTGAATAGAGGCATATCATTTAGTTTCAGTGCACAGACTTGCGAGAAAAAAGCTGCTTTGCTTTCTCTATCTACATTGGCTTAGTGAGAGGGGAAGCTCTTGATTTAGAGGAACATATTTAGCTCTTCTAGATCAGTTTATCTGCCTTGATATCAGCTGGGTTATGCTGCTTTTCATAGAATCATGGAATGGTTGGGTTGGAAGGGACCTTAAAGATCATCTGGTTCCAGCCCTCTGCCATGAGCAGGGACACCTTTCACTAGACCAGGTTGCTCAGAGCTCCATCCAGCCTGGCCTTGGACATCTCCAGGGATAGGGCATCTGCAGCTTCCCTGGGCAACCTGTTCCAGTGTCACACCATTCTCACAGTAAATAATTTCTTTTCACTATCCAATGTAAACCTACTGTCTTTTAGTTTGAATCTATTCCCCCTGGTCCTGCTACTGCATACTCTTGTAAAAAGCCCCTCCCTGTCTTTCCTGTAGGCTACCTTCATCAGTTAAAATTCAGTCCCTTGGTTTTCCTTTAATTTCCTAACAATTTCAGTAATGTGCAAATTATGCTAGAATACTAAAGTAGCACAGCTTCTTTTCTAACCCTGTGCAGCAAGCAGAGGTCACTAGGTAAGCTTTTTCTTCTCTGCTCTCTGAATTTTAATTGTGGTTATTTCACAGCCTGGGTCTAATTTCCAGCACTAATTTATAATGAAATCTCTGTATTTTGCTTAGCTCCTGGCTTTGTATTTCTTGCTTGCTGGGTTGCACTGGATATTGTTAGCTGACTCCCTGCTGGGAAACTGCACATAATTGCAAAAAAAATTTTGCAGTGCCCTTCCCCAAGGGGTTTTCAGGTAGAGCTAGCTAGAACCAGATTTCTACCCCAAAACTCAATGCCATTTCATCTTTTTGCCTCATCTTTATTTAACACAGAGCGTAAGGCAAATGCACAGACCTTAAAGAACACCTAAAACTTGCAATAATCAAGGACCTCATCATGAAAAGAGAGTTGGCCAAGCTTGGCATCATAGCATCTTGCTGGAATAGTCACTAAAAGAAACAGGATGTATGATGGCGACATTTAGAAGGACCATAAGCCATTAGCTAAAGTTAACAGTCAAGCAAATTGGCTGCATGAGGCACCCAGACACTTCCACGCAATCTCCCACCAGGAGTTCACTGTGTTTGGTTCATTTGCTAACACAGAGGCTGCAGCCAGCCCCCTTCCCCAGCTCAGTTCTCTGTGGGTGCTAGGAGCAGACAAAATGCAGGCAGCAGGGTCCTTTCTGCAAGCTGGGAACTATTTGCTGCAAGAAACAATGTCACAAGCTGGCTCCAAATCAAGGACATTTTAAATATCAAGCCCTGCAAGCTTCACTTAAATGCAGCAAGTGCAAGCCCAGCCACCACCAAAAAATGTTTACAACAGCAGCCACATAGGAGCAGCAGTGTCAGTGCCTAACCAGGGATGAGACATCCCCTTCACCAGCCTCTGCAGTGTGACAGGGCTGCAAGGCAGGCGGGAACACTCAGCAGAGCATGCAGCCATCTCACATGTCACTTGTTCCATCTCTATCATTCCTTCCTAGTGTTAAGTTAAATGGATCATTGCTGTAGCTCCAGCCTAGCAATCCTTGCTTCTGCTAGCCAGTCGGAATATTCCCACACGCAAGGTCTGAGCAGCCTGGCTGCAAGACCCTGCCTTTCACTCCAGCCCAGCACCACCATTGTGCTGTGTTTGATTTATGGTTAATATTCCTGTCAGCACCACAGGCCTTTGACACTCCAACCACATTACTCAATTCCACCTACCGCTGCCAATAACAGGCGCTGAAGTTTCAGTTCCCAGCAGTTTGATATGTGAAGCTGAAGAATAGTTAGATTATCACCAGTTATGCAGACAGCACATTTGACAGACTTGCAATGATGTTTTCAGCTGTCAGTTATTGCAGCTACAGTGTGGAAACCGCAAAAGGGGCATACACCGAATACGCACTACAAAGACATCTGCTTTGGAAGAGGCAGGCTTCTGGATAAATACGTTTTATAACATAATTGTGGCAACTCAAAATCATCATCTTTATGTCTTGGCAGAGAGGTGGTTTTCCACATGCAAATTAATTATGGTAAGCTTGTCTCAAATCAGCACTAAAGACATGGTGGGCACGAACATTTTCAGCACTGATTCTGTGCTGTAGCAAACTCTCACATGACAAATGTCTGTAGTACTACAGCTCACCTCTGCAGGCAACAGTTGCAACTGAACTGCAATATTTGGTCGATTAAAAAAAATAAATCTTTTTCCATTTAAAAGATTTGCCAATATAAAGGGAAATCAAGGTTATAGAAGTCAACATTTGAACTTATATGGACATATTTGCAGTTTCTCAAGACAGGCAATCCACATCACTATCTCTTAAAAATTATGGTTTAAGTTGATTTTTGTTGGGGCAGGGGGAGAGGAGGAGCTTATGCTGCACACAGATTTACTCTGATTATTTTAATGAAAAGGTAATACAGAAGCATTAAAAGACACACATTATCCAGATTAATAAATTCTTTGAAAATAGCATCACTATTTCTTTGAATCCTAACTTTAGATGGCACAATCCACAGTTTGTTTGCAGATACTATAAAATAAATAACATTTATTTTTTATTGTTAGTCACTGTCTTTGCATAACACAGGTTGGTAGGTTTCTATTTCACCGAGCTGTCAAATGTACCCAACTACTACTTTCATGTAATTTTTTCCACTGGTCTAATAAAACTCGGAACAAAGGTGCAAACAACAGTAGTTCAGGGGAGTTAAAAGGATACAGCAAGCTTCCCTTGGGTGCTCTGCCTCCATAAAATTCTTTTGCAACTATTTAAAATACTGGAGTGTATTTTATTTGGATACCTTCCAGGCTGAGTACAGGACGCTGTACTTAACTGCTGATCTCATTGAAGACACGAGCCCAGATATTTGTCTTTGGTCCTGAAGAAGCTTGGATCCCTTCAACACAGACAGTAGAAGAGCCAGAGAGCTGCAATATCTGATAACTATGTTTTCCCCTCTGCTACTAATCCTGCAACACAGAAGAGTTATCCTGAGTTAAGCAAGACCAAACATTAACACAAGCGTCCAGAGGGGCTGTGGGATTTTATTTCTTGGAAAAACTCAAACTCAACTGGACAAGACTCAAGAAACCTGCATTATATGACATACTTTGTGCAAAGGGTCAGACCAGAGACCTCCAGAGACCACTTTCAAATTACATTATGCCCAAATTTTAGGAAGGTTTTGAACTCAAGAGGGCTCTCTGCTACCACCTCCGTAAATGCTGGAGAATCAACAGTATCACAAATCATCCCCATCCCACAGTGAACAGTCCAAGACAGGTAGATAAACAGCCTGTGCATTACTCTTCCTGAGACATGTTTTCCCATGTGAGGAAGTGCTCTGATTTGCTTCAGATACTCGGGAACAGAACCTTAGAGAAAAGGCCCACATCCAGCATTATCTCACTTGTGCTATTGGCTCACCACCGTGTGGATTTTAGATCAGGACACTCCATAAATGTGAAGGTGAGTTTCCCATCCCTAGTTTCATCCAAAACTAATAAAGAACAGGTGTCTTTAATTTGGGAATGATTGCCTGCATTTCTTAGCTGCTGCAATGACGATTTTGCAAGCAAGAAAAAAGAGACAAGCTGCTGTTTCAGGCAGCATTTCAGCTGTTTTTCTAAGATCTTTTTTTACGTGGTGATCAGAAAAAAGCCTACTAATTTTATCACATAAGAGAAAAGGAGCTTGGGGCACAGGGTCTGAGTAATATAAACCAGTGTTTGGGATTCTAGGTTTTGTATTAATGGCTCTGCCATCCACAGCATTTTGACCAGCGGGCCCTGGGCTTGTGGTGCTACTTATGTGACTTCATTAACAGCACACACAGTTAGAGATTTGCACAGTGGGGACTTATCTCTTAAAAGAAATAAAAATAAAGAAAGAAACAGGAGCAGTTGAGAATGCTCCTATTGATACTGAAAGCAACAGGAAGAGCAAACATGCTAATAGCACAGGCAGACAGGTGTGCAGCACAAAGAACAAAAATAGTGCAACCCTCTGTTGAGCAACTTGTATTCAAGATTTATTGATTCTATCTTTCACCAAATGAGAAATAAGTGAAGCAAATCAAAGCATAAGCTAAACGGAGCAGAGCAACGTGAAACCTGTTTGGGATGAGCAGCTCTGTGCCCACTGCCTGAGGCAATCTGCTGCTGAAGGATAATGTGCCAATGCTAATCAGATGATCGGTTCCCCTTCCCATTAGGCATTCTGCTAACTCAACAGATAAGCATTCACTCTCCTATGATTCCTTTAGGAATGCCAGCTCAACTTGGGAGGCAGCCCTGCTTCCCCTCTGAGCTACCCTTCAATATTCTTGTTACTCCTCTGTCTCAAGTGCAGTCCTGGGGATGCTGACAGCACCACCACTCCCCACCCCATGGTACTGAGCACTAGCCAGCCTGCAGCAGTGCACTGCCAGCCCTCCAAATGCTGCCAAATATCTTGCCCTTTTGAGAAAAAGTATGTGGTTCTGCAGAGCATGGGCTGCCAAAAGAGTGTGTGCTGATCCCTGAATGGGTATAAGACTAAGTTACAGCAGAGATAGTAGAGTATGCAGTGGTCAGAAAGGAGCTACAATTACTTCTTTGACAAGCTGAGAACCTTTCCTGTGCTCAGAGCCCAAAAAGCTTTCAGGCAGCTTTTGCTTATCACATGCATTTTTTTTTCATACAGCACTAAGGCATTAAAAAACCCCAAACAAACAACACCAAAAAGACAAAACAACACCACAACAGACGGTGGAAGCACAATTGTAGACTGTATCAGTTTCAAGGCCTTGAATTTCCCAGCTCATCTTATTCAAAAGTAAATACAGCACAGCTTTCTGGCAAGGAAAAGAGAGAAATGCTCTCTTTGGGCCATCTCATGGGACTGCAGAGCAGGAAGACACACAACAGATTTTACCCATATTTGATGTTGCCTGCTGAATGGCTGGGCTGGCTTAAAGGATCTGATCCGAAGCTCTTGAAAGTCAGTGGTTTCCCTTAGGCTTTGAATATGCCCCAGTAACTGATATTTAAAATAATGGTCCTGTGAGGGGAATGATGTACAGAGTAAAAAACCCTTCTGCATACTAAATGGCATTGATTCATTCTGGTATGTGCTTGATCATCTACTAACAAAAAAATATAAATGTGTGCTTGTGTTTATATTCTCTGTTGAAGAAGAAATATTCCAGAATGAGTAATGTTATTCAACTGCCGAGTCAGGCATGCCACTCACCATGTCAGATACATCACATACAAGCTCTGACACATTGCCTCCTAAATGAGACATATTAGCTCTTTCTCTGAACACATCAGCCTCTAACTGGCTATATTAACAACTGGGTCAGGCAGGCAGCATGCTCAAAGTTACCACCTACAGATTCACAGAGATAATTTAGTAAGCTGCATCTTCACAGAGTGCCTTTCCCACCACAATCTATAATAAGGTAAGCTTGATATAATGTGCCTACCTGGAATCAAATTGCTGTGCAGCAGCCTTTAATGGAAAATATATCACTTTTGAAAATTTGGCTTTCTGGGGACACACTAAGTGTATGACTGGGTGAAGTCACTGTCAGAAAAACGTTACGGTCTGCAGTAGTTACACAGAAATAGTATTTTTAATTTTTTCTGCAAAGTTGATTATTACTGCTCAAACACAGGAGACACCTGCCAAACTGCTCAAGTAACTGGAACCAGGGATTCAGCACCGTAAGAACAGAAGTGCTCTCTCTAGCATAAGAGACCCAGCATCAGCTTTTTGTATGAGAGACATTTCTGGAAATTTAACAAGCAAGCAAACAAAAAGATTCCCCCCAGGCCAAGCAGAGCTCACATGCTTGGTCACTGCTGATGCCTGTACTACAGGGTAAGGTACTTATTTATCCATGTGTTTAAATACCTATTTTCTTAGAGCTCAGTCTCAGACTTCAGATGGCACTTTAGTTCTTTAGGGAGCACAAAATTACCCACTGCATGAGATGACCTGGGGTTGATTTATTGCTGATATTAGCTTTTTGTGAGTGAGATAAGGGGGATTATAGGATATTATTCCCTGCTTACCTTTACACCCATTTCCAACAGAGCCACCACAAATACACCTTGGGAAGTAGGCAGAATGGAGAGACTAGGGATGAATAGGCTGCCCAGCACTTGCATTTCTTAATCTGCATGATCACGGACGTTCACCTCTTTTTTCATGCCCATCTAGTACAAACCAGGTAATAAAACATGCTTTCTTTGCTTCCCAAGCCACTAGCTGAAATTAACAGTTACTGCCATGCAAACAGGGAACAAGGGACCTTGTGCTTTCCTATACATTACTCTTATCCAGTTCAAACCACCCAAGAATCTGAACTCTTCATGGAAGCACCTGCCAGGTCATGCCCATCTGATCCATGCAGCACAATAGCCTTCTCACAGCGTCAGGAACTGATCATACCTACCCAAACAGTTCCAAACAGCTGTGGCTGCTGTTTTTTGAGGAACAGGAGAGACGACTGTTCCTTATCATCCCCTCGAGTAGAGGGAACAAAGTCGTAACACCTGGGAGTTAAGTCACAGTCCCCAGCACATCTAGGACATTGTTTTGCCCTTGCAGCATGAAGCATAACTGTATGTGATGTGCATTAACACAATACTGATCATACTGGAAACCATCAAGGGTTTCAGCTGAAAGAGATGCTGAAAGAGAAGCTATATGTTCATTTTCAGGAAAAGAATCAAATATATTCCTTTCAAGGAGACTACAGCCCTTGCTAAAACTTTTAGGGCCAGCACCAGGGACAGAAATATTCAAGACTAAGACTGCACTGATGCTGATGGACCCATTTCACTGTCAGCTCTGGTGTTTAGAGGAGACCTCCTCCAATCACCTTATCTCATGTCAGCAAAGCTCTAGTACGTCACACACACCACCTGTGCTAGGTGCCACTGTCAGCATGTCATCAATTAATGATCAACCAAGATAAGTAAATCAAGTGCAAATAAAAAGGTGCAAAATGGCCAGATCTTGAAACTATCTATGCCTATTGTTCCCACAGAAAAGCATGGGAGCAGGGAGAGGTCAAGCCCTTCAATGTCTCTGTTTATACAACTGCTTAATAGAAGCTGAGCTCCATGGAAAATCTAATTCATGGTCTATGGTTTAATTTTGTCCATTTATTTCCTTTCAGCAAGTAATATCTCTTTTGTTATTTTAATTTAGTCTTTGGGGTTTAGCCTTTTACATTAATTTTAATATTCACTCTATAGAAACAAACTGGTATGTCAACTGTTAAGCACATGGAGTTCCAGCTAGAGAGGTTTATAGCTGGGGTTTCTCTGAAACAGAGAACCCTAGAGGCACAGGAAAAACCACACAGGTGAAGTGAGAGAATGCAAGAGATGATGACAGTATGATTTTGTGATGAGGCCAAACATTACTAACACAAATAGCACTTGCAACTGCAGCAAAAAAAGCAACTGCACTCGGCTTTTCTTTTCTTTGGTTTTGTGATGTTTGGTTTCTTCCTCTTAATAGCAGCACAGTTAAAAGCCTTCCAAAATTTTATTTTAACACCTCTTCCTTCCCAGAATAGAAGTGCAGTGCAGAAAACACCAAAGTTTCTCCAGCAGTTATACTCTGAAATGGGAGAGTCTCTTCCCAGTGACGTGACTGCACAATCTGGAATTATGGAGGCTGGCATCTATTAACCCATTTGTTAGCCAACACCTACAAGACCACCAAGTAAAGTTCTCCAACAGACTATTATGGGATCTTACTTTCAGCAGCTTATAAATTTGCCAGTGTTTTATCATTTCAACTGAATTTTGTTCCGTGAGGTATTTTCCTCACAACAGGCACTACTAAAAAAGCCAGTAGGAGGAGGGAAAACTGTTTTAGTTTGCTTGCACTGAAACGTTGAGAAGGAGACCCATGGGGTTTTGTCTCTTTTTTTGGAACCTCTGCTGTCTAACATACAAAAGTTTTTCTGAGATGGGGACTGTGCCTCCTTCCTGTGAGTTCTCTAGAATGCATTAACAGGCGATTCATATAGCAAGATTTCCTATAGATAATAGCAGGCAAAGGAAAGAGAATTTTTATTAATATAACTTATAACTAAGTCTCCTCTAAACCACTGTCTTCCTTGTGAGATCTGGGTGAAACTGGTCAACAGACTCAGAAGTTACTGGAGGGCAGTTAAAGCAGATATAAAAGGGCCAGGCAGGCTGTGATCTCAGTACCTTTACATTCTTCAGCAAAAACTCCAGGCTTCTAAAGTCTCTGTTTCCTTTACTTAATTGTAGCTCCTCATGAGGTGGAAGGCTTTACACTTCATGCAAAAATGGTCTGTGCAACAGTGATGGGGCATGCCCTCAGTCAAAAAATCCACAAGAATTTCAGCAAGGTGCCAAAAGTCAAGAGTTGAAATAAGGTAATAGAATTTATGAAGAAACCTCGGCAGAGTCTAAGTTTTTCTGATGAGATGGAACAGCAGAGAGAGACAGGGCTGGCTGAGAAGAGGCCACTGGCATCTAAAAATACAGGATCATATATGAAGTCAAACCTTATATGAGACAAATCTTTGAGAAAGGAAAGGACTACTTTAAATGTCATGCCTGGTGTTGTAGTTCTTCATACCAGCTAAGTACTTGTTCCACGGCTTTTGTTTCAGGGCAGCACACACCCAGTACTAATGATGGGGTTTAACTTTGTAAACCTGATGACACAGTGGAGCACAAGATGGTACCAAAAACTCTGCCTGCAGACCTTCATAAAACCCAGTTTCAAGAATGAGTGCACTTCTTCAATCCAATTCCCATCTGCCACATTGCAAAAGGTTCAATTTTTTAGTAGAGCATAAGCCCCAGATATTTGCACTGAGATCTGTTGTGTCATAGAATAAAATTGCCAGCCATGCAAAAACATGACAGCAGGTTGTATTTCAGACTGGAGTCTAAAGATATAATTCAGAGCACAAAGTCTTCCCTTACTGTAATGGGTTATTTCTTGTTACAGTAGATCTGTTAGTGTTTCTCACTCTGTTCAGCATAGTAAACAACATCTATAGCTGTTCCCTTGGCAGTCTCTGGAGACAAATGGTTTCGATAGTTGTGTTTAAAATGGGCAATAATGGATTTTATGGTGAGCTGGTAATTGGAAAAAAAGGCTTTGGGAACAACTTCTACTCAAAGTTCAGCACAGTGAAGTACTATAATCAGCCCTCTGAAAAAACCCAAACATTATCAGGACCAGATGTGCTGAGTATGACCCACCTCTGAATCACCAATAAAAGCAACATCCAAGGACCACCACTGCAGTGTCCAGCTGGCAAACAGCTTCCTCATCTCCTTTTCCTGGTCACAAGCCCCACTTCTCTTGCCTGCAGAATCATTCAGAACAATCTCCCTTTTTTAATCCATTTTTGTTATAAAAGTTGGACAAGGAATCTCCAGAAATGAAGACAGTGCAAAAGGGGGTGGCCCAGATGCAATCACCTCTTTCAGCAACACTGTTTTTTAAGCCAAGCTACTTACTTATCATGGGTCAAATTTCATGGCCCTACGGATGGAAAACTCCATAATCTTCCTACTGCAGATTTTGGCTACAATTTTTTTACGCTTTCTCAGGTACATAAGACTTTATTTCCTTCTCCTCTGGAAGATACAAGTGATGCTTACCATTCTCCATCTTCCTAGAGTTGGTGCATAGCCTATTGCCAAAAAGAGAAAACTGCTTCAATCCCAAATACAAAATTTCTGGCATTCCCCCACAGCCCAAGAAGCAGTGCTTATAAACATTTTGCTTGGGTTTTTCACACCATATATATTAGGAATGAACTGCAGGTCAAATAGTCTGGCAATTCACTTGCTAGCTTAGCAGCTTGAGGCTCTGCCTCGGGGCCTTTCACACCAGCAGCTATTAACTACAAAGAAATGTCACCTGTGCTGGTCATTATTGTTAATTATGGAATTCCTCTATTCACACATCCCTGTACTAAAAGCTTTTCCTATCAGACTCCTTCCCCTACCACTCAGGACCAGGGTGCTGTGATTATCACACCCTTAGAAGCACAAAGCAGTGCACAGTAGAGTCTTAGGAAAAGCCAGACTGTCACAATTTTATCTGCACTGGCTCCAGTAACACCGACCAGACAAAGGGCTAAAGCCCTGCTCGTTGCTGTCTTGCACGCTCTTCTTTTACAGTTATCTAGGATTCAGGCTGCCCAGAGTCTTGAGGTATATGGAGTCAGAACTCTTCAACCAAGCCCATCTGGGGCAAATGAGATCTTGGTATCTGGTTAAGAAAACACAGGCTGGATAGCATTTATGAATTCATGCAAGACTTTTCTTCAAACAGCAAGGACAACTCAAAAAGACAGGAAAAGGGACAGTAAATCTACAGTGTTCAGAGCAAGCTACCTACCTCTGATGGACAACAGTTTTGTGTTCCATATGATCTGTGAGCTGCCTGATGTGCTGTGCTTGTGCTGCTTTACAACAAAAAAAGACAAGGGCTGAAGTGAAAAATGAGATGAAGTGCACTTTCCACAAGGAAATGAAAGCTGGAAACAACCACAGTATAGCACAGAGCCTTGGTGCATACAACTACAACTACCACAGTAACTGATAATTGTTTAAATTTTGCAGGTTTCCATTAAGCCAGTAAGGCCCAAAAGACCATCACCTTCCCTTACCCAAAGACAATTTTGATTCACAGCTTTCAGCTCACCCAGATGGAAGATTTTAAAGCTCTTCTCACTCCTGAGCCATTTCTCCACAATACTTCTGCAGGAGAGGAACCAAAGTGGCTGCTACTCAGCAACATCTGCATATGCCATAAGGCAAAAAACATCCTCCCACTTCCAGCAGGAATTGCTGCAAGATGCAACTATCCTTGCAGATAGTTATCCCTAATTGCCCCTGGAGGATGCACTCACTACCCCTTAGGTATCAGTCAGCAATTGAAATCCAGAGCCCTTATTTCATCAAAACTTGATTTGTCCTGGAATCTGTAGTTTCCTTAGGAAAAACATTCAGGAAACATCTCTGTTCATAAATCCAGTCTAAAAGGTCCCTGGGAGCTAATATGATTGCACACTGTAGCAAATAATTTCTAATAATTTATGTCTATTATGACATATGGATATAACAGCCAAGGAGTTATCCTGAAAACTATCTGAAATGTGAGTTCAGCATGCCTTTCATTTCTTGAAAGTTTTATGTGCTCTATTACTGTGGGGTTGGACTCAACAGGCTAAATAAAGCTTCCTCTTGCTTGTCCAAACTGAAATGTAAAATAACACAGGGGAAATAAGCATTTCTTTTCTACACAGCAGCACATACAAAATTTTTTCACTGAAAAAAAGAGCTACAGCAGTCAAGCCGCTGGGTCATTCGTCTCTCTGTGAAAAGAGTAGTTAAAAGTATATGTTAATGTTCCCTGCCAGTTTGTCTTCTCTTAGCCTCTTCCTTCCAGGACTTTCATTATGTTCCCCCTTCTATGTAGTTTTAAAAGGTTTCCTTGTTTGACAATTTTGCTGAAGGCAATTATGTTACTTGCTTTCTCCTGAGCTCAATATACAACAGCAGAAGTGGTACACTGTACATATGGTTCAGATCTGTTTTAAAAACACTTGCAGATTGCTATCAAATCTTGCTGTGTGGCTTGTCATTCGCGTTTAGCAGATTCTGTGAAGAAGCTCTAACGCTCTGCTATGGGATAGTCCCTTGTTTGAAACTGAAGAGATGAAGTTTCTATTGTTCAGCAGCAGAGATGGTTCTGTATTAAATTGAAACAAGAAAAACTTATTTAGGTACCAGCAAGGAAAATACGCATCTTGGGATGAGAGCACAGCTTCACGTGCTGCATTAAACGTTCACGAGTCAAGACTATTCTGCTTTCTGATGAGAAAACTGTTCTTATTTTCAGTTTGTAATTACAAAAAAGGCACATTGGAGGTCATAAGGGGCTTCATGTCCAGGGCACTCTGCTCTGTGCATAACAGTTTGATATTCACCTGCCATTACCAGAATGCAGTGCAAATCCTGCTGCAGGACTCTGCTGCTTTGGCTAAACCCAACCAGTTTACCTGCATTGGACTTATCAAAGCCAACATATAAGTAATTACACAAGCAGAAGAGTTTTTGATATTTCTGGGTGCTTTCATTTAACACATCTCTCTAGTATGTGTATCCCCTGGTGTACAGTCACACAGCTGAGCTCAAATTTCAGTCTTTCTCTTTAGTGGGGTACTGATAAGGTTTGAATCCTCTATTTTACCTCATATTTCAGAAAGCATGGAGAAATTCAGCACTGTCAAGATTCCTCCTCTCCAAAATTAGATTGAAACCAGGAAATAAGTTAAAATATTACCAAGATGGAGTTATAATATGGGATGGATTCACAAGACAGAAGTGCTATGACTTCAAAATGAGCCACTCTCTCCCTTTGCTTCTGTCCTGTTACCATCCCAAATAACAGTTCAAGGAGGGATTCTCTTTCTCAGGCACCATCTCAAAATATCCATTCTACTGGGGAAAAAAACCACTGTGCCTGCATCTTATTTGCACCCTTTTGGGAAAATGTAGTGCAGTCAAGACCTTGGCATCACCCCGGTCTGTAACAATCGCACAGGTGGGAATGTGATACAGGCATCCCCACCTGACTTGACCCCAACAAAAAACCTGGGTAAATTCAAGTGAATTGAAGGAAATATAAGAACCTAAATTGTCTGAATTCGGAGGGTTTGAAATGATAATTTTAAGGTCACATTATCTTAGTTTTTGTGTCAATTTTTGCTTCTTTTAAACATTTTCTTTGTCAAACTGGCTTTCCCTATCAAGGGAATTTAAAATTATATGCAAGCCATTTAGGTACACAATGTACATTACTACAGCACAAAGGACATTGGGAAAGCTGAAATTGGATGAACTTTGCAAGAAAAAGCCAGCTTGGGGAAAGTTATTTCTATGTATCACTGCCAAGTTTAAGTAATATAGTAATGACATGGGAGAGGACACATAAAGCACCATCTGGATAATTAAAATATACACAAAGGTGGTATGCAGACAAGTATCATCTGAATGTTAACAATGTAAAATGATAAAAAAAATTAACCCTTCATGGGCACATTGGTGTCAGAGACAGGTGTTACAGGAGAGTAGGGAAGTCAGCTTCCCTAAGACTCACACCAGGTGCAGGTCACACCAACATTTTAGCTGCAGTTCTGTAGCACATTTAATGCTTATGTAACTTAAAGCACAGGCTTTGTGCTTGTAAATCCTTAAATTCACATATAATACGCTTAAGTGCTTTTCTTCACGTCAAACAAGTCTGCTGCTCTCTCTCCCACCACTTGTAAATCACACTGCATTTTCCTCCTCTCCTTACATCACTGTAGATGTAGTCTCAGCGGAAGTTGGCCTTGCAAGTCAAATGGTGCAACATGGCTCTAACATTATAAAATCAGGACCTGAATTATTACAGTTGATAAAAATTTTTTTTGTCAAGAGCCTAATAACTCAGCTCTCCGTCCCAGACTGATCAGAAGGTGGCAGTATTTCAAAACATTACTGTTTGGTTTTACCAGAGGGGCATTTATTTTTTAATTGACTACTTGTTAATAATGAATTTTATTATTCCTAACATTTAAAGGTCAAGAGCTGTAACTTTTAGTGGTTGAGGTGCAGTGGAAGCAGTAACATGCATTAGGCTGCAATTTTGAAGAGAATCTGATTAATCTATCAGTATGGGGAGACAGGGTGGCATTTGCTTTCTAATTGTTTTTATTTGCTGTAAAATATTTGTTAGATGCTTTTATAGAAATGACCACTTCTATGAAAGATGAGATAAGAATTTCCAAGGTGTCCAAAGCTTGCTCTTGTGTCCCAAAGCAGTCCCTAAATTCAACAAGGTTCCTGGGAAATATTTTGCCTGATTTGTACCCTGTATTTTCTACAGATTTATGTGAACTATCCCCTTGCACACTTCAAACTACCATCCTTTGCTTTAACAACAATCACACACACTGTGAACTGCTCTTCCTGAAACTAAAAATGTCCTACTCTCGTGTTTGAGCTGCCACTGCTTTGTCTTCTACCCCTGTACAACAGAAGGCAGATTTTAGCAGCCACCACCCTTTAGCACCTCTCACTTTTACATGCACAGGAACATTCACAGTGAAAGACGTGCACTGAACAGCTTCATAGCAAATCCAACTGTGGCTTGAAGTTCCAAATAATAGCTCTGGATCACTCAACTAGTGAATTCAGGGAAGGCACTGCAAACAAGGTGTGAGTCTACAGTCTGGCTTTCCCACGTGCATGGCTCCACAGTGAAGCTGTCTGATCGAATTAAAAAGAAGGTGAGAGAGAACAGAAAGTCTGCCTTCATTTGGCAAGCAAATCAGCAAAGGTTCTTACAGAAATGGAAAGGATGACAGAAGAATCTTTGCCTGCAACATTCTCCTTCTATTATTTACTTCTGCTCACTTTTAACATGGTTTTGTCCAATAACTCTAGAAACACCATTCCAGAGTACAAAGGAGAGGGGGTAGAAGTTACAGACTAAAATACAGTTGCTCAGACTAACACACTTTCTTCCTTATCTTTCTATCTGTACAACTACAGGAATTATCCAGAAAAGAGGAAACATTTTGTTGGTGATTTGTTGAACCTACTTGCTGTGTCAATTCATTTGTGCCAAGATATTTAATGAAATTAAATACCATAAGAACCACCCATGAGACCAAAACAAAATGAAAACATCCAAGTCAACAAAATAGTTCAGCAAACTGAAATAAGAACTAGGAATATTACAGTATTTCTAAATCAGCCTCAGACTGCTATAGACTTGAACTAATATTCTCCAGGTGTTCACAGAGGAGTCTGTTTGGATTTACAAAAGCTGTTGAAAATAATAGAAACAAAGAATATTCTGATTTGGAAGGAACCACAAGGATCATCCAAGTCCAACTTCACAGGACACCCGCAAGAATCCCACCATGTGCCTGAGAGCATTCAATTGCTATGAATACAGATTGTCAGCTTCACTTGAATAATGCTGATCAAAATGACTATATTTAATATTTTGGGCTTACCTGGACAAATAACTTCAAATACTGGCCATTGGATACAGTTTAAATTCTACTCACAATGAAACAATGCAAAGCAGAGATATTTAGTGGATATACTCAATGTGTACAGCAAGGCAAGTAAAAGGAAGTTCCATCCACCTTTACTTTGATAATGGAAAATTAGGCAGGGAGTCATGGAGTTAAAATGTTGAATGATTTACATCCCCAAATAACAAGAGAAGAAAATGAAGTTCTGTTTCTATTTCTTCAGAGCAATTAAGACAGCCAGCTGCCTGGGCACAAAAACCCAAGAAAACCCACTATCTCCTGCTAATGTTTTATTATAGTCACTGCCTGACAATCATTTTTGTCAAAGAGGCACGTTCTGTAAACACTTGTCAGCGGTCTCTGCTGCCTTGCTTTGCTCCTGTGGCGAAGCATGAAGTGAAACAGCAATGCAGGAGCATTACCACAGTTGCTTTCTCCCCTCTGACAATAGGCAGGCTTCTTTGGAAGGACCTCCGTGTTGGCAGGCTGCTTTTCACTACAAGAAGGCAGCCAATTTTGGATATCATATGCAGCTAAAAAATTGTGAGTAAACTGCCATTACTTGCAGTAGGAACTGAAAAGGCTTTGACTTGCAAAAGGGAAGATCATAGGCCAACAAGAAATTTTTTTATTTAGGTGGACTGGAAAGAAAATGAGGGTTCATGCCCTCAAATTGCAGAAATCCTTTGTTCTGTTATCTTCTTATACAAAAGTGGGAGAGCCAAACACATTTCATTTGTACTCAGAGATGAGAGTTACCACCGTGCTCAGTTACACTGGACAAAGCTCTATTGAATTGTCCAGGACAAAAGCATGCCATTTGTATTGAGTGCAGATTCCCCTTACAGTGCCATCTGGTTTCTGAGGCACAAGTTTTACAAGTACTTAAACACCACTTTGCTTAGTGCTGCAGTGTTTAACTGGTTGAGGAGCTTGACTCTTACTTGCACAGGGAAGTCAGGCACACAAAAGTCTGCGCCCTGTTTGTTTCTGCCATTGCTTGGAGGTTTTCTGTTTGGTCAAGGGCACACAGCAGTTCACCACCTCTTTCCATGCACCAAGTCAGCTGGGTCTGGACCAACAGAAATCCCCAGAGCTCTACAGACACATCTCTAGGAATCCAAATTCTTTAAAATCTGTCTCTAAATGTCTAAAGAAAAACAATCTTGTTAGGGGTGATGTGATGCCAAAAGCCAGGTGTGTTTTGAAAAGCCTCTTAGCTTCACAAGAATTCTACCTCATGCCCAGGGAGGAGTTAAAGTCCCCTCTGTACAGTAGCTGATGCTAGAGTGAACTTTCCTCCTACTGGTTTCCAACACACTTAGTTTCCAGAGAGGGATGTTTTTGCAGATTGGAAGAAAGCAGCTCTTCAGTGGCTGTGCCAGGCGAGGCGCTGCCGCACACAGCTTGACTGTGCTGATACTAAATGCTCTGATTCTCCTCCTAAATAACAGTGCTAAATAAAAGAGCAAGGTGAAGTCTCTCATTGCACAGGCAAAAGGAGGTAGGGAACGTGAGGCATCTTACTGGGTGGGCTTTCCTATCTGCACCCCTTTCTGTTTTTCTGGATCTGAATTTTAAAATGGGTTGTATTTTGCCTGCAGCAATTTCTTTTAATAACTGCAATTATTCTCTTCCATTGTTCTGACTCTTACAAGCAAATTAGGGAAATTCAAAGGCAATTTTCATGATTGTTTGTTGTCAGGCGCTTATGAATGGCTCTTCTATTTCACTGGGACGTTTCATCAAATAAATAATGAGTGTGGCACAAGAGTCATAAGCAGTCAGATAGAGATCAGTGAGTTTTAGGGACAGATGCCACTTGGTGCTTAGGTGAGCATGCAGGAGACACAGCAGGACACAGCAAGATATATTTACAGCTTCCATGTTTAAGAAGGGGTAATTTTTCTCTCCTCACATGCGACTGCGCATCTTTAAAGATCTCATTTCACACATTTCTCACACCCCACCCAGAAATCCATGAAAAGAGGGGATAGTGTTGGGAGGTTTCACATCCCCTCTTCTCTCAGTGCTTGCATAGCCGGCAGAGAGAAGTTGCAGGCCACAGCAAAGGGCGACCTGAATAAATAACACCAGGACTTTGTGCCATACTGTGTGGGAAATAACATTCACAATGTGAGTTTACAACAACAGCAAGACTACATTTCTGGAAAAAATCCAAAGTCAAAGCTTCCAAAAAAGACTCAAGCATCCATTTATCCTGCTCAAAATATCATGCAAATATGTCACCTAAGTGGCATTCATCAATGACAGAGGATCAAGAACACATGCCAAATCATCTCATGTTCAATCTGGCTGGAGGAAAGTGAATGTACAAGACAAACTTAAGCTAATAACTTCCAAACCCTCCCCCATCTCTGAGGTTTTTAGCATAAAAAATGACTAATTCTCACTTCCATTAACATGCATATACTCCTCTGCTAGATCACTGTAGAGACAAGCCAGGTATAAAACACAAGCCTAATGTTTTTAGCCTGGTTTAGTTTTTTTAAATCTCTGATCAACTGTAATCAAATTCAACGAAGTGGGAGAAATCTGTCTAACTTACATAAAATTCAATTGGATTCAATACATCCAGCATTGTGATGTCCTAGTGGACCACAGAGGCTCAGCAGCATCAAGTATCTTTTTAAATGTTCCCAGTGGGCGCTCATAATTAGTCATGAGTCAGACATCTGCATGATCCTGAACTTAATTCCAGTTCTTGCTGAATTACTTTGCTACATACTTTTTAATGTTGATGAAGGCAGAGAAATGAGAAGTCCCAGCAAAATACCTGTAACCTGGCTAAAAATTCACATGCAGGATCTTCTCTTCTTATCTAATATCATTTGTGCATTACAGATTTTGTGCAATCCGCCTTGGCTACAGACAGAAATCAAACCATTCGCCTCCTGAATGACTCAGCAGGGAGAAAGTCAGAGGCAGCGCTAAAATATCTATCAAACCCTGTGTTCATAAGGTGCTCTGAAGAGGTTCTGCTTCATAGACACAGCTTGGCAACCCATATAATATAGAGCTTCTTCTCAGAAGATCTATGCTTATGAGAATTTCTGAAAGCCCAGAGGCAAAAAGCTAACTCTGACAGAAGGAAATTAGCAAAAGTCTCCTCCATCTTCTTATCCCAAGGCAACTTGAGCCTAGTTCTGGAAATATTAATCTATTCTCAGCAGCTCTTCTCACATAAAGACTGTGGACCATAACCTAAATAACCACTTTTAATAACTTTTACTCCAGTATTTAGAATTTTCTTTATTGAGTACCTTTGCAATACGCAATCATGCCCAGCTTGGTCTATAAACTTGTTCAGCCTCAGGTTCTCCTGAACTCACCAGGACTAAGAAAACTTTTCTTTTCATCCGTTGGGAATAAAGGCAGAAGTTCTGTTCAGAAAATAGCTATATATGTGCTCACTCAAAATAGTATATAGGTTACTGATATCTCTATAAAAACAAAGAACATTTGTACAAAAAGGAAAACTGATCTTGTGACTCCTGAATTTTAGCTACGAGGGTTTGAATTGCTCCTTGTAGCAGTATCTCATCATGGAGAGAGACACCTTACAGGTCCCTTTTTGCCTTGTCCCCTTCAGGCTCGAGTGTGTGCTCCAGGCAGCTGCCCCATGTTCTCTGTGCTTGCTGGCAGCCTCTTCCAGCCAGCCATGCCCCTGGCAAGGTCTCCTTCCTCTCCACCATCCCAGTGGGCCCATCTCTGCCTGACAGCAGCAGCCACGACAAGGTAGAAAAGTCCATCCCTTTTGACAGCAAAACCTGGATAAAGCAATACTAGGAATCCAGATTTTATCTGGTAACAGGGCTCTGCTGTTTCATGTCTGTGTTTTGAGTGAGAGCAGGGGTGATGCCAGATGGAAAGAGACCACAGGACAGAGGCAGCCTTGGCACAGCCTTCCCCAGTGCTTTCTGTGTTTGCCTCAGACAAAACTACTGCAGAACCCCTTCATGTGTACCCAGTCCTCTCCAAGCAGCCAGCTCCCATCCTCCATCCTTAGCTCCAGGTGTCCCTATCTGAGTCTACCCTCACATCTTCTCACACTCTGGAGACCACAAAGACCTTACCGCTCACAGACTGAATAGGTAAAGGAGCCCTTTGCACCCTCTCTCTTCTACACAGCCATACCAAGAGAAAGGTGACTGGTCGTCAGGGATCCTTAAGCTTTTTGTCACAAAATTTGAAGCCCTGTCCTTGGCTGCAAGATTGTTCCCTTTTTCTCTGTGTTACGAAAAAATTAGCAGAAGAAAATAAGAATGTGAACTGGTTTTGCATTTATTCAGATTTTTTTCCCCCAAAGATCTAAGCCTACATGAAGCAGAAGAGAAAACCCTAGGGAAAACAAATCAGTAAATCTACCCAGGAACATTTAGACCATTCCATATCTTTGCTTTCTTACTCTCTGGTAAACTGAATTTATAAATTGAAGGGAAGGCATAAAAATAATCAATGCTTTCTAGAGCCATTACTGGAAGCACCTAATGACAAACAACTCCATTAGTAAAAAAAACCTGCAAACCTTAACGCTGTAGCTTTCTGCATTCTTACGTTGGCTTTGCTGTCCCTAGTCAATAGAAGCCTAGTTTATGATAATTTAAAAAAATTACAGTGTTTACTATAAGGAATCATAAACAGCAATAGAACAGATAGAAAAAAATAGGGCTGGGGAGCTAAATAGAAATTATGTTTGTAAGCAGCCTGGACATAACCCTTCCTTATTCCAGATGCGATTTTTGCCCATTAAGCAAGAATTAAAATAGCACGTGCTTGCCATCCCAATACGTAACATTTGAACTACTAGAATGATGTTTTAAATACAGGGCTTTATCTAGAAAAAGGTCTGATCCAAAGCCACTTTATGTAAGGAAATTTTCCTGCTGATTGGAACAAATGAAGCCATGAAACAAGGACAACCACCACAAGTAGACAGAAAACTAAGAGGAGCTATAGCAGCAGTAACCATCTACATAAAAGGTTGCAGGAAAAAGGAAGGGGGCAATTTATTCTCCACTTCCAGGGTAGACAGGATAAAAATAACAGGCTTAAGTTACAAAACGCATCTGTTTTGCAAGAAAAAAGACAACTTGTTAGCAGTGTAACACCGGACTTCACCACAAGATGAAGCAGTGGTCCCTTTCCCCAGCTTGACAACAGCTACCAGACAGCTCTGAGGAGTGGCTGAGGCACATCTGGCTCTGTTTGGGCACTGAAAGGCCCCTACCTGCCTCAATTGTGGCAATTCTTCCACTATTCCAAATTGCAGCAGCTGGTTGCAAGATGAGCAACCCCAAATCCTTCCATGGTCTCCAGTACCTAATCCTCCTCTGTTTCACAGGGAAAGACATAGGAGATAATGCAGTTATCAGCATTACTCTTATCCCAGAGTGTAAGAGTATGATCATTATGGAAAGGTACTGGAATCTGAGACAAGTGGGGTCCTTGCCACCCTTGAAGCTCCTCCACTACACCCCTCACTGCTTCTGGTAAAGCAGACACACACATCATAGGAAAAGCTGTGGGCTTAAAATGGACATTTGCCTAACTGTAAATGAAACAGACATCAACATATTCAACACTTTTCTTAGAGGCCTAACCCTGACTGGAAATGAGGCAGTCTCTGCATAGCACCACTTCTGAAAACAGGACCTGAATCTCAGGTGACACAGGAACCCTTACAAATCCTACCACACATTTGAACTAAAATAAGAGCCACTATAACGCCATTCATAAAGAAATTTTACGTCTCTTTTTACAGTCCTACTTGTCATTTGGGTGCCAAGCATATATATTTCATAAAGAGTTGATAAAGAGTTAATGTGCATGTTAGTATATAGTAAATCAGTTGTTACAGAGTCCAGCCATTGTGCAGGTTGCTTCCAAATTTGGCCTGCAGCCATCTATGGCACCTTCAACTGATGAGCTAATAACCTCAGTAATACACACCATCCACTCCTTGAGCCACCTATGCTTTCAATCTATCATTTATTACCTTTTCTAAACTATAGATAGACCCTTAATATAAAGAATGACCATTTTATGTTTGCTTGCCTGAATATATATGAGCACTCAGCCACATCATTAAAATAATTTTACTGCTAAGGCATACCTAATATTCCAAACAGATAGAGCAGAATTTAAATTAGGGGGAAAAAAGAGACGGTGATTCCTTACAGAAAGGCTTGGAGATGTGACAGGAAAGAAGAAAATGGATTTGTACAAAATAACAAGTCCATAAAAATGTGAACTTTACTGAAAAGTTTTCTGAGCTTTGACAGACTCTCTGTTTTTAGCTTTAATTATGGCTTTGCATTATCCTTGCAATTTCTGTGTTCTACTGACCATGGGAGTAAAAGTATTGAAATACCACCACTAACATACCAGGTGGTTTTAAGTCAATGCCAAAGCTTAAAAAAAGTCAGGTTTCTATTCCAGAAGAAAGTACATGCTCCCTCCAGTCCTAAAATGCATCAGATCAGGGAGAACAGGTAATTAAGGCAACTGAGAACAAAAGAGGAAGAAGAAGGTTATGTCGAAAATCCTAACCAAATACATGCAAGTACCTTTAATTTTTGTAAAGGCTCGGGTCTGGAGACATGGGATAGAAGAGGGAAACCTCCTTTGTTATCCAGAAATATATCTCTCTTAATTACATGATTACAAAGAGAGGTCCATATCCATGACTCAAAGGGAAATAAAAGCAGTTCAATGTCCTCCATGCTTTAAAACGGCTTTCATAAATATTTGTGCAGCCAAGCTTTGCAAACAGGCACGGAGACATGAGAACACAAGAGGGTACTACCGCTCAGAGAAACAAAGGATCCTTTTTTGATTCTCCCTTTGCCTACCTCAACATAAATAGTCCTTCACTACAGCTGGGATATTGCTCCTTATTCATGGTACTCTGATACTACTGTGGTTTACACTTAAATTCAGCTTTATGCTGAATGAACACTGCATTTGTCCCCAACATTAACAGTCAGATTTTCATCTTACCCGAAGAGCAGCCCAGGAAATTCCTTTTGTTGGGTGGCCTAGTGGTGGTGGGCATCCAGCTATCCTCTGGTGGAGAAAGTGAAGCTCTTTCCTTTCACCTCTGGCAGTCTTGGTGGGAAACTCAGTTCTGGCATTTTAACTCACCCTCTTCAGTGACCCCCCTCACAGGTGGAGAAGTGCCAAGCCTGAAAAAAAAGACAAAAGACATTATTTTGAGAAGGTGAGAGACATGGAAGCTGCCTTGGAAGCCCTTGGTGGGGGCTTGCATGCCAAGTATGAGATTTGACAGTATCTCCCCTTTGCCCTTCAGTTTACTACCTGCTCTGCTCTACTGGAAGGATTCAATTCTTTTGCAAAACACAAAGCTGTGAAACTTCAGAAATTAAATCCATGCAATGAGATCCTCTAGCCTCCTTTTTCGCAAAGCTGTCAAAATAATGATGTATTCATGGTGTTTTACTTGATGTGTGAAATTTCCAGCTCACAGATATGAATCAAAGCATTCTGTGCTATTTATCCTCTCAAAAGGATTTTGAGTCGCTTTCTTTTAATAGATAGAAACTATAATTTTAGAAGGTGGGTAGTGAAACTTCTCTTTACACTTGAATGGACAGCTCAAGGTGATAAGGGAAGCGCTTGGGAAGCACAGCAAGCAAAAATGTTTTATGTTCTGTTACACCATGGCCATTCCACATCTCATCTGATTTAAGGGAAAAGAATCTGAGGCAGAAGAATGCAGAGGATATGTGCATACAGCCATGTATCTCCAGCATTGTGCTCCTCTGGGAGGTGCATACTAATTGCAGTGTCACAATTCAGAGCAGGGAAGTGGCAAATGTGTGCCATTATTGTGTGTTTTTGTCTTAGCCAGATGTGGCACCACAAGCTCAGCTGTGCCGCCCAGTTTTACTGCAGTGAAGCAACCACCTTCTTCAAGGCACTGGCTTTGGGATACCTTTAACTCACAGGCAGCTATTAAGCAAAAAATACTTCAGGTGAATTGGTTCAGCCTAATATGGTCAGTAAAAGATCCATTTCTGTTCCTCACTGACCTTTCAAACACACCAAAAGAGTTACAGTGGTTTTGTATGGGAATGTATTTACTATTTCTTAATTTATTTATGCACTGAGTGCAGTCAGATTAGAGTGGGAAAACATCAGGCCATGCATATAAAATGCATGATGAATTGCAAAGTTGGGCCAAAGTTCCCAGCTGGGTAAACTGGTGCAGACACTTTGATTTTTTGGACTTGGATGGATTTAGAGCCAGCTTGAGACCAGACCATATTGCCACAGAGATTAGAACCCATGGGAATGCTTTTCCTTTTGCATTTGCTCTTCTTGAGCTCATCACCACTCTCAACCATATGCAGGACTGTGTAATGCAGGTGTCATTTAAACACCATTTCTTAACACTCAGATGAAGATGGACTGAACCAGGTTTTGGGTACCACTGTACTGTGGATTTTTGTTACAGGACTGAATAATCAAACAAATAAAAATGTACTCAGAACCTATAGAAATCAATCAAGACACTTCTTAGCTGGGCAGCAGGTTGAAATTGGTGGTTTTTTTTAATGTCTTCTGTAGAATTTGGACTTATTTAGCTTCAATAATGACTGAAAACACTACAACATAAATGATTTTTAAAATAACTGTCATGTGACTTTTCTACAAACTACTTATAAATGTAAATATTTTTGCAAATGTGCAATTCTTACCAGCAATTTATTTGCTATTCCAGAAAAAATTTTTAACACAGCTGCAGAAGATGCAAAGCTTTTCCTTGAGATTTCAAACCTCCTGAGCAACCAATTAGGTTGATTGAAAATTGGTTGTTTCCTTCACCAATTTCCCACCAATCAGGCTAACATCACTGCACAGGTTCCTAATCAGGATTCATTCAGGTGGATGCAAAAAGGCTTATGAGGTCTTCTCTTGGATTACTTTGCACTATTCTTTAGGATAAGAGGCTTGACTTTTAAAAAATAAAGTAAAATCATCTCGTAAGAGCAAATTATATATGAGAGATATACAGAAAGAAAGTAATTGCACTTACAAAAACAGTTATGTGAGGATAGAATCTCCTACAAAGCATCTATCTCCTCGGTGTATCCTTTTACAGAACAGTCTTGTAAAAACTTAAAACAAAAAAATCTTCATAGGACTTCTCAGTCACATTACATGCTTTAAGAACTAAATTCCACCTATAGAATTTTACACACAACAGAAACATACCCAGTTATTTCCCCTAATTAATTCTCTTGGCTTTGTATTAGTTTAAAGAGGACCTTAATGAATGTCATGAAAATCTTAAGTATTCCCTCCCTGTCTTCAGAGACCGGAGTTTAACAAAAAAACCTAGCATAACATTTAACTTCAGACACAGGGGAAACTACTGAAATGGCTGTTCAGCTTCTACCTGAATTTATTGGTGCTCTTTCAAATGCCAGTGCTGACGGCTATTTTTCTTTCATAAAAGATGGGGCAAATATCTTGACATGCTGCTGGAACTGGTAAGCAGCTCCCAGGCATGCTTACGGCTGCAGACCAAGTTAATTCCGTGCCTGTCATCAGACCTTGCAAAATTGGATGTCATGTGCTGAAGCAAGTTATGGCATCTGCAGGGCATTTTCCTACTGGAGACTGTGTCTTGCAGCAATGTGACATGAGACACACTGGGAATTACCCCTAGTCTGCACCTTGCAGGCTTTGCAGTTCCTCCTTTCTGCAGCTCCTAGTGTAGATCCCTCACTATATTCATAAACCCATATGACCTTGAAACTTTTGGAGGTTCAGTTCTCCAAGCCAGCTCCCTTTCTACCAAGATTAAGGCCCAGGCACTGAGTTTAGCACTCTGCCATTTTCTAGTGTTATTAACTGCAAAAGATTCAATTGTTTTTCACTCTTCCACCTCTCTTTAAGACTATCCAAAGCCAGCAGTAAACTTTGACAGGACAGAAATTACTGACCCCTTCTTGGAAGGCACTGTACCTAAATGGACATGGAGAAGATTCCTTATAATGAAGATTTCCCCAGTAGAAAGTCTATTTATTTATTTATTAAGCAAACTATTTAAATTTTTTCCATAGGCATCCTTTAATGATGAACCACTTTGATTAATGCAGTGCATTTTTTTATAAGTTATTATCATACTTGATACTGGTTTTACTCTCCACTTTCTGTCTCTAGTCAGGCTGTTGCATGCTCTTTTTTTTCTTTTTTCTCGACTGTAATTAACTTGGCAATCCCTTTATTTTGGCTATGAGATATGTCCCTTTCCTGTGAAAGCTGATTAACAAAATACAACTTGAGAAGTTGAAGACACAATCTAAGAAGTAGATCACAGGTATGAAAAGTATCCAGACAAGTACACACACACTGGCAGCAAATTAAAAAAAGATAAAAGAAGGTATTTATTATCCCTTGGATGCCAGGTATTATAGTTAAAGTGCTGACAGCAGTACTGGCCTCTGATTATCAATGAGAAGGCAGCTCATTCTCCTCATTTTAAACATATTTATCAGACTATTCTTTATTCAGTGCTGAAAAGCAAGGTATGAATGTATGGATGTACATCAGTGCAGGCATGTCAACACTAAATCATTTTCAGCATGACAGAAATAATACAGCCACAGAGCCATCCCCTCCTTTGGTTGGCATGACAAATTTTGAAAGGCTGACTTTCAGGGCTTAATAAGAAAAGAAAAACTGTGAGGGAGCAGAGGACGAAAAAAAAGTGAAAAAAACCCGCTCCAAACCCAGTAATTCTCCCTCTCTGTAGAAGCAGCTTTATAATCATGCATTTCCTAACCATGTGAACACCTCCCCAGGAGCAATGAGTACATATGCCTTCTTTTCTTTTTTTCAGCTGGAACAGTTTGAGACTCATATTGAGAATATGACCCTAAAGCTCTCATTTGACTCCTTCCACTGAGCACAGTCCCAAAGCTCTGCAGATTTACAGAGGCTATCTCTGCAAGCTTACACTGTTGATTAGTAGGGACAATTTAGGCTGATAATCTTACTTCACTGCATTCATAAGGACTGAGTCATGGGGGTCTTCTCATCTGCTTTTCATTTCTAAGAACCTGAGAAATTTTACCACATTCAGCGACTTAATAGATGATGTGGCTTAGAACTCCTTTCCACAACAGCAGAGCACCCTGGAGATACACTCACTTGTCATAATATATAAAGCTTCTTCCAAAACCATTGTGCAGGGCTTTACACTGTTCACTGCAGACCTTGAAGGAAGAAAAGAGTCTTTTCTTGTCTCATTGCTCCCATGATGACGTTTGAAAGCCGGCAAATGAAATATTGGAAAGGAGTCTCAGAGTTCTGTAATATATTTGTTTTTTTCTAAGAAACAGAGTGGAAAATGGCTTCACAGAAAGTTACTTCAGAGCAGAATTATGAATGCTATTTGCAGAATACCCTAGGCATTAATATTTGACTTGTACAGGTAAGCTTGCTAGAAAAGAAAGGTACACATCTCATCTCTTGTACAATATTAATCAATACAACATCCCAAGATATGAAGTTGCAGAGTCAGACACCTGTGCAGAAATAAAGAGAAGCTCAGCTACCAACTTCAACTGCAACCAGAAGCAGATCCCTGACAGCCTGGCTGACCAGCTTTGCTGCCTCAGCATCGGGCACTCACATGAGCTTCAAACCATCTGTAAGCAGGTGTGCCAGTACTAGGTATTCGTAGTCTCTTTTCAGGGAAAAGAAATTGGTGGAGATTTTTCTCCTTGGCCACTTGAGTTTTCATCAGTCTTATTTTTTTTTGGCCATATCATTAGAAAGCTCAAAAAGAACATTTTTAAGAAGATTTTTATTTTTTTTAGAAGTGAAATGAAGAAACAGATCGTTCTGACATGTTTTCTCACATGTTAAGCACACAAAATGGGGGGTGTTGTCTCTGTCTTTTTTTGGTTTTATTACTATAAATATGCAGAAATGAAGATACCCTATCTAGCAGCAGCATGAAACTTCTGAGTGCTGTTACTGCTGCAAGAAACCGCCTTCACTTATGAGTGAATGATATACATAGATTTAACCTTCATCAATGGTAATGCAGAAGCTGAGTGACATTTTCATTTTATATCTGCAGAAATTCGACAAGAGAAGCTCAAGCTAGTCTACATATTTTCTAAATGTACTTGGGCATTTCAAGAACACAAAATTCCACTTATCTTTAGGATTTCAGCGAGCATCTCGTGTGAATCCCTAGTATTAAACCCTGCTCCTCCTTCCTCTGTGAGTGCAACCATTAACATTATATGACAGTAGTGGTTAGGAACAGGCAAGGGAATTAATGTCACTCAGGTGATGTTATCTCTTGAACACTGATTCACTTTTCAATGCTCAGCTCGCAATCTCTGCTTTTTCATGTTTTCACTTCCATTCATACACGGTGTATATGTGTGCATAAGTCTGAAACAACAGATGAGCAGCCCTCTGCTCTCCCCAGCCAAGACAGAGACACTTTGGTCAGGGCCTCATACAATCTCACCTTCTTTCACCACCCCAAAATTGGGTGTGTTCTTTCACACACCCCAGCATTGGTTGTCATGCTTCTGCCTCTCGGACTCGCTCCCAGTTGTGAGCCTAACCAGAAAACACCTTGACTCTTAGGTGCCAACTATTTCCATCCCCATGCATGTGTTGCAGACCATAATCGACCAAACTAAATGTCACAATCACTGAGTGTTTGTGAAAATACCCTTACTTAGTTGTAGAACTTGTATTTGAAAAACGTCATTCAAAAATATTACAACATATATAAAGAGTACTCATTTAAAAAACAACCTATAAATGTAGCAATTTCTCCTGATAACCATATTTTAATTGGATTCATTCAGGGTTTGTAAGTAACCTGAGAAGCAAAACCTTTAAAAATCTGATGAACACTTTTCCAAAAATCACTTAATTAGGGGAAAAATAAAGCCTGCACAGAAACCTTCAAGCCAGCGAACAGACCAGTGGGCTGTACGAAGGCACCACTGTGCTCCATCTCCAGCACACTGCTACACCCATTCCATGGGTGCACTGGTTTCCACACACAGAAAGACACATATACCTGAGGCAAACCTCGGTGCACACGACACACAAATTGTACAAACACACAGGAAAACACACCCACAAACACATACCCTCTCTCCTATTTCCCTCCTCTCATCTGTATTTTCAGAGAGAGTATTGATATACGTGTGCAGTGTGTATGACATGGTGACATTTGCTTCTAACAGCATGAGCCTTTTGTTCTCATTTTGCTTACCTGTCACTTCCTCTTAATCATGCAACTGATGCAGTTATAACCTAATACAACTAGAAGGCACTGCCAAATGCTTAATAATTTGCAGACTTCTTTTCCTTCACTGCAGTCTTGGAGTGCACAGAAGAAGCATGCTTGAACTCTCTTGACCTGGACAGCTGCTTGAATAATGGCTCAAAAATTAACACCAACTAAAAAAAAAGTGTTGAAGGCAAACTTTTGGCATGTGTCCTTCTTTGTTCCTTTGCAGAATTCATGTATCTTCTTAAGAAAATTAGTATAAATAGAGGGGACTGAAATGTAAAGATTGGGAAAAAACCACAAAATTGTATATAAACAAACTCCTTTTGTACAATGCGTTCACAGATGAAAAATACTTATTTGATGTTAAGATAATTTGGGGATTATGAGTAATGTTCAAACAGGAATAAACAAAGGTCAGAGTGGTTCTATATTGCCTTTAGCTCTGGAGCATCAAAACATTTCCCAGTATGACTGAGCCAAGCAATGGCAAACAAAAAATCCTGCTCTTCTCTGTTATTTCAGGCTTATTGCACTTAATTCAGCCCAGAAAATTAAAAGTAGCTTTTACTTCTGATTAAACTACACCACAATCAAAGCCGTTCCCAAGGATATTAGACTGAAATTTTCCAAGTCTGAAATTCCCACACAGGCACCTAACTCTACACCTGCCAAATGTCTGGAAAGCTGTGGCCCCTCAGTGCCATTGACAATAGCTGTCCCATAAGCCCCTTGCCTTAGGGTGACACACCTTCCCAGTGACACACCAAACCTAATACCACAGCAGGGTCACTCCAGTGCTTTGAGCCTGCCAGTGGATGACAAAGAACAGGGGCTCTCCACACCTTTTCCCAAGCTTTTCATTTTTTTTCCTACGGATAACAAGGATACCAGTGACAAGTTCAGAACCTGCTTCCTGTAACAAGGAGATGTCACAGAAACTCCTTTGAGTGCTCCTGAGAGCACTCTTATACCCCAATCCACTGCCTGTACAATGAGCTTGGGCACACAATAAGAGATGCCTCACAGAGGATATGATCCCATGGGAGAATGAAAGTAAGGCCAGATGAGTAGAAGGGTCAGGACAGGTACAATAGAGGACATTTCAAAAGTGTCTATTCACTTATGAATGTAACTAGGCACATCGCTGCATTCAAATACAATTTCAGTCCCCTGGTAAAAGCTGGTTGTCAATTTTTCTTTTCCCAGGAAGCCAGACCTCTTCAAAGCAAGTAATCAGGCACGAGGGACCATGCAGTCAGGGACCCTGCAGCAATGGAGACTGCAGGGTGACTCAGGTCACCCAAGCACTTGGTAAAATTCCTCTTTCTTGTGTCTACATGTCAGTTTGGGCTTCCAGCAGAAGAGTATCAATGCCCTGTTAAGGCCACATCTGAAACACCTCTTCAGGTATGCTAAATGATGGAGAGTTGGAGGGGACAGAGCTAACTCCAAAGTAAAAGTACCTCTTCAGGTATGCTAAATGATGGAGAGCTGGAGGGGACAGAGCTAACTCCAAAGTAAAAGGTTAAAGGTGCCATTGCACCTGTCAGTCATGTCCATATGCAATTGCTGATAGAAATCTCCACAAAAAACTGGCTGCAGAGCAACACAGGCAACATTTTCAGCTGCAGTTGGTACTGTCAGCCTTGTCTTGCTTGCTGCAATACATTTAGGAAGGCAGGTAGTAATGCATAAAGCTGACTGCTTATGCCATTTTATCAGCTTTAAAATGTGGTCTAGGTAACTAATCACACTAACAGGGAAAGAGAATATATGGAAGATTGATCAGACTTTCACAAAAAACATGTATGCCTCCTCCACAGATAAGCCATCATCAGGGAGTTTGAGAAGGATCAAACACAGCTACAGCCCTTCTGCCATGAACCTTGGCAAAAGTCAGATCAAAATACTTCTTTCTAAAGCAAAGTCTCTTTCCTTTACATTCCACTGTTGTTTTATCCTCCTTTACCATGCTCTCTTTTATGGTCCTTTACTTTTCAACTAAAAATACTTCCTGTTCCAAGCAGAAGGACAAGACACAAGTCCCACCAGACCAGACACCAAGCCCAGAGTGTAGCAGCAGGGCATGGCAAGGGCAGTGCTGGAGTGCTGGTGACTGGAACCACGGGCTCAGACTTGGACCAGAAATGCAGTGTGTCTTATCCCAGCCAGTGTTGAATCTTCACCTGGGCCCTTTGTGTTTTGGACAAATTTAGCTTCTTATGCTGATAGTGGTTATGGGACTGTGAGCAAAACCAAATAAGCAGCTATATGTTTTCCCTATTAATAAACCTGACTCTTCTTTCTTTTCTTCTTGCTATTCTGATGCCACCCAAATGCAGGCATGGTTATAAATCACAGGAAAATGTGCTATTAATCAAGGAGCAAGGATGTTCTACATGAAGAATGGCCGTTCACAGGTAGAGCAGCCTCTTGTTTTATTTGTAGCTGCTTCTTCATAAAGAGGGCAAGTGAAAGGAGAAACTCACAGCGGGTAAGTGCTAAATCCCAGCCCCAGACTTTTCTAGTTTTCTCTCTCTAGCACAGAAATGGAGATTACAGGAGCACTTTTCCGTCAGTGATGGGTGTCACTGACCAGTAGCTCTTACATCTGAATAAGGGTAGAGGCATACAGCGATTCACACTTACCTGGTAGGCCCTTTTACATAGTCCTATTGACATAAAAGACTGGGGTTCATTCAAAAGCAAAGCTGTAAGTAAAGTAATCTCTGAAAAACAGAATTCTCTTCAACTCTTTAAATGCTTCCTATCTGTGTGTGCATTGCATGTGACTTTACATTTAATTGCAAGCACTTTTCTTTTTAAAATATGTTTTTCAAGAAAAACCATTAGTGGTAGTTTAGATCAGAACTTTGAAACTACCAAGGCATTTTAATGGCAAAGCCATTCTCTGCAACTCACTTTATATCACTCTCTAAAGTACACCTTTCCATTTTGTTGTCAATTATTCTGCTTCTTCGAAGATGAGTAAATGGCTTTGGTGCTTTATTCCTGAAGGCATTTATAAAACCTTTTCTGGTAACAAACAACAAAACATGTATTTTCTGATGTCAGCAAATGCTTATACTTATGAAAGGCCTAGGAATATATTTTTCCAATTTTTTAAATTCAGTTGTATTAAAAACTATAATATTACTTTTATTTCATAGAATTATTTCTACAATATCTAATGTTTAGATGTCTGTCAAACGACTGAAAGTTAATTTTTCATTTTTTGGTCGAGAAAGCATTTCGTACTCAGTTCAAATATATACACATGGATGTGACATAATTTTTATATCAATCCTTGCAGCTGCTTCTGAAATACACCTTTTGTCTCCTCTCTTGACAAAGAAGCCAGAATATGGTTATATGATAAATTTTTCTGGCACTCACCTTTAAATCTTTCTGAGCAAATTCTAATAAAGCCATTTGTTATGAGGTAGTTTACTTTGCAAGAAATTTCATATCTAGCTGTATATCTTTCTGAGAGTGGCCAAAAAATCTGAAGCCTCATATGGATCTTTTAAAATAAACTCAGTGATAGTCTAATTCAATAAACATTTGGCCTGTAGTAATTTTTTTTTCACAGATTCTCTCTGCCACGGGAAGATTATATTCAGAAAACTGTTAAAATATTTCAAAGAATCCTCAAAAATATATTCATCTGTATTAACTGCATTAAGACAAGAAATGAGCTCATGGCAAGTGGCAAATTCACCATCCTCTACAATAAACAATTACAGGAGTGTGGAGAAAATCACATACCCTACAGCAAAGCAGGATATTAGATTTGCCTGGTTATAAGTAAGCCATCAGCTGGCTTATGGCTACACTATTTATGAGTTATGCTGTCTTTCAAGATACAGCTCACTTTTTGCTTAATGCCAAATGACACATTCAATTTAAATCAAGATATGGCAGAGAAAAACCCTGTCCCTAATAAGTGACTCAAGTATTTAATTTTTTTTTTCGGCTTCTTATTCCTAGTATGGGGAATTTAAAGGCAGTTCAGTATCTTTCATTTCGTACATCTGAGATTTCTTTACTTAGGGTGCAGGAAAATCACATCATTTTAAATCTCTCAAGATGAACTATCAGATCTGCAAGCAGCCAAGGGAAGGATTTATTTGTAAAACAGGGATGATTATTGCTGATATCTGTGCTACAACTGTGGAAAAAGATTTAGGGATGTGCTCACTTGTAGCACTCTCATTACCTCCATCTGTGTTCTCGGTCCACCATCATGAAGGTTTGTCACCACCCCATCTAAAGAAGGACACTAGACCAGAAAAGAGGGATATCAAAAATAATCAAGGCTGCCTGGTTTAAAGGGAGGCTCTACAGATACAGACAGCTGAGCTCAGAGGGAAGATAGCAGAGGGGTATTTTAACAGAGGTCGGTAAGATCAAGAAGATGAGTATGAAGCTGCTTTTGTTTGCTGCTTTTCCTATCAGCGAGATGGAGGCATCCAGGGAAATGACAATGCAGCAAGTCCAAAAGAAATGAGAGGTACTCCTTGCATACAGCACAATGGGATATTACAAAAGCTGAAAAATAAGTGAATTAAAAAATGGATTAGCCAAATTTCTGGAGTCCAGGTTGCTCAGGTACTAGTAAACACACTGGCCTGGTTGTAACCCCTGATCTAGGCAGACCCTTTGCCAGAGACTGCCTGAGGTTGGGAAAATATGCAACGGGCAGGTCATTCACAACATGCTCTGTTTGTTAAATTCCCTCCCTGAGCGTCTGCAAGGGGATCCTGCTTTTATGTTTTGCTGTGCTCTGAATGTGCTCCAGGTGCTCTGCTGGGGCATAAACTGAGATATGCATCTCTCCTCCTTACACACACCTTCAGTGATTTCCATAATAAAAATATTTCTGAATCTGCTTTAGGGAAGCAACTGGGCCTACTTCTATGCAAATCATTCTCACACTGGTGTTTTTAGTTATTAAAACCAAAAGTCCACTGAAATACACTGCCTATATGGGCCCAAGTGTCAAGGAACTGTCCAGGTGGCCTGTTGCTAAAGTCACAGCTGTGCCAAACCAAACCTGAAGGATGCTTCAAGAAAAGCATTTCTGGATGAAATTGGTGACATTCAAGTGATCTGATGAAATTACCATAACACTCCCAATGAGCTTCAGCATACAAGTAAAAAGAAAAAAAACAAGTAAGGAATACAAAAGAAAACATTTTCAGTTTTTTCTGGTCATTGAGGTTTGTCACACTTACACTTTAGATTCAAACTAGATAATAGGCAGAAATCTTCCACTTTGTATCAAGACTGACTCAAAAACATCCAGATTTTTTTCTTTTTATAATGTTACAAATCTCTTTCAAAGTTTTAAGCACCGTGTGCCTATCAGCCATCTGCTAGTGTTGGATAGAATGAGTAGGCAAATATTTTTTTTTAGTATATTAGATATTTTAGTACAAATTCAATTACTGGCTCTTTTTACCCAGGCAAAATAAAATCTCTTTGTAGTACTATGAAATATAGCCAGTTGCCATGGGTAATGAGGAAATACTTGCACTTAAGGGACTGTGACTCTATTCCATTATCTGCCAGAACAAAGCTCCTGTTAGTGCAAAGGAAGGGAATACACCAAAGAAAAGAAAAACAACAACAACAAAAGTCAGAGACAACCCCCCCAAAAATACAGAAAGAAAGAAAGAAAGAAAACCAATTGCAAAACAAGAGAGCAAAACTGGTTACAGTCTTAGAGCTGACAGCTTGCCTTAGAAGTGAAAGGAGATTCCAAACATTACCTTGAAGGAATAATACATGATTATAAACACATCAAAAGCACAATCTGCTGGAAAGGAGAGAACAAAGATAATCAAAAATAGTCCGAGAAATGCATTTTCTAAAAGCAACCATGAAATAAGTCCATTGGCAACCTATTCCAATATATCTAGCAGGCACTTAGCGGAGTACATTAGTGACAGAAACACATTCACAAAAGAATATAGGTAAGAAGAGGTCAAACCTTAAATCAGTGCCAGTACATTGACTTCGGAGGAACATCACTGATATTTATCATGATGAGGGCTGACCCAGAAATGTTCAGTAATAGCATTCCCAGGAATCCTGACTCCATAAAAATGAAAAAGATCAGGTACTGCCTATAGACAATGTGTGTTCAAGAACACAGGGCACACAGAAACCACCCACCCCATCAGGCACATGCAGCGTGCACAGGGAGCACTGGCTCGTGAGGATGTACGAACACAAAACATCCACTTGTGTGCATGGAACACATACAGGAGATGCAGCTCACACCATTGGATTCTGTGTGAAAAGTGGTAGCTGCACATGTGTGCTTCCAATTTTCTCCAATGTTTGCACTGACAGGCATTTTCCACACAGGACACATTCACTTTAAGCCTACTCACCTAACACTTGCTCCTTTCTGCTGCCTTTTGCAGATCTTCAGACACAGTAGAGAGCCCCAAAGAGTTCTTTTTTTAACAGGAGGAATACTGTCAATATTTAATATAGGGAAAATGGATGTGACCAGCTATTTCCACCTCTGTACCCACAATGTCATCCTAGTGGTGTTATATTCCACCAGAACTCACCTTTTCCTTACATGCACCAAAACAGCTTGAAAGCACAGGCTTGCTAAGCTAGCCACTGTTCCCTCAGCTCTTTCTGTACTTCTTCCAGGCAGGTCAGAAAGTCTCAGTCGCTAACAATTTCATGCAAGCTGGTAGTTACCATATATTTTCTGTGACAAGAAAACTAAAAAGAAGACAGGATATCCATAACTGAGAGCTGCTCTCACTTGAAAGGCACTCCTCACTTGTGGTAAAACAGATATCGAGCAAATCTTGTGACAAAATTCATCTGTGTCACTTCTCTAATAAAAATACAACAGTTGCACAGTTCATTTTACAGTGCAATTGATAAATCGATCGAAACGTTTCCTGCAGAGCTAATAGTGCCAGACAGAACTTCTCCAAACTTTTCCAAGAGAAAGTGCTGATGCTACCCTATCTGCTCAAGGAGAGGACCAAACAAGTTTGCCAATAAACTTGGACAACCCAAAGAAAAATCAAGCAGCAGGCAAGATCCTTAAGGAACCTTTAGCCAAGCTGATGCTTGCTGGACCTAGTGAGAATCTGGGTCTAGTTCCTGGCTCTGCTGTAAACTTTCTTTGTGACCTTGGCTAAGCTCCCTCAGCAAGCTGTCTTCTCAGTTGGTAATGAGACACTGAAATAGGAGGCTGAATGTCTGTTGTGACATGATCTTGCTTGCAAAAAACAGGGAAGAAGAATGAAAAAACATTTTCTGCCTGAAGTATCCAACTGTACCATGAACTATCCCTTGCAACGTGCAGCACAGAACACATGTTGAGGCTTTGATGCTGGTCACGGTCCACTGACTGTATTTTAATACAAACAATAATGAGCAAAAAACACTTTTCAAAGAGTCTTTTTCTGGCTGAGTATAAAAATTACAAATGCAGTAGACAAACCCTCAGTGTTCTTTAAACCTATCTATAAAATTACTTTGAAGTAGGAGACAATGGTTTATTACTTCAAAGTGGTGCAGCCTTAAACACTGGGAAAATATTCCCCATATTTCCCCTCATTCTCTATACAATGGCAACGAATGTCATAAATCTCATTTCAAATCTAGTGGTTTGTACACATAAAAAGTGTTACGTTTATTCTGAAACCACAAAAGATTGCTCTGAATGGATCTCAGGCTAAATATATTTATATGCAGTGATAAAGCCTTATTCTACATTAGAATCACTCTGACAGTTTATGAATTCAAGGTTTCACCAATGTAAATAAAAGAAAGTCCTGTTATAAAAATGGAATTGAAAATAGAGCAATGATGGAATAAAACTTTGAGGTAAATTAAAGACTTGATAAAAGTCTTCCATCCTCAATGAAAGGTACAGTGACAGCAGTGAGATTGTACAGTCACTTCACGTGGCTGCATTTTCTAAGAAACTTTTAAAATGAAGTATCCTTTGAGAGTCACAGTCAAGCACACACACATAAGAAAAGATTATATTAAAGAGGAAGGTAACAGGATGTTGCTTTTCAGTATCACTGCTCATGGTTTTTCCTGTGTGATTCCTACTAAACAAAAGAGCCACACTGCTCAGATCTCTTTCAGTTCTGAAAGGTGCTGATGTGATCCCAACAAGCTCAGCTGACAATGGCAGCCTGCCAAGGATGCTTGGCCAGCAACACAGCTCATGGTGGGAAGTGCTGTGAGATCTCAGCAGGCTGCCTTTCTCCTTCTCCCTTAGCCCATCCCCTAAGCCCTGAAGTGCATAGGATAGAAAATCACACTAAGTCACACTGACAGAGCCTGAAGCATTTCCAAGCAGCCCCTGCATGCAGCTTCAAGTTCCAACCCTTCCCAGGCACAACTCTTTTCTGCCCTGCGTACCACAGCAACCTATTTCCACTTCCAGTGCTCTGATCCAGCCCCTATTCACTCCTGTGGCTGCATCTTCCCTGATAATGAGTCTTGCCTGATCCATTGCTTCATCTCCTCAGCTGGCCACCTCAGCTATCCCAGTACTCAGATACTTTCCCTCCCTCCCTCCCCTTTTGCCCACTAGTCAGGTTTCACCTGTTTCTTCACTTTTCTCTGCCCTATCCAGCCTCACGATCTGGGCTGCTGCTCTAGCCCCCTCTTCAGCTGTGACCAATGCAAGATTTTTGGACTCCAGCTCTCCTTTCTTTCCCTCTCAGTAGAAATCCCCTTCCTACACACTTCTATTCCCACTGGAAAACTGTGAGTCCCCTAGACTCACACAGGACAGAGAAAAGATCACAGTGTTCCCCAGAGCTTGGGCTAATCCATATCTGGTCCTTCCCAAGAAACACATGCCTACACACAGAGAATAGGGGAAGGGAACTCTCTACTCCCAAACCTGGTATTTACTTCTTCTGCACTTTGGGAAGAGAAGAGATGGCACAATAGAAAACAGATTTCTTCTGGAAAATAAAAGAGCTAAAGACTTCAGAGTAGCAGGCAGCCCAGTGACTAATTCATTAATGCTCTGTGGTGCCCTTGTTCCAGGTGAATTCCCATGCTATGATTTGTTTGGCCTAGAGTTTTTTGGCCTTCAACTAGCCTTTAATAATTTATAAAAAATGAAACTCTAACAAGAAATAATGACCAGAATAATGAAAATCAGGTGACTACAGCCTGAACCAAGATCTCTTAAACAATGTGCTGGTACCAACTGAACACATTTTTTTGAGGAATAAAAATTTTTCCTACTGAAAAAGCCAATGAAACCAACATGCTTTAGGAAAAAAAAAAAAAAAAGACCCAGAACTATCTGTGACACACAGGCCAGAGCTGGAAAGAGGGAGCTGGACTTTCTTTTCTGTTACCTTTATAGCCACTGCACCATCTCCAGGCTGAGAGATTCAGGTAATGGAGCAGAGCATCAGAAATGTCTGTGAAAGGAGTCTGAAGAGACACATGAAGAACAGAGAAGATACTAGAGAAAGAGTAGGCAAGGAAAGTGGGTGGGAGAAAAGTCAAAACTGAAGACGAAGAACTGCAGGAACAATGCAAAAGTGGGCAGATAAAGGGAAAGAGCAGAGGAGCAAGACAGAAAATCCATCTTGACAGAAACAAACATTTCTTATCAGTTATAGGAAAGTGGTACCTCTGAAAAATCCAATTTCAAATGTCAGAAAAGAAGTGATAGAGAAGGAATGAATCACCTGCATAGAGGTACAAGTTCCTTAATGACTGAAAATCAACACTGGGTGGCGCAGAGAAGTCTGAAGGACATGGGGTTTTGAAACGAAGATGGGGATAACATTAGGAATGGGAAAACTTTTATCATTTGAGGTAAGGTAGTGAGTAGACTGAGCAGCTCTGAAGCTCCTTTCACACCTCTCCAGGTCATGCAGCTGTAGTCTGTCAGCGACACAGGTATTTTCACATGCAAGAAACAGATTAGTGACCTCAGATTAACACTAAGTGAAGTCCCATCTTGCAGGTTTAGAAAAGCCAACATCTATTCCTTCTGTTGCTTCAGCAACCTGGCAATGTCATATTCCAGGGGATCTGGATTCAGCTTGTACCCTGCACCTGGCTCTGAAAAGAGAAAAACCTCCTAATTAGGCTCTAAATCAGGCCCTTAAAAATGGTACTTAAGGGCTTCCCTAAGGCCAGGATTCCATGTCAATATTTTCATGTTATTTCTTGTGCACAATGAACTGTAGCTGTATAGAGAGTACACCACTACCCGAAATGGGATGAATATTAATAAGGAGGAGAGAAAAAGAAAGACAGTCTAACAATAGTCACTGAAATCCTTTGTTACGTGCACCCCAGGCAGGGAAAGCAGGCCTTCTCTGGTGAACTCCACATACAAGAAAAACAAATACCAGAAAATATCAGCACAGAGAATCAGTAGCATACAGTAACCATATATAGAACCATCAAATAATACATAGGAACTTAATACACAATTTATCCAATAACTGAGGTTGTGTTTTTGGGGATTTTTACTAAATAAATGAGGCTGCAATTTTATGTCTCATATTTGAATCTAGATGAGAAGAGGAAGGCATATTGAATGGAAATCACCCCTTAAAGAATCAATCTGCATGAACATTTTAAGACAGCAGGTAACAGTTCCTTGGGACACAGATATACAGCTTCTCAACTAGCTATAAGACCAAAATATCACCATGTAAGAGAAATGAAGGCTTTATACTCACTGCCTACACTTTGAAACTCATAACAACAACAGTGTGGAGTTTGCTTTTTTTTTCCCTCTTAAACTAGGGGTTTTTTTGGTTTTTTTTTTTGGAAATATAGCAAAACACCAGAAAAATCTGAATGTGGCAGAAATCCATGTCACCACAGCATGGATTGCTGAATGGCAGCAAACTGGCCGCCCGCCGTTCAAAATAAATGCATGCACCATCTGCAAGATGCTGGAATATCCCTTCTGGCCTAATTTTTGGAAGATGCCTAAAAAAAGGGACAGCACAACTTGGAACAAACTCTTTGTCCTGTCTGAATGGGATTTTGCCTGTGGGGAAATTCTGTGCTCAGCAACACAAAAAACTTTTGGCTGCTCGACAGACACCAGCAAGGCAGTGTTACAAAGATGACAGCCAACTGTGCCCTTTAATTGCTAGGCCATCATGTAACACACTTTCTCTATGTTATTTAAAGCATACACAAAACACAACTAAAGCCGAGCTTTTCAAGATACTGATGAAATAGCATTTGTTCCTTTCAAAGCTTCGACAAGACAGGAATACGAGGCTGTCACTATGGGATCATGGCTTTCCAGAAGTGTAAAACTCCCATTTCTGAAACTGCAGACCTGTCACATACCAGACTTGAAATTCATGGCAATTTATGGATTTTTTTCCCTTTGTTTTAAGGAAAAGAGTTGTTTTTCTTCCTTTGCTGAATCCAACCTAAGATTTAAAAAAATTATGGTTTTCACTTAAGACCCGACGTTCTGACTATTGTCGGTTTTAATGAAGAAAGAAGAGGTTTTTCTGCCAGACTGACAGGGGTTTATTATTTTCAGGGCTTTTAACTAGAAAGAAGAAAACCACTAAAACAAAACAAATAATGTTTTAAGTTACCCAGATATGTAAATTGTTAGAATAAGCTTTTAAAAGTTGTCAATATCTCCATGGGTCAGACTGGAATAATCAGGTTATTTAAGCTGTGAACTGTCACCAATTTGGAGGAATGTCTCCTACTCAAAATGACCATAGTGCTTGCAATTTTCCTTGCAGTGGGACTAAAGCTCTGCAGTGGCACTGGATCAATTTATATCAGTGAGAACGCTCACTCTTACTGTGGATATAAACAGCTACCATTCATAAATTAGGGGAAGTGCCCACACTTGAAATGAGACAGAAGGCAGGGGTTGCTCTCAGGAAACACAGCCCCATCTAATACATTTGATGTTTTATTCTTCTGTCTCCAAGCTTGCAAGCAAGTGTCAGGGACCATAAAAATGTCTGACAGATAACCAAAAGGGAATGTGGGCTTTGCTGAGCATTATGACACAATAAACAGGTTATTTTAAAGCTGTAGTTTCAATATTAACTAAAAAAACTTATTTAAAACACTTCCCATCACTGTTGGTAGCTCAATCTTCAGTCATCACATACCCTCGTGATACCTCCAGGACACAGTACTGCTTGGTGGTTTACCAAACATCAGCCTGGTGAGGAATGCTTCATACTTCTATCAAAACTGTTTTACAAATAGCTTCCCACGTGAAGATGAGCAGACTGGGTGAGCCAAAGGAAGCACTGGCAAAGGAATTTCCTTCAAGAGGATACCAAAATAGAGCATGTGCATTTACCTTCTAATACATGTCCTTCCTACAGAACTCCAATGAGAGCTCCAGAGAAAAGGAAGGTCTCAACGATTTAGCATTGACACAGGACTCTGCACATCACAGCTGAGGGAAAAAGTCCTGCCTTGGCTCAGTCACTGTAGTAGAAGTTTCCACTAACATGAAAGCAAGTGAGTAGCATCAAAGCTAGTGAGCTGTTTGGTGGAGAAACCACTTTGCTGCAGCAAGAGAATGAAGCCCTATGAACTTCTTAGCCCTGATGCTGCCTACAGCCTGAGATATTAGTTCTCTAAAGGGGCCTTGAACTCCTTACAAAGTCAAAGAAACTTGGCCAAAGAGCTACTACTGCTGCTACTTTGCCAATAACAATTTTCTAGTATGAGTGCAGTCCTGCAGTTCAGGTTTCCAAATCCCCCAATCAGTGAGTTTCTAAACAATACTATAATCCCCTGAGAGTGCCTGCAGGAACTGATATTTGAACACTTTGAAGCAGAAAATTTGTCTTTATCCACTTTCTAAAGCTTTCTGGTTAAAAAAAAAAAAAAAAAAAAGGTCTGGCAATCAGTGACTGAGGAAAGCATTTTGCCTCTAGCTAATCCAGTTTAGAGAAAAGATGGTCGCTTTGTGATCCCAGCTTCTTCCATGGATTTGTTACACTAGCCTTTCATTTTCTTCCACTTTGGCAGAGTGCAACTCCAGAATTATACTTCAGGCTACTGATAAAGTTAACTTCTCCCTCTTCTCATTGACTGATCGCTGTAGCAAATGGCTCTCTAATCATTTTAAAGACACCCCTTGTCATAGCAAATGCTTTCATAAAGAAATGTCCCAGGATTTTTTTCTACTGGGAAGTGAAATTATAACCTAGAGGGGTGATTAAATCTCTCTTCCTAGATAGCTTAAGGTAATACCATAAAGAGATACCCTAAGCTAGATATCTGTTCAACCTTTCAGAGTAACCAAAGCAGCACTTATTTTACTCACCGGTTCCAGAAAAGCAACATATTTCTCTTAGGATGTCTCTGTGGATTTCTTGTTTTCATCACAATACTTGTCTGAAATTATTCCAGGGTGACACAAGCACATGACTGAGCACACAGAATTCCTGGGGATCGATTCAGAAGCTGTAACACAGGGCAGAATGACAGAGGGAGATTTAGCTCTTGTATAAATTAGTTGGCCTAGGCTCCTTCAGTAGGGACTGGAGACACAGGCATCTCATCCAGTCCTGTCTTAGGATGAACTTCCTTCTGGAAGAGTCTTGCTTGGTTTTACTCTTTTTTTTGGCCCACAGAGGGCACATGGGCTTAGACAAAGCACACACCTCACAGAGCTAATCTTAAACTAGATAGATCTTCATTTTACAAACCCAGCTAGATTGCAGAGCCAGTGATTGGCTCAGCCAAGAAACAGCATTCCTTGGAGATGGAAGCAGAGATGAGCAGCATGAACCAGAGCAGCAAGGGCCCTTTGTATTCATTAAAAAGCTATGTGTGTTTCAAAAACAGCAGTGGAACTTCAAAATGCTCTTCTTTCACTGGGCTCCTTTCTGAAGGGCTGTACTAACAGTACATCAGCTGGAACCGGACTTCAGTACTTCTACTGTCTGCTCTTTTAGTCCTAAGTCTATAAGGAGCTTGGTTTAAGAATCAAAATTGAAAATGTTTCTATCCCTGCATTCAGAGCAACTTTAAAGTAGAATAAGCATCTTCATAACAACATTTTACAGACAGTATTCAATGTGAATGTCAGGGACGCTTTAAATGTCAGGGAGCAAAAATATAACAAATTCACGTTTACAGGGAGAGAAGGAAGTGTAGAGACACAAGATCAAAATCTGAGTCAGTTGGAATGGCGCAGATACTGTTCAGAAAATATCAATTATTTTTCTCAGGATATATTAAGTATGTAGAGTTTTTCTACTCATGGAGGGGTTGGTGGTTTTAGGGAGAGGAGTTGGGTTTGCTTTCCTCAAATTAGGAGTTTTCTTCATTCTGGAGTAGACAAAAACTGAAAGAGTTTGCAGTTACTGAAAACTGGAAACCTGAAAGGGTTACAAGAAAAGCATTTCCATGGTTTGACAGCTTGTCATTAAAACTTCTGTTTGCGGGGGGGGGGAAGCCACTAAAACACCTTTATCAGAAATATGCAGAGCAACTTCAGGAGGGTAGAATTTGGGGGAAAATAACACTTCTAACCTTAGTAAAAATAAAAACTTGAAAGTAATGATACTGAAAGACCTTGGATGGACAAAACCAAGAGACGAGACAGAGAAATAACAGTGGGTTTGCAGTTGAAAGTATTGGACTGAATTTCTCATGTGCTTCTCAATGATGCATCTAGAAGGAGACAGAGCCAAAATGTGTTAATATGGGTTTGTATCTGACATCTGGGAGAAGGCATGCTACTGCCACAAATCTGTGCAGGCTATTAGATAGAGACAGGGAGAGAGTCTTCTTATGTACAAAAAGAACTTCAGCCTTCTAGTCAGGAAAAAAATAAACACCAAATACTACCCATAAAACCCCAGAAGTTTAAATAAGAAGGAAAGATTTCTGTTGGGGGTGGGGAGGGAGTTAAGGAAGAAATAGAGAAAGAAAAATCAAGTTTGGTTTTTGTTTTGGCAGGATTTGTTGTAATAATTCCAAGGCTTCCTGCAATGGGCTTTATCAAATGAGAAGATTTTAGCAGGAAGTTTCCTACCAACTGAAGTGTGATCAAAGATAAGCACCATTTTACAGATAAAGTCCACATTAACAAAACAGTTGGGAAAGACTGTGAAACCAGAGGCTGTGAACATGAGTGATGGGGGGAACTATTTTTGAACCCTCAAAGGGAAATAATGAGGAAAAGCTCTTTGATGAAATTGAGACAACCAAGGTAAAAGCTAAGTTCCAGGGAAAACATGTTGATAGTGAGCTAAGACACCATTGTTTTCTCCAGCTTGATAGCCCCAGATGAGCACGTCTTGGCAATTTCCCAAAATCCACATTGAGAACATGATCTGCTAGCAGCTAGCAGGCTCAACTACACCTTTTAACCTATTAAGAACTGCTGCAAGACCTTCAGGTAAGCTGTGGATGATCCATCACGTGGTGCACGTAACATTGGAAAGAAAAGGACTTAAGAACTATGGAGAGAACAATCCTAGACTAGAGGGGTGAAGGATGGGGCAGTCAATAAATCCTTTTCCTCTGTAAGTTCTGTAATTAAGCAGAACACATTGCTCATTCTTATAATTCAAACATAATCCTGCTGTTGTCTTGACTGTACAGGATTTGCAGATTCTAACTGTTTTAACGACAATGCACCAAAGAAAGCTTTTTCTCTGCTTTCACAGACAAATCCAGAATCCACATCAGGAGGGAGAGAATCCAGTGGTGAATGAGGGATTTTGACCTTATAATTATCTTTCCAATTCTAGCATATTCCTTTATTTGAGTTTTAGCTAAACAGCTTTAAAGCCAGGGCTAATGTGGAGGGAAGGAAGGAGGGGGGTGAAGGAAAAGAAAACACCACATTTTCAGCAGCAAAGAGACATGCAGGAAACTGCCTAATACCATGCAGCTTCACTGACTCCAGTATTCACTTGCAGAGATGCATGCATCTATTAGAAAGTAGGGACAAAACCAGCCAACAGCAATAGTCTGCCTTTTGCTAATGAGTATTTACTAGTGCTGGCCTTTGCTAACAGATGTTCGAAGCATCCAAGCAAAGCCCTGAAAAGATACTTACCATCACATCAAGGGTTCTCCTGAACTCATTTTGTCTAAGTTTTCAACTCCTTTCCTCTTCTACCTATCTTTCAAATGAGCTAAGTAAATTTAAGCCTCTGTTGTTTTGAGGTTTTTAATAGTCAGGCTTCCTATGTGACATAGCTCTGGGATTCCCACAGCAGCAGCTTCCACCAAAGTCTGCCCAGCTCCATGAAGTGTTGCCTATTCTACATCATTGTAGCATCATTGACTGGGAATGGAGAGGAAGAAAAGGTCTTACTCATGCTGAAGCATGGGAAATGCCAGAAACAGAGTGTGGTGGGTATGGGTGTGTGTGTGTGTGTGACTGACCAAAAGGTGGTAAACACCAATGTGCTTTGACACTTTCTGCTGGTTCCTGCAGATCTCTCTCACTACAAAGACAGAAATTGTAAGGTCTGTTTACTGGGAATTGCACCTATAGGACAGCCTGTCTTTGATAGCACCCATAATCCATGGTCAGAAGAGAAAACTGTGTTCATTCCTGTCTATACAGTGGAATTATAGAAATAAGGGTTTTCCCTTATATTTTTTCTTCTTGCTGTACCACAGAGATGGCAAATTTTCTCCTTAGTGAGAGCCAAGAGTTCCTTCTACCACCTTTGGCCAACCATATTTCAATGTCCCTGATAGTATAGATCTGCTGCAGCCCAGAAAACTAAATGGTTACAGGCCATATACAATTGGATGGTAGGCTGCTCCTGGGGCACAGACCAGGAATTCTCCATCTTTCCTGATTTTTAAGGCAGCTGAGGACTTGCTGTAATGGAAAACACTGTTTTGCTTCTAAAAAGCATCAATAGAAAATGAAAGATTTGATATCTTTGAGAAAAGAGCACTCTCCACTTGCCACCACCAAGGCATTTGCTCACTGACATTCAGTTGTTTAGCAGTTGCACAAACATCTTAAGTAAAATGTATGGCATTATCTTCTCTTTTGAAAGTTGGCTTAATCTGATCAATAAACTATCACAGTTATGATTCACATAAAAAGAAATTTTCTTGAGGCAGTATCACAAAGTGATCTTTTAAGATCTTACCCCAGATTCTCCATGACTGCATGTAAATGCAGACTAAAGGCAAATACTGATACCACTAAAATATTTTAGACCGCCAGTGATCCTTCCACTTGAAAGGTAAATACAGAGTTTCTGCTTTAAGAGTGCTTAAGTCTTATTAGAGAGCCTCCAACTTTAGGTAACTTGGCTTGAGTCAGCTGTAAGTGATTTTTGGAATCACTGAGGAAGTGGCAAACAGTGGAAAGAGAAACATGCTCCTGTTATGATGACTCTGCAGCAAACAGCCTATGAGGGAGAAATTCTTACTGCTCCAAGAAGGGTTTCCCTTGGGAGCATCAGTGCCCTCCAGCTTGACAGGGACAGGCCTTTTGCCCCACTTCTACCACAAGCCAGCACCCAGCAGTAACTTCCTGCAAAGACTGCTGAAATAACATTTGGGAGGCTCTGGAAAAATGCAGAGTTGAGAAAACACCTGTTTCTTGAGCACAGATAGTACTAAAAGGGAACTTGCATTTTTGGTTTTTTTCCAATGGTTGCACAAAAAGCCTCCAAGTCCACTGCTCTGAGCCTCATTTTTCTGTTCCTCGGTGTAAACGGCGTAGTCCGTACGCAAGGCCACTGCAGGGATTCGTGTCATATTCTGAAGACATCAAGGCAATTTAGGAGCTGAACCCCAAACTGCATCCTAAACTTGATTTTCCTTCTCTTGTGCTGGCTGCAGATTCCAGATCTCCACAGCCACACAAGGTAATATCTCACCTGAAGCTTTTCCTGTGGGAGTGTCAGAGGACTACCCCTAGTACTCCCACCCAGCACTGCTTTTACCCGTTTCCTCCCTCCCAACTCAAGAACTCTCATCAGGAGACAAGGGATTACAAACTCTCCATACCTGTAGTACCCTTGTTGTGTGTTGGCATGCACCTACCACCTCAGATCTCAGCAAGTATTCTTTCATTATAACTATTACTCAAAGTTGGGCTGATAGACTGCAGAAAACTGAAAGCTACTTTCACTTCACCTGAAAATATCCTAAACCCCATGCAAATGAGGGACAGATATATTTGTTTATCTACACAAGCAAGGACTTTAAATTCAAAGAAAGTGACAGTAATTCAGATAATACACAACCAGCATGCAAAATTATGTGTTGCATTACTGCCATTACTCTTTCACTAATCTGCGATACGCAGAAACTGTGAATTTAATGAGCTTCATAATTATTTTGTTCTCAAAATTCCTTCCTTTTTGGTAATGACATTATTTCAAATGATATTTTTTACACTATGTCCCTAGTCAATCATGTCAATTCCCTGAAAGATGTACCTCTAGTGAAATAGTAAAAACCAGAGAGAGGATGAGAAGTTGATTTATCTCAAGGACTTTGCACCTTAAATAGTCAGTAAAATATTAAACATCCCTATCAATAACAAGTGGACTGTATTATAAGCTTCCTCATAACTGGAGTTCTTAGGAACAAGTTGACATCTTCCTGAAAAGGTGTCAAGAATTTCATTTAATCCTTTTTATAGCAGTGACCATCAATCTATCTTAATGTTTATTGGAGAGAAAATAATTGTCTTTTCTTTTTGGCAATGGTGTTTCATTATAGGCACTAGGATAAATAACTACAATTCAAAGCAAAATAAGATTAAAATGTCCCTGTATTTTTCCCCTTTGGTGTCTTTTCTTCTTTGTGCTTAATTTCATGATGAAAAAAATTATAATTAAATTAAACTTGATTCTTATTTAAATGCACATCTGAAAGTGAAAGCAAAGAAATTACTTTCTTTTTCAAAGTTGTTATATCCCAATTGATCTTCCACACATTGGCATTATTATCTGATTGTGAAGATGTATGCATTTATGAAAAGCTAGAGCCATCTGTCTCAATTCTATGTAATTTCATTACATATTCATCATTTATCTAGTCTGAGTATGTGACATGAGACCCTACTGACTAGCAATTCTATACTTATTATCATTTCATACTGTGTTTGGATGGACACAAGGCTGTCGACTTCCATTAATCTACTTTTGATGTAAAAATCATCATCTTGGGATAAGCCTCAGAGCTCCTGCATAATCAGGCCACACTGCTGCGCAAATGTAGAGGCACTAACATTTTTATTAAAAAGCCTGCAGCATTTATTCCTGCTTGTCTTTCACAACATGCACATATCACCCTGCAAATGCATCCAGGGAATGGAAGTATAAATCCCAGCAGATTGGCACACCTGGATGTGCAGGCACACACTGCCCAAAGGTGACTGTCACTCTGCTAAGCATGAATGTGGATGTGCACAGGAGTTAATGGCTGCAAGGAGAGATTTTCTAACTTCAGTCACAGTTGCTGGAAGGTCCAGCACAATTAGAGAATAGGGGCTGAATCAACCCATTGCAAAGCCAAAGGTGTTTAACTTCAGCCTGTTACAGTAAATCGAAACTGCTTGGTCGTTTTGGAACGGATTTTGCAGAACCTGTTGTCTGTGCAACAATATTTTGAAAGTTTGACAGCGTGACCAGCCATCCTCTTAACCTTTCTAGTCGCATAACACAAGCATTCCTTTTGCTCCATGTGTCCTTCAAAGGGCAGAGACATGCTGTGAGCCAGGCTCTCCCTGGGCACAAACAGCTGGCACTAGCTGATAGCCTGGATTCCACATGCTTCCCTGCTCATCTACTATGCTGTAACAAAGAGATGACAGAGATAACAAAGGCAGTTCATTATTCATGAACTTGGATTTTGAAAATTAGGTAAATTGATGGTAACCGCTGCACAGGCAATTATTTGTCTACTTCACGTGAACTTCCTTTGACTGTATCCAATTCCAGGTTGCCAACTATTTCTGTGAATGTTGTAGTGAGCAAACTACCAGGCAAGAGTGTGTGCTTAAACATACAGCTATTGCAGAATACTTAAGTGGAATTTGGTTTTGTGAACATGAATATTCTCTGGAAATCTCATTTTAGAAAGAATCAGGCTCATCCTATCTGGAAACACAAAGATAGGCTATGATTTGTCTGTCAAAAGGATATATATCAAAACATATCTCAAACTGCACATTAGGCTCACTTGAAATTTATGAAGCATCCACAGGGATGGTAGGAGACAAGATTTTATTCCCAATGGCTAACTATCAGCTCTGCTGCTTCTCAGAAATTGGTTTTCATTGCTGTTTTCCCATCAGTTAAATGGGGATGAGAGCACTCACCTTCATCTGCAAATTGCTCTGATTTCTACCAGACAAAAAAGTTCTGTATCACAAATCAACCGCAGTAACAGCCAGCTCAGTTACACAAGTGACAAAGACTGATTAACTCACGAGCAGGAAAAAAGGCTGCAGTTGACAAATGCACCTTGCCACTAACCAGAGGTCTGCTTGAGCAGTTCAGTGCACTGAGAAGGAGCCTAAACTACCAGGACAGTTGTTGAACCCACTGGCCAAATACTCGTGCTGGGGGCAGGGATTTGCACAGGGAAAGAGAGTGCACAAGTTCACATGTGATAAATTCATATCCCAGTTGATGAAGCTTCACCATCTTCATGTGCAGACCTCATGCTGCCAGCTTCTTACCCAAGGAATCAAAATATTTTCAGCTGAAAGGGGCCCACCAGGATCATCCAAATCAAAGTTCTGGCCCTGCACAGATCAGGCCCAAAAATCACACCATGAGTCTTTGGGCGTTATCCAGGTGATTCTGGAACTCTGTCAGGCTTGGTGCTGTGACCAGTTCCCTGGGGAGCCTGTTCCAGTGCTCAGCCATGCTCTGGGTGAAGACCCTTTTCCTGAATATCCAAACTAAACCTTCCCTGACACAACTTCAGGCCATTCACTCAGGTCCTTTCACTGGGCACCACAGAGAAGAGATCGGTGTCTCCCTGCTTTCCCTCTTTCCAAGGCAGCACAATGCATTTTAATATGTGGAAACCATTACCAGGAAAATATAAAGAAAAAGAAAAGAGTGATGAAGCCTGCTCCCAAACCACAGTGTGGGAAGTCACATTTCAGCCCTCTGAAAGCATTAGGTCAGCAGTGAAAGCAAAATCCCATCATCACCTATGCTAGACTGATCCGAAAACTAGGACTTGATTGCCATGGAGAAACATTACCTGATCATGCACAAGATGGCTGCAGGTGGTGGCATGTGGTCTGACTAGGTATGAACCAGTATGAGGTGTCTGATCCCAGAGCTCAGCCAGAGGAGACAGAGCTACAGGGTGAAAACCAGCACCACGCCCAAAACAAATGGGTTATTCCTGTGGAAAGCAGCTCAGGGCCGTGTACAGTCCTCAAGATCTGAGCCTGCTGATACATGTGCACATCTGAAGGGCTCAGGACTCTCTAGATCCATAGCAGCACTGCCAAGAGACCTCAGCTTTGCGTTCAGTGCTGGCATCAGAGCAGAGGACGCTAGCTTGGGGCTTCACAGCAGCACAGTGCACTGTGCAGCCTACAAATGCTGTAAATCACTGGGATGCTTTGGATGGGTCAGAGTTTTCTCACCCACCATCTTTCTAAAACCAACTTCCTGACCACTGGAAGCCATTAAACACTCCATTACCTCGCAAATTAACTGTAACAGTGTGTTCAAGTGCTAGTTTGGATAACTAAAGTACTTTTCCTTTCCTTACTGTGTAGGGAAATTGTTCCTTTCTGTGTTTTCTCAGTCTGATGCAGGTCCACTGAATGGTCCTATTCTTGCAAATAATGGTTGCCTTTACCTCGGCTCTTTAGGTAAATTTTCATGACTGAGCAATTTCTCCTCTGCTCAGGAGGGGCTCCACTATCTTTGCAAAGTACCTCACAGTTCTGACTGTGAATAAAGCATATTCTAACATTTAAATTATTTAACTCAATGATCTGGTTCACTTCAGTTTATCCCACTTGTGCCTGTGAATACACACTGCATATAAAGTGTCCTTCCTGTACCAAAGTCAGAGATTCTGGCAATGAACCCTTCTGTAACTGTGAGGTTTTGTCACATGTCGGTCAGAAGTAGGAAGGGAACGTGTGCCAAGCACCATCAGAAAGTTGGTAACTTGTAGCTGTAACTGCTACCTCTCATCTTCAATTTAATTGCAACCCAAAGATTTCCTTTTCCCCTTTGCCAAGCGTTCCTGTTAGTTCTGATAATTATAGTGAATACTTCCTAAAAATTAAGCCACCTACACAAATCTGTCCCCAAAATAAGTGCTGGAAGCAAATTATAACACCTCCCTGTCACTTTATGGGTATCTGTATCGTCACTAGATTTATGTTCTAATGCTACATTATTACCTATTACCATAGTTGTTAAAACCTTACTTTTCATGCTAATGAAAATGATGAAAGACAGGGGGTTTGACATAAATACTGTAATAAGAACCATATTAATGTGACAGACGATTGCTCCTCTGTGACAGACTATGAAATCCTGTGCAAGAGTTACAGAAGGTTCATTTACATGTCTGCTCATCTATCTCTCCCTACAGGGAAGCAAGGGACTCATGCTCAACACTGGAATGGAATGAGAATCAGAAGATGGCAAAAAGGCACAAATGGTCATCCTAACATGAAATGCATCCCAAGGCATACTCTTCCTTTCTTAGGTGACCATAAGCACAAAATGAAAATTACAGGACCTAAGGTCAGACAACTAAGACCTCTTTTCAGGCATGTAATTACACTCCTCCAGACAGAACTTCCAAAATTTAGGACAGATGCAGCACTACCAGCAAAATGAGATTTGTGCTCCTAATTCTGTTTTGAATTTGCAGCATTGTTCTTTCACTAATTTGACACAAGTGCTGCTATCTCCCAGCCATGCTACCGCACCAATCCTTTCCACAGCTTCCCTAGTAATTTTCACAGGTTGCATGTGTGCTCTCCTTCTGAGGAATGTGTGCTTGCCATCCTCAGAGAGAGGGAGAGGGAGTGGGGTAACAGCAAGAAAGAGAGCCAAGATAATCTTATATTCCCAAGCACAGCTGATCAGGAGAAGGGCAGTGAAAGGTAAAGTGCAACCACCCACTGGCCATCTGCCTCTTGGAGTACTCAGTTTAATCACAGATGCACAAATATTATCATGTCATACACCAATGACTCCCTTTTTGCTGATCACACTCAAGTTTTTTGTCAGTTGTGGCCCCACACTGATTTTGACCCAACCACTGACTTGGATTAGAAGATTATAGTTTTATTCCAACCCACAGTGCTTCCTGAACTGCTAATGTCACAGTGACTGTGACAAAGGTGCTAAATGCACACTACTCAATCATGAGACAACAATTCTCTCTATCCATTCCAAAAAACCCAAAGAACCCCCACAGAAATCCAACACTCCATAAATTAAAGACAGTAATAAATCTAGACTTGTTCCTCTTTGCTTTCCACCAGAGAAACACTTTACTTAGGGAAATATTTTTCCTTTTAGAGCCTCTCTCCTTGCAAAGAGAAAGAAAATAGCAATCACATAGATAATTTATTATTAAAACTCTCATTTACTGATAAAATGCAGACAGAGATTGCTTTCCCCATTTTTAACAAAGTAAACATGGTATCTGTTAGAGGCACTCTCTGAAGGCTCCTTGTCTTTTCACATCCTTGCTGTCTCTCTATCCCCTCGTGCTTAATTTAGATTACCTTTTTCCAAACTTGGCCATATTAGCATACTTTTTCTACACTTCTAATATTCGTGTGTTTGTTCTTTGGCCCTCCTTCAGCAAGTGGCTAGGACAGATTTCTAATTCATCTTGAAAGGTGAATTTACAATTTTTCTCAGTGAGGAAAGTAACTAGAAAAATAATAAAAAAAGCAGTTTTCTTTCATCTGTTTCTTATCCTTGAAAAAACGAATGAAGTGAAATTTCTAAGGCTGATTGTGACATCACCTTTCACTCTACGGTTTAGCACATTTTACTTTAGCAGCAGTTCAAAAGATCACTATTCTACATCTGATGCCTTCTGCTTGTTACAAATGTCTGCAGTACAGCAAGAAGTTAAAAACATTAAAATATTGCAGCACACAGGAACCCCCAGACCCCATAAAATCTGCACTAGCATGCTTAAACTGAAACAGCATCACAGAAAATTCCCACATACTCATTTTCTGTGAGTATGTGGGAATTTAACATGATCAGTTGAAGCTGAAATTTAAGCTTTGCTGGTTTTCATCTAGTTTCACCAAACGTGTCTGTATTTTAAAGTTTCCCTCTGCAGGATGCCAGGTCTGAAATTTCAATATTTGTGAAAAGGGGCAAAGGCAAAATATTTAGCAATAAACTAGCATCTTCTGAGGTTCTAGCAAAAGCCTCAAAAAATATCAGCAGAATTATGAGATGCCATACATTAGTAAACATTGAGAGACAGAAATTGGCCCCAGAATTGTCAGAAAAAGAGCTTTTTCCAGTATGGCTTATTAGCACTATCTGCATGAAATCAGATAGGTAGGAAAGCCTGATACCAAGGGGCTGCTCTTTACTCCAAGTGTGCAGCAACTGTGCCATGAAACAAGAAAGGAAACTGAGCTATGATTACAGGAATCTGCTTGCTCAAGGTCACAGAGAACATCCTCACATTTTGGTCACCCAGCTCATTCTGCAGTGTTTAACCCATCAGGTCATGTACCCTGCAAAAGGAGTTACACTGTCTGTGTTAAATATTGTATTCGTGCAGCACCTTGCTTCCCAGTCTATTTTTCCTGAGTACAGAAGATACTGTCTTTCATGTAGTGAGCTTGCCTTCTCTGTGGGATGCTGCAAAGTCGGCAAGCCTTGATAAAGCTGTGAAGTAAGGACCTTTGCGTGACTGCAGGGTTAGTTTGGGACTCCTGGCTCTTGTGCACTGGGGAACAGAGCCCTGACAATGATTTATTTGTCAGTGCACTACACTGACAGCCAAATCAGCCAGGGAGCAAGTAAGAAATAAAAGGGTAGAGGGAAAATATTTGGGTTTGAAATTGTTCTGAAAATTCCTCATAAAAAAATCAATTACAACCAAAAAAAAAAAGGTTGTGTAGTGGCTAAGGCTATGTACACTGGCCTACAGCAAGGAGTAAAGTCATTTTTCTTCAAGGCAGTGATCACAGACAAAAATAGGAGTGCCCTTTCTTTTTCCCCATTTGAAAATCCTAAGCAAATTGAGTTGCTAATTTGATGTTACAGTTTTCAAGAAAACACTTCAATTATTGGCCCTATAAGTTTGTGATATCAATTTTCAAGCAGCTTCCAAGGCTTTCTTCTCAGACAAATTCTGAGTCATGAGCTTAAAATTGCAACTCAAAAAAAACCAAAACCAAAAAACCCAAAACCAGTCAACCAACCAACAACACCCGAAAAAACACCAAACCCCCCAAAACCCCAAATAAAAACCCAACCGCCCCCCCCCCCAAAAGAATACCAAAAAAACCCCAAAACAATAACTGAAAAATAACTTTAGAAAATAGCAAACAGGAAAACTGAGGCCACAGCAGACCAAGTCTCAACTGCTCTAAAACATTTAACAAAGCACTTTCTCAATTTTCAACCTCTCTGAGAGCCAACAATCCTTTCTGGGAAGGTACTGACTGCTCTTTCAGATATGGATCTGACTCTCTGCTTATACAGAAGAGGAAATAATAGCTGCTAGCACCCTCTGGAAGATTAGGAATAATAAAAAAAGCTTGTCTTTGTGGGGGAAGCAACCCAGGCAATGAGACTGGTTGCAGACTTAATCTCTAAATGTCTTTTCAGTTTTCAGCCTTGCTGCTGAACCAAGCATGTGAAAGATGTTTCTGCTCCAGTCAGCACATTGCACATCTCTGCCAAACCTCTTAACCCCTGCTAGTTCCCTGCTTATGGTCTGGAGTTCTTTGGAAGGAAACAGAACTAAGAGTAATGATTTTCTCATTTTTAAAGCAATATATGAAACCAGCATAGCATTATTTCTCAAAAACTAGTAATACTTACCAGGAGCTTTACACTATTTAACTTATAAAAAGTTGTCTTCTTAATTTCCAATCAAAAGAAATGGGTAACTCAATGCAGAAGTTATATTTCTCATTAACAGGTCTTAAGCTAAAAATTCAGACACCAACAGGCATGACCCAGTGTTAATCCTTCCGAAGCATAGGAGCTTAAGGCAGGAGTGACCCATGAAAGAACCTTAAATAAGGATTTGCCCTGAAAAATAGTCACATATAATCAGGATCTTCTTATTCAACAGACTGGATCACCTCACGTATTCAGACACACCTGCTCATTTTCTTATGAGAAACTGACTTTTTATCAGCATCCACTGACAACTCTTGGCACAGCTCCCCAGGAATGAACTATATAGTCCTTCCTGGTATCACATGAATCCTTTGTATTTTTCTATCTATCCCTGTGCTGCCAGCTATAAGTATTCTAAAGTTAGAAGTTAGGCTGTAAAATTAGGAAACTTGCTTCACAAAAAAACCCACCAAAAAAAAACCCAATGGAACAAAAAATCCACACAACAAACAACAGCAACAACAAAATCCAATAAAACATGACCCAAACAAACAAACAAAAATATTAAAGGAGCTGAGAAAAGAAGCAAAGAAGTGCAGATCTTGTTTCTTACCTTTTTTTGTTTTTAATCTTTATGTTCAATATAAGGTGATATCCAAGCATCTATTTGGAGGCTACAGACTTTGTTGATGTGATTCAGAAAGACAAGATCATGGTGAAAGAACCATGTTAAATCCATAAGAGATGGGAACATCGTGCTCAGAGCAGTGGATCCCCAAAGAGGCCTGATCTGCTGATCCTGAAGCTATATGTGAGTGTGTCACTGAACAAGTAGCTTTCAAAGCACAGACACCTTTTGTTAAGGAAACCTGCTCCTGTGAGGTGGCCTATGAAAATCAATAAGCTAAGATAACTTTTTGAGTTAAAGGACTTGGTCTAGTATTTCTCACCTACAAAATTTCCATCCTTAAATGATGCTGCAGAGACCATCAGGTCTGAGCTCAGCATTCCGCTGAAATATAGTGCTTAAAATAGCAGTCCAGGCATTTTACACCCAGCAGACCATGGAGAAGAAAGAGCATCTCCACGGGGTCAAGTGGCATCTGAATACTTTCCCTCCTGCTGTGAACAGCAGACCTGGAGAGAAAGCAAGGTGGGGTGGCTCCAAGCCTCATTGCTCTATAAATGCAATTTGTAGTAAATTCTACTGAAATAAACACAGCCAGGCACTTACCTGCTACAGCAGATTTTTCTGTGCATGTAAATACTGTAAAATAAACTCTTTTTGATGTGAAAACTGTTTATATAAAAGGTAAAATTACTATGTTTATATCCAGGTCATGACAGAATAATGTATTTGACTAAAATAGTTACAGTAAATTTTTACACCATAAAACGTTCTGCATATCAGACAGAACTGTAAGTTTCTTCCCTTTCATATTTGTGAATGTCAGTGTGGAAGCTAAAAAGCAAGAAATTTGAACAGATGTGGTGTTGATGGGACTCTGCTCATTCTACAATTCCACGTTGTGCTATCATAAGTCAGCTGGGAGCCTAAAGAAACAGCCTTAAAGACAAAATTCCTTCAGCATGCTGGTGTATGGCACATGGGATGTACACTTCTTGTGTCACATTTCTCTCTTTTTTTTCCCCTTTAAATAGCCAAGTGTTTGTAATACACACACACAGAAAAGCCCCAAGACATGCAAAGCTTTGAAGAGCAATATGAAATAATTTCTGTCCAAAGGATCAGTGAGCAGTTTCAGTCACCCTCACATAAAAATGGGAAAAAGTGTAACCCCAGTAAGTAGAAATAGGGAAATATCTCCCTTACTGGTGAAATAATTGCAACAGTACTCTCTCCAGGCAGCACCAGAGTTTTCACATGACCCTTCAGCATTTTAATTAGGATAAGCACAGCTAACCTGCACAACTATTTACATTAGATGGTACCTAAACTTTCCAACAGACAGTGTGATTGCCCAGTGCTGTCACTACAGAAATACGGGGCATGAACTGACTACGCTCTGATTAACGTGGCCTCAAAACCGGAAAAATTGGAAAATTCCAGAAAAGGGATCACTTGTCAGGCTTTTTAGGCAGGCCCTGCACTGATGGGAGTTTATAACCACCAGACAAGCAGAGATGGTGTAGACGTGGTCCTCATTTCTAATAATGAGTACACCTCCTTTCTAATCATTAGGGAATTGTGGTGACCTGTCTCGTTTGCTTCCAATGAGCTGGAGGGAGATAAATAGAAACAGACTTCACAAAACCCCAGAATGTTAAAATCACTGTTAAATTATTCACTGTATCAAACGAGATGAAGTCCCAGAATAAAATCTGTGAAAACTGTACTTTGGTTTGTAAAGCCTTATTATTGTAGGGTTAAGGAGGAATTCTCCGTCTTAACATTTAATTAAACTTAATGGGAAATGTTTAATTAAATTAAGAAATGTGAGAAAATTCCCTTAGGCAACAAGATCTGTGATTACAGCATTGCAGTAAGCCCAAACAAGGTTTAACATACTGTAGGGCACACAAGGCCAAAGCCTCTGGACTGCTTTTAACATGTTGCAGAACATTGGTAATTACAAATAGGAAGTGTTAAATATACTCATGCCAGGCTCACGTGGGGAATCTCATCAGATAATAATTGAACAGCGGTGGTGCATGCTGAGTTTTAGGAAAACAACAGCCCACATCATTAGCATCTGGATTCAGACTTTGGGAGCCCAGAATTTCTGGACAGTAAGAACAGCAGAGCAAGCTTACCATTATTATGAACAAAATAGATCCAAACTAGCTTCCCAACACTCAGGTCCATCTCTTACAACTAAGAAGGCTCCATATTTCAACTTGATGATTTCCTATAGTGAAGACTACATGTACATTAGAGGTAAAAATGCCTAATAACTGTGACATGGAAAGGAAATTTATGAAATGTTTGTAAAGCAGGTTAAAATCCAAAATCAAAAGGAGTTACTAAAGTACCCATAAAAAACCTAAGCAAGCATATTATAAACAGACAAATATATAACAAAATCCACATTAAAAAGAAAAATTACAGATAAAAAGGTCTGACCAAAAATTCCTTGTGCTCCCCTTGGGTCAAATAGGTAAGTTTCCCCTGCTATAAGCTGATATAGCCTCACTAATACTACAGCTTTCTGTCTTCAAGTCCTGTGGGTTCCATACAGACTCAATGTCACCTCATCTTCACCCTGGTACTTGCTGAAATCACCTGGGAGCCACTAATGTCTGTGGTGACTGAAACCACCAAGAAGTAAAAAACCCAACCCAACCAAAAATATGAAAAAACCCTGAAATGTAAGCAAAACATTTACCCAGGCTAATATGCATTTAGCACAGAGATGATCAAAGATTTGTACCCCACTGAAACCCTGTACCAACTAGTGCTCTACAAACTAGGAAAGTATTGCCAAGCAAAGCTATTGCAAGGAATCCCTTGGTCTTTTAAGGGCAATCATTCACCTCTCCTTTCATCACATTTCTTCCTTCTCTGTCATTTCACAAGTACTCATAAATCACCACAATATCAAACAAAACCCCGACTGTACTAAATGCAAAGATAATAAAAGGAAGAGCATTTTAATGAGACACATAATTATGCTGTAAAATTCCTGAAAACTCTTATGATTTTTATTCATTTGCTCATCTTCCTCCTGCGATCTCTTTGGGGTTTGGATTTGGTGTTTTTGGCTGCTTCCCCTAAACAATCTGCTGGAAGGGCCTCCCAACTCTGGGAACAACTTTTTTGATATAGGAACCTGTTTAGCACCACTTCCTCAGCATGAAGTGCTAATGGCAGCTGACAGTGCATGAAGGTATCTAACTCAAATGGAAAAATCTCCAGAATGGTAAGTTCCTGTCAGTTCCTTTTGGATGGATAAATAGAGGTGAAGCATGTGGAATATCTGAAGACAAAGAATTTTTTAAGTGTTTTTGTTTATCTAGTTCTGTCTTCTTTTTCCACCTCCTTTTCTGGTTTTCTACCTACTTTGTTCTTCAGTGCAGTATGTAAATGAAAGAGATGATAAAGCAGTAAGGATACATTCAGTTTCAAAAGTACCTCATTTGAAAGGCAGTACATTGTGTTTGCAGGGGGAAAAATATCTGTCATCTTCAAAGAAGAGTTTTCAATCATCATCTCTGGTTAAAACCTTACACTGAAGAGTTACTTGAATGTACAATAAGCAGGTACAGTTATTTTGTAACAATAAGAAGATGGAGAATTAAATTAAACTCCTGCCTCCAGCAAAAAGATCCTAAAGTAGCACAATTTTCTGTAGAATTACAGCAGTTGCAGCACAAACTGTGCTACTCAAAAGAACAGATTTGCTTTTTTAGTTTTTAAATAAAAACATAATCAATTGTGTTCTTCACCTGGACAGAGCTGGTACTTTTCATTCTTTTGTCCTCACTCTAGCCCACACTCAGATAGGAGGAAAAGTATAAATGCCTCTTGAACTTGGGACAATATGGTATCAAGATCACAGAATGTCCTGCAAAAGCCTGCTGGGTTTGAGCGTGCAGTAATACTTGAATGACAAACTTGCTTCACCCTCAGAAACTCTCTTTCAGCTATAAAGTCCCAGGAGATAAAAAAAAAAAAATCAGCAAGCCCATCAAGTGCATTAAGGATGTTTGGTATCTCCAGATCCTTTGGGCAAGATGGCTTTGTCAAATCATCACTTACTTAAAGTCAGGCACCGTTAAAATATTACAGTTTGGGTCCCCAAAGCTCTGCAGTCCCCTGTCCACATCAGAGGTACCACGTGTGTGTCTTTAGGGTGCAGCCAGATCCCGCAGACACAGTGCAGGGTTATGTGACATGGAAAGCAGAACAAGCTTTGCACAGGTTTCCACAGCACAAACCTGTGTTTGCTGCCTCCGCTTTCAGCAGCCTTCTCTTTGACACATGTATTCCACCCTCACATTTTGTGACTTGCTACACAGAGCTAACAAGCATAAAGCCACCTACCCTCCCACCAAAACACAGTCAGGGTTGCAAGAATTGTGTGTAATAGATTGTCAGCCTCCATGTCCTTCCTGCCTTCTGTACCTGCAGGCCCTAGCTAAATGTTAGGTTTGAGACATTGTGCCAAAACTTATGGAACTGATATATTATTCTATTGAAACAACGTAAGACAGACTTAATGGTTCAGGACACCTTTGGGGCATTGTGCTGGCTGGAAAATCATGACCCAGTCTCAGCTTTTAGCTCATTTCACACCACCTCCCTTGCATTAGTGAGTTTAAAATGTACTTATTGTTCCAGCTATAACCAAGGAGAATTGCTGCTACTTCTTGTCACGCAAACACTGAAGTCTATGTCGTGGTAGAGTCTAGCCCAAACACATCCCTCATTAAAATGCTCTTGTTTCTATTACCTTTAATAGGGATCAGATTCATGGAAGGGTGGGGTCTTTTCTCATGGCACTGTGGGGCTTCTGAAAAGACAGGAGAAAGCAGCAGCATCTTTGTATGAAGAGAGGTCTGTGCCTTGCGTCATAAGACCTTGGGCTTCTAAAGCATTAACTTTCCTTGACAGTCTATTTCCGGTTTGTGCAGCTTTAAGCTTAACTGTCTGTCAGAAAATTATATAAATCTGATTGCCCCTGTCAGAGCCAGATCTGCTTTAGCTCTCAAGACTTCCCATAAATGATGCTACTTATCCTTTAGAGATGGAAGTGGTGCACTGCCGGTACAACCAGCATTTCATTATGGAGCCTGATGCAGTTCGTGCCAGTTTTGCACAACACGACATTCACTTGGAAACACAATAACAGCACAAGAGGCAGCAGCAGCAGCCACCCAGCACTCTGGGGAGAGGATCTGTGTGTGGCCAGGAACCATGGAAGGCAGGGGGAGATTGCTGAAAGGCCCAGTTTAGCCAGACAACAGTCACTATAAACCCAGAACAGCTCCATCTGCTTAAATGAGGCAGATTCCTGGAGAGGAATCAGCTGGACCAAAGCACATTCCCGTGGCGACCATGACACAAACCATGGCCTTTCCAGCTGCCAGGCCTGGAGAAGACCTCCATGTGTTGGCTGGCACCCTTTCTGCTCTACAACAGGATCAGATCGATGGAATATTTGTCTTTCCAAGTAAAGTCAAGACATGTTCAAGCATGTGCATACATCACACTAGGAATGTGCCTCCTCCCTTTTTACTAAGTTCAGCCCTGTATTGGCAGCTCTTGGATACAGGAACAACTCAGTACCTGGCCCTTCAGTTCTTTCCCCATCCTCTTCACAAAAAAAGAGCAGGGTTCCAAATTAATCTAATTGGCCCAGGACGGCCCAGTTAACTCTCCTGCCTCTGAGCCAAATGTTTACATATCTTCTCACAGAAAATTTGGGAGGTTTCTGTGGTCTCCAGCAGGGAACAGCCCTGTTCATATTATAAAGACAGAGTCAAGAGGGGAAAAATAGCAACACAAGACCTAGAGTAGATTCATGCAGAATTTTCCATTTGTTTCACCAAAACATACAACAAATGTTTCGATTCAGGTTCAAATTCTTTTTTTCCCCAATGAGATCTTACTTAGGTCCTGTTGCACATAAATGTTTTGACAGCCTTTAATGAAAGAACCAGATGTTACATTTCTACAGGGTCTCAAATACTAGCTTATGTAGGCCCCACAAATTAAAAAATCTTGGTAAAAAGATGATTGAGGGACCTATACAAGCAGAATGACTCACTGCAAGACTTCTTGACTGATTAATCTAAGTTTTTTTGTGGTTTGCCTTGTCACAGGGATCATTACATATGAGAAGAGTCCTTTAAACAAACCAGTAATTGACAAGAATTGCAACACTGATAACTATTCTATGAAAGTTCCTTCCTAGGAATAAAAATAACATTAGTTTTTTATCACATGCTGTGTTTTTTAGCATAATTTTTCCATCTTTGAGAAATGACTTGGGTATAAAATAAAACTGCTAATTTGCTACACTCGAGTTTTCACTCTCACAACTGCTGTGCTTTAAGCTGTATCTGAAAATACAGCTGAAACCTGTATTTTGCATATGCCTCAGAAGTACTGCAAGGTATTACTATACTGCTTCTCAGGGCTGTAAGTGCTCAAAAATGGTTAAGGTCCCCCAGTGACAAACAGTACCACACGAATTCTCCACACGCTGGCAGAGCATCTGCTAAAACCAATTAGGTCATTACTCAATTTCCCAATTTTTTCTTTAAGATGAGAGAAAAAATATAAACCCTAAAAGTGTACTCTTTTATTCCAATAAAGCCAACTCTTTTAGAGTATAAACCCCGTGAAATTATTGGAATGATGCCTGTCAACAAAACCTTTACATTAAAACAAGGGTAAATAAGATCAAGGTGGCATGTAGTTGGGAGAATGTCTGGGTGTTTCATCTCAAGACTACTCATTTTGAACAAGTTCTTGGACTCATTTTAGGCTGTATTTAATCCTGTATGTCCTAGTGCATTCAAGTGTAATAACATCGAAACCTTGATTGTTATCTGCATCTCATTTCCCCACCTTAATTTAGGTCTAAAAATAATAGTTTAGAGCCTTAACAGCTCAAATATTTCCCCATTAGCAAAAAGCTAATTTCTGAGCTCATTCCAGGGGCAATTAAGCTGGAAAAGCAATTAAGGTTTCAGAAATCCCTGACAGTAGGAAAGGTTCAACCTAATATCCACAAGTACATGAAAACAAAACCTATTTCAGGGTTATTAGAAGAATATGGCCTCAGACTGTGTCCAAGAGCTCACAAAAGCAGATTTATTAATAGCCTTGCTGTGGGAAGCACGTTTCCACCTCAGGTGTCACATAGGTCCTGGAAAGCACACTGTCAACTCAATGCTGAGTTAGCCCATGCCACAAGGTCAGCTGAGGAAATTTCTTGCTTGAGAGCAGCCCTCTAAATGGGCTGTACACTGCTTAAACCATTCACTGAGCTCAGGCTGTGCAACCTGCCCAAGAGCTCCTATCATTTTCTTGTGGAGGTTCCCTTCTTCAAAAGGCCTTGCTAATGGCAGAAGCATTTGGTCCATCATCATCACCAGCTAAGCTGCACCATGTGCAAATTTGGGGGTTTTGCCAGTTCCCACCACTCTTCCTCTCTCACATGCTTCTTCTCCCTGAGTAGGATGAAAAAGGAGGGCCTGGGAAAAGGATGGAACAAAAATGAGTGGGGTTTATGTCAGAAAGTTAAGCTGTGTTCCAATAATCCTCTGCATGATCTAAGAGGTGGAGAGCAGAAATATGAGGTGTACAGGAAAGTCCTTGGGCACCTCACACAAAAGGAACTATGTTTTTTTCCTGAATTTTCTGACATCTACACACAAAGTATTTGACCTTCAACCTTGTGTAAACTTCCTCACCAGTCTGCCTAAAATAAATTTGAAGGCTGGAGTCAGTTAAACCCCCTTTTCCTGAACCTTGCAGTCAGCCTGAACTTTCAAGGTAAACTGAGATGGCCACGTGAGTGAGCTTTCTTTAGAGAGTGTCAGTATTTCCCACTAGCAGTCAGACTGAAAAACCAGTGAAATATGCTCCACTCAGGACTTTTGCCCTTCTGTAGTAGATTCCAGCCAGGCCCTGGAAGGACAGATACAAACACCAACAAATCAAAACCAGAAAGGGGAGAGCAGTTTTGGACTTCAGCAACAAGTGGTGGAACAGTTACAAAGGACAGGCTACAGAGGCATGTAAGATCAAGATATCCTCATAATGAATGCTTGACATGTCACAAAAACAAAGAGAGGAAGTGTATCCCTACCCAAACTGCTCAGCAGTTCAGAAAAGTGCATGTGAGAAGAGAAGAATACTTGCAAGAGGGGTGGTTGGTTTTGGTGGTTTGTTTCTTCAGGTTTTTTAATCAACAGAAAGCCACAAGTCCCAAAACCCCTGCTGTTGGTGTCGGTACTTGCTGGTGGTTCTCTCTGACCAGAATCTGACCTAAGCCTACCAGTATTTTCCCTGGATGTCACGCTGCCACAATTTCCACATTGCTGATGCCATAGTTCCCTTATTGGCTCCAAGACTGCTAAAGGCCCCTCCAGAACTAGGCAGTTATTATCTAAAAATAATCATCCCCAGCATGCACCCGTGCATTGAGCTACAGCACATTGCAGAGAAGGGAGATGCTATCTGTGAACCCAAGCCAGTTTATGCCAGCTGAACCTCCAATACAACTACGACTCCTTGTCCCAAAACATGACTCTTGGCACCCTGTACTGCAGGGTTTCCTTTGCAGCACTCATTATAAACAGTATTTAAAAACAGAAGAGAAAAGCTTATAGCCTAGTTGATAGCATATAACAAATTAGTTGTGCTTTTAATCTTCTTGTTACATCTTTTCTAATTCAGGAATCTTTGCTCCTGGCACTGTTGCACACAGATTTAAAACGTTCAAACACATGCACGTGTCATCTCTCCTCATCTTGTTTTCAGCTAAACTGCAGCTTTCCCATTCCCAGCAGCTTCAGAAACACAATCAGCAGGAAGGCACCTCCATGCTCTCCTCGCAGGAATAAAGAGGTTTGAACAGCTCCTGGGTATGCATGGTTGACCAAGAAGTGCAGATCGTGGTGTCACTTCTTGCTCAAGTCAAGTTCCATAGAAATGACTTGAATGAAGACGCCAGCCTGCTTGGCAAGGATAATAAAATTGATGAATAATGATACATCTTCTGTGATAGCAATTTCATTCACTGAACAGATTTGACAGTACAGTGTGGTTATTATGCATTATTTTTGGTACTAGAAATCAATAGCACTATTGTCCTTTTCAGTTCAATTTGATTTAGATGAAGCTCAGTGTGCAGAGAATAATGAGGAACACTGCCTCCCATTAAATGGAAACAGAAATCATGTTCTTAGCGGGGTGTGTTTTATGATAAGGTGATTGTTCTGAGAACAGCTTCTTATTTCAATATTTTGGATGTTAAATAAAGTGTGTGCTCAAGACAGATGGAAATCTTCTAGGAAATATATTTCCCCCACACAAAGATGACAAATTTTTCTGTGAGGAGAGCTGTTGTCAATATGGTTCTCAAGGGCTTCCTGTGGAGAAGACGGACACTGAAATCATGAGGGAGGAAGGCTCCATTGGAGAATAATTGTGTGATGTGAACATCTTTCCTAGCTTGAGTTAGAGTTCCTTGTTCTAACAATGGCTTGAGCCTGAGGCTTCCATTATGGGAATGTGTACCCCAGTCTATCCTAGTGCCTCAGTCTCGGTGAAGAACTTTGCAAAGCTGTCATTTTATTTTACTGAAGAATGTATTTTTTTTGCATATGTCAAGCATTTTTGCAAGGCAGAAAAACCACTTTCTCCTAATCAAGGGAAGCAGCAGGAAAAATTTTCCTTAGAGAGGTCTGTCAGGGACTTCAGTTTTCATCTGTTGATGCAAGCAGCTAAAAAGGTCACAGTTCCACCCTCCACAAAAAAATGCAAGTTGCCTCCTTTTCTCTTATGAACAAAATAGATACAGCGTCTTTGTACTGTAATGCTGGGTGACAAATTGCCCAATCATGTCTGGTTTTTCCCAAGTGCTAGAAGATCTGCTTGCCTCCTACTTAGGCTTCGCTCCTGCCATCTTTTGAAACTGCACCTGTGCTGTACAAAAATCTGCTCTGCATGAAAAATAGATGAATGAGAGGCCTCCTTGTGATGATTACACTGATATGGCTCCTATTCCATTAAATATACTTATTAAATTAATTAAATTAGAATAATAGGCCCCTGCCCCTCTGTACATTCCTTTAGAGCTGCCAATGATTTTCCAGCTTCTCCACCTGAGTTTATAAAGACTCAAGGGAGCTTGCTGACATCTGAGGACACGTGGAAGAGTGGTAGGACATGCAGTGCTTCTGTCAGAAGCTAGCTGAATGTGTACACCCTTCTGTAAGATACCATGCCACTTAAAGAGGGTCTCTCAACAATATGCAAAAATTTGACCTCTTCTGTCCATGCAGCCCAGTCAGGTAGCAAGAGGTGGTTCTAGTCTATGAGTTCTGCCAAAGAGAGCTTATGGGGATTCCCACAGACTTTGCAATAGATGGAAAAGGAATAAAAGCTGTGGCTAGAGTTAAAACTAGGCTGGTGCCTTGCGTTCAGGGCCGACCTGGAAGCCATTCAGTGTGAGCTGCAGCACTCATTTCTCGCGTTAAAGAAGCAGACAATAAAGTCCCCTTGTGCCAGTAGATGGCACTCGGTTAATGACCTACACACACTTATGAGCCAATTCTGCAGTATTCTGCACAATTTCCACAGTAAATACAGAGCCTGCAGCACTTTCTGTCTGCTCTATGGAAGAGGCAGCATTTTGTTGACAGAAGACACCCAGCCCCATCCCTAGACCCTTTGCTTCACATATGAGGGAAGTTCAGCTCCTCTCTGTACTGACCTAACCTGCGCTGGTTGATGCTCATCCTGCCCATCTGCAGCCACTCCTAGGCACAGACAGGAGGATAACTCCCTGCTTACCAGCCATCCCCCTCCTCACATATTCATCTGCAACACACAACTGTTGCAGGACCATTCTGCCTTGGAGACAAACAGAAGGTGGGCAGGTTGGACTTGAGGAAGAAGTTGGACAATTACTGTTCAAAGGAGAAGGTGGCAACTTGTAGAATATCTCTCTCCTAGACAAAAAACTCATCTGAAGAAAATCTTGCTTCTAAGAGCAAAGCAAGGTGCTGTAAGTTTTGAGTTACACATGGCCACCACTCAACACCAGCACACCCTGAAACCTCCATCTCTCTTTTGCCAGAACTCAGGCCCCACGCACCAGCAATGCAGCATCTTGGCAAGGCATTTCCTTACTGGACCAAGCATGATCTACAGTAAGATTTCAGTTCTGTCACACTGTTTCAGAACAAAACAGTCGATCCTTTTGAAAACATGACATGAAGCCAGAGTTCTTCACTTAAAAAAAAAAAATAGCTTTACAACAGACATTCTCTTCAATAAAATTGTCAGTTCTACTAAGGCTTTTCTCAGGCACTCAGCACACAGTTGAAGGGCAACTTCACCGCAGTTTTAATTCACAGAGATATTGTACCTGCAACATGACTCTATTCTTGCAGACATAATCTTAATTAAGACCACTTCTTACCTCCTAAGAGGCAGCCTTGACTATGGGCACCACTAGATGTCTTCAAACAGAAGGTATTTCCTCTGAAAGCTGCATTCCTGTGTCACAGAATAGCAGACATCTCACTTGTTTGCTTACAAAACCTTTCTCCTTTGGATTAGAAAGTAGCAAAGAATCCTCCTTCACCTTGATCCCATTTTGCTATAGTATCATGCTTTAAATGACTTTTGTGTTAAGTATGTAGGACAGGAGAAAAGAAAAATAAAAAAGAAGAATGAAAGAAGGCTCTTGGAAAATAGTGTGGAGTGCCTCTACTAGAATGAATATAAACTAGACACCCAGAGGCAAGAGGGGGTGACAGTTTCCACATGCTCATGCTTTTTTTTGGTTATCCCAATAAATAGCATTACTTTGATGTCCTGCCCAAACTGAGGTGGCCAATAACAGACTGCAAGCTGCATCCCATCAATTATGACAGCTAAATTCTCCTTTGAGGAATATTATTCACAGAACACAACTCAGGGCACACAGAGCTGAAATTCCAGGTCTGCCATAAAAGGATGAGACAGTTTATTGATTTCTCAGTTTGGAAAAAGCCAGCCTCCAACCAGAAAGCTGATTTTTTTCTCCATCAGAGACTGAAAACACTTACTTCTGGTAGCTATAAAGCTTTCAAGTAATGAGGCTTCAGGCTGCATACCCAATCAAAATCCATTAAATGGTACACTTAATATAGCATAAAAAATGCATAAGCATTCAAATGAAGTTTAACAAAAATCTAACCCACTTGGAGTAACTGAAATTTTGCTACAGCTCTAATAGAGCTTGAATTTATTCAATCCAAGTCAGTGGAAAGCTACAAACAATGTTGTTCAGAGCAGGAATGAAAAACTTTTTCCATTACACAGCAGGTGCCTATTCAAATTTTCCACTCCTGTGAATATATGATTTATGGTTGGAGTGACAGATTCAAAATCTGGCCTGGAGAGTGACTGCTGTACACGAATTTCACTTTGGGGAAATAACTTCAAATTCTAAGTACTGGCAAAGGCTCTCCCCCTCCCTCAGTCTGCCTTCTGTGCATGTGTAAAATGCCCTCTAATGAGCACAGATTAGATCACAAGCTGAGTATGTCAACAGCAAAATTGTTGTGAAAAGGCAAATGACTAAGACAGAAAAAGGAGGCAAGTCTCTATTGTGCAAAACTTATCCTTCTTCCCTGCTCTACACTAGTTTTAGCAGTGTGTCTACTTTTAGGAGCCATAGTGCAAGAAAGCTTGTTACCAATATCAAGCAATCCAAAATAAGTTATTAAAATCAAGAGTTGGAAAACTTGCATAGAAATATACACAATATCCCACAATTGTCAGGAATATAATTGTCACAGGTATTTTAGTAAAAAAAGCTGTTTTTTCTTATGCATTTTTCCATAAGCACGAGCATAAAAAGTGATAAGCCAAAAATTCAGACAATATTTTTATACACAAATGTAAGCTCATTTAAAAAAATATATATATTTAATACCTCTGCAGCTGGCCATAAGCTCACAAGTGCTTGACCATACAGAAAAAGACAAATATTAATGGAACATCACTATGAAACATAGCAGTGGACCATGCTGCTGTTAAAAACATGAAGAGCTGGCAAATACAAAGAGGACTCCTTCTGGTGTCCAAATAAAAACTTTGGATTCCAGTTCCCACTTCTGGATAAGTTACTACTTTCTCCTGTGTCACTGTGTGGCTCTGTCTTTGAGGTATGTGATAGGGCAGGGGCTTTGTGAACACAAGGGGCCACAAACCCCAGGTGTTTTTACTGCTTCTGCAGCTGTGCAAGCTGCACAGAAGTGGTTGGTCGAAGCTCAAATTCTGAAGCAATTTCAGCCTTATTTTCTATAAGAGTTGCTTTTCACCTCTTACTTGCTATTGATTTTGAGTGACCTTAGCGTCCATTTGTGAAAGAGCAATGATGCCTCTCATCCCACACCCATTTGAAATGGCTGATATCAGCAGGCTTTATACAACTGTAAAGCAGATACATGGCTGTGCGCTTTTATTTGTGGATTTGTGCATTCAACCAAGTGGCTTTTCATGGCTTCATAATGCCCCTCTCAAAAATTCTTTGGGACTGTTTGGCTGTAAAGACACACCAGAGTAATATGTATAGACCTCTGGGCAGTGTCAGAGTGATTAACAGTGCCTGGGTGCAGCAGACAGCTGCTGCTGCTGCTGCTGATAAAATGGACCTTGGTGGTGAAGCTGACTGCATCCAGGTTTTGGGAAGCGTTTAGCCACCCCTAAGGTATAATTGGGATAAAGGTACCTTTATCTTCTCAGTAGCATCATCCTTGGCCTTCCCTTGCCAAGCAGCATCATCTTTTGCCACCTTCCCTCCATTTTCCAAGCATCACCAAGCTGAGAGGGACTGTTCTGCCACGCACAGCTGGCCCATCTACCCTGCTGAGGCAGCAGCAGTGCAGCTTTAGCCAAGCAGCTTCAGCAGAAGGAATCTGGGGCTTCTAGTGCTTTAACACCAGCTGGCAACAAAGTACCACACAGCTGCTTCTCACTCTCCCCTCACACCCACCAGTGGGAGGAGAATCAGCAAGAAAATGTAAATATTATGGGGTGAGATACGAAAAATTTAACCAGGACTCCAGGAAATGTCTCCCATATTCTCCCCTGACACTCTGCCCATAATAGAAGCAACATATAGAAGAGACACCCCCACAAAGTGGCTTGCAGGAGCACAATGAATTAGGCTTTGGTTTATGAAACCTTTCCAATTATTCACTGAAATGTTCCTATTCCCTGCCTTCAATGGCTGTAGGATGAAGCCCTAAATCCATACAAGCTACCCCACACCGGCAGTTCTTAAAACGTTCTGTTTGCTAAATCTCTCTAACAAATGGCTTATTTCCCTTGTCCCACCACACAGTTTCTGGTACAGATATGCTTTTTCTCTTAGTAGGTGAGGCCAAAAGGCTTGGATAGTAAGTTTGTCAGAAACTACTGACTTGCAATCTTCTTTGATGAAGGTTATTTGTACCCACTGAATGCAATGTCCATGCTGCAAAATTTGACAGATGAAACCTGTTATGTTGACTTTTTAAAATTAGTTTTCTAGAAGAGGTTGAGCAAGCAAAGAGGCACTTAAATTAGCACTTCATTGAGCTAATATACTACAATTTTACTGAGGTAATTAAAGATAGAACAATCTGATGATCACATTAAGGTCATGAGTAAAATCAAATCAATACATCAAGAAGTTCAAGTGATGAAATCATCAACAGATCAGGATGTAAAATCTAACAACACATTGCAGTAAATGTAAACTTCTTTGTTCAAATCTTCCTTTGGAAGAGGGCATAAAACAAATTTCTTCCTAGTTTGAGGCCTCAACCCCACTTTCCGCAGGAAGTGCACTGACCTGACTGAGGAAAAGCACAGATGGATGGATGCTTATGTCCTACAGCATGACTTCAATGTTAGTTCTGGTCTAATGTTCTTGCAAGCAGCTTTAAGCAAGCACCATGGTTTAGACACTTTTTTGCCTCCTCTCATTCCAGGAAGTGTGCTGGAGTGCTGTATCCTTTTGGATGGACCCTTTTATGATTCTAGCCAAGCCAAGAGAAATAACTTGCTCCACTAAACTCATCTAGACAGTTGCAAAGAACACCTGTGATAAAAGAATGGCCATACTCTAACTTCTACTATGCTTGTCTCAAAACAATTTCCCTGTCCCTTAACAACTGATTTCTTTCCCTGCCCTTACACCTGGCCTGCCAGACATATGTCCATGACTAAATTATGCTTTGGATAATATCTAGGAGGAACTCTCTTAAATACACCCCTCTATGCTGGGAGTTCTGTAACCCCCTACCCAATCTCACCTCTCTTCTTCCCTAAGGGATCAAGACACCTTTAGGAATACAGACAACATTCATTTTATCTTTTTCTGATGCATGGGATAGACTGTCCATTCTTTCCAATAAAAGTGAAGGATAATTATTTTCTTCTTCGGTACCACAACAAAGGCTTCTAAATCATACACAGAAAGAGTTTGGGGTAGCACTGCTTTTTAACACAGTGAAATCTACCACTAATTAGGTCACAGGACACCACTTGAGCCAGTGATCTGAGAGCGAGCGCCAGTCCCAGAAACACACACCTCACTCTGCTTTGTTCTATCAGCACCTCGGTAGAAGTGGGACTGTTAGGAATGTAACCAGGAATGTGACAACAACAGACTGTTACACACAGAAAGGGGTAGCTTCAAAAGACTCCCAAAAAGGAGCCCACAGGATGTGAAAGGAGTCCAGCCAGCAGCCAGCTATTGAACCACCTAGAAGGCATATGCAGTGATAGTTTGAACTGTAGGGACATTCCCCACTGTGAACTTTCACCCTGGGACACATCTTGGCTATACTATTTTCTCTCACTTTTCCAAGCAAAAGGTATCATAGTTTATGAGTTACCACAGAAGTAAAAGTAAAACCTTGCTAGCAATGAAAGCTTTGATTTATTAATTTTACTCCTCGCTTACCTGTACATCACTGACCTGATCTTCATGGCATTGCTTCCTTTCACAGAAGAGGTAACAAGAAGCCTTGCATCCACCAACCCAGCCCCACAGTACTGATACCCTGCACCACTGTTGGGATGGGTATTCATTGCCTTGCATCAACTCGAGCTGCCAAGTCAGGACACCCAAGAAGCCTCTCTGAAAATGAACTTTTGCAGCTATTTTCTTGTGATAAGGATGAAAGAGAGACCATAGAAGAGCATGTTGATGAAGGGGGTGTTCATCTTGCCCTGTCATTCTGGTTCCCTTCTTATAACACATGATTAATAAATGAGGTACAAGGCTGTTTGAAAGCAGTTTACAGAAGAAACAACAGATTGGGTAAGACCAGTGTGCCCTCAAGTCCATCATCTTGTGTCTGATAATGACTACTCATAAGATACTCAGTGGAAAATGAAGAAATACTGCTGTAGACAAGTTTGACTAAATTTATATTCTGTAAAACCCCTCCTTTTTATCCCAAGCTATTTGTTTAACCTTGAGGTGCAAGGTCTTCCATGATGAATTCTGCACTGCTCATAAAGTTTTCATTTTTAGGACTCTAAAACCTTCTCCTTTTCCAGAACTTTTTTTTGTCTATGACAGCTTAAAGTCTGGTGCAGATCAGAATGTACTCCTTATTCTTAAACTAACTCAACTATTATTTGTGGTAAGCCTCCTCATTTACAGTGGAAGCCACTATCTCAGACTAATATTCTTAAGTCACTTTTCGAACAGTGTGCTGTTTCCTGAATGCATTAGCACGCACAGAACTGGTAGTTGACTTATATTGTCTGTCATGCAGCTACAAATATGCTGCGAATTATCAACATTCCTGACTTCTAGATAAAAAATGAGGAATTAATCTAATGAATGCCAAGAGTTGTTCATGTCACAATGCTCTTGGTATTATGATCCATCACGAAAGATTAAACAGAGGTATCCTGTGAATCAGATTCATTTCAGTCAGTGATCATGATGCAAATTCTTTCACTGAATAGCTTTCCTCGACCTGGGCTACAGAGGCTTTCTGTGTTTGGATCTACTTGTTCTGGTCATGGTTGTATGTCCTGTTTCTGATCATATCACAACCAGCTGTGCAGTTACCAGACAAAGCAAATGCTATACACCTCCGATTGACTACAGAAATAACTGTGCCTTTCAGCAAATCAAACACAGGGCTACAGATATTAACCCTGCAAGTATCCAGCAGAAATATTTTTAATCTAAGGTGGGAGAGGATCATAAATAATTTACAAGGAGTTATGACTTTATATTATCTGAGTAATATATCTGGGGGGAAGAACTAGAATCAGTGGTGTGGGTTATTCCCCTCTGAGATGTGTAATAAATTTCTTACATTATAATCTGTTGTGAAAAGTATTCTGGTTGTCACGCTCCATACACTGAAGGCATTCTAAGTGGCCTGCCACTGAGTCCCCATTGGATGATAACACTGTCCAAATTTCTCATCATTTCACACTTTCACTCCATAGCTGTGTGCTTGTTACAGCCTGCTGCTATAAAAGTGATTTTTAATGGAAAAGATCTGACAGAAACTTTATGCTTTCTTGACAAAATTTTTATTGGGCTGAATACTGGAATATTACTGACGTAGCTTTGGACAGGCAGCTATGAACCGGGGAATTGCTCTGGGAAGAAGGTGTGGAGAAAGCTTTTATTACTATCCTTACATCCCTGAAATGAAATGTCCTCAGAGCAGAGGAAGGAGCTTGAATGCTGCTATCAGAGGACAGTATGATCCCCTAGGGCTTATCACCACTTTCATTGTCAGGAAGAAGGGAAGTCACATATTTTTTCTCCAGAAGTTTAACACACCCCAAAATTTCATGACCCCTTATCACCGTAATACATAAATACATCTTGTAGTCATCCTAGCTGATGCTTTCAAAGTGGGAAGTGGGCAGGGACTAAAGAGTCCTGAACACATGGGCACACTCCTCTACCTCTCCCCAATGAATGTGGGATTCAGGCCCTGTTGCACCTCCTTGCCCTCAGCCACCTGGTGTTCCAGTGCAGGGCTAAATCTCACACTGTAACTATGCAAACTAAAGCCAAGTGTGAAGCCAGGCAGCACCAACTGTCCTAATTACTGACAACCAAAATCCCCTCCACATCTTTGTCCTCTCTCCCCATAGCAGCATGCCCTTGTACACTTCCTTGTGCTAACAGAAGTGTTTCAGAACACCAAAGACAAGAAAAGACAAAAAAGGGGGAAAAAAAAGACCCAGAAGCCATTTTTTTCAGCAGCAGGGTTGTAGCAGTCATTGGTTAACTTGCTCAGCTGCAGTGAAATGAGGTAAACAGCAGCACCTCAAAGCAAGCAAGTTTAATTGCAGTAAAACTCCGTAACAAACCTCAGGGAGTTAAGCACAGTTGTAATCATAGTCAGTCCGACCTTCAGAAGTTCTGACTCACTCCTGCTGACTTCTGAGAAGTAGGACACTTATTTAGTTTCACCAGGAAAATTTTAATGTTGAAGTCTAACATTCAGATGCAGCCCAAAGATGTTAGGTCCGGATTTATGGAAGTATTTAAGGGCTTAAAGATGCAGATACAGACAGCAGCAGAATTTTGAAAAATGCCTAAGTACCTCATATTATGAAAATCCTCTGAAAATCACACTAGCTAGATATCTTTATCTTGAAGCTTCTAATACTGAAATGACCAAAGTTAACAGTCCCTCAACACTCCCTTGCAAATACTGCTGAAAATCTGGCCTTAAGGAGCCAAGGGCTTTTTAAAAGACTTGAGACTTTGGCTCAGACACTGAGAAGGATTTACATGGCTATAGGACATGTAGATACTTTCCTGTCTTAAATCTGGCCCTTGGTGTACATATTGCTTTTTTCCTGTTTTTTTAAATAGTTGTGCACTTCTGTAGCTAATAATGAGGTATGAAAATGCCAATGCTACTTTTGGTGGCATCTGTAAGCTGAAAAAAAGATAAACACTTAAAAGAGCTTTTTGATAAAGCCAGATTGACAGTAATTGAAATTACGTGCTTAATCAAAAGTTCTGCATAAAGCAGCAGACTGTATAGAGGCCTCTCACTGTTCACTAAGTATATGTTGACCTAGTAGAAATCAGTATCTATTGAAATAAAGATTAATTAAAATTTATAAGCAGAATTTACAACTGGGAGCTGTCCCCCAGGGGGCTACCCTCTTGTATGAAAAGTGCCCTTCACCAGTAGAAATATTTCAGAAATTTCAGCTAAGAAATGAAGAGCATGCAGACCCATCCTTTAATTCAGAATATGGCCTTTTGGTCTAAAGACTTCTAAGAGATCTCCTATGACTTGGAAAGGATTCACACTCCTCTCAATGTCATTGGCTCAGCTTTGCAGCATAAGGACGTCACATGGCCATTTGATTCACTCTGTGCAGCTCAAACAGCAAGAGGACAGTCATTTATCTCAAAAATCACTTGACTACTTGATTACTTAACACAGCTTCAAAAAAAAAAACCCAAAAAAACCACCAACCAAACAAAAAACCAACTCAAACACCCACTTGCTAAAATCATTATTTCGCTATTGTCTCATGAGCACTGGCACAAGCCTGTTTACCTCATGTGCTTGCCATACTGTGGATTACAGCAACACAGAATTGCTGGCAGGTATTAGAGGCACTTCTCTGTCAGTAGTCAAGCTACAGATACACTATTCAGTACCTACAAGTAAACAGGGCTGTATTACTGCATTAAAGGACATTTAAAAGGAAATTGTCAACGGCACATTGCCCACTGAAAGAACTGAATATAAGGCTGGCTCTTGCTGCTCATAGTAGCTGTAAAAGCTGTGACAGCAACACACCATTCGCATTGTCCAGAACAAAGCCCTGCTCACTGGAATAGCAGGGAAACACGAGAAGAGATGTAACAGCATCTGATCATGTCTGAGAAGCCTTTGCTCTGTGATAGTCTTGTTACAGTACTCACTGGGTGTCAAGCCTCTTTGCTGTGAGTTAGTGGTGTGAAGTTTTATGGATACAAGAAGACCAGTGAGGCAGCAGCCACTTGGACACCTGTCACCAGGAGCCCAAAGTGGTGAAAGCCCAGGGCCCAGATTTACTTTCCTGACAAACTGTGTCACAGGAGTTGCTTCATGCTGCCAGCATTTATATGTCACAGGCAGGTCTGTCTGGAAAACAAAAACTGTATTTCATCACAAACACTCAGGCTCTGACATTTGGTTCTGTTGCACAAACAAGAGGATATGAAGAACTTTCACAGAAAAATTCTGAAGCAACATGCAAGCTAAATATGTTTTTCCAGAATAGCCAAAGCAACTTCCTGGGATACAAAAGGCAAAGAAGAAAAACACACAGCACTACAAATGCAGCTGAAAGCAGTCCTGCCAAATATCCACAAACTATTGAATCAGTCACTTTGTCCCCATCAGTGTCTAAGTAGCTATTGTGTCCATGAAGAAGAAACCCAGCAAGACAGACTGCAATAAAGTTTAAAAAAAATTCAAGACCCTGTTCCAAATTATGGTAAGCAGATCTTTATGTCTGGCAGCTGTGGGCAAGAATGCCAACTAACTAGCTGTGCAGAGAAGCCTCTCTTCTTTTACTGGCTCTGGCCAGATATATCATATTGGATCTGAAGTAAACCTGGTTTTGAAAAAATTCTGATTCAGAGTCTCATCAATCCATTGGATTTGAGAGAGGATTTCCTCCTCTTCTAAACATCAACTGGAACCATTAAGAAATGTCACTTAATAGACTCAAAGGCAGTCAGGAAGAGAAACCAAGGCTAGCAAAAATCTCAGCAGCAATATAAAAAGCAAAAGAACAGCAATTTAAGGGAATTTATGTTTTCATTTATTATCATAGTACCTTTCTCTACTCAGAGGGAGATTGAAAATAAATGACATGCTCAAGTGAAATACAGAATGGATCAGGTTTTTTGTGTTGTGAATATAAAATTGTGTCTGCTTTAAAGTACTCTGGGAGAACTAAAGCTTCAGATGAAATTCTGTGTTTTCATTTTCACATGAAGATGCTGTTACAATGGCAAGAGGCTATGTACTTTGGAGATCAGAGAAGAGAGTTCTAGGGTGATTTACCTTAAATCAGTTGACTAACCCCTTACCAATCAGCCCACAGCCAGTCTACTGGCTGAGAAGTTAGCTCCATTAGAGAGCTCTGTACTGACAGGCTTAAGCTACAAAGCACAGAGGTGTAGAACCCATGTCTTAATTCACAGATGGATCAAAAACTGCTTAAAAACATGGATTTAGACTAAACATTCCACTCAGGATCCCACCTCTGACAACAGCCAGTATGGATGATTAGGAATGTAGGTGTGGGGACTTACTGTGTTTAAGAGAGTTTTCTCCTAATAATGGCCATGTAGAGTTAAAAAATCTTCTCATTAGGAGGTTACACAGGGACTGCGCTGTTTACTGGTCAGATATTAACACAAATTTCTCTAATGCCAACTCCATAGCATCCTGAGGCACCAAGATGCATGCAACATAATTAAAACCTGGTATAGAGAAAGACTTCCTCTTGGTTTTGTCATTTCTCTTCCCAGCTAATGAGTCGTAGTCAAATCAGTCTCTTCTGAGGGCATTCAGCATTGCATGGAGCCTTTTACCACCTGGTCAGCCAGGTTAATGCACTAATTGAGGTTATTTGTGCATGTTTCACAAGCTAAACTCAACTTCACCTAAGTACCAGTCTGACTGGCAAAGAGTGAAAGGGCTAAGTGGTTTGGAGGGGCGACCTCTACTGACCTTTAGCTATGGGCCAGCTACTTTGTTACTAAGGAAGAAGCTTGAGACAGCAGGGTATGGTGTGAAGGGGCAAAAGGTCTCACACTGATTTCTCACCACTTCATAGCTCCTGTATTTGTGGCCCACACTATGGAAAACGTGGTCTCCCTCCTCCTCCTCTACTGGTTGGCTGAGTCACTCATAACCCTGTTTCTGCCTCAGAATAATAAACCTTGCCCTTTCATAGCTTGCAAATGCCCTGAAAGCCCTTCTGCTGTTGAACCAAGAGAGGTGAGTCAGAAAAGCTGTCTGAAACAGGCTGAATTTGATGGCCCTCCAAGCCCTCTGCAAGAGCCATTTTCTGGGAAAGTTGACAGGTTTTCAGAGATAATGGTGATTAATGCAATGACAATTTGTGTGTGTGGAGCTGAGTCACTGGCTCACCAGTTTCATTTGCTGCTGCTGAGCAACCACTTTCTAGAGTTGCTGAGCGTATTATGTTGTTGGAAGGTTTAGTACATGTCATCATGCCACGAACTCCTGGGTCAGCTTTGTACTGTGATAAGAAAAGGAGCAGCTCAGAAACAATCATCACAGGCCAACAAATTCAGTTTGTAATGCTCACAGGAGAAATTAGCCTATACAGAGCTCTGAGCTGCTGTGCAATGACACCTACTGAGATCCCAAAAGACAGCATTTTGGGGGATCTGTGCCCTTCTGTCACAAACTTCTATGTGTGAAAATCACAGGAAGGATTAACAATCCCTGAAACACCAACCATTAGCAAAAAAAGACTACAGACTGCTTGACTTGTGTCCAATAACCGTTAAAACCATGCTTAAAGGGATGGACATCCAAGAGACACTGTGCTCCTTAAATCCCTGCTATTTCCAGGGCAAGTCTTCCCCAGTACATATGAAATCCCACTAAGGTTTTAACTTAATCTTCCCAGGTAACTTTATATACGTCCTCTCTCCAACTCTCCTCCACACCCCCCTCCTCTCCCCACCCAAAAAAAAAAAGCTCTTTAAAAGTTTATTTTCTTAATGCAAATGACATAGATTGTTTTGAACCCACAGGCTCACTGAGTGGTCTAAATAGATGTAGATGGAATGAGCGGGGCAGCAAGATGGGGAGGTAGGCTTGCAGTAGGCTGGCAGCACCCATGTGCCACCCCTGAGCCAAACAGAATTTAGTGACTTGGGAATATAGATCTGGTTACTCTACCATGATGCACAGCCAGCTGTGACCACTGTCAGGAAACAGGAATACAGGCTGTGGGAAAAATAAAAAAGAAAACTTGCCTATTCTCAGGACTCAGGAAGAGAAAACTGTTATTCAGAACCACTTTGTTAACAAACCCAGAACAGCCAGAAAGAGTCAAGGATCTTTTTACTCCTATTCAAAATTTGGGTTGTATTTCACAGAAGGAAGAAGCAGAAAACAGAGGGTGAAAGCACAGATTAACTTTGACCTATCCCACATCGGAGCAAAGGTTGCTTTCCTCAATTTCCATTTCAGAAGGCACCCACAGGACCAACTGAGCTTACTGCCTCATTGTGACCCTGAGATGCTGTGGCTGATTTACAAAATAAAAAATTATGTGTCTGTGTGCAGCAGATCAATAGCAGAACTGAGGGCCCAGACCACTGCCTCCCAATCCTAGCAACAAACCACTGGCATTCTCACTGGCTTTTTCTCCTTCACGTACTTGCAGAGTTGTAAAGTCCTTGCACTGATTCACATCCATCTGTATTTAGGTATTTTTTGCCAGTGACGCCTCTTAGTGTTCCAAGCCACAAAGCTTGGAAGAAGGTATGTCTGGAGTTTTTTATATGATGAATCAAAATCCACCCTCGTACCTCTACCAGGTAACACTGACTGGAAAGCAAATCTGGTATTTTGATACACTTGATGTGTTTGTTTTTGTAAAGCCCACACAGACAGACATGGTAAATGACAAACTGTTTTTCCACTGCTTTCTGCCAGGTAAGCAAGACTTCCCTCTTCCTTGGTAAACAACTTGTGTTATGATCAGCATGGGACATGCATATACGAATTTTATAGCTTTGGTGATTCACTTCCAAATCTTTTGTTATTACATTAAAGCATTCACTGAAAGATATAATCGTTAATATTTGTCCTTGATATGCTTGCTTTGTCTAAATTAAAGAACAGTTTGTTGATTACAATTTCAAACTCTGCAAGTGAAACTTCACACTCCTGCAAATACATCTCCAGTTGTTATACAAATTTGTATGTTTCACACACTATACACAAAATAACCAGACATTCTGTAGCAAAAATTCAGTCAGGTGATAATTGAGAACACAGTCCAAAGGAAGACTAAATTACTAATATACTTAAATACACTTATCAATTATACTAAAGCTTACTGAATCCACATGTGCATGAGCAGTTCTTGAAATCAGAGTAATTTTAGAAGTATTCTAAATGAGGTTGCTTTAAGGGAGTGAGGGAGGTCACTGTCACGCTCAGTTGGAAATGGTAGCCTGAACTGCCAATCCACTGGCTGGAAATCTAAAAGCAGCAGATCCTGCAGGGCACATCCTACCCTCTGCTGTCCAGAAGAAAAGGTCTACCTCATGCCCTTGTCTTGTCACAACACCCTACACAGAAGATCTATCCCCCGGCAGATGTCAGAAGAAATTTCATCCCCATCCTCAAGCTCTGACCCTACAATGAACTTTCCTTACCTGTATCAAGTCCTCCATCACCACATGCTGGCTGGGAATGAGATTTTAATGAGGTCTGAGCCCCTCTGTATGACAAACTGTCTTTCAAACTGTTACATGATAAATGTTATTGTCAGTGCTGTGGATTACATTCCTTAAATTACATGACAAAACCAGGCAGCATGGAAGGACGATGGTCATATCTGTCAATATGTGTGTGCACAATTGATTCAATCATACTGCTTTTTAAAATTTCTTGTTCTAATGGGAAGGACAAGAACTTGAAACTATAAACTTCTGTTTGTCTTGCATGACTACAGATATGGGGAAAAAACCCCAAGAGATATCAGAACCAATTCATATTTGGGTGGTTGGATAATGTACATAAAAAGGCCTCTGTTTTAAATCCTTTAGTTTCATGGATGACATACATTGTTTAGACTGTAATTAGACTGGAATTGCACCTCCTACTCCCCTGACTATTCACTCACCAGCATTTGCTGTGGTTGCATTCACATTCATTTTCTACTCCCTCTCTATGGATACTTTTGGCAAGTGAATTTCCTGGCAAGGATATTATGGAAGCAGCAAGTTTTAATTTAACATTGGAGAACACAGAGAGAAAGTGTCTTTAAAACTCATAAACACAAACTATGCATAGCAGAAACTTGCTTTAAAGAACTACTCTCATTATACTCTGGACTCAGTAAAGTGCTGAGTAACATACCTGTAAGCATTTTATGAAGTCCCTTTGAGTTCTCTGTTTTAATATTTTCCTGAACTGGAACCTCCATCTGGGGAGAGAAACAATACCTTGCTGTAAGTGATGTGCCTAATAAAAATGAATCAGCACAGCTTGCATTTTGATTGCCAATTACTTGCAATCAACTGCTTAGAAAAACTCGTGGATCAAGGAAATGCTTAGAAATATTCATTAAAAATAGTTGTGAACACTTTTAAGTTTATACAGAAAGAATATCTATAAACAATTCAGTTGAATATAGGAAAGAAAACTTAAAATTGTTGCCAAATAAGCCATGAGATGAGACTTCAGGTGCTTTATTAGTTTCTATTCTATCAGTGATTTACTTAGCTCTTATTGTAAGGCTACACAAACTAAAAATTCACCTTGCTGTTTGAATCTCTAACACTGCAATTAATACCACTGGCTAGTTTTGGAATATGTTACAATAAAATGTTTTATTTGAATGCATCTATATTCACCATCAAAAAACTTCATTAAGTCTCAGTTACAACTGCTACTCAGAATTGAAGTTAGGCAGAATGTATCATAAATACTGAAGGAAAAATTAAGCCTATAAAAAGCATGGCAAGTAATAGAAAGGGAAGCAAGATAAATATTCAAAGCCATTTCCATTTCATGCACGCTTCTGAATAACTATGAGAGTGGAAAGTACCAAAAATGCTAAAACAGCCATTAAAAATAACTCTGACCCTAAAATCTGGCCCTCAATCAAGCTGAAAGAACACGCTTACTCAGCGTCTTTGTTATGAGAGGATACTTAAAAGGTTCAAAGACAGAAACATTCCAGTTACAATGAAAGCTGAGAGGCTTTGCAAACCTAATTCTCATTTGGGTCCTAAAAATCTTCCCCTGCTTCTTGAGAAGCTGGATAAAATATTAAGCACAAATTAAAAGTTAAATTGCCCAGTTGTTCCAGACACCTCTTTTTCAAAAAGCATTTTTGAAGAAATTAAAGTTTTTAAGGGAAAATTTCCTGCTTCATGAGAATTGTTTCAATTCTTTTGATGAAGGACAAGAGAAAATGGAACATCTTCATGGGCCTCCTAAATCTGAAAAATAGGGTCTTTTTTCATGGAAAATTAGTACCACTCTGCTCAAGGATATGGGATAGTGTATTAAAAACACTCTCTAAGCAAACAGCTGCTAGAAGTGTGTTTAGTTCAGTGGTGTCTCCATGTGAAAGTCACCCCATCAGCTAAACTGGCAGCCTGGGCTTCCCATCTGCTGTTGCTGATTGACCAACATTTATGAAACAACCTCACTTGCATCCAGCTGCGAAAATTTTAGCTGACCTCAAGGGTATATCTCCTTTCTCTCAAAGTTACTAACAGAGATCTGCCCACCACCTATTGACCATCGATGGACAGAGAGCAACAGTTTGGTAGATGTAGGTATGGGAGCTGTGTCACTGCTTCAGAAAGGATTTATCCAATGGATGCACAGGAGGGGGTGTGTTCAGGTGTCTAGTTCAATCACAGAGTGGAGGTGTGCATGGGCAGAAAGATCAACAAAAAGTTTTTATTGCTGACCCTGAATCTTTCCATTGTCTGCTAAATGTAGAGGGTCATAGCACATTACAGTTTCTTGTCATGCTGAAATCACTGTCAAATTCAAGGCACATTTAACCACAAAAGTCAAAAAGACTTTCACTGTTGCTCCTAGTGACTTTCTAATAGTCGTCTTATAGTCTGGCACCATTTATTCTTCTATTATTATTATTATTTCTTTCCTTCTATTATTATTCTTATTTCTTTCCTAAGAGTAAAATATCATTTGTATTAAGTAGGTGACAAAAATGTTAACTTCTTTTAAGGAGGAGAATGAAATTAAGAAGGCAGCGAATTGGATAATGGCTGTGTTATTCATAGGAATGCATACCCAATTTATATAGTGGTGCTAGTATACCATCTAAATTTTCTGGAGCTCCAGTTAAGCCCATTTAAGTAATGAAAAGAACTGCCCTACTGTGTCTGATTATTAATTTCATGGTGTGTTTTACATATCAGAAAATAAAGCCATACGCCTAACTTGTATGGTCATTTTACAACAATTACTACCAAAACTTTCCAAGGTGCAAAAGTCATTCCAAACAATATTATTTCTAGATCTTATGATCAGATTTCTAAGTACTGGACAGCAACTTTGGACAAAAATATCACAGAGAGATTACATCTGCATGAAAGTATTTAACTGTCTGTCTGGAGGAGATGGAATTTTTAGTCACATTATCTAGCCCCCAAGACACAGAATTGTCTGCAAAAAATCAAGCCCTGTAAGTGCCCCTGTATTGGAAATCCATAAAAACAGGTAACAACTTTGAAAAACTTGGACATTTGAAGCCCTTTAGAAAATACAGAATAACTAATAAGTAAAAAAAATCGCCTCAAGTTTTTCTAACAGGATTTTAAATGAGGTTAGTCAATCTCAGTTCAAGACAACACCACTCATACTGGGAACCAATTTTGGAGAAGGGGTAACCTATGTGGTTTTGAAAGACAGTATAAGGAGAGTGAAAAATCATTAAATGATATATTAAAGCAATCTTTGTTTCTGCATTTTAGCCAGCTGAAAGCAAGCAACTCCCACATTTATCACCACGATGAAGATGTATAAGCCTGTGCAAGATAGGGTCCAATCTCATCAAGGACGCAGAAGGACTGAGAAAAAGAACTTCAGAAGGAGTGATAAGGAACTCTGCAAGTAACTCTCCATGAAACAAATTACTCCAACCATGTAGGAACTCAAGCAACTGTTATTTGTATTAGTAGTATTCACACACACCAACATTTGCAACTCTATTTTCAATCCATTAGTTCTTTGTTAAGTCATATGCAATTAATTCTCTTTCTCAGCTTCTTATCCCTAGAACTACCTTTAGCATGCCATTTCTCCTCTTCCTAGCTAGCAATAGATAAAATAAATCTATTAAGTACAGTTAACGATAACATTTTGGAAAGCTTGAAACTTTCTCTACCAAATATATCACAACAGTAAAAGTGACATCCAGCAAGCAGGGGAAGAGAGAAGCTAAAGATAGGATTGATGCAGTGGGAGGTGGTTATGCAGAGTTGGGATCTTATCACCTGCATGTCTTGTCCATTTGACTCTGCTTAGACAGCACAAGTCCTTGTCCTTCCAGGAGGATCACAGGAAAGGGAGGTGATTTGAGGGTCAATGCTGACACACTGCTTGCCCTTATGTTCCTCAGGGAAATGAAGTCATCAAAACTAGGGGCACAGGCACATACCTTCCTAACTGCTTAAGACTTGATATTCCTGGGTTGGTACTTTTCCCTGGTGGTAATTTCTAGACACTGAAATTGTTAAGCAGCAAGTAAGAGCAATTTTTTTGGAGTTTTGGTGGCTCAGAAGATGACCTTGGTTCTTCACATTCGGTTATCAAAAAGAAATGAGGCAGACCAAAGATGGGAAAAAAACTTTCCCCAAAATACCAGACCATATGTAAAAAGACTGTGCAGGTCCACATCTATATATAAGGAAACTGGGGAGCCAAGAAAGCAGAAATGGATATATGCCATATTTTTCTAGATCTTCTAGTGCATAGAAAGGTTCAAATTGTCAGGTTCAAATTAAATCTTACCCACTGTCCTCAGAAAAGTGTGCCCTCACACAAGGCACAGATATGTTTCTGGCTTCCTGATTAGGATCCCTTTCCAGTACCTCAAACCCTCCCTGTCATAAATCATTTAGATTCATTTTTCACTTGTCCCTTTCAATTACTGCTTGTGTATGCACGCAATTCTCTTATTACTTAGGTAGGGAATTATGAAGAGGGAGCTTTTAAAAATCAGAGCCAGTGTTCTCAGTCATCATCTTCCACCAGCCACATCCCACAGCCTCCAGCTTTTTTTATTGGAGCAAGGGCCACCTCCAAAGTATTGCAGCTCATCTGTGCCTGAAGGGTGATTGCTCTAGCCCTCCTTTCAGACACCCAGAATGGGAGGCTGATATAAGCAGCAACATCAGGAATGTACCTCCAAAGAAGGATTTACAGAGAAAAATCCAGCTCCACTGTGTTCCTCACCCTGCCCACATAGTGCTGCCCAGCAGCTCAGGAAATACCGTACCCAGTAGTAGACCATGGACTTTGTATCGAGGTTGCCAGGCCTCAGGACAGAGGCATCTCTGACCTGGTTTTTTTGGAATGTATCTTCACTTTTTTTATCCAGAGGGTCTTGACAGAATAATAATTTTTATGAAAATTACAGGACAGAAGAACTATCATAAAAGAGCATGGGATTAAAAATACAGATAGAGCCCATCAAGAATCTGATCATCTTAAAATAACAAGGTCACATCCCCAAATCCCCTAATTTTTGAGTGTGAAGACGGGACACAGCACCTAAGAAGGGTGATCACAGCCAATACATGAGCATAAGACAAAAAAACCCTGAAATTTTAATGCCCAGTGCCACAACCGTGTGCCAAGAATCTAAATCCCCCTCCTTCTCCACCTAAGACATTTAGCCTCTGCTGCTCCTTCAACTAGGCTCCAGCTTGCCAGCAGCATGGCAATGACTGTGACTGCTTCCATCACCAGCTCTGGGGTAATTCACTGTTAGCAAAAGTGCCACAGCAGGATAGATGAGAATACAAGCTGAAAAATGTGGTGCTGCAGTCAAGTGGTCACTGCAATTGCAGCTGCCAGAGCAAGCAGGTTTAAAACAACAGTGTCACGACCGTATGGCCATCAGATGCCTTACTTTGTGCACATGGGCATCAGAAACTGCAATGCATACTTTGAAGAATGAATTAACAAGATTCTGCCCATATTGCAGAGCCTCCAAGCATTCCCAGTCATTCCCCAGGTATTGCTAGCCAAGAGAAATGAAAGGTAGGGATGACTAAAATGTAGAGGGGAAAAAAAAATCTTAGTTATGTATTAAATACTGATTAAAACTCACACTCTAGTAGTACAAGAGTGAAAGTTAAGGTCACTCAGGCTGTTAAGAAATGTGATTGTCTCGCATTTGTGCCAGGAAAACTTTAAACTAAGCAACACTACTTTGTAGAATATTAAAGAGAGGTCGAGAATCGGATACACATGTTCATCACAAGATAAATGGATTATAAATAGACTTTTAAGACGGCAATAAAATCATTCATTACACTTTTAAAATGAAAAGATGGAGTGAAAAAAGCAACCAATGTAATAATTGCTATGAATATCCACAGCTGGCAAGCAGCTGGATTTCAAATGGGCTTTCTTTCCCAAATGCCAAGAGCACTTAATTCATTGCTGTGACTGCCTTTGTGAATTATAACTTTTGCAAACACTGTCTATTAGGGTGATATACACAGCCCCTGCACATTCTGTGCACAGCACACTGTATTAATCTGTGGAATAGCAAAACAGAGGTGCTGGCTGTGACCTACATCATCAGAGCCATCTCTACAAGCACGACATTGACAAAACATTTCATCAAAGATAAGCCCACTCCTGGAACAGTTCTGGAAACAGAAGTTGTTTGAAACAAAAGGTGACCTCTAGTAAAATTAAAACCCTGCATCCACAGTTTGGGAAAAAATACCTTATTTGTGAAGTCTGTGATTCTTCTGCATCCAACAGTCATGCATACGAGCCCATATTCCCACTTGACCTAAGAGAACAAGATTAACTCTCACCAGCCTCGATGATTTACAGTGATGTTTTCTCTCCTTGCATTAAATATCTTTCTACATTTACCGCTATAAGTATTTATCAGTGTCTGCAAATGGGAGCGGTACCGAAAATGCATCATCTTCCTTCCTTAATAGCACAAAATAAGCTCCCTGTATCTGCTGGCAAAGGTCAGTGTTGCAGCAGCAGGTACCATATCCCCAGGAGTCGAGTTCCACTGAGTGTTCTGGACAAGCAACAGAACAGATTGCTTTGGGCATCTCCAGACCTAAGGGGTCTTCAGAGTCATCTGCCACAAATAACATCACAGTAGTACTGCTGTGGCTGCAGTGCTCTAAGAAGATGGGAGCATGATAAAGTTTGCAATTACAGATCTCAAGATCTATGTCTACACTTTCCAATAAAGCTCCCCTATTCTTTCTCAGCTGTGAAGGATAATAGATTTAGTTGGCCCTGCACTGCATCAGTGCAAAGATTAGAGGAACTCTTGCCATTCCTTCCAGTGCTAATTTCTGTGAATCTCTGGCTTTGAAACCACAACACAGAACACAGCCTTAACATTCTGAGATGAGGAGGGTTTAATAAAGCGTAGGATTTAGAGGTTCTAAGGAAAAAGCAGAACAGATCAAAGAATTACACCCTTCTACTACACAAAGTCCCTGTGGGCTGATGCAGGAAAGTTACTGCAGTTGCTGAGATGATAACTGAAGGGCAGGGCAGGCACAGGCTGTGCCTGTATTATTTCATCAGCCTCAGTAGGACTTGGGCATCTGTGTTCCACTGCAAACACCAGTGAGAGCAGCAGCTGCCTTAAAAGCTCGGTTTAAAAATAGAGCATGTGCACACATTTGTAGTGTGGCAGCATAGTATGTTCAGGAAGGATGCCAAATATAAAGCTATCTTTGAGAAATAGAAAGTCCTCAAGATAAAAAGGAGTAAAGTTAGTGAGGCATATTCTGAAATCAGTGTCTGAGTTCACATTTTGTCAGGACACCGAAAAAAATCTTTTTTTTTGATTGATACAAGCTGCCCTAAACCCAATAATTTTGGGCTTGTTCTTGGAACCTCCTAACTAGTGTCATAGTCCACCTGGCTAAAACAATATTAATTTATCATCACTACACTCAACTGGTAATTTTTGCCCCAAACCTACTGAGTGGAACCACCATCATTTCAATAAAGAATGCCATCCCTGCAGGCACTGAACACACAGAGACACACACAGAAGCAGACAGCGTACTCTTCATTGTAGAAACACAAGAGCCTTGTAGCATTGCCTATTACTGCCTGTGGTACTTACATATTTATTAGCACTGTACTAGGGCACCCTGTGGTCTTTTGCTTTTTCCTTGCAGGACTGTTGCTTGCATCCCCATGCTGCTGCTGAAAGAATTAAAACACAGGCAGGTTGACTTGCTCACATTCACATGAGAGAACTGCCTCAGAGTGAAGCTAAACCTGCTTCTCTAAACTGCAGACAAGACTGATAATGCTGGCTTCCTTCCTTGATAACGTGTTTGGGTAAAACTTCATCACTGAGCTGGTGTGGTGATGGGAATTGCTGCAGTGTTTACATAAACCTTGGGCTATCACAGTTTCCCTGTCTGGCCATCAATCCATTCTCCTGGATAAGAAATGGTTTAATATCTGTTCTGCAGCAGTGATAAAAGCTCCCAAATAATCAGAATGGAGATGCTTCTGTGAGCACAAGAACTACTCTGAGCTACCCAGAGAAGAAGGAAACACTTTCTGTGGAATGCGAGACTCAAGGACTAAGCATTAAAAGTAAAACAGAAAACACGAGTGAATTTAAATTTTTTCAGCATCTCAGAGCTAAGGGAAAGAGAGAACAGGTTCCCAGACAGCATGACCCATTGGAGGCCAGTTGGAGAGCACTAACACTGCACTGTTATAGTCACTTCTGGATGCATAACCTTTCCCTCAAGGTTAACTTGGATATGGCTCACGCTCTTCCCAAGCCACGTTCCCCAGAATGTGCTCTCAGTCTCACAGGATTCAGACTTCCAAAGTCAGAGGTGTGTATATTAACCCCATACATTTTTCCAGTTATTTCTTTTATAATCATGTAAACTTTCAGCATTTACATTGAGACGAGTTCCATGGGAACCTGGGTGAGATAGTCCATATGATATATGAGAATCACGGCAAGGAGAGGAAGTTTTATTTTTATGTAACCTAATTTGTAGCCTTCTATTTGTAAATAAAGGTGTTACCTTTATTTATTAACATTAAAGATGTTACCACGAAAGGTAATTCACGAGCTTTAAAAGAACTCATATGTTCTCTATAGTAAAACATTATCCTCTGCTGATTTTTAATTTTTTTTTTTGTTGTTTTTTGTTTTAGACCAAAATTAGTCCAATTTTCCAGTTTTTCCAGTTTCTAGAATGATACCAGGGAAACAGAGAGCCTTTGTTCCCAATACTGCTTCTTAACTCTGCTCATCCAGGTTTATACCCTGTGGTATGTGGTAGTAAGAATGGAGAAACCAATTCAAACTGAAAATACATCAAAAGCCATATACAGCCACAGGACAAACAGAAAACAACAGAGTCCAACACACTGTATTTCTACTGTCAAAATTTTCTTCAGTCTTAACTTTATTTGGAGATCTTACTGAAACCTAAGTATGAAACACAGTCTGCAACTCTGTAAGACAGATACGTATTTCACAATAACTTTTTTCTTATTAAGCACTAAGTGTTTTTTAATCTACGTAATTTTTACAGCTTTTTTTTTTTTAGCCTCAAAAGGTGACCTTACAAGTGAAAAAACACCTGCTCTGGCACTTAAATGACACGAATTTAGGTATTTTCTCTTCATGAATTTGGCATCAAAACAGTTCCCTCTGCTTAAATACTACATGTCTGCAAGCAGAAAATTAGAAGAAAAACACATATATTTTTATGCCGCTTTTACATCCTTTTCACAACTGAATTTCTTAGGTGCTAGGACATCTGGGAGCCACACAAATCAATGTTATGACACAGACCATTCAACAACAGCCAGTCTGAACTCACCCTTCAGGCTCAGACATGTTTTTTAATTCCCCCACTGAAGAGAACTCAAGGCTGACCATTCCTATGTTAGAAAAGACACATTGTGATCTTCTGATGTACGTTAAGATGACAGTGCACATGCATGCAGCAAGGTGTGAGGTACAGGTAAGCAGCTGAGACAGCTGTCTGGTTGCTTGCTTGGGTTTTATTTTAAAGAGAACACAAATGCTCTGCCAGGACAATTTTAGCCTCAGGGCCTTGCAATAGCAGCTGCCCAAATTTGGGGTGTGTGAGTTTTTCTCTGATTGTTTTTTGCTTGTTTGTTTCTTTAATGAAAACAAGCTGATTAGAACAGCTGATGGAAATTAGCACCATGGCAAGTTCACGATGGAAAGTGCAAGTCAGTAAAGCAAACTCGACCTGACATGGGAATCAACAAATAATACAACAAGGGAAAGGTATTTTCTCAGCTATAAGAAAGGCAGTACTACATTTGGAGCATAGGTTGCACAGCTATTTTGTTGGTTGATGAGACAGATAAAGTGAGGTGAAGCTTTTGCTAGGCTGGAAGTTTTAATTCCTTGCTTTCCCGCTGATTCACTACCGTGTAACGCCGTCCTGTTCATGGAACCTAAACTGTCAAAATGCCATTGAGATGGCTGGTTTATTTGGACAAGCCTCAAACAAGGGGACTCTGGCTGGCTGGAGACTGACTGTGGTCCTTCTGTCCTTATCCATTCTGTTCCTTTAAAAAGGACAAAAATGTCCTAAATAAACACCGTGTATGTAAAATTCTGCTGAAGGAGAAGATGAGCTATAAGTGAGTGATATTAGGTACACTGAAGAGTGTTAATGTATAAGACTTGGGAAGGAATATGTACGGACTACAAAGAGAAGCACATAATTGTTCAGAACAACACCTGGGCATAAATTTAAGGGCACTTCTGCACTGCATAGATTATAGAGGCTCTCTTCACCTGAGCCTCCCAATAGTAGATTATTCTATTCCAGAAGGAAGGGGGACATACTACGAACACTGCCAAACATTCCACACATAAGCCAGCATATTTAGACTCCCTGAGCTTCCAACAAAATCAATGAAGGAAGATTTCACAGAAATCACAGAAAATCACAGAAAAACAACACAGAGTGTTTACCAAAGTTCCCTTTACAGTCAGTGGAGAAAACCTAGTTTGTGCACAAGAAAACTAAACTAGTTGCATTAAACCAACAGGTGTGAATCTCCCTCTGCAGCACAACACACAAGCAGCTGTTTGAGCATACACATCTGGGAAGACAAGAAATGAGCTCAAATATTTCCAAAAAGCAGGACCGAACATGGTGCAAGGTAGACATATCAAAATATGGCAGTACTAGGACTTCCAACTTTTGCCTGCCTTTTTGCTGGGTAATATCCCATCTCTACCTTTCTAGGCGGGACGGAGAAGGCAAAAATGTACAGCTTTGCTCATTTCCAGCTGAAGCACCCAATTCTCTTCTCTGTATCAATATCCACCTCTAATGGCTCATGTAAAAGAAGTAATTTCTAGCCAGGGTTGTACATCCAGGAGAAAGTCCATAGTACCTCCAAGAAAGATAATCAGAGCTAGATAACCTGCACATCCTTTAAGATTTATGAGGATTGCCTCTAACACATGGTATGAAGAAAAAAGTAGAGATGACTGCAGAGAAAACATTTGTCTTCCCTGCTGCAAGCTTATCCATTCTGAATATAGACTCATTAAATATGGATAGCTGAGCCCAGCTTTTATTAAGCAACCTGTAGGACATCTGCCTACTGTTTTTAGCATATTTAACCTTCCTCAATACTGCAGATTGGGAAAGGCAAATCATGTTGTCACTGTGCTCAGCTACATTCATGTCCTGTCAGAATCAAGATTCAGTTATCTTCCACACATACTCAGTTGCTCCACTTGGCTGTATTGGTTACATTTCATCAACTCACACTTTCAAATGTCTTTAGGCAGAGACTTTAATCCTCAACATGGACATAGCAGTACCCAAATGGGACACTCAATTCCTCATTTTGAAGGAAATTAATCACCAAATGAAAACAGAAGTGGTTTCCAAACTCAAAAGGCAGTCCATAATTTGTTGGGACATTGTTCTCACAGGTGCATAAATAAATTTAAAATGCATCAGTTTCGAAGGAGAAAGGTTAAATTTAAACCTTTAACCCCCAGAGGACTCCTGGAAAGAGACAGGTAATAACATCTAGCGAGTCACACTAGAGCACGGCCACTCTGAGGAGCACTATGTAAGATGCAGAGCAGATAAGAAGATCAAGTTGCTGGCCACACCAGTCAGCTGTTTTGTACCCAAAACAGTGTAGAACAAAGTGTAGGACCCAAACAATGTAGAACAAAGTCCCCCAAGTCAACAGGCAAAACAAGAGGAAATAAAACGTAGGAGGCAAAAAAATCAAAACACCACCTTAAACCTTCTCTTAGTTCCAATTTAAAGCCAGTTTTGCAATACAGGGACTGAAGTTACATAGAAACATCAGGTAGAACTTTGATTTAACAAAGAAGGGAATGAAAGGGAAGATTGGTCTGGAAAAGGTGCATTGCACTGAGGAGGTCTCAGCTATTATCAGAACTCCACAAACAGCAGATACTTGATCTCTCCCCCATCCATTTGTCTTTCTGTTTTTGTCTTCTTCAATTGATTAGTTATTAGTTGATTTTTTTTCTCCAAAACTGGTTTTTTTTTTCTAAATAAAGTAATTTGCACTAGGGTGCCCTGTTTCCATGCAGACTATAGACCCTACCTTAATAAACTGATTATATATTCATATTAATGAGAATCTGTTTTATCTGCCTGTAATTGGTGCACTACGGGCCATGGCCCATTCCTAATGTCACCTACACTGAATTAATAAAGCAGATATACCCAGCTTTCAAAGTAATAACTTCAAAGGTGAGAAAGTAAAAGCATGATTTTGTTAATGTAATCAGAAAACTGTGCTGGAAACAAGGGAAACATAAATTATGTAAATCAGTAACTGTTTATTCTGCATTATTAAATGAGAAACTCCAGATTGTAGAGGTTTCTGGAATCAGCTGGACTGTTACTCAACTGAATATAAGCAGAACAAAGTCCCAGCAGCTTAAGCAGCTGTGTTTTAGGAATCAAAAGAGAATTTCAGAATCAAAGGAGAGGAAAATCCTTCCTGCAGTCGATTTACCTTCTTTTTTCTGCTTAAAAAAAAAAAAAAAAAAGAACAAACAGCACAAATTGATAATGATTGACACATGAAATTTAGAAAAAAACCCCAGAAACACTCTGAACTGTCTGTGTGTTTTTGATGAGTTGAATAGGGGCATTTCAACAGATGAGATCCCTGACCACAGCAGAGGGCTGCTGAAGATTAGCATTACCTGAAAAACCCTATTAAAATTCTACATCATAAATAAAAATGAGACTATTTTCTGCAAAGAATTTAACAATGCTTTATATGAAAGAAAATCTTGTCTCCTTATCAGGAGTTAAAAGCCTACTTGCAATAGACAGATACTCATTTCAGTTTGCCAGTTCAAGGAAGAAATCAACATTTGCCGTATTTTTGGTAACCAGTTAAACTTCAAACATTGCACTTCTCCAGAGGTTCGTGTGGCAGCCAAACTGCACCTCAATTTTTAAGGAAACCAGGGGAAGTTCAGCAGTCCTACTCTGTCTGTGATTAAGTACTGCAGTTGCAGAGACTTCTTTCCTCAGATGAATCTTTCTTCAATGCTTTCTTGATGCCTGCAGGGTGCTTCTTCCAACAATTTTCTGACATTCACGACTCCTCAAAAGAGATTCATCCAAACACAAAGCTTTCAGTTTTCAGCAAATCCTACAAAGGGACCCACAAAATTCTCTGAGCATCATGTGGGTGATCAGCATCTTGTGGCGTTTGGTTCCTGTACCAGCATTTTGGGGTGTGGCCTGTTCTCTCCTTCATGGCAGTGTTGGGATCTCCTCTCCCCGCTGTGTAGCCCTGGCAGAGGGGCCCTGAGGGCACAGACACGGGGTTTCCCTGCCCCTGCTCAGCCTCGTTCCCATGGGTTGGTTTGTGTTCCCTGCACGGGCAGAAGGACCCTCGGTCCCGTGACTGGAACAGTTCCTGGGCAGAGCCCCGGCCATGCGGCTGGAGAAATAAACATCTCTGAAACATCTAGCAAGAATCTGTCTGTCCATATATATATCCTTTCCACAGGACTCCTGGTTTGATATATGCATGTTGCAGTATCCCCACTGCAACATGGCAGCTTACTATTCCTGCTCTGCCTGGAAGCCACTGAAGCCATTGCAGTCTCATAGGGAGGGAGATCTAGGATACTTAATACCAATTCTCAAGCACTGGCTTTACTGCTGTTATAGGTTAGCAAGCTAAGTCTCGGAAGTGATCTTCTTACAGCTTCCTCTATGACCTGACAGAACCTATCAGCTGGCCAGTTTGAATATGGACAATTCTCTAAGCCACTTAAAAGTTGTGACTGCCACTGTGATCCACATTTAAGAATAGGCAAACTCCCCCTCCAAGCTCTCTCTCGTTTCCGGCGCTGGCACAGGTGGCTGCGGGCCCCGTGTGGGGCCCAGCGGGCCCGGCCAGGCCCTGCTTGGGCCAGGCTGGGCCGGGCCACGGCCATCCTGGAGCCATGGACCTGTTCCAGCCGTGGAACCCCTTCCCCGTCCCCCCCCAGCAGGGCTGTGGGCAGCCAGAGTGGCTTGGCTCCGCCTCCCGCCCCCTGCTCCACTTCGGAGGTCATGTGACCAACAGCGATAAGCCACATTCCAGCTGCAAGGCCGAGGTGAGATTAACCCTTTTAGTGCTGTGAAGAGCTGAAAACCTGAGGGGAGAGAAAGAGGAGATGCTTAAAGCTGAAATTCTGTTGTGAAGCTATGATATATCAGAGTATCCTGTTGTAATTCCATGAAGATATGGGGGGGTGGAGTGTTCAACTCTTAAGCAAAAGCACCTGCGGTGAGATAGGCAGATGCTGACGCAGCTGTAATTTCATGAGAAGTTTGGACAGGGAGAGATGAACCAGATGAGGACTTTTGCTCCAAATGGGAAAGGAGAAAACCTCAGTTCCTAGAGGTGCTCCCAGAGATAGTCCTAACGCTGAAGATGAGGAAGATCCTTTGCTCCCAGGGAAAGAGAAGGGCCTCTGTTCTTAGAGATGAAATGTTCCCAGAGATGGGTGAAGAGAACTTTTGTTTCTGAACAGCTCAACCTTAAAATTGTACCCCAAAAACCTTCAAGAGAGGACCCTCGAAAGCAGTTGTGGGAAAAGCTGCAAGTCGGGGGAAGGGACTCACATGTGAGCAGAGAGACTCCTCTTCCTAAATGGACTGAACAATATTTGGAAGTGGGCGGCTGTCTCGTTGTGATAATGTTTTCATAGCACGAGCAAGAAGAGGCTTCTCTTTCTAAATGGACTGAACAAGGTTATTATGGCAGTGGTAAACAGACTGAACATCTGAAGGGTTGTCTTTTTACATTGTCAGTGGGAGAAGGGAGGAAGGTGGGGGGAGGAGAAGAGTTCTGAAGGTGTGGTATAATTTTTTTGTTTCCTCTTTTAGGTCTGTTAATAAACTTCTTTCTATTCTTTCAAGTTTGGTGCCTGCTTTGCATTTCTCCTAATTCTTATCTCACAGCAGATAAACAGTAATGAGTATTTTGGACCAAACCACTACACTAAATTGGTGTTTCCGCCCGGTTACAAACCCAACCCACTACAGCTGCCAAACAGAAACACGCCCTCTTGGTTTCACAGAGAGCTGCTAGTTTTCCTTCATTGCACACTCTTGCTTGCACACTCAAGGTTAAACACCTTGCCAAGTTTGTGGTTGCTCAGAACAGCAAATGTTTTTATTTGACTTTTCCTCTTTTGTAGCTTGTGGCATTTTCTGCTGTCCGGATTATGTATGTGTCTTTGAACCATGGAAGATCCACAGCGATAGAGGTTTCTGGCAGCGCTCACATATTTTCTTATTGTTTTATAGTGGTACATGGGTTTTGGCAGGGCCAGAAGGTACCTGAACTTTTTAAAATGTCATGTCTAAAGGCACCATTTTTGAGGATATGATTTATATGCAAGTGTTCTAATAGGAGTCTACAATGTGGGCAGCTTCTGTTATTCTGTCCTTTCTCTTAACATCTGCCAATTTCTCAAATGCATTCAGAAAATAGAAATAACTACATTGCACACAAAAATCCATTACAGCCTCCTCCTGCCTGTGAGAGTGTGGTAAACTTAGCAGAATTCAATTAAAGTTTATAGTGCACTTTACCAGGAGGGCAATTTTGATGCAATCATGGACAAAATCAGATAGGAAGGTTGTCATAATGGCATCAAAGTATGCAGAGACAACATAGCTAAAGGAGGGTCTTTGCAGTGCATTCCAGATCTAAAATACATTTCAAGCTACTCCTGAAGGCCTCTGCTTTGACCTATTACCCAGATAAAGCCAACCTGGACAGCAGAAAGAAATATTCTTCCCAGACTCTAGTGTTTTAGATGCTTTGTCATAAACAAAAAGAAATCAAAAACAGAATTTCATTTAAATTTCCCATAAGAGTCTCTGAATGAACATCACAATTCTGATGTTAAAGATTTTAGTTTAAGGACTATAAATTAAAATCTAACAATTCCCTACCATTTCTGCTAAATCTCATTAAAAGTATAAGGCTGCCCTTCATCCTCCCTACTACCTCCTGGATTCTGGCTTCCTACAGTCACTACCAGAGGAGATAAGAAGCTTCCCTGGACATTTTTTTCCTCTGCATCAACACGTAAAATATCTATTCAGGTCTCTGCAGGGACTTCTGCAGATTCAGGGATAGCAAGATCACAGCCACGTACAAATGATATACACAATTAAACACGACCTTCCAAGAGAGGCTAAAACACCATGATGATTTACTGATTATTTTTGAAAGCAAAAGGTCAGAGGTAGATGGGATTTTTTTCCAAAAGCACAAGGACAAAACATAGATGGATTTCAAAGAATACCAGTTGCTAGTGATGATGCATCCCCTGATAATATTGCCTCACCACATGAGGAATGTTTGGGACTGAAAGTCCACAGCTAAAACACCTACATACACATAAAGACGTGTAAGAGCTGCGCACCTTCAGAATTATTTCCCGTAGGAGTTTTACCTATGCTTTAACTTGATTTCAGCTTCCCAGTGGGATGTAAATGTTACCTCCCCTGTACAAGGAGGAGATCAAACACTGGCCTGTTATGGCAGACAGAAGTTCACCCTGGAGAAACACCCAGAGTACCCCAGCTGAGCAACAGGAGCACTGTGAGCTCATGCCCCAGTCTGTGTGCTGTTGGCTCTGAGAGCTCTTGGCCAGTTTATCTACATGTTCTATCAGCATAGCAGAGTTCAATTTTTTTCTAGAAACCCTTAAATGGTTCAATTATCTTTTGGGGAGGACAGCAGAGGGACCGAGAAGATGGAAATTTTTTTTCATAAAATTATGAAACAGGTGTGGGTTGGAAAGGGACCTTTAAAGGTCATCTAGTCCAACCCACCTGCAGTAAGCAGGGCCATCTTCAACCAGATCAGTTTGTTCAGAGACCTATCCAGCCCAACCTTGAATGTTTCAAGGAAAGAGGCATCTACAAACCCTCTGAGCAATCTGTTCCTGTGTTTTATCACACACATCATAAAAAATTACTTCCTTATATCTAATCTAAATCTACCTTCTTCTAGTCTACAATATTACCCCATGTCTTATTGCAACAGGTTCTACTAAAAAGCTTGTCTCCATTTTTCTTACAAGCCCCCTTTAGATACTGGAAGGCTGCTATGAGGTATCCCCAAAGCCTTCTCTTCTCCAGGCAGAATACCTGTAACTCAGCCTGTCTGCAGAGGAGAGGTGCTCTAGCCCTGTGACCCACTTTTGTGGCCCTGCTCTGGACCTGCTCCAAGAAGTCACATCTTTCTTGTACTCAGTACCCCAGAGTCAGATGCAGAACTCCAGGTGATGCAGAGGGGCAGAATCCCCTTCCTCACCCTGCTGGCAATGCTGCTTTTGATGCAGCCATGGATATGATATCCACTGAATAGTATATACATCAAATCTCTCCAATTTAGGGAAATGGTTGATAATATTCTATTTCTTGCCCTCGGATTCTGGAGCAGCAGGAATTTATAAGGATTTGTTTATAAGTATCAGAGAGACTATGCAGCCCATCTATTCAGAAGATAAATGCAACACACTGGGTCAGGCCAAAGGTCTGAGCCAGTACCCTCTCACAACTACCAAAGCAGAAGCCTAGAGTAAGAACAAAGTAAGAACAGATCAGTTATGCGTGGTACTTTCCCCAATCGAGAAACCTCCCCAGGACTCTGGGGAATCACTTGTCTCCTGCATGAATTCATCTAGTCTTCCACAGAAACCATGACATTTTTAGTATTCATAACATCCTATTACAAAGGCTTCTAGGGTATAATTAAACCTCACATGAAAATTATATTTCTGTCTTTAGAACTTGGACCACAGGTTCTTGCAGTGAAGCAGACTGTACTTAATTGAGCCCTGTCACCTTTCCCATACAACTCAGTGTTGTTACCCACCATCATACAGCCAACACCTCATCAGGCCCTGGCCATTCTCTGAAACTTTTCCAAGTTGTGTCATGTTCTTTTTGAGATGAAGGGACCAGAACCACACAGAGTTTTCAAAATGCAAGCCACAGCTTTTTACAGTACCATGACTTTTCCTTTCTATTCTACTTTTAATAATGCCAGTGCTGCTCGTCTTTTTGACTTCTGAGCTGCTGTGTTCAGGGAACTCTGCCATAAGCTCAGATCTGCCTCCCAGGAACTTAATGGCCAGACCAGAACGCATCATATAATATGTGAAACTATGATTGTTTCCCCTCCATGCATCACTTAACGTTTATCTGTTTGATTTGATCTGCCCATCTACTGCCCAGCCACTGAGCCTCAAAAGGCCCTTCCATAAATTTCAGTCAGCCTTCATCTTTACTGTTGTGAATAATGTTTATTGATAGCACTAAATCATGTGCTTAATAACAGTTCTCCACTTTTCCATTTCATTTATGAATATACTGAGGATGAATAGATGAATATGAATGAGTATCAGCACTGATCCCAGCACAAACCCTTTGGAACTCCATGGGCAATTTTTTACTACTATGGAAACAGATCACAGAGTCCTTTTTCCTTTTTATATATTTAAATGTTCCCTTTGTGTTGCTAAATTAATGGTCACGTATGTAAGCCTTACATGCCATAACTGCTGTGTTTTCTTGAAAGATTTCTGGTTTGAGATCTTGTTGAAATTACTACAAACATCCTTTCACCTCACCTCAAGTGGGGAGAAATTAAACTATGGATTTTACCTTATTCATGCAGCTGGTTTGAGGCTTTTTAGGTTGTTTTCTGAAACAAATCTATTAGATCTAAGAAAATATTTTCTAATTCATCAAATAGAAATTTTACTTAAATTTCTACAAGTAATTTTTTAAAAATAAATCAAATCCACAGCGTCATAAACTGACATCTTAGTGCACACCCAAAATTAACCAAAATAAGGCTGAGGCTGTCTGCAACTTCAGCAAAGACTTCTCTTTTGTCTTATATGCACAAAACTGTTCTTTCCTTACTGTACTGGGCTCCAAAATATTTCAAAGGGCAGCATAGAGTTGGATGTTGCACAGTAAAACAAAAGCCAAGCTCAATAGAGTCATTTATCTCACAGGGAGTTAAAAGAAGATTCCTATTTATCAAAACATTTCAGTGAGGCAGAAATTTACATTGACCAAGGCACAAAAGACCAATAATCAAGTCTGACCCTCCTCCTCCTCCTCTCCCACATCAGGATCAATGTCAACAGAGCTAGAGCAGATAGAGCTCCAGCTGTGTTAAATGTCTAGGGTTATGGAGATTTTCCTCACAATACAGGATTTAGAGTCATGATGCTCGACCTCCTCCTGCTGCCTAATTGTTGTGTTCAGTTCACACAGAAAACACGTTATCTTCCATGCTCACATAACAGCATTCATCTCTGCATGACACCAAACAGCTAGACAGAGTGGGAAGACTGACATCCCCCTCCTCTCCCACGTGTCTGGAGCCATCTCAAACTGAAGTGTCTCAGCCTCAACAACAACAGCACTCAAATTGGTTGGGGCTGGAGGGGGTTTTATGCAATCTGGTCTAGTGGAATCTTTCCCTGCCCATGGCAAGAGGGTTGGAACTACATGATGTTTAAGGTCCCTTCCATCCCTAACCACTCTGTGATTCTGTGAGATGATAACAAACACCTATTTCACATCAAATTTGGAGGAAACCCTGAAGAATCTCCATGCTGTAAACAGCAGCAGCAGGACAGATGGCTGCAATTAAAACAACATGCCTGGGTGACAGTAAGAGCAGTCCAGTGCAGTGCAGTGTGGTTGCTGCCTGCAGCGACACTGAAAGGGAAACCAGAGAATGATCAGGGTGATTTTATGGAAGGTGGATGCCAGGAACTGTCCTGCACTCATGAGCAAGATCACAAATTCCCCTGTAACTTCTGTTCTGAGGTGCATACCAGCTACCAAAATAAGACTGTAATTTTGGAGTCTTCATTTTCTGGTTGTGCCAACCACACCCCATTGCAAAGGCCAGTGTATCAAGTTACAGCAAGTAAAAAAGTATGCAAACCTTGTATTTTACCAATTTCAACACAAAACATCTTTCCTTTTTATTGTCTTTCATCACAAAGTCAAAAAGAAATACAAATAGTTTTAAAAGTTGTGTTTGAGATGGATATGTGTGGCTTCAATTTCATAACCAAAATCTGAAAAAATGCTGATTGAAATTCCCCTGCACTTGCTTACTCTAAGGAAATTGGGTTTGATTGTCCTCTCGCTGACACGACTGTGAAGTGTCAAGTAACTCTATTAAAGTCAATGGAGCTGTACTTAAATATATCCTCTGGAAACAAATTAGATCTGTGATTTTCATAGCGTGCAAATTTCCAATCTACTTCTACATGATTAATCATATTTTTAACATCTGCGGGTAATTTTTTTCTTCCCAAACTAACCAGCGTTGCCCTGGCCATTGCTACCCTTTCACAAACACCTTTTAGACAAGTTTCAAACCTCCACTGCATCAGTGTGGGAGGTGAAATATCACAGGCTCCATAGAAAAAAAGTTCCTGAATCTTTAAACTCTGAAAATCTTACAGTGAAAAAATCAGGTATTAATGAAAAGTAGCAGCAGTTCTCCTAAGAATCTTTCCCAGCTCGTCACTGTCAGATTCTTAATATATTAGGAGGAAAACCAGAAAATTTCAAGGCAAGCATCAAAACTGTAATTAAGAGGAAATGCTTTGGTTATCTATAGCTGGCCATTCCCATTTAGTAGCCTGTACTAATTTACTTTTTATTACCTCAATCTCTTTTTTGTTAGGAGAGAAAAGAGAAAGTTAATCTTGGCATTAATGCTATCAGATACTGGGGAGAGGGACAGTAATAACAACTGCATCCTGAAGATGGAAATAATATTCAACACAGCCGTGTAAATACATTTAGCAACTTAAAGATTACTGGCTACCTTCAGCACGGCAAGTGCCTATACTTAGTTGTCATTATGTGCTTATCTTGTGAAATCGTGGTAAAGCATTGAAGAAAACTTTGTTTTGATTAGAAAAACACTCTTTTAAAGTCTGCATAATCTAGCACTCTAGGTTGCACCAGTCCCTTGAAAAATATTCAAGCTCAAACCACAAAAATCCATAATTATATTTTTATTTTTCCCCTAAAAGAAATAACTAACACTGCAATTCCTTCCCTCTCCATTTATATTCTTTCTCCCATAGGTGTAGCTAATAGCTACACCTGTCCTTTAGGAAAAAAAAAAAAAGAAAGCAGAAGACTGTCTCAGATTATCTTCACACACCTTTCCCCTTATTTTCCCTCTCTCTCCAAAGGCAGCATAAGAAATAGAAATATGCCTGAGATTAATTCTTATCACCAACCCTGCAGGGCTGTCATTTTAGAGTTCCTGAAGCTATTTCTTCTAGCTTTTCCACCTGCAGACTCTGGAGGTGACAATAAGGAAAAAGAAAAAAAGCCAAAGGTTTATTCAACAAACAGCAATTAAATATGAAGTGGCAGTGCCCACCTTTACTTGCAGCACTTGGCAGCAAAATCGGAGACTGCAGCAGGACAGAGGTTTGCTTTCCAGCTCCTAATTGCTCTCAACAAGCCTTTCAGAGAGTGACAGAAGACTGAACAGTGGCTGGTTCCTTAACCCCTGCTTTCTAGCTGTATATGTCTGCCTCTTGGCTTTCTCCTTCTTCCCTCCTCTGGTTCTTGCTGTCCATGGCTTTCCCTGCTCATGCAGCAAATCCCCTCCCGCAGCCAGGCTAGAGCGGGAAACTGATGACCTGCCATGGACTGCCGAGCTGTACCAGCCCCTCTCCAGGCCTGGGATCATCACATGTGCTCAGGGAACATCAGCAGGAGACTGGAGATCCTTCTGCTGAAGGCAAACACCACTCTGATTGATACCTCTGTCACAACGATGCTTTTCACAGCTGCCCAGTCCCTCGGCACTAGAGGCTGTCTGTAGGCCTGTGTTTCTATCCTAGGCGAAGCAGGTGAGAGGAGATACATCTTGCACACCTTTTCCCACGCATCAGGATATGGGGCTCTGACACACTTAAAAATTGCCCCGAAACTTAAATCCCTTATTAATGCTATTTGACTTCAAGAGCAAAAAACAAGAGAAATCTGTAAGTTAGAACCAAAGGAAACCAAGCAGTGTTCAAACAGAGCTCCTGTGAACTGATGTCACAGCATTTCACCCAATCCTGGACAGTATGTCTCCTACCACCCAACATCACAAGGCTCCCAGCACTACTGGGAACAGAAAAATCTTCTTATGGGCTGCTGCTGTGAGCCCACATGGGATAAATGCTCTGCAGTAGTAATGGTGTGAGGAGGAGCAAGAGGTTCCCACTTCACTCTTGGAACAGATTAAAGTGGTCTGAGGCTTCATTTCCTCACCAGCAAACTCCTGAGAGTTACATACTGCAGAGGATGAGTAAATGAAATGGCTAATTTTGGAATAAACAAACCCCGAAAGAGGAATTGAGTCTATCTGTGCTGGGCACGTCTGTTGAGAAGGGAAGACAGGGCTGAGGGAGGGCAGAGGGGAGAGAGGGAAGAGACATGGGTCTCATTTAGTAGCATCTGTACCTTCTCCACCTGTTCGTTGAGCAGGATTGCCTACTATTCCTTGGGAATATTCCAAAACCTGCTTTGGATGCATCCAGGAGGAAGTAGGCAGTAAAGGAAGACAGGACTCCAAGCAAGAGCTGGGCATGGAAACAAGACTAAACCACAACTGGGAAGCTCCAATGGAAATTTTCCTGCAAACAGATCTAGACATCAGCCCTCCTCAGGTACCAAAACATCAGGGTATGGTTAAGTACATAAATAACAGCAACTCTCTAGAGACATTTCTCTCAGCAGCTAAATGAATTTCCAGTTGCTGTCATTACTTTGCTGCTACTTCTGAGCAGGACAGTCGGGTTTTAAACCAACTCTGGCTCCTAATCAGAGGCAAAAAAATCTACCATGTGAAACAATTATTTTTCACTTTGAAAATGCCTATTTTGTTCAGCATTACTAGAACTGGAAAATCAAGGTTGAAGGTTATCTTAAATAAAGTCTATGCCAAAGTATTTTTATATTTTCCACAGCTTCAAAAACTTATGTGTGGCTCATATGCCACTTTGGAAAGGTTAAATGAATAGGGGAGTTTGAAACACCTCAAATTTCTCCCATTTCATCTCATCTCCTTTATAATCATTTCTGCAATGACTCCAGAATCCCCCTGACATTCAGAAAGTGCTCGAAAGGGCAAGAAATGTTTTAAGACATCACTCCTTGAAAATCAATTGAAACCAAGAGAACAAATGCCTTGTTTTATCTTGGACAGTTGCTCAGAAATATTCCTGGCCACAATTCTACCTACAGATTTATAATTCACTGCCTTCCCAAAAATGAGCATAACCAGCTGACCAGCTGATGAAATGATATTAGTCAGGCTCATATCTCTGCTTCTCGTTCCAATAGTATCACTTGGCCATGACCTCTAGGATGGATGCAACAGCCCACATTCATCCAAACAATCCAGGCCCACAGATGACTTGAAGGACCAGATCCCCTGAAATTCATTAGCCAGCAGATGCTATCTCTACACCATCTTTTGTTCCCATGCAATTTCTGGCAATCCTTGTGCTGTCTCAGATACTTCAGAGAAGCAGAAGGCCCCAATATCTCCTTCTTGAGACAACTTAAATACAATTCAGCTTCTAAATAAAATCACCCATGTCACTTAGTAGAAACAAATGTGGTGAAGAGAAAGGAGGGGACAAAAAACAAAAGAAGAAAAAACCACACAAAACCTACCACAGCAAAAGAATGACAACAGAGATGTGATCACTTACAGGAAAGCACAAGCAGCAAAAATATGCAACCATTCCAGATTGCAAAAATGTGTTCATGTTTCACATATTAGATTTAAAATTAAAAGTTAAAAAAAAAGACAGAATGCAGCTTATGGAGTTTAACAACTTGAGGTAACAAAGAAAAATCACATGCATCCATAGTCAGTTCATTAAAATAAGCTATTACAGCCAAGCATTTCCTAATCAGATAATTAGTAGCCTCTAATGCAATTAAGTTTACACAGCCGGCTAGCATAATTAAAAGACACCACTGAAACAGAACCATTATCACAGAATAAGTGTCTTTTGTCTGATTTTTATTTTTCTTTTGAAAGCTCTAGCCAAAATTGAATGTCCAAGAGGAACATGTAGATTCCATTTAAATGCTAGATGCATTTCCACAGGAGATCAGAGGTTATTCTCAGAGTGGAAAATGAAAAAATTCATCCAAGTGATACAGGAATATTTTAAAACTTTATTATAATTATGCTGTTCTACAGTTTTGTCAGGGCTGTTGGCTGAATTTACCATCTAACTCTCTGCTCTCCAAAGAGTTGTTATCTGTTCTTAGGTCCCACGTCAGGGAAAGGCTCACAGTGCTAGGAGGCAGCCCAGGGAGACTTTATGGAGCAGCTCCTTGAGATGTGGGACCTGCAAGCACAGGAGCTGAGCATATAACTACAGAGCACACATTGTGGGCATCACCTGAGTGCTAGAATTTACCAGCAAAAATCTCCCCACACTAACAGCATACAGGAGAAAGCAGGCAGCTTCTGCCACTTGGACTCATGGAATACCCCTTTATTCAGTACCTGAACTGGGAAGCTCTAATGGAATCTACAAGGAACAGGGAATTCTGCACACAGCCTTAACGTTTCAGATCCCACAATTTCGTGTTCCTGACTCTGTCACATTCCCACTGCTTCCACCCTAGTGGATCCTTGCAAGTACAATCCACTGCTTTCCACTGCCCCCCTGAGCCTGGGCTGCAATCAGATTCAGAAGCACAGCTGGATCTTGTTTTAGTGATTCTGGATTATATTTCTCTTTCTGTACAGGGAAAGAATCTGTATTTTAAGGCTTGAGTTCCTCTCAGAGGTTGTTTCCTGGTGCATCAAGACAACCCACTTACCTCTGACAGAAAATGATGGGAAAACCCATCAAAAAGGCAAATATGAAAGCCTGTGTATTCTACAGAAAGTTTTCTTTGAAAGTCAAAACCTGCAAGATCCTCAGGCAAACTGAATATTTGTATTCAAGTCTACAATGGCAGGTCATGAAATAATCTCAACCTCCTTCACAAAGTAGATTTTTTTTTTTTTTTAAGAGTCTATACCTGAACCTAAACTCATTTGCCTACACTGGGACAGCTAGTAAGCCAAAGATTTGGGGGGATGGATCCCATCCTACCTACTAATGCTGTCAGAGAGTAATCTGACCCATCTTGCAAACCTTCTGCCCACAATCTCTCTGGAGATAGGCCTGTAAAGTGCAATAATCTCTGCTGAACACTGAACCTAGAATAGATGCTACACTTGCTGGGGTGGCTCTTGCACACTCTGCTCTAGCACAGGAGAATGTGAAAACTGAATTAGGGCAGGTGGACAGAAACACCTTTGCTGCAGAAGAACGTCTGTAAACTTGTACAGGTATCTCTGCACTGTAAGAAATAACCATGATTTTCCTCTTGACTATTTGTGAAAAACATTAACACAGTTTTTACACTGTAGAAATATTGAGGTTTTTTTCCATTCCCCTGGAACTGAATCAGGCCCAGCTGCCACCCGTGGTAGTCCAATTTAAAGCTGTGGAATGCAAAAGGAAATAGTAGGGACCTTGATAAAAATGCAGTGCTCAAAAGGAACCACAACAGTTGTGAATGTCATTGGAACAAGGGGAATCTGGGAATAATCACTTTTTTAGCATTTTTAAGCCATTCAAACCCAAATGAGGTAGACCTGGGCTGGATTTATGGATAATTCCACATTTTGTATCTGTTTTTTCACCTGTGTAGCCAAAGCACTAAAAGGAAAAGATTTCCACCAAGGAAATATTTGCATGTGATTCACAGCAAGAGATGGGACCAGAGTTAAAGGGACATCAACCCCTGCAATGATTTAAATTTAGACTGAAATAAAACAAGTTAAGCCATGCAAGGTGGTACTCAATAGCTTTCACATAGCTTTTCTTGTACTTGAAAAGCTGAATGATTAAAAGAGCAAGGTAGGTCTTGTGAACTCTGACACATACAAAAACCTTACTTAAAAGGCTATCTAGATGGAGGAGCTCTCAAAAGTCACTAAACTTGCCTGTCTTTCCTTCCCCATAAAATCTATCCAGACTTGGGAAACCTCAGTGACACCAGGGCAATCCTGTTTTTCACTGGGAGAAAATATAAGCGCTCCTTACATTTTTTTTGTACAATACAGATGCCTTATGAATGGTGGGAAATGAACACAAGGATGTGAAACAACCACCCAAATCTTTTTCCATATCATGTTTCCTCTGATTAATATGGGAGAGATACAAATCAAGAGCAAAGCTCCTCTGATTAGGAGCAAGGACAGCATTCTCCCATCAGCTCTGCTGTCACTTACTGCGTGTTCTGGTGCTGAGCATGGAGAAAGGAATCACTCCCCTTACAACAGCTGGCATTGCTCTTGCTAGAAAGGGCTAGTTTAAGGACCAGCATCTGAACATAGCTTCGGAGGCCAGGTGGCTTTCTGGCTTTCCTTTGGTGGGGCTGGTACACTTCAGAGAAAATAAAAAACAACCAACCAAAAAAAAAAACAAAAAAACAAAAAAAACCCTGAGTGACATAACTACTGGATTAGTTAAAAGCAGCAGGACCCTAATGAGATTTAATTTGATTCTCTTTGTTCTGGCTTCATCAGCAAGTGTATAGAAGGATGGCAAAAAGCCAGCAACTTTTCAAGCTGTGAACCTGTCTGTAAATCTTCTCTCCAGGAGCAGGCCTCTACTCCTAAGACAACTTTCTGTCCTCGTGCTCCATTAGGACTGATTTGTCGGACAACAGGAGCTGTGGGGAGCCTAACCCAGCCTGCTTTGCAGCCTCCTAGCTCTTTTGGAGATTAGCACAACAGGGAGCCAATAGAGCCAGAGCTCTTACTGTCATCTCTTCTACCTGCTTTCTCAGACTAGAGAATCCCCTCACCATCATCTCTCCAACCCACTTGATTTTAGCTCTTCAAACTGTCTATTTAGGATCTGTCTTGGAGAGTGGAAGGGACAAAACTCCACTACTGTCTTCTTTTAGTCCTGGTGTATGTCAGCACTATCCTTCCTGCAAGCAATTGAATCATGATTTAGGGCATTCCTCTGCTGGAAGAAAATTGGAGTTGTCAGAATTACCAAGTCTCAGGAAGCCAACAGTGCTAGTTAAAATGAGCAGGAGCCACAATCTGCATTATTTCTTTATCTGTGGAGTTTTTTCCTAGGCTTCTTCACCTGAAACTGTGATAATTTGAAAGAATGTGCATATCACATCTGGCCCAGTGAATAATAGAGATCTTCAATGCCTTTACCAAACCCTCAGCTCCACAGGAGTTGGTGCACATCTTAAAAGAGCCAACCTCAATTCAAAAATTACATGAAAAGATTCCAGGGGGCAAAAAAAAAAAGCAGCTAAGAAGGAGAGAAGGAAAAGCTGTCCCCTACCTAAGGGGAATGTTTGCTTTCTTCCTGTTTCCCCCTGCCTGCAAAGGGAACGCACGGAATCTTTAAGCTGCTTCCCCCCTTTCACCTATCTTTCCACTGACCTCCTCAGGACCAACAAGAGGGCGGTGCAGCCCTTCCATTATCCCTTAACACAGAGATTTTCTGAACCATTATTTCCCAGATGGGTTTCCTCATTTTGCAGCCTGATGCACATGGCAATGGTTTTATGCTTTTCCATGCTACTGGAGCAGTGGCTCTTACTTCTGCTTTCCAATTACCTCTTTCTGCTAAGCAGCATTCTCCAAGCCTTAAGGAGTATAACCTTCACCAAATGAAGAGCACTTTGAAGTCCAGCTCCTGATTTCTCCCAAGCATACTACAGCTAATACTGCTAGCAGAGTTCTGATATTGATCTTCTCCCTCTAGCTAAATTTCTGAATTAGAGACTGCAAACTCAAGATTTTAATGGGTGGAAATAATTCCTTTTTCATTTTTGTACTTGTTTTCTTATCTTTTCTCCTATCTGGAGAAGCATCTGACAAGGATTTTTTTTAAAGTATTTCTTGCTTCATCTCAGCATGTGGCAAACTTCGAAGAAACAGCTGAAGTTTCATGTGAGAAAATGTAAGCAATGTTTCAAACACATATTGTGTCAACACCTTCCTCTGTCTCAGTAAACCTGGGCTAAGGCGCTCAGTGCAAATCATCTCTCAAGCTGCTGAAAGAACTTTAATATGTTGACTGCAGTGCAGGCTTCCTCAGATTTGTAAATACAGATTTGTTATGCTTTGTTTTACTGTGTGCTTCAGAGAGAGCGTGCCCACACACCTGCCAAATAAATACTACTGCTCCCTCTCGTACAAGCATTGAGAGATTAAAATTAATTTTGTTTCACCCAAAAGGATCACAGAAACCTTCATGATTTATTACCCTCTGCACATTCAAATCCTTTTTATATTTATATTCAAATAAAAATAAAATAAGCAGCTCTAAGACCTCATGGAAGCAGGATCTTTTACCTATAGTGAGATTTTGCTGCCCTATCTCTTCCCATCAGGTAAAAGCTCCTGAGTATGAGTAGCTCTTTTGTTCTGACAAGACAGCTTGACAAATCCAATCATATTCACAGGAGTGTGTGTGACCCGCAACACTCACAGGAAACAATTCTCAGGTCAGAGACAGGGAAAAGCTGCAAGAGCAAGCAGGCAAGGTTAGGAGAAAAACTCAGAGAGCTGAGTAGAGACTCAGCTTTGCCATGTGTTTTAATGTTGAACTGGACCCAGCAAAGAGTTAAATGTGATTTCTAAGCCCCAGCCAGGCTTCCTTTACAGCAGACTGGGAGAATGTGCTGCATTATAAACAAACTTCGGCAGCAAGCCCTGAGCCCCTGCAGGCTACCCTCCTAATAACAAGTAGTCTGTGAACTTCCCAGCCTGCTTTCCTGCAGCGCGCTCCCATCCAGATCCTCCAGTGCCTAATTAAAGTAGCTGGGCTCCTGCTGCCCTCTTTTCCACTGTGGAGACATCAATTTGGATGTCATTCTCCTGCACCACATCCCGAGCTCTCAGTCATGTTTCAGGAACATTTCATTTTCCAATCCCTGCCCTTCAGCTAACTTTGGCTCTAAGTGGCAAGAAATTCAAACGCTGCTGAGGGAGCAGGGAGTCAAACAGGCTGTCCAGCCACATGAGCCCCATATCTTTGGGAAACTGCTTGTAAGCATGGCTCAGGAACGTGCCACTGTTCAGAATGGAGACTTGCCTTCCTGAATCCTGGCTACACCCTCGGCAGACCTGTCACCTTCTGCTTTCACAGCAATCTGTGGCCCTGCTGTGTTTCCAGTGTTTCTCCAGGTTTGCTGAAAGGCAGGGAGCAGGCAGGCCCATGTCTACTCATGGTACCAGTCTTTCAATGAATCCTTTCAGCAAGGATGGTCTTGTACTGTATAGGCCTTGCAGGAGCAGATGGACACATGCTGTGACATGGGTAGTAGCTGGTAAGGTATCATGGGTTGCCCCAAGAAACATTTATTTCTTACTGAGACCAATCTAGTCTGCTTTAGTTCCTTTAGTCTGAGTTGGAGAAACCAGTCAGTGCCACCATGTCCCCTCCACCTCCTGGATGACAGTACAGCTGGCCAGTTACTGAGGGCTGGATCTGACAGTGACAACAAAATGATACCAGTGCTTTGAGGAAATGGTGTGGCTCACAATTTTCAGAAGGGAATAGACCTTGTTTGTCACCTACAGCTTCCTGCATGAAACTGCATGTGCAGAAGTCATCTTAAAGCATTTTCAAATTGAAGAGTTCATAGTTTAGCAGCCTCTTTTTCACAGAAATGCTCCTTCTGGGCCCACAATTTAAGGTTTGCAATTTCCAAGACAGAGCTTAAATACTATTTTTTTCAAGTTTTTCCCTGTGTGACAATTTTTCCTCTCCCCACTAAGCCTGAAAATTTACCTGTAGGTATCTGAATAATCAGAGGAATGAAACCTACTGCACATACTCAGGTTGAAATCTTACTCCAGTCTGGATGGGGAAATATAGCTGCAAGCCTCAGAGTAGATTCCTTTGGCAGTTTCTGGATTAGAGTTATTAAATCATGACTTAGGGTCTCAACCTAATGAATTGTTGCGATATAGTTAAAAGGGTATTTTGCAATGCATAACTTCTCATCCCAAAACATGCCAATAAATAGAAAACTGCTGTGCCACAGCAAAGAGTGACAGGAGATTATCAACTTGACTTGCTTTGTTCTTTCCCCTGGTAGGGGGGATTCCACATACCCCCGTGTGGTATCCATTCAATAAGTAAACAAACAGGAGTACAAAGGGGTTTGATTGAGCTACCTGTAATTGGAAGGATGTGCCTCTAACCCTGTGGCTCAGTGCTGTCTAGCTGCTTTAATTGCAGCCAGCAGGAAAAACTCCCTTTCATTTTAATGGGAACTAGCATGACACTGATGCTGTACAAATCTCTTCCTAGATCTTGTAATATGGTGATTGCAAATTATCTAAAATCTGAAGATCCAGTGTGAGAGAAACTGCACTACATAAGGCAGCCTTTTATTACATATGCTTACAATACCAAATACTAAGAATTAGTATTATGTTTTCAGTCCAGGAGTTTCTGTTAACCTAAGTTCTATGACACAAAATCATTATTTAGAAATCACACAGCAATTTGGCATGGGTAGGAGGGGGCCCAGTGTCCGCCTAACGGTCTCAAACAGCATGAACAAGAATTGATGAATAGGAATCGTTAGCTTATTATTTACACAGCATTTCTCAAACACACCAAGGAACTCTACCAACTAAATGAAGACAGCAAACTATAACGCAAAGAAAGGGAAAATAACAAGCTTCAAAAAGAAATTTAAATTATTCACAGATATCTCAATCCCACTGCCTGCAGAGAACACCAATTGCTACTGGTTTGCATGCACACAGCACACACGTTCCTGTCCTGAAACAAAACATGGCTCCTTCAAACTCTGCCATCTTCCTCAGTTAATGCCTTACTGTGCAACACCCCAGTATGTCTTCAAAATTATGGGCACATTGAATTGCATGGCTGCATAGGAATTCAAGCTCCAAAAGAGAGATTTGTCTCATACAACTATTTCAATGCTCAGAAAGAAAAAACATTCAGAAGAAGAAAGCCGTGTCAATGATTTTCAGTAAAAATAATAAAAAAAAAATAAAATAAAAAAAAAAATCTCATTTAGCATAATATGTTCCCCCCCAAAATGAAACAGAGCTATCTGAAATCAGAAAGAGGCACAACATTATCTCCCTGTTTTGGGCTATAGTGTACAGTTTTATAACCCTGGATTGCAGGAAAAATGTCTCCAGCTGAAGGCAGGAGTTTGAGTCTTGGTGTAAAACTGAGAAGCAAAAAGAAAAAAAGCCACTCTGTGCACCAGGCTATCAGGGACTGACACAGCAGCGAGAAATGCCGTTGTCCCAACTCCATTATAAGCAGCACAGGGACATCCAACACATCACACCTCAGCTGCCTGACTGGATCTCTGTTCTCAGCTTCTTACTACCCAGCCCTCCAGAGGCAGAAAGGCAGGAAATACTTGGGTCACCGGCCCCAAAACATCTGCAGTGACACCTTGCAAGTAGGGCATGTAGGTGTCTTATCCTTGAATGCTTCATGGCAGGAGAGATGAATGCACAACCTCCAAGCTGTATGTCAGAGAGAACAATGGGGAGAAGAAAGCCTGATAAGCAATTCAGCAGATGAAGAAGGATGGTCTCCCTGCCAGAAAGAGGAGATACCCAGCAGTGCCTCCCACAGCAGGTACCTGGCCCTGAGGTGGAAGCCAGAATCTGAGCAAGAAGAGAAAGAAACAAGCAAAGCTGTGAAAGCTGCCCTCACCTCAACTAGTTTGCCTCCCAGCAAGGGCTCAGCTAGTAATTGATTTTTTTGATTGAGTAACTGGACTGGAAACCTCTGAAAATGTTGGTATGTGCAAGCATGTGTAGAAAGATGCTGATCCTAAAAAATCCTCATTAGTTTTGCACTAAAAATATTTCTCCTCAACAGTTAATGTAAAAAGTAAGAAAATACTGTGCTTCATCCCAAACTTGCCTTGTTTACTTTTAAAATTAAAAACTAAACAAATTAAACCTTAAGCTGAAACCAAAATATTTTGAAACACAACGGCACAATTGTTTGTTCTGAAAATATTCAAACCACATGGGGATTTTTTTCCATTTATGTTTGCATTTCTTTTTCTGATAGTCCAGAAACGCCATGTTTTTCAAAAATTAAACTACCTAGAACACTCTTTTGGTTGTTTTAGTCTACTTAATGCAGCATCTAGTGTAACAGGAAGGTTGTGTGAGACACCCCAAAGAGCCTGAGAGATGAAGGTACATGGTCAGAAACCCTCCAGGCTCCCTTGTGCCGAGACACCTCTCCAGTGCCAAACTCCCGGTGCCTTCACTCATGCTGAGTGCAATAATGGCATCACTAATTCAGCAATAGCAATGACAAAAGAAATGGACAGTACAGGGAGGAATTTTCATTTCAGGTAAAGCTTGGAGCATCTAAATAAAGCTCAGCATATGCTTTGCGTTTGCAGTCTTAGCACAACTTCCATTCTCATTTCTCATAAATAGTCTAAGCGCTTGCTTTCTCAGAAATATATCAAAGGCTGTAAAAGGAGGTGCTAGAACACTTAACTGCCAGGGCCCAAGCAAACCAGTATCATTGCAGTGTGTATAAGTCTCCTGGGGGATAGGATGGACATAAAAATTCAGTTGGATCATTAGGAGCCGATGATTTAACTGAGAAAGCAATATAAGTCTCCAAGTTGGCAACAGAAAGACATAAACTGAGTTGGAGGAATTATTTAATGACTAGTAGACCAATAAGAGAGGTATTTCATTGCGCTGGAAGATACTCCACATCATAAGAAAACTGCAATTTTTCAAATATGAATTGTTAAGCTTTTTCTACCCTAGAGCTAATTCTGGTCACATCAGTGGCCTAAAAATCTTAAACAAGCACGAACAAGAGTCAGAGATGGCCAAAAGCCCTGAGTATTGAGCCTCTCTGGTACCAGTCAGAGCAGAAGACTTTTGGGCCTGTATATGTTCTGTGTAGTTTTTCACATATGGGAACCTCATGGGAAACATGAATGAGGTACAGGCTATACCTAGGGCATCACACTTAGCACATTTAATTAAGACAAAATAATAAAAGCTGGATTTTTCTTAGACAGCTGCAGAAAATATATGCTCAGTCAGCTCCCAGTGGCTTTCAAGGTGAATGTAAGTCCAAATGTCACTTCAAGCCTTTGAGAATGCACCCCAGAAAAAAACAGGTATGCATATGGTGCACACATGCACACACAAAAAGGCCAAATAAACAAACAAAAAAAACCAACCCCTCATTATTTTTTCTCCCACCTATGTACCAAAGGTTGGCAGGACATGGTAGCATTTTTAGATCCTGTCCTTCTCTCTGGTCCAGAGGAGCAAAGAAAAGGACACAGTCCTAGTGCTAAGAGTTCCTGGGTGGTAGGACAGCGAGGAACTCCCTTGCTGCTCACACCACAGAATAAAAGAAGGATGCCACAAGAAACGGGAGCGTGTTTGCTCGTGAGAGCCAAGTAGCCCAGTTTGGCTACAAAAGAATCACACTGAAGTCCTTGGTTTTGGAGCTCCACAATGATTTTTTACTGTTATGCTGTTAGGCTTCTCCATGGCCCTTTTTGAGGCAGGTCACTCTCTACACTTACATTCTTGACTCACAGCAATGGGAGGCACACTGAGTAGTTAAACGTCATCCAGTGGTGTGAGAGGGAAGTTTAAAAATGGCCAGCATTGGTGCACTGACTCCTGTTGAAGACACTTTGAATTTTGGAATCAACTTTTAAGGGAGATGAGTGAATGCAAAATGGGAAAATAGTACTCCAGGAAAAAACCTCGGTCAAAAGATTGTCAGACTGCAAAGTACAGTACAGTCACCTCTGAGCTATTATATTTTTTTCCCCTTGTCCTCATTAGGAAGGATTCTTGGAAGAGAATAAATTTTTCCTAAGAACCTTAATGGGAAAAATCCAAACAATTCTCTTTGCAAAACATGTTTGGTTCATACTCTTTCAGCCGTGCAAACATTTAATGAGTTCTGTGAAGTCTTCATTCCTGGCATTTTGAGGCTACCAGATGCAGTCTTGGTAACTGAACCATGACTTAGATTCCCAGAAATCTATATTGAAATGGGAGGCATGTGAGCACTAGAGACACCAGTAATGTGAAAAAGCATACACAGAACAAAATTATCAAAATTCTACCAGCAACATGCATGTGACAAATACAGACCTCGGAAGATTAGACAGAAGTATCTCTATTATTCATGGGAGCATTGATGATGACAAATCTAAGCAGAAAGGCTCTACAAGATCCTTTATGCTAAATGTATGTGTTTTGCTATTTGTACTTGCTCTTCCTAGAACTAAACTTTTTGATTTGGGAGCTTAAAACATCATTAATTACTGTATGGTTTTAATTCTCTGCAGACTGAGATTCTACTTGCTGCCATTCAAAACACAAATGAGCTGAAGTCAGAAAAAATGATGGGCATTTGATTTTACAATAACAGTGAAGATCGTGGTATGTGCCTGTCAGAGACTGAAAATAGTTCATGCCTCAAACATTGATATAAAGGTTTGCTCATTATAAAGAAGCTACAACCAAAGAGTCAGACTTTGAACTGAAACTGTTGGTTAGATAAAGGGAAATGCATTGTTCAATCACCTCAGGCTGAGGGAAAGGTGTGTATCCATAAAAGGCCAAAGCCACCAGCTGCAGCTATCCCCGGCTGAGTTTGGGGTGGGGGAGAGCACAGCTCACAGAAGCCAGGTTTACACAGACTCCCCCCACCCGAGGGGGGAGGAGGAGATTTTGGGTGCATGGTGCAACCTCTGGTGAGAGGCAACAAACACCCATCCTCTGATTACACAAACTGGCCCAGCTGTGGAACCCCCAACCCCACAGGGCACATCCACGGGACTTTCACATGAGAGGCTCGGCCTCACAGGGCTGCACGTGGTGCAACAGACCCAGAGTCTGCTGTGAGAGACTGACCCCCACCCCAGGGGGCCATGGCCAGACATGCCCACCCAGCCTGAGCATGTACACCCATGGGACTCTGTGCCTTCTGGGGGACCTTCACCACCAAGAGACCAGCTGGAGAGGATCAGTGAACATCATTGGGATCCACAGAGTGGTGATATTTTCCTTATTCTGTCCCTGTCACTCTTTCTGTCCCTCCCACCACCTATTTTCTACTTGTTTCTCTCTCTCTCTCTCTCATATTTACCATCAAATAAAACCCTTACTATTGTCACTGGCGTATGGTCTCGTTTGTACCTTAATTCGGGCAGAGGCATTTCTAAGAACCTTAAAACTGGATCATATCAGTGCCTCCCTGGCAAAAAATATCCTTCTGGGATGGCTTTCCAGGATGTTTACAGCTTCAAAGATGACCATGCTTCTGTCCAACATTGATTCAGAGGTGATTTCTTCCAGGAAATTTTCCTGGTTTTTGCAATGGATATTGTTATTAATCAAAAGATTTCCAGTTAAAATAAAGTTAAATATTGAAAAGGTTTCTTTTAATACCCTTAAAGAAGGACAGGGGGCAAAGAAGTTTATGAAAATAAATATGTTCTGTGAAAAATTTAGAGATTAATACTTCTGTTCATTCAGAACATTCTAAATGGCAAACATTGTTTTAGAGTAAACAAAAAAATGCTTAAATTCATTGTTATGATTTTGTTTACTGAAGTTGAAATGTGTTGTATTTCACAGGAATAACTTATTAACGTTTGGAGCAGTCATTCATTTCCTTCCTTAAAAATCTCAAAAAAAATCTTTAAAACAAACATTAGGGTTTCTAAGTACACACAATGACAGTAAAACTCCATCTTCTGCTGGAGAATATAATTAAGAAATGAAATGCACCTGTTCTTTTAGCCAGTGTTATTTGATCTCCACTTGGAAAATTAAAATGTCACTGCTGCCTCAGAAAGGCATATGTTATTATTATCACACATTAGGATTGACTTAGTACCCCAAAACTCCCAGTCAGGACCAGATCATACTGTAGTAGATTGTGTTAAAACACAGAATTGTACATAATTCAAGTACAAATTTTATGGTGATTTACTGCTGTTTTTTTTTCTCCTGCACTACAATGTCCACAGGTTTCTTAGGTTTGTTAGGTTTGTATGACCAAGGGAAAAAGTAAATTAACTCAGTACCCAGCTGGAGTAAAAATCTCTCTACTCAGCAGTTGTTTCCTATGTACCTGAGTTACTATATTGTATTGCAGTTTTTTCTTAAAATAACATTAAAAGGGACTTGCAAGTTTTTTTCTAAATAATCTAATGGAAATGAGTCCTGGTTTTGGCTGGGCTAGAGTTAATTTCTTCCCAGGAGCTGTTGTGGGTCTGTGTTTGGGATTTGTGCTGGAAACAGTGTCAATAATTCAGTGGTATTTTGGTCACTGCTGAGCAGCTCTTGCACGGAGTCAAGGCCTCTTCTGCCTCTCACCCCATCCCACCAGCAAAGATGCTGGGGAAGCACAAGAACCTGGGAGGGGACACAGCCAGGACAGCTGTCCCTAACTGACCCAAAGGAGGTTTCACACCCTGTGGCATCTTGCTCAGCACATAAACTGATGGAAGAAGGAGGAAAGGACATTCTGAGTGTTGGTATTTTTCTTCCCAGAAAACTGCCACATGAAATGGAGCCCTACTTTCCTGGAGATGGCTGAACACCTGCCTGCCCATGGGAAGAGGTGAAGGAATTCCTTGCTTTGTGTGCACAGCTTTTGCTTTACCTATTAAATTGCCTTTATCTCAACCCACAGGTTTTCTCACTTTTACTCTTCTGATTCTCTCCTTCATCCCAATGCAGCAGGAGGCAGTGTGCAAACAGATGTGAGGGGTTTGGTTGCCAGCTGGGGTTAAACCACAACAAAATGTCTTCAAAATAATATGAAATCTCACAACTAAGGGACACTTCAGTTGTTAGTTATTAAGATGACACTCCAGGATCTGGAGCATAAGAGAAAACAACTAATTATTTCATTTTTCCTTATCATGGTCTGACTCTGCTATTACGGTCTGGTTTTACAATCAATTAGTGAGTGTGTTTGAATGAAAGGAAAAGTACTTTCCCTTCCATGTCTGCTGGATTCAGCCAAAAAGTTCCTGGATGTTCCACATTTTGAAAGATTTTTAGCTTATAACAAAGGCACTGCTTTAATTTGGGCAGGATTTTCACAGATATGTATCTACAGCTAGGTTGAAAGATGCCTTGGATAAAACTCTGGTTACTCCAGACAGAGGACATTGCTGCCTGGGCAGGCTGTGGTACAAGAGTGAGCTCTATCACTCTGGTACAAAGTGCCTGGTATAATCCCTCTCTGGCTGACCTAAGTAAAGTTAGTCTCAAGACAAGAAAGGTTTTGCTGCCTTCCTGCTGATTTGTGCTATATTATTTAGCATATTATAGTGGGAATATTTCAGTTAGCTTTCACCATTTTCCTTTGGTGTTTGTCAGTTTCCTTAAAAATAACCTTTCCTGTCTCTGTTTGCCCTAGACTTTTCTTTTCCTCTTTACTTTTCTTTTTTTTTTTCATTTTGGGGTGAGGGGAGGGTGGGCTCTATGTCTGTAGTGCCTGGTATTCCCATTTTCTTTTGCTTTAGAAAAACTGAGCAGAAAGAACAAAACATTGTTAGTGTAGTCAATTCCTTCAGTGTAGCTATTACAGCTATCAAATATTTGCAGTTCTGATTCCAAATTCATTGCTTTTGCTGCAAGGAAAGATCAGGCCTTGCTGGAGTGAGATTGTTGTTGTTCCTGCTGCTACATATTGGTACAGTGTGATTTTTATTTAGTGATTTTTATTAACAAGGAGGAAAAATGGGCTTGGAGCTTTCCAAGTGACCAGACTGAAAGGAGCACAAGCTGAAATGTATTTTATTGTAATAGTATCTAGCGATCCCAGTACTAATAAGGGTGTCACTACACCAGAGGTTTGTTAAAACAGTGAAAGCATGCTCCAGATCTAAAAAGCCAACAGGCCAAACAGATGACACAGAAAGGGGCAGAAAAACCAGTAAAGATGCAGTACCACAGACCCCCAGTGCAGTGGGCCAGAAGCTGGTACACACTGCTGCTCTACAAATAATGATGACTGTTTTTAAAGCTACTTCTATGAGATAGGAGTCCATCTCCTGCTTGCAAAATTACAAGATCTATTAGCTCACTGAAAAACAATACTTTCGGCAGCACAGAAAATGAACAAAGAGGAGGAAATTCAAATAGCTTTATCCTCCCCTCAAAGCTGTCCTAAAGGAGGGAAAGGCTTCCCATGTAAGAAGATAGCCCTCAGGGCAAGGATACTGCACTTTCCTATGGGCATGGGGGTTTCCCAGAGCTTCTGCAGCACTCAGAACACTGTTCCTTGACAGCACAAGGATTTCAGGGACAATCCTTCAGGGTGGCTTGCACAGTGGATTACTCAATTACTGTCAGAAAACCTTGGTGATCCTTTGGCCTTTTAACACAGCATAAAGCAGCTGCATCAAGGACAAGAGATGCAGTCAGTACCAGCAGGCAGGAGAGCTGAATGTACAGTACTACAGTGTCTGTGCCTTACAGCAACTGGGAGCCAATTCCACCCTGCCAGACCAAAAGCTACTGAACCATCAGCCTGACTCAGTGTTGCTTACCTACATTGTGTTAATATGCATGCAGCAGGTGAACTTGAAATGGCAGCATAAACACCTCTCTTCCTGTTAAACTTTTCATACTTGCCACCAAAATTTTGATCCAGGATAACCACTTTACAACCAAGAAAAAAACCAACCAAACCAAAAACCCCACACCCAAACACCCAACACATCCACAAAACAAAAACTTAGGACTGGCTTGAGGCCTGGCTTGGTCTGGCTGGCACATCCTGGGCAATGCATCCAGAAAAGGTTTCCCGCTGTTGCAAACTGTGTGGAGGGGGCCACTGCCCATGCACATATCACCAGTCAAACAAAGCACCCTGAGTTATGAGACGGATGACATCATCATCTACCACTGAAACCCCCCACCCGCCTCCTCTGAATATGAGTGTTATTTTAGGCCCAGGAGAAGAAGAATGAATCACTGCAAAGAACCCACAAGGAAATCCAACACAGCTACTGTGCTGAGGTCAGCTCTGACAGGGTGAAATTCCAGCAATTCCAGCAGTGGGAGATTGCTCACAAACCACCAACTCAAAGAAACCCACCGACTCAAAAGAAGAGAAACACTGAACATGGGATTATTTAGCATTAGAAGCAAGAGAATCATTTAACCAATAAAATAAGAGAACTGGGCACCATTAACTCCTTTGTTTGCTAAAAGGTATAAATAGTGAAATGTTCTTAGTGACCTCAGGACCCCCACCACTGAGAAGCCCAGGATGAAGGACCAGCAGGATGCCACTGGATCTATGGGCGCTGAATACCTTCTGCTTTATCTCTGTGTCTCTGTCTCTCTCTCCCCCTCCCCTTTTCTACTTCTTTCTATTCCACTCTCACACATTTTATTTTTAAATAAAATCTGTACTATTGACTTTGGCATATGTTCTTGTTTGCACCTTAATGTGAGTAGAGACATCTCTCAACAATCAAATCACTTTACTCTCAAGTCCAGATATTCCTCTCCATATACTTGCAGAAGTCATAATCCATTTGGCTTGCTGAAATTTAAACATGCAATGCTGGCAGAATTAAGACAAAAAACCACCTCAAACTGTGTGACAGAAAACATCATAACCACAACTGATGTGTAAAGACACTATCTCACGTTCTCACATTCAAATTTGCTACAAGTTTCTCATGCCTGTCAATCTTGTTTTGATTAGAACAGCTTCCAGGGCAGTCCCTGAAGCATTTGTAAATGAATCCTTCAAACAAACAAATATCTCACTGATGCCAGTAGTCCAGTTAAGCCCATTTCTCCTCTGTGGAAATCTCTGTAAGCTCTGAAACAACCAACAGCCACAGCAACTCAGACAAGGAACACATGAAATCTCTTTTTCAAGCTGTTTTGGGACTGAACAAAGGATCAGATAAATAAAAACCTTTTAGAGAGTTAATGAAAAAAACAGACTAGGAAGTGCCTGATCAGAGAAGATTAACTGGGTTATGCCCAGATTATACAGCTGATTGCTGGAAAGAAATGAATTGTGCTGACACGTGTGCTGGGAACATTCCTTCTGCCCTTCCTTGAGCAACCAGATACAGATAACTCTTAAAAATATTTCTGCAGGTTTCTAAAGAGTTGGATCTGCAGGTCTAAGCACAAGGAGAGTGCTGTAAAGAAAATTTAATAATCCAACTTCATGAAATTCTGTTCTGGAGCAGACCATAAAAGTAGAAACAGTGAGGGTGTGGTCTTTGGCATATTAGACCTGATCACAACACATGACAAGCAGAAGATTTGGGACCTCACCTGGAACTACATCAAAGAAAGAACTTTGGCACCATGAAAAAGGACTCAGCACAATTACCTAATCTTGTAATTTAGATTAAAATAAAATTAACTAAATTTACATTAACTAAAATTAACTTGACTGGGGCCTAGTCCAGGAGATGCTTCAGGTTGGTTGCTGCCTACTTCTTCTGCCCAAACTCTTTCCCTGGCAGGTGAAGCTGTGCTGTTGCAGGCTCCCAGAGTAGTCCCAGACATCACAGGGAGGTACAGGATTAGGTTTACCATCCCAGGGTAACCTGCTCATGCACCAGAACTTCATATAAACAACAAAAAACCGTGCCACCAAGTTACTTCTCTTCAGACAACTCAGGAGCTTTGCTCGTGGTTCTCAAATCCATTCCAAATGCCAGGCAGACTTTTAAGGCACTTATACCCCTCATTGGACATCACTCCTGATGCATATTCAGAGCTGATCTTGAAACACAAGCTAAAGCTTGAGTACTAGATGTCAGCCTAGATATTTGTACATTCAAATTGGAAGTTTTGAAACCACAAGGTAACCTGAACAAACTTTCCCATTCTAAAGTCTTCTACATATTCTATATTTGGTACTAGACATTTCATAAATACACTAGAAAGTAGAGCCATATGCATGCAGCTTCTAAACTATAGAGGAAAGAAAGCATTAGAGAAAGACACATCCTGGACCTCTGATGCAGTTCACCATTCACTGGGCTATTTTTGTCCTTAAGTAACTTTAAAAACCCCAGCCTTGGTCCTTCCACAAGTTCACAATTTCCAAGTAACTTGTAAGAACAGCACACAGAAAGAACAATGGTATATAGGCAGTGACAGGATGTGAAAGGCACATGGCACACAAGTCTAAGAAAGGATGGTCTGTTCTAATTTATTATTTTTTCCTGTAAAAACTAAACATTAAATTGAGCATTTCTGCTAAGCAACCATGAAACAAGAAGGCCAGCAACATGGCATAAATTTAGGCTGCCTAGAGAGGATTGCATTGTGTTTGTCATGTTTTAGAGGGAGCAATTACCTTTCATTTTGGCTGAAAACTTATTTTGCTGGACGTTGAGAAAACACATGTATCAAGTTATCCCCCAAAATGCAGCATTTGCATGTTTACACAGTATCTTGACTAGAATGGGTAAATGATAGAAAATTGTGTATATCAGGTAGGAGAGAAAAGGCCTGTTTGATACACAGAAATTCTGAACACCCTCAAAGTTGTAACCCAAATCATGCCATCGATTCAGATATAGCAGTCATGTAAGTAGGAACAAAACAGTCTGTGGGGATACTGTGAAGGAAATCTGAAAATGCCAAGGTTTTCTTTCTATTATTATTATTCGGTTTCCTTAAGCCTTCAAGTTACTGACAAAATTTAATCCCCTAATTAAATTAGATTAGGTGTTACAACAAATTTGGAGAATGCAATCATATTAGTCTGTCAGAAGCATGCGGTTTATTGCTCGCAGGAGGACTCACAGTGAAGGAACCTTGCTTTGCTGGAATTACACAGGGTCTGCAAAGTGCCAGCAGAGACTGTATTTCAGACTTCAGCACACCAGAGTAGAACACAGACCCAGGACCAGTGCAAGTCTCCCATCCCACCACTGGATCTGCTAGTATAACTTTGACTGGTCCAAAACAATGGCTGCTCATTCTCTGGAAACTCTATTTTCCACAAAATACTGTTTGAATTTCATTGACTCAAAGCCTAAAACTCAAGAAAATTTGAGTGAAGTAGAAGCTCCCTAGGAACTTGAAATTGATTAGCAAAATGGATTTTCCTGTTCCCTCTAATTCCAGTCACAAAACAAACTCCAGGACTTTCCATTGAGCAACTAAAATGATATTGGACAGGGAGGAAGGTGTCCACAAATTCTTCCTGGTATTGATTATTGTTCAGAAAAGAATTCTTTGTCAAAGGCCAAAAATCGCCAATGGATTGCTTTTGATTCACCAACATTTCAGTGGCTGCCATACACTTCAGACTTAAGAAATCAACACTTTGCAGTAAAACTTCATTCTTCTGTGGAGATTCTGGCTCCCCAGAATTACAGAGGTTTTTTTGAGAAAACGTTATGAAGTGGCTCTTTGATGCTGATCAAACAAAATCGATCGGTGGATATTTCTTACTGAGACCACTAACGGAAACACTATCAAAATCCATTCCAACAGCTGCAGACACAGCTAAAAGACCAGGAGCTAAATAAACAGTCCAAGAGCTTCCCCATTTTCCTTTTGCAGATTGCTGCATGGCACAGCAGTTGTGCTGTCCTCTCTTGCACAGTCCACTTTGCCTCTGTTGCTTGCACGAAAGCAGGGAGTGAACCTTCAGCTCTGTTGTTCCAGTTTTCTCTGGGGGGAGGAAATTGTTTGACAGTGCCATAAAGTCAAGTTTTGAGCTGTGTATTAATTTTATGTCTGCCATCTACACTCCACTCCTCTTAATTAAAAAAAATGACTGACCTTGATAACTAAAATGAGTTGGTGAAGGTAACATGGCTCAGTCAACGACTGGCCTCAAAGAGAGCCTTGGCAAGAGGCACTTCATACGCACAACAGACTAAAGGGGTAGAAAAAATAATAACATAAACCTCCAAGTTGTCCCTTTTAAGCTCCATTCCGAAACAGCACACTGACATGCCTCAGAGATGTAGTGATTATATTATCACTAGAGAATATGGAATTAGTTTGGGGAGTTGTGCAGACATTATTATTTCTTTTATGACAGCAGTTAAGGAGTTCAAATCATGCACTGTGAGACTTGAGATGGCGATTATACAGAAAGAAGGAAGAAGAAAAACCCCCACCCAGGGAGTTTACATTCTAAATGATTCTCAGATACAGTAATTATTAGGTTGCCTGACATTTAATCAATCACTGAACAATTTAAATGCTTGACAGAAAGGAAATATCTGTCTTTGATTTAGTATGAGCCGATTTCTAGCAGGAAAAACCTAAAACTGAATAAACCAATTATTATTCCCATTACCTCATCCTGAGTGACTCTCTGGGATGATAAAGCCATCTTATTGGACTTATAGCAGAGAAATAGACTTCTAAGGCATAAAGTTCTCCAGATGGATGCTTTTGGGGAATTAGTTGAATAAGAGAGATTTAATCCATCCAAAAGTCAGTATACTTAAATACATGATGAACATTAAAAACTCTCTGCTAATCCAAAGTGACAGGTACTAATAGGGTACTTAGTAGATTAATAGCTAGCAGGCTATGTTTGGGACCATGCTGTTTATTTCTATCGTGTGCTTGAATGGATGTAGAAAATAAACCCAGTCCCTTAGGCACATTTAACTCAAGTGGACAAAAATGCATGATTGTACATCTAAGCAGGCAATTGAACCTGTAAGTTTATCTTTAAGATGCCATATTCCTTCAAGCTCTTGAGAAGAAAAATCATAAACCAATTCTGGAAGAACTTTCTAATTACTGCATGTGGCGGTTTGCTGATTTCCCTTGCACTACTTTTTGTCAAAGGGAATTTTTCAGTTTTAAGACACTGTCTTTTCAGGCCTTAATTAACACCATGCACAGGTGCCATGCAGGATAATCACAGTAAATCACACAAAGGGTTATGAGTCTCTGAGGAACTCTTATTAAAGACAGTCACATCACAAAGCAATAAGCTAGAAGGATGAAACTCTCACACACCACCCGTTTTGGTTGGGGCTTTTCATGTCTACAGAAGGAATCAGATTTATTGAACCAGAGGCCCTACCCTTTAAAAAAAATGGGGAGACAGACAAAAATATCTGAAAAGACTCTGTCTCACTAACACTTTCTATGATGTGAGGTTCTGCAAACATCATACTTGATGAACAGAAGATATCCCTCATACTCGCACTGTATTTTTGCAATTACAGTTTGGATGAAGGGGTAGTGTCAGAGTCCTAACACCAGCCTCTGAAATCCACCAATTATTTGGCACCAAAAGTTGCAAGGGACAGGTGAGTAAAAAGTAAAGGCAATGTTACTCTCTGTGGCTAGCAAAGCACCACCTCTCCTTTTCTCTGACTGCACATTAGACAGGGTTCCAAATCTAAGAACCATCACAACTTACAGTGCATGCTTTCATGTGGTCACACACTACAGAAAATATTCAGGATTGTAATTTGTTCAAAACTGACAGTCTGCTCCCTGCTAGCACTGCAGCTTGACAGACTCCTCCAAAAAGACAGACTGAGCCAGATATTGCATGATCTTCCATATTTAAAAGAACTGAGACAAGCTTCCCATGTTGTTGGAAGAAGGATTAATAGGAGGATGCTCAGTGCATCTCGGTGTGCTCTTGGGAAACTGCAAGGATCAGTCTCTCTAGACTTCTCTGCTCCCTGGCAGGCTGCTCTGAACAGCTCTACAAGTCCTTGGAAAAAAAAGGGCAACAAATGTCTTTAATTTTTTCTAGGTACCATTTCAGGTTTTCTGTTCTCAAAGGATATTTTTCCTTCTGCTAAGAAACTTTGTCCTTGAAATCAAACTAACAGATTTTCTACACACTGGGAATTCCTGTTTCAGCACACTTTTAGTAGTACTAATGCAGTAACACCAGAGGATGCACAGAAGACTGAAACAAAGAAATGCCAATGATGATAATAACAACAGCCACCAATAAACTCTGCCCTCAAAATCTGTCATTGTAAGCAGAAGCAACATTTGTAACAAGACACCAAAAGTTTAACTACCTCAGTTTTCTGTATCCAGAAGTGGCGAGCAGAAGATATACAAAAGGGAAAATGAATGAATTTGTTAATCATTTAAAATATTTTAATTTGAACTGAAGAAACTTAAATGTAAGTAGTAAAGGCCTTATCTACATTCGGATTGCTTCCACTCCTATGGTTTGCTAACACTTGTCAGTGTTGACAGCATTGCATGCTGCCAAGGATACATTTTTAAGTCATAGAATCATTTAGGTTGGAAAAGACCTATAAGATCACAGAGTCTGAATAAATATGCTGAGATGGAGATCATAAAGTTATAAAATTCCCTATGCAAGATATTTCTAAAAGTAGAAAAGGCACAATTGATTTGCCAAGGGTCATGTTGGAGATTTAGGATAGATTAAGGAATTAAACATTTTTTTCTTAGGTATGTTTATGCTGCATTGACTGCCAAATCATGTCTCCTTTTCACCCATAATGGAAAAGTGAGGTACAGAACCATAAACAAGAGCAGCAGAACACGATCACACTGTCACGAAAAGGAGCATGAGGACGAAAACCTCTTGACTTCTGTCAACAGAAGCAAAACAACAGTAAACTAACAAGGAAGGAGGAAGCATTAACAAGCCAGGTATGCCATGCCTTCCTGTGCTTAGGGTTTTCAGGTGTTTATAAACTAGACACTATGTAAACTAAAAAAGCAAAACAGAACAAAACTGAAGAGCTACCTCTGAATATCTGCCAGATTCATAATATGGAAACAAACAATTCTCTTTGCTTCCACTGAAAAAACAGAGGAGGTAAGTAAATAGGCAGAAGAGGTTTTAAGACAGTGTCATCAGAGTTCAGGCATGAGCAAGAGGAAAGAAACCTCACTTCCTACATCAGGAAAAAAAAAATCTCACTGTCCAGAGTCATAGTGGTGTAAAAGTATAATAAAGCAAAACAAAACTGAGTTCTCCATGAGCTAATGTTAGCATACCAGAAAAGAAAAGCAAAGCTGCTCAGGAGAGCTTTTCTATTTGCTGACCATACAGCTGATAGAAAGTAGTAAGAATTGCTAGTAAAAGGAAAACCAAACTCTCACGAACCTCAAAGACAAAAAAGTAAATTCTGTGACTGTGAGGGAAAACTATGATTTCATATTTTCCATAGGTACCATATTTTAATCATCATTTCAGGAGAACCCCAAATGTTGGCAATTTGTATACTTAACTCATGGAGTAGAAGCAAAGACACATACACTGTTGAGCAGGTTTTAGCAGAACTACACCCAGGTATTTATAATCAACAGACTCAAGACTGGAAGCAAACTCTGCCAGTGAAGTACAAGATGCAGCAACTTCATCCCTGCAATAGATTTCAATCTCTATGTGTCTCAAATATTTCTCCCTACAATGAAAAACATGATCATTTAATCCAGTGTTCAGTGTCTAAAAGCTGAGTTCTTGAAAGGCACATTTTTTCAACTTGAAAGATTAGGTTTTTCAGGAGGTTCTGCATTTTCCTCACTGAACAAGAACCCCTCAAACAATAATTTATTTACAGAATGTATTAACAGGGAGTTTCCAGGTAAAACTATAACAAATTCCAAACACACACTTTAAAATGTAGGATTTTCTGCTGCCCCATCTAACCACTAATCAAACACAAAAACCTGGTTTTCCAATTTCTGATTAATAAATGAACCCATCATATTCTAGCAATCTACTTCTCGTGCAGGTGGGCAAACAGGATGGGGTTGTGGAGATGCCCAGGACAGTCTGACAAACAGAAAGGTTTCTATAAACAGGTGTTTGCTGCTTTTTTTTCCTTTTCATGATACATAAAAGGAGGGAAAGTTTTGCCAAAATTAAGGCAGCCTGTTTTGTATATCACACCTGCTAGAGTCCAAAGTGTGAACAGTCCTACTGCATATAGAGGCATTCATCACAAAAGGTTGGGAAGGAAAAAATTCTGCAGTTGGGAGAGGTATCTATATTTGCAGATCTAATCTTCCTGAAGCTGTTTAGCAAGACTTTTCACTCTTGCTCCCTAAATGACCTCATAGAAGATTTTCCTTTGCCTGCCTCATCGATACACCATCTTTTATTTATCTAAACACACAGGAAACAAACACACCTCCTTTGCTAGAAGATCAAACTCATCCTCTTCCTCCCAAAATGCTATTTGGTGAAGTGACAAAGTATCAGTTGTACCATTGCACCACCTCAAAGGAAATCAGCAAGTACAGCCCTTCCTCAATGATAATCTACTCAACCAAAGACTACACACTAATTAGGAAGAACTAAATATGTTCCAAAGAAACTTCATCCAAACTGCCAATTAAATACAACCTGAGCTTATTATGATTTTCACAAAATGAGGAACAATTGGTTTCATCAGCTTTGTTCACTTTCACAGTCCTTTTTCTGGTTTGAGTTCTAGCCAGAGATAAGAAACAAAAGCAGCAAAAATGCCATAAAAGGGGCAAAATGCTGTTCTTCCTGAATTTATAATACACAAAGGGTTCATTATCTCAGTCGCTCTCATTCTCTGACTGACCAGTCTCTACCAGGCCAGACCAACCTTCTCACTAATTCTAATTTCTCTTAATTTTGGGAAAGCTCTGGGATAAATCATCAAGCTATAGCTCCAAGGCTCCCTCTAAGAGGTTTTAAATGTGGAAAGACAAAGAAGAAAATTGTTCTAGTACTTCCTGATTGCTTTTTAAAGCAATTTGAAAGCATTGAATGGTCTCTATTACCAATTCCCACAGAGAAGAGAAAAGCACTGAAGCTACAGCTCTCCTTTGCACTCTTTGAGCAAGGGACCAGATGTTAAAATAGTGATTGGGCATCCCTCACGCTAAGGGTGCTAGGCAATGCTAACATCTCTCCTATGGAAAGGAGTAAAGCAGCAGTCTGCTTAGAAAGCTGGGAGACCAGATATATCTTCACGTTTTAAGGCTGTAGAGATCAGGAACTCATAAGATCTGCCACCCTAACCAAGAAATGTTGCAAAAGAAGGAAATAAACGCCCCTCCTCCCCCACCTTGATTTGAGATGTTTTTCCCATGAAGAATCTTTTCTTATGCTTCCATAAATCCTTTTCTTGCTGAAAATTCTCACTTCTCAAACTTGCCCCTTTTACCAATGGGGATTTCTCTAACATGAACTTCTACTCTCACAGGATATTGGCAGACCTGTGTCTTGACAGAATTTTCCTGTTTCATCTCCTACAGTACAATTCCAGCTGGCAAAGCTTTCAGGGACACCAACCAGCCACAATCACAGCTCTGCCAGATCAGCATGACATTGTTTTCTCCTCTGTCTGGAAAAGCTGCTAATGGACCAGAAAGTGGGTTGACACAAAATAGACCAAATCTCAGCATACAGAAATAGCAAACATTAATTAGATCAGAACAGCTCAAATGTTCTTTTTACCAGACTGTAAATTTGTTCATAATTTGATTTATTACAATTTGTTGAGGAGAAATTCAATTGTTGAGTGTTCAATCAACCTTTGATGGTCATCTGTTATTACCTCATATTTCCCTTCATTGTTGTCTGTTACACTGTTTGAATCATCTTCAAAATTAAACACATCTAATAAAATGTCTGCTTGTAAAAAAAAAACAAAACCATGCCACCCAAACCCAAATACTACCAGAAAACAAAAAACAAACCAACAAACAACCCAAACAGTTTCAGGCTAAAAGAGCCTGGGAATTGTAGCTGCATGAATCCCACCCATAATGGGACCTGAGGTTTAAGAATTATAAGGCACATGTTCAGGGATCTAGCTCCCCATCAGATCACTTACACAACAGGATGTAAGGAACATGAAGATCAGATTCTGAAGCTAAATGAAGCTATCCCAGTCACTGAAAAGTTGAAGGATTTGTAAGATCTCCATAGGTTTTCCTTAAAGGGATCAACTTGTTTAATTGTTTGCAGTAAAATCTAGGAGCACTTGTTTCCTTCTTTAGATGTTTTTGTGTGGAAGAAATAAAAAGAACTTTTTTCCCAAATCAAAAAAATGGTGACATCATCATCATTCTATACATGTGGCAAATTATTGATGTCACAAATACATTTCCTAAGAGTGTCATTCTTCAGTGCTTAATTTATGAGGATTTGTCAAGAAATGAAACACTTATAAGTCTCTGATGAGTTCTAGGTTCATGCCCAGAAAATCAGGAATGTCCTACTGGCTAAAACGCAGGATTATTTTTTTTGTTTCACAAAACATTTTACATTCCTAACACCAATCTTATGCAGACTCTCTGCAAGCCAAAAAGCAACACTGTGAATTTAAATAGCCCTTGAAGTGATTATTACTTTTTTTAATTGCTGTTCCCCAGCTGGAAATCTTACCAAGGTCACCTGTAAAATTATACAAGTGACTGACAAGACAAACAGAAATAGCTATCTACAATAACTCCAAAAACCCCCCATCCTGAATAATCACAATTAAGTATCTCAATCTACTTGAGATAATATAGCAACAGGCTTCAGGGTCTCAGAAGACAGAAAAACAGGACAGTCTGAAGGGAGAGACTCAACACAATAGAAACTGGCAGGTGATACCAGCTTCATTAGAGAAACAGCTAATTTGGATTCGAGTGTCATACTAATGAAACTATCCTCCAAAACCTCAGTCAGTAACTCCAGTAAGGTTTGTACAGAACTTTCTAACCTGGCTTAATATTTGCAGTTTGACTCATTTCAAAGTTCTGCATTGACTTCCTAATGATTTCTTTCTGTAAGAGCATGCCATACAGAGACAAAAGCAGAAAAAAGATACAATGCAGAATTTAAGTGAGCGTTTTTACTGCCTGTATTTCCTGACTGCATTTCCTTGGAGTACTGGCAGCAAGACGCTTCCCAGAGCAAAAGAGATTTAAATGTACTACAGAAAATCAACATATTATACCCACACTGAAAAATAACTTATTTTTTCTTATAAACCATATACAAACAGCACTTTTCATTAAAAAGCAATTCCTTTAAAGTTGAAGGCTTGAAGGACACCAAGTACAAAAGTTATGTGCCCTCAGCATAGCTATCAAGTGGCACGTCTGGAGCTGCCAAACATGCGTGCAATAAATCAGCATCTGTGTTTCAGTGAAGAGACCTGCAATTTGGGCTCTGGGCAATCCTGAATCTCACAACAGCATTGTTCTGCACACACTGGATGCATATTGCTCTCCCCTTAAGCACCCCCTGAAGTCAGTGCAAGTCTTTGGTCCTAACTCAATGAGGCAGTGGCTAAGGCTGTGGGGTTCTTCTATTTGTAAACAGCACTAGGACATTGGTAATAAGAACAAAACTTGAAAGCTCATTGTGGAAGGGTAAAACCATTTTAGGCATTTGATAGTACAAACACTACCCCATAGTTTGAGACTGTGTCTCTCTTTCCACTAGGATTATCATATTATGATTATTATTAGGACAATAAAGTCCCATCTCTGAGAAAAATGGTTTCCAAAGAGGCTGCTATGATGAACCTTCCACTACCAAGAGAATCAGGAAAAAGGTGAATCATTTCTTGGAGCTCACATACTATATACCAGACAGGAACATATAAAAAATACATGTATCATTGCTGTGAAGAACCCTTTGCTGTGTGCCATGGTTTAAAAAAGCACTAGTTTCACCCTAACCCAGCTTCTTGCTTTTCTATTCAGTTTCATCACTGACTTGAGCACAAGTCAAGAAAAGGCCATACCTATCTTTGAATTCAGAGCAAAGACTGCTCTGTCTGGAAGTCCTACTACTCCAGCACAAGTGTGCCTTGCTCGCAACGCGTGTATTCAGTTCATGTATCTTATTTATTCATCTGTTATTCTCTGCTGTTTTGACCCTAATTGCTCTCTGGGGGCACCGAATGTACTTGCAAGAGAAAATAAGTTTCCACAAGAAAGGCCACAGCAGCTCTGGGTTTCTAGGTCCCTGACAAAGAATTTAAACCTACCTGAATCAGACATCCAGTGAATTTTGTAACAAATGGAGTGAAACTGTTTGTGTTCATTCCTGCTGAAATACAGGTCTAATTTAAAAATAGGACCAGGCTGATCTTTGGATCATCAGGATTGTTTAGAAGAAGGCATCCTTGCTCTTCTCACTGAAAATCAAGGATTGATTTCCCTCCTTCTCTAATTTTTTTGGCCTCTCTCTGAATGTTACTTACAATCAAAACAACAAACAAGTAAAACTCCATTATTCTGCTCTCACTCAAAAAATCAGAGGGAAGAAAGGCAGTGGGAAACCCAACTTTTTGTTGAGACTGAAATTTCTCAATAATTTCCCAATTTCTCAACCATAACTGACAGCTAGGAACAAGTGACACTTGGAAAATAACCTGATTCAACTTCACAAACCAACCAGCTTTTCAGCCTACCATTTAAAGCCTGTTGAAGCCAGTGGGATATAGTTGGATTACTGGAAGACATTCAAATCTCACATGAGATTAGGTTTTCTTATTTTGGAGTTCCATAAACACTCGGGCAGCAACTTCTCTGATCCATGCAACAGGCATGCTGCATAAAGGGGTGTTGGTCTCTTTTCCCAATCAATAAGTGGGAGGATGAGAGGAAATGGCCTCAAGTTGCACCACAGAAAGTTTAGTTTAGATATTAGGAAAAATTTCTTCAGAGTCACCATTCCTGGAGGTATTTAAAAGATATGTAGATGTCATGCTCGGGGGTGTGGTTTAGTGATGGACTTGGCACTGTTAGGTTTATAGTTGTACTCAGCGACCTTAAGGGTCTTTTCCAACCTACATCATTCCATGGTAACAGATTGAGCCAACTGCCTGACAACCCTTTAGCACTGTTTTTCAAAGAGCTCTTTCACAGCCCCTTCTGAAGGGGCTCTGCCACTCACGGCTCTTTTCACTGATGGGGAGGACCCTGAGGATGACATGGCTCGTCATGCTATTCACAGGCACAGCCAGCATGCCACGTCAGGTTGATTTTGCTCTGTGAAGCTCAACTCCAGCCTCCTTATTGGGAAGTGCTTCCCTTCAGGATTTGGCACTGTCTCAGCTGTGGAACCCAGGAGTCAGCAGCAGTATCTATGCCACCACAGGAAACAAAGAGAGCCCTAGCACAGACACAGAACCATCTAAACAGTGCAGCTATTGGAATGGTTTGGGCATGGATTTGGCCAGGCCAGACAGAACTGTGCCAGATAGTTTCAGGACACAAGTAGGGCATTATCAGGACCTCTTGGTGGATTTGATGAGCCCATCCAATATGGTGAGAGAGGAAGATTTAGCAAACTGTTTGTGAACTGAGCCATGCCCCCTGGCTTTACTTTTATGGCTAGGGAGTACACCCCAGCCTAGTTTACTTAGTAACAGAGAGAGAAAATTGGCAAAGTCAGATGTTGCAAGCTTTGACCCTAAGGCTCTAGGTCTGATCAAAAGCCCAAGAAAGGGGTCTGAAGTCATCACTGCTACAGCTGCTGTTCACAATTCTGCACCAGCAGAGTGCAGAATCCCCTACTGGGGTGGACCTGGCCATCCACAATTGTTGCCATATGAGTGGGTTTTATGGCCTTTCCCTATGGTCTGCAGCAGTCTGAGCAGACAGCAGTCACCCAGCTTCCTCATGCACTGGATCTTTGGGCAGACCCGGGCAGCAGTCTGGGGGGAAAGTTGGTTCTGCCCTCCCTGTTATATGGTAGGGAGCAGCCAGCTGCAACCCAGAAGCCTCCCAATCCTGGTGGAGACAAGGTCTCAGATATTTCCTGGGGCAACTTGGCATGAAGCACATTGAGACATTTTTCTGCCTCTGCCCACAGTCCTGAATGCTGAGATCACAGCTCTGCAGCCAGCTCTAACTCATCTCTTCATCTTACAGATCCTCCCGACCAGCACACTCTGCCACAGCAATAGCAAGGCCCATGAGCATTTCTGACCAGTGTTCATTGTTCTTCAGAAAGATGCTGGAGCATAAATATCATTCAACATGAGCAGCCTTTTCTTTCCTTTCCTTTCCACAAGGAGGCATTTAGCTAGGCTTGGCAGAGGGAGGTAAGCCTCTGGGAAGACATTATCCTGCCAGCAAACACTGGTGACTGGCTTTGTGTGCATGTATGTGTGTGTTTGGCAGACGCTGGATGCTAAATAAATATGGGTTATTAATAAAGTGCTAGCTGGAGATGGAAAATAAGATTGAATGCTTCATCTTCCAAGATCTGTTTCAGGATCTTAGGGGGGAAATAAAGAAGTAAGACAATGGAAAATGGAGAGCCACAGGGGAAGGAATGGGGTGGAGAAGGGAATTCAATAAAGAGGAAAATAGCAACAAGGAGGAGGCAGTAAATTTGGTTGGTTGTAAAAGATGCTCAGGCAGAAAAAAAAAGGGTAACAAAATAGCACTGGTATAAACAAAATGTCAACCACCTCTTGCCCTGCTGTGATTCTAAACAAGATATGAAAACACACTATATTGGCCAAGAACACTTGTGAGAAACTGGAGAAGGAGCAAAAGACAAGCAAATAGTCTGAAAGGGAAAAAAGAAAATGCAAGAAAGCCTGGCATAATGTGCCCAGAGAAGGAGCCCCTGTAACACAGAGGGGCTTTAAAGTGCTGCAGGACTCTACAGAAATGACCACAGGCCCCAGAGGGGTTCTGCTCCTGCCTTCACCCCATTGACATCCTACCCAGCACAACCACGGGTTTCATCTTCTCTTCTGTGCCCCAAGTCAACGCCTGTGCTTGGGCACAGATGTGCCCAGCAGGTTTTCATTTTACCATGCCGTTTTTATGACCTAGTCCAACTCACATACTGCACATACCTTGGAACCACATCCTCCCTCCTAGGAACTAACCACAGCACGGTTACTCCTGTGACAGCACTGTACTGTCACACAGTGACACTACAATAACCCAATTTTGCAAATTTCTTATAAAAGCATTTAGTACCACAACAACCCTTACACTTAGACTGCATGGATTTTAGCCTAAAAAGTCTTTACATTTTTATACTTCTTAATTAACAGTGTGGCTACTTTTTTGGATCATCAAATGGCAAACTGCTGTATCTATCTTTACATAGGTGTTATTCATTTATTTTTGCCAGGCAACAAAACACTTCATTAATTAAGTCTCTCAGGCCTAGTTCTCTTCCACTTGTGCTACAATAGTCCTAAAGCTGTCATACAATTAATAAAGCTTAGAGTTACTGTCATATTTTTGACCACAGCTATAGAGTGTTTCAAATTTGGCTGCTTGGACTTAATGGTCCCAGAGAGCACTCCTGATTTCAGAGACAGCATCCACAACTCCCCTGGTTTTAGTGGCAGTCTTGCAGACAAAAGTAATGCAGAATCTGGATCATTTGCATTCTTTTTATGTAAGAGTGGAGCCCCTTACCTCCTAGGGCTCCTGAAGCCAAACCTGCAGCTATTTCTTTAATTCTCACCAACATAACTCACCAAAAAAAAAAAAAAATCTTTTTTTTTGAAAAGCACATCATCCTTAGATTTTGACTTAACTCCAGGTTTTGATCTATCACCTTTGTTCTTCAAGATGAGATAGAGACTGAGAATCTTTCAAGACAACGGTGTCAGAAAAAGACCACATTGTAAAACAAACTTATTAGTTCCACACATCCTTTTTCACACACAACGCAATGCACACATTACATAGACAGGCTCACTGCCTCATTTTGCACAAAGTCACACATGTTGCCTCAAAGCACACTGATCCAATGGGCCACAAAAATCTTATCTGCACATGCACACAGAGGCCAGGATGTGTGGGATGCCATGTTCTTGTTTCACAAACCTAGGTCAGCTCTGTAGGAAGGAGATGCCACAAACCTATGTCGACCATCAGAATTCAAACTACTCACTGCCGCCCAGCAAAGACGGAGGGGATAAAAAGCTAAGAGGCAGGACAGTTGTAAATCTTCCTACTGCCAGCCTTACTCTGGAGCACTTTTACCAGCAGGGGCTTATTGAAAAACTGTTCACACTCCAACAAATGCCATTCAGACAGAGAGAATGTATTATTCCTTGGCCTTCCTCCTCACAGCAGGAATGCATGATACCCCTGTAAGGACAACTCAAAATGGGGCCCTTCTTGAGTGGCCCTCAGCATCTCATTTAAGCACTCACTTCTACCCCCATTACTTAAGTTTCCTTCTTCTCAGGTATGGAACCTTTGCATGAAAACACCACGATTTAATTTTTCAAGCACTGTGTGATGCAGCATATACTTCATGGCTCTTAATTTAAAACATACTAGTGGGCACTTATAATAGGTTTGTTGAGAAAAAGGAGATGATTTTCAAGAATTATGTGAATTTTTAAATATTTTGTTAAATAAATCAGCTGAAATAAAATATACTAATAAGGCAAACATTCATTATCCCTTGCAAGCTAATTAGGTGGTCATTTTTATTTTCAGCTAGTTGTGTCTACTATTTATCACTCCAAAATCAGTCTTATGCATAACAATTCTGTTTGAAATGACATCAAAAGCTTGAAATCAAGGCTTTGCTACATGCACTGTGAAAGCAACAATGACAATTCTGTTTTGTTTTATTATTCAAAGAATTTCCAAGAAAAATGCCACTGGAGGCTAAAACACTATTAAAGATGTCTAGCATACAGAAAGCTCAATTCTGTGAATGCTTAACAAGGGGCTCTGCAAAAATAACTGTTAGCTGCAGAACTGATTTCAATCTTTCAGGCAAAACACTTGAAATGCCTTTCCCACAAAAACCCCAAACTCTCATTGACAAAGGATCTCTTCTGCAAGCTTTACTTTCACTTCTGTCCTTTGTCTGACACAAAGACAATTTCTCCCTTCAACAGACAAGGAAAGAATAGCTAAAAGCCCATTAAACAGAAAAAACCCTTTCTCTCTCCTCAGTTAACTATCAGTGTACTTCAGCATCACTACGTATAAATATTTTTGAGCCCCTCTTGTAAGTAGCATGAAGGATTGCAGTTACTGCTTGTGCAACAGCTTTCCATTCCTTAGCCCCTTTTCCCTAAGGTGATCTGTCTTTCCGAAGGGGTAAAGCAAGTGACCATTGCAGCTTAGAGAGCCACATCAGCAGCCTACTCACTCACCATGCTCCTGCAGGTGATTTTCCTTGGTGTTCCCCTCTTGTTTTTTAAGGCAGCAGGAAGAGAACAATATCTCCTGTGTTTCTCTACTTCTGCTGGTTTGCTCTCCAGGAAGGGAGAGAAAGGACCTTTATGTGTATTTCTCCAGCCCAGTACAGGCAGCAGAGCTCTGCTATCCTGCAAAGTCCAGGCCACAGCAGTCTGGGATAACAGGGGTGAGGGTGGAGTTTCCTAACCCACCACCCTGCTGAGCTACTTGCACTCCTGAACGGAGCTAAGGGCAAACACACCAAGTGAAAGGCCTGATCCAGGCAGGCAGCCACTCCTGCTGGCAGCATAAACCCTGCTGCAGCAAAGGGATTATTCACTGCAGTACTGCAGACGACTCCAGTGACACAGAGCTTGCAAAGGGAAGAACTGTGTGAGACCACTGTGCACGCCACACACAGCCATATTCAACTACCCTCACACCTGAGGACATGCTGCTGCCATCACCAAAATCTGTTTTCACTTCAGGCATTTGATGTTGCACTCTCTTCCTGCCAAACAGTTCCTGCAGTCCAGGGATGAGATCTACTTTCTTACCTTCTTTTCTCTTTTTTTAAATTTTTTTTTAAAGTTAATACGATTACTGGCAAAGGCATGCGTATCCCACAGAGTGACATGCAAGGAAAAAATTAAGAAGACTGCTGATGAATCCCAAGACACCCTTCTCTTCCAGGTATTCCACCTCAAATTTCATCAACTTTAGAGCAGATGCTGCCTGCAGTGGAGAGCAAATCTTCAGATGATTCATGGCTGGGGATTTCTAGCTGCCACTGCTTGTCACCACATTACTCAGAGGAGCTTATAAGCTCGCTGAAGGCAATAAATAGCTTTCTAAACCCTGCTCATTCATATAGTTTCTACTTCAGTAGCATGAAAGAGTAGAATCTACAGCCAACACAACAGAAACAGAAAAAAATTTTCTCTACGCTTTAAAAAAAGAGTTTTCACTCTTAGAATTCAGAATGTATACCAAAGGTGAAAAGGCTTGGTAGTTGCTCAAAAGGATTCCCTGTCTGGGACAGGATTGCATCTGTTGCTCAAATCTATGCTGCCAAACATGCTGTGGCCTAACACTGTTCTTACCCAGCAGCGTTGTTTCCTTGTAATATGCCTTGAGTTTAAAAATCTCTACCTATGCCAGTGAAGGAAGCATGGTTTTACAGAGAAAAGCTGGCAACAGAAAGAGGAGTCCTGCCTGGCACAGAAGCCTCAACCCAGCTAAGAGTTATGTCCAGTCTCCCCAAAGAACACCTATCCACAGGGTTTACTCATGCAGAGAACACACAGGACACCATGAATCAAGGGCAGTGGCAAAAATGCTGAGTGATCCCCTTGGTGGATCGGAGACCCTGTGAGAATGAGCCTTTCAAAAAACAAAAAGCCCCGGCCCAAAACAGCTATTAAGTCCATTGCTTTGCATATCTCAGGATTCTGATCCAAAGCAACTGGTGGACCAAGTAAACAAACTGCCTTTGGAAAGAGGTATTATTTCAAACCCTTGGGGAAAAAATGTTCATTCCCTTAATACTGATCTCAGTAGGCAACTGAAAGAGTAACTGTTTCTGCTTATTCCTCCCCTTTCCTACAGATGTGTTGAAGCCTTTACAATATTCCCATCTCTCTACTGATGGGAATATTCACATTATGAAACATATCTCACAAAAGAAGGTTGAACATGAGAGGCAGAGTGATAGCAGCACCTCAAGACCTTATTCCTGGAAAGAAGAGCATAGGCTGTATATAGGCTCTGCATGAAGCTGTATCTCAGAGTACAGAACATCTTGGGAATACAAAGACCATCTGTTTAAACCCAGTCAGAAGTTAGAGCAGACACAAAGGCCAGGCTTTCCTACCAGCACTATAAAAACCTCAGTCTGTGCTCAGGACTCTTTTAAATGCAAAATATTAGCTAAAACATGCTAGCAACATTGATCTTCTCTATACCTTCAGTCAGCTAACAGAACTTAATTCTTCTGCCTCAATCTTCTCTTTACCAAAATGACAGCCTCCTTTCCCTGTCCTTCCCTATCCCTAGATACTGATACTCTTAAACAATCTCTGACCCCATCACAAATACCCCACAGCCACATTCTCTCTCCATATTCTCCTCTCTGCTGCACTGCCATGTGAGCTACTAGTTCCCAACCTCTCTGGCTCTGGGCCACAAAGGCTTATCAGGGCCAGCCCCCTGTACTCCCAAACACAACAATGCAGTTTGCTGAAGTCTGTATCTGTGTGCCACCTATCCTTCTGTTCTGACTAAGGAATCAGCTTCTCTAAACCTCTGCTTGGGCTTCTGACAGCAAACATCTCACAAAACCAGGTCACTGGATCTCTGCCATAGCAGCTTCCCATGAGAATGGGCACCAAATTGTGGGATGCAAAGTAACAGCATGTGACCCCTGAGGCGGTGCCTGTGCACTATTGACAGAAAGATGGTACCACTGCTTACTGCACCAACAAATATGTCATTCAACAAAGACTCAGCAGAAGAGTCTGCCAAGTACACCCACTCTCAGAACAACTTTGTACAAGAGATTAGATAAACTGAAAAGAATGCATTCACTTCATGTGCTTCCTGTCTCAGTCTCTGGTCTTATATCTGCATTATCTGATTAAGTGACTGTTAAATAACCCAAGCTGCCTTGGGTTCCTAGGCTCAGGAAAACACTTTATCTTGATCTGGAAGTGTTGAAGTAATCTCCAAATATGAATTTCAACAACGAAGAGCATTATTCAAGGCATAAATGAAGCTCTGTACTAAATCAAATCTAGTTACATCTGATAATGTAAAAAGGGAAAAATACTTCAAAGGAAGATGTAGCAAACTCTCTCTTGTATATTGCCTCTTACTAGCAGTACTCAAAGCAGGTAACAAAATTCAGTCCAGTCCATGCTACCAATGAGGGAAAACAAAGTATAAGAAAGGGGAAAAGGTTTGTAAGCAGGAAAAGGATCCCCTCAACCACCCCCAATCAGTTGTTTTCTCCACCTAGGGAGAGCAAGTCTCTAAATGTCACATCTTCTTCCAACACATGCAAGGAGAGGAAAAGTCCCCAAACCCTTCTTAAGAATATGAAAAATATCTTCAGAACATAAGTCAAAGTATTCTCATTACCCACACAAATGCAATTCCCTTTGAAAGAGCATGAAACGATAAAACAGTATTAAAATATTAATGGGGCACTAATCTGGTAAACAGTTTCATTAGGAGAAAACAGCGTTCATGGGAAAAATGTATTTCTTATTGCTCATTCTGAAAGGAATTTGAAGCACAGCTGAACAACTGGTTTTGGAAACATTTGCTCCACACCTAGCCATAAGTCTCTACCTGCAAAGACATGGGAAAGCATTTGTTCTGTTGGTGAAATCAGAGTGAGGATTTTATCCACCCATTTTGGCAATGGTCTCCAGTTATATAATGATTTCCATATGCTTATCACATCTGAACAAGAGCAAAACAGCACGATACCAACTGGTTCTGTTTACATTATGATTTAGCCTTACATTTGGGGTTTTTTGGAGGGGATGTTTGTCAGGGGCAAGTGAATGCTTTTCAAAGTACCTTTCACTCTTTGACACTGAAATCAAACCCATTGCCAGTAGGAAAGGGAAAAATCTGGATTCATTTTAAAAAAAAGTACAGCCAGAACAGCATGAACAGAATGCTGGATAATATAGAAGGAACTGGCAGTAACACCAATGTTTAAAGTGGTCTGACATATCTCATGGTAAGACTTTGTATTCAGTTATTTACAGCGTTGCCAAATTAACTGGTTTGCCAGCAATTTCATTTGCTACGTATCTACCCCAGACTGGGAATTTTTTGTTTTGTTTTTCTTGGGAATGGGAGAAAAACAACTGCTCAGAGAAAAAAACCACCTGTTCCATTGTTTCTGAAAGTTGGAAACATTTTTTTACAAAGCCCACATTTGTTTCTCCCTTTTGAAAATAAATAAACAAATCAGATTTGAACAACTTTCTTACTGAGCAGCAAGGCTGTAGAACTGGACTTCACAATTTTTGGTAGTAGCTTTGAAGATATGAAGTTTTAATTGATGTCACGGGAAAAAAAAGATCCCGTGAAGTAACATACTTGGTTGAGTCTTACAGAAATTCAGCAACTGTACAGCAACATCTTGTGCTGTTCACCCAGCATTCATCACTGCCCTGTGGAATTTTAGTATTTTGTGGTGCTACAAATAATCATAATAAACAAATAATAAACATAATAAACAAAGCTAAGGAAATGACACGTGAACACACCTTTGAGTTAAGCACTCAAAATCTAAACGGTGCAACTTTAGGCTTCTAAATGTCAGCTTGATAAGGCCCTTTTGTGATACTGCCTTTGTTGTACAAGGTAATATTACAGCTAATTTCTGTTCTCTAGGACTTCTGAGAACACCACAGGCAATGTTTGCCACTGTGGCAAGTACTGACGACTTCATTCAACCCATAAGCCAGGCTTTAGGAAACAGCAGGAGCTTTAAGGACTGCAGCTCAATGTCACCACACTAGCTCAGGCCCAGAAATACACTCTTTTCAAACTACGCCAAAACAAATTCTTTCCTTTTGATTCTTCCCCAAATAAAATTATAACCTAAAAGGTGCTATCTCAGCAAGAAAAGACTTTGATTCTCAGCATGAATAAGCACAGAATTATGATTGTCCAGACACTGAAGAGCTGAGTCTAAAAGTAAAAGCATACCCAGGAGCAGAGAAGTATTCCTGCACTATGTATCTTAGATCTGGCTGGTGAGCACAGAGGGAATGCTCAGGTAACTTGGCTGTGTCAAAGCAGGCACAAGAGAAAAAAGGAGTGCCTCAGTTACTGCAGACAACACTGGCCTTGCCACTTCACTCAGAAGAGTCCTCAAAACATATTTTTTATATAAATCCAAATGATATCTGTGGGAATGTGTTTTGCTTTGGTTCAGTCCGGGTCTCCCCTCGAGTTTTGTACCTTTGTATTTACCCAGTTTGTATCCCCCCAGTTTGCTGCCAATTACCCCATTTTCCACCTTTGTCTCCTCCCTGGCCCTTGCCAATCATGCTGGCACCCTTCCCAGGCTTCTAGAAAGTTCTGGCAGGGGCATCGTGTGATTGGCTAGGGGAAAAAGATCCCTCCCTTCCTCTCCCATGGTTGGTTCCCTGAAACATCCTTCATTCTGTTCACCATACCCTTCCCTCCTTTGATTGGTCATCACTGTAATCCCTCCCGTGTTACCACCCACCCATAAAACCTCCCGCAGGTGCCTCTGGAGCTCGCTCCGAACTGGGCATCCCTGGGAGGTGGCATGTCGCGTCCGAGGCTCAATAAACTTCCCAGATTTAGCCCAGTTCTGAGTCTGCCTCCTCCCTCCACTGCTTGCCTCCATCCCGGCGGTCCTGTGGAAGGATCCATGAGCCAGACCTCTGTTCTCCCAGAGTCCGGAGGCTGGCCCCTGCAGCCGACTGCGTCCTGAGCTGACCGGGCTGAGTGGGATCCACTCCAAGGGGACGCAGAGGCTGATATCACCCCCCCCCCCCCCCCCCCCCCATTAACTTAAGATGCACAACAAAACAGATCAGATCACAATCCACACAAATTAAAAAATATTTTTTATGCAAAGCTGGTGAAACTGAACATAACAACCATTCCCTAGGGCCAGGCAACAGCAGTAGACTTCTGACATGGAAATGCCCAGTTGATACTCTAATTATCTCACGCTGACAGAGGCTTCAAGGAACACTTAAAGGGCTGAATCCGCTCTAACGTGGAGAAGTTCAAAGCACTGCCATGTTTTTTCCAGCTCTGATCCCCCTGGGACAGCCACAGCAGCAAGAGGTACTTTCCCCAGACCAAGCACACCTGGATGTGGAAGTAAATAGCAGCAATCAGACACAGCCACAAATGAATTCCCTGCCTATGCTCTGCTCTGTTGACATGGTTAGCAAAAATTTCTGGACGGGATTAGAAGTGTTTGCAAAATGTTTTACACCTAAAGGTATGCATCTCCTGCAGCAGTCTGAATTTCAGTTAGAGGAGGAAATAAACATACAACCAAAATCCTCTTCATCAGTCTCTCTGAGAAAGCATTTTTCCAGAATGAAAGGGGAAGTTCATGTTGTCACTGGAAGAAAAACACATTTTCTGTTTTCATGCACTCCTAAGATAGTTCTCAGCACTGCACATAAAGGAACAGGCTGAATCCAGCATTGCTGGTGCTGTGAGCTAAGCAAACATTTTGGGGATTTTTATTTCTGCCAAACAAAACCACTTAATTATGGCAGCAGAGGTAATGAAGAAAAGAAAGCCCATTATCAGAAGGGTGAAATTTACTCAACTGGAGTCCACACCTGCACTGGAAAAATTCCAAAGATCTCCAGATTGAAAGGTCTGTAAAGTCAATACTAGAAAAAACCACAGGTGTAGAAAAAAAGAGAGACAAGCCTCACAGAAGTTACTCACTTAAGTGAGAGAACAGCTCTGTTCCAGAAAGTTGCCCAGCCAAAAAAATCTGGTGATAGAGGGAAGAAGTGTTTTGCTAAAGGTAAGAGCACCAGCCAGTGGCAGAAGAGTGACCCTGGGGCTTTTAGTTCTCAAATCAGTGATGCTTCCATCAAATCATATCCAGAGAAGAGGACTGTAGCAGGCAGTTTGTACACTGCCTGTTTGTATAATCTACTGGAAAAGGTCTTGCATATTATACATGATTGTAACGCATACATAGACAGTGAGTATTGTCTGAGAGGTACAGCAGCAACCATTTGCAGACCCAGCTCTAGAGAGTTGTGCTGCTTACTGGGGCTCATATCAGGGAGGTCACCAAGAAACTACAGGATTACAGAGTGGTGGTGAGGGACACTGGACAGCAGCTGGGGCCTTTTTATCAATCCTCCCAGTCAGAGGGAAGGAATTTGAAAGGGCCAGTGGAGTCTGGCAAATTGACAAATGGATGGGACTGATGCCACAGTCTGGGGTTCAGCCATGGGACTCACTTGGAGAAATCTGGCTTGTGAGAGGCTGATGAGGTCCCCATCTGTCAGAGAAGGGAAAGAGCATCTTTGTTCATAGGCTTGCCCAGAGGGTGAGGAGGGCTTTAAACTAAAGTTGCTGGGGAAGCTGAACCTCAATCCATCCCACTCCTACAAGTGTGATGCCTGTGACAGTGAAAGATGCCCAGAGTGTGGAGATGGATCACAGGTCAGCAGAAGAGCACCTGAAGCACAGCACAAAGGAATTTCAGCACCTCCAGCCAGTAAGTCAGCTTCATCGAAGTCCCAACTTAAATGCCTCTATGCAAACACATTTAGCATGGGAAATAAACATGATGGGTTAGAGATGTGTGCGCACCTGCAGGACTATGGTCTCATTGGCATCATGGAGACATGGTGGGATGCCTCCTGTGACTGGAGTGTTGGAATAAAAGGTTATGGGCTCTTTAGGATGGACAGGCAGAGGAGATGAGGAGAAAGTGTTGTCCTCTATGTCAGTGACCAGCTGAAGTGCATGGAATTCTGCCCAGGGATGGATTAGGACCTGACCAAGATCTTGTGGGCCAGGATTAAAGGGAGGGCAGGGACAGGTGACATTATAGTGGGGAGCTGCTACAGGCCACCCACTCAGGAACACTGAGTGGATGAGCCCTCTGTAGACAGATAGGAGCAACCTCATGCTCACAAGCCCTGGTCCTTCTGGGGTCCTTCAACCACCCTGACATCTGCTGGAGGGACAATGAAGGAGGGCATAAGCAATCCATGAAGTCCCTGGATGCATTGATGATAACTTTCTTCTCCAAGTGACTGAGAAACTAACAAGGTGCAAAACCTGGGAACAATCATAGTCACAAGTATACCATGTTTAAGTAAGCACCAAAACAGCTCAACCAAAGCCGCATGAGAAAGTATGGATGGAAGGAATTCCGTGGGAGCTGTGACCTGTTTGACAACAAATCTTTGTACACATCAATGCACAGGGTGAGTGTTTAGTTATGGAAGAAATCTGATGCAGAGGGAGGAAGAAAACAAAAAAAGTAGTGACACTCAACAAGTTCAGAACTTTCCTTCCTGATCTTGGTTCCACAAGCCAAGAGAGATTTGGGAGCCAAGCAACAGAGACCAGCACTTCTCACAAAGGGATCTTATAATAGGATGAACTGATGCATCCTTAACGTCTCAGAGTGGTTAAAAAATCTGGCCCTTCAAATAAATGCAGCAAAGAAACTGCACATGTCCTTATTAAAATTAAACACATGCTATACTTTAGGGAAATGAGGGTGCTGGAAGAGGTTAGTACACATCCTTCAGTAGCCAGAGTGTTGTGACTCCTTAGCTGCAAAGGCAGATGGCAGATACCTACCTCTTGTACAGTCAGCCCAAAGTTATGTTCAGGGTACTGAAAAACCTCAAGTTCCTACACTCTTTTCAGTGAGTGCACAGGTCAAGCCCAGCAAAATTAATGAGCAGAAAATCTGCAGCTTTTCCATGACTGTTTAAACATCAGGCTTCAAAGCCCTTTGCTTGCTACCACTTTGTTAGATCCATAAAATAGCCACAATTAGGCAACACAGATGTGAAATAGCACCATTCCAGGTAAAAACAAATAGACAGGTTTGGTGGAAGTAGTAAAGCCTGAGACACAGGTACTTGAGAACTACTGCTGCATCTGTACGAAGGGGTAAAAACAGCACCTTTCGTTTTGTAGTAGGTGATGGAGACAGACCTCAAACCCGTGAAGTTTATTGGGAACTGGAAGAAACTGCATTCACTTCTACTTATCCTGGAAAGGTCAGGAGCTCTGGCTGTGACTTGTGGTGCTGCTGAAGTCCCTTCTGATGTGATGTTTTTTTTTGACTGTACTTTAATCAGTTTTTATTTAGACATTGGCTGACAATGGCAAGGAATGATCAGCTGGGCCTGCCTTGTTTTACGCAGAGGAACACTATTGTCTCCCATGAAGATATTTGAGGGGCTTTCCTGTATTATTCCTTATTCCTACACTTCCAAATTATCCTGTCTCAAATGTGCCAGGCTCTTAAATTAAGCCCTTTAAGGAGATTATGGAGACAGGAACTACACTCAGACCCTTGCTCTCGTTCAGAAACCTAATTAAATGGATGAAACTTCCTTCCTTCTCATCTGCGATGGCAATAGCAGGGAATTTTACACTATTAGTTCAACATTTCAAAACCTTTGGAAACCTTTTCCTTTTTTTCTTTTTTTTTTTTTTTTTTTCAAAGCAGATATCACAAAATCACAGATAACTCTAAATCATCACTGCATTTTTCTACTGTGGTAGAAGAGAGGCAATTTTTAATAAAAATGTACATTAAAAAAAAAAAAAAAAAATCTCTGATCTTTTCATATCCAGAAAACCTCACATTAAGGGGAGGAAGCTGAAAAAGACTATTTCTGCCAGAGCATGGAAACTGTGTTAAGGCTTCCCTCCTTAAGGCTGGTGCATGTGAAAATAGAACCAACAAGCAGAGTTTTCCTGACCAATTGGAACTATATTCTATAAATGCCCTTATTTTCTCTTATGGAAGCAAGTTACTGTTCTCCCCACTGTTTGGAGAACTTGCATAGAGGATTCATTATTAAGTTGTTTTATGAACAACATTCAACATTTTTAGGGCTTCATGTAAGTCGTTCCAAGACTTAACATTCCACAGAGACTCCACTACTTTGAAACTGTCCATGATTTTTAGTTTCATATAATTAATGTTGCTTCACTTCAAGTCAGTTACTAATACAAAAGGTAATTTGTGAAATTAGGCAGCTCATTAAAAGGACTGATTTTTTTATCTCTCCCAGGATATCAATACTAAATTCACAGTCAAACATTCTTTCCTTTATACTTTGGTAAAGGATTCTACTCACCGTCATAGATTATTCTGGAAGAACTATGTAGCAGCAGTTCAGTTCGATGCTACTTTTTTCTGTAAATATTCAGCTTAGCTCTCCTAAACAAACTTACAGAAATAAATAGACATTGAAAAAAACCTCAGCAAAGCAGAAAATAGAGGATCACTTTAATGTTACTTGAACAAAGACAATTACACAAAAAAAAATTCAGGGGTTTTCCATCTCAGTGAAAAATAAGTATTTTCCATAAAAAATTCCTTTTGTTACTTGCAGGCTTCATCAGTGTGGCGTGTCTGAGTGACAAGGAAAATACTGCAGAGCTTCAGAGGAACAAATCAATAGTCCCATTCCCAGCAGACATAGTTTCCATGGGCCTCAGGTAGGGATACTGAATTCTCCAAATTAGGACAGAGCTGCAATTTTCTGCAAGAGCTTCATGGGCTTAAAGCACCAGGGCTCTCCGTAGTATTACCTAAGCAGAATATTCTTGTATAAAAAGACAGGTTATTTCAAATTTCAGCTTCTTCCTGGCCAGGATAAATCTTTGCATAATGATTTCCACTTTTCTGCTTTACAGATGAAATTGTGAATAGTATCTTAGCACACTTGGAAGAAATACATTTTTCAAATAAAGCATTTGACCTTCAGTTACTCATTTTCTTTCAGTAATTTTTAGGTTTAGAGAATAAAAATATTCTTTAAATTCATGAAAGCATATTAAGGGAAGATATAAGGACTGTATTCTGGGCCATGCTCTCTGTGAGGTCTGCTGGCATCTAATGTCACCAAAACCTGCTAGGTTTCTGTGTGGTGCCTTATAAACTGACCAAACCAGGCACAAGAAAGAGCACTTGCTGTCACATAATGATTAATTCTCACACCTGGTTACTTACAAGCACGTTGCTCACTGAAGATTAAAGCAGATTGATGGTTGACTATTGGTTGCAGTAAGGTGTATTATAGGAATTTCAACAAAATTCAGTAAATAAGTTTGCATCCAATATTCGTCTCCTTTTTTGTTTTGAAGTATTGCATACTAGAGCAGCCCTGGCACTAATGGAAATGCTATCTTTATAAAACCTGACAAGACACACAAATTATGCAGGAAAGTAAATTCCATTTTCAGGTATGCCTTCAAATGACCTTTCAAGGTAAATTTAAGCACAATGTGAGTAAACATCTACTAAGATGGGGTGTTTTCAAGGATGCAAGGAGTTAAAATATGGGAAATTTGCAAGCCTCAGATGAATGTTTAGACACCCCTGAAATGCTCAAAAACAACTGTTCAGATTCCAGATTTCTCTACAGAAAAGTGCTTTAAGTCCTTCAGTGTCATTTTCCGCCCAAACTATCAGATTATCACAAAGACTCCCAGGAAGGTCTTTCCTATTCCTGCATTATCCCATGCTATGACTGACAACCTAGGCAATAAGATAGAAAGTACTCTTCTGAAATCCTGCAGAATTCAAAAGAAAATCACCATCAATAATGTAAGGTGACTCCCAACTAGCTCTAAATAAGTGAAGTATAGGAACAAATAAGGCAAATGCTTCTCCAGCCCAAAAAGTGGAAAACTCCTGACCTCAGCAGCAGCAAGGCTACAACAAAAACACTCAGCATACTTCAGAAAGGATATGGAAACAGCAGGAGAAGGTCTGAGGAGGACAATAAAAATTAGCTATGAAACAGGTAAATAAAGACTGCAAGGATATACATGTCTAGGCCACTGCTGAGAAGTTGCTAAGTGCACAAAAGGTTGCTACAAAAGGAACAACCTGTTCACCACAACCCTGAGAGAAAGGTCAGCCAACCATCGCAGAGATACACCAAGCTGTAGGGAAAATACAGCATCAATAAGTAAACCAAAACTCTTCAATACCCAGACTTTCAGACTTAGAAGGCTGATTCAGACATTCATAAGTGCATTGGTGGCAGCAGGAGTTCTGGAGGCACTGGGAACAGGAGAGAGATCATGCATACAACAAGAGAGACCCAAAGAGCCAGCACAGAAAGGAACCAGAAAATCAGGGCCAGACTCCTATTCTATAATATTTTCTGTATGTAAAAAGCACAGCTTAAACCAGAAAGTTTTGCTGGCTTGTGTAAGCAAATCCACTCAAAAATCAAACCATAAAAATGTATTAAACCCCTTTTTTACATGGCACAGTCCCCACACTAATACAGTTGAGATCCACAGTCCTACTGAGCATCCCTCATTATTACAAAGGGTTTCCCAGTTGTGACCACAGCCTTAGTTTGTTCTGTTAAGTATTTAACCTATGATAGCATTTAAACTGCAGGGTCCATTTGAGTTTCTCAAGTTCAGAGTGAAACTAAATTGTTCTTGTGGAACACAATCAGCTGGGGAGAAGAAATCTCAGAGAATGTGCAGTTCTGTTTACTTATGCCTGCTTTGAACAGCCACCTAATTTAATAACATCATATATGGCATTTCCTAGTTATAAGTACTGTGCATACTGTCGTATGCAACATTTCAGTACTGGTCACTGCATCATTAGGTATGGCCCTGTGACCTTCCTGCTTGCCTACTTTATTGCAGTTCTACTGCTCAGCAGTGCTGCTGGCTTTTTAAATCCATTACCTTAAGGTCTTCTTAGCAAAATCCTGCTATTAACCAGTCGTTTTCCACAACTTCTGTACTGAAAATAAAGTAGTAAACTGTCCATTAAATATGTCTGATATGCTGTTTCCCATCTTTTCTTTGGCAATTGTTCCATTTTTTTGCTAACACCATCAGGCTAGAGTTAGGAAATGAAGGCATGAGTTGCAATCTGTAGTCCCTCAAGTGAGGAAGGCTGATTTGTGACAGTCATCTCTTAATTGATAAATTCAAGCTAAAGGACCTGCCCATATAAGATGGTGAAAGCAATCCACTGTCAAACACATATGGGACCAGTGCAATGGGGACAAAAAAACCCCATGGATGCAGAAGCAGGTATTTGAACTTCTCCTGATGAAAAGCTACCCTGTAGTTACAGGTAGTTTATCAAGATACAGCCTTGAATTGAAATACTACATCTGAAATATGCACAGAGAGAAACCAGCATTTGTTTTGAAGAATGTAGTTTAAATATAAATATCTGGATATCAGTTCTGTCTGCCAAAGCCCTGAGATAGCCAAACCACTAAATATATAAAACCTGAGTTAAAACCCAGCAACTTACGCTCAGTGACCATAGTTCTCTTCCCTTTTCATTCCTGCATTCCCACTGAGGACAGGTTTCCCACCATGGTAACAAACACAAGTTTTGCTTGTCCCAGTGGCTGAAATGCTTAAGCATGTGCTCCTAAACCATTAGGTATCATAAAGTTAAGGAAGAATCACTAGATTATGTAATAATCACCCAGGCCTCCCCAAGGAGTGCAGAATTTTAATATATTAGTGCACAAACAAGTAGTACTGGCATACAGAAAACATTTTGAAGGACATAGGTCATAAATACTGGTAAGATCATAAACACATAATGTAATTTAGTTAGATGACATATGGACATTTCAGAATCTAGTTTTCAGCAATGGTAGTGCTACTCGCATTGATATAATGGATGCAATATTTCCTATACACTGAGAAATCCAGAAAGACTAATGAGTAATTCAAGCAATGCTCTGAATCATGCCCAGGACAGACATACAGACATACAGATCACTTTCATTGTATAATGTCCCCTCCCTAAAATAAAAAATTTAAAAAAAAATCAAAAGTTTCCAAGCTTAGCCTACTGAGAGACACAAAAAAGTGCATCCAAGCTTTGGGCTCCCCAGCACAGGAAGGACATGGACCTGTTGGAGAGAGTCCAGGGGAGGCCACCAAAATTATTAGAGGGATGGAGCACCTCTCCTACCAGGAAAGGCTGAGACAATTGGGATTGTTCAGCTTAGAAAAGAGAAGGCTTCAGGCTGACTTATTTTCAGTCTTCTGGTACCTGAAGAGAACCTTCAAGAAAGATTGAGAGTGACTGCTTATAAGGGCATATAGTGGCAGGACAAGGGGCAACGCCTTCAAACTCAAAGTCTAGGTTAGATTAGATATCAAATTCTTTATTGTGAGGATGATGAGGCACTGGCACAGGTTGCTCAGAAAAGTTGTGCATTCCCTATCCCTGGATGCATTCAAAGCCAGGCTGGATGGGGCTAAGAGCAACCTGGTTTAGTGAAAGGTGTCCCTGTCCACAATAGAGGAGTTGGAACTAGATAATCTTTAAGGTCCCTTCCAACCCAAACCATCCTATGATTCTGTGATTCACAGGCAATGCCTAAGTGGTCACATCACCTAAGTACAGTCCCCAGATTTCAAGCCTTGGCACTCTTTCTCACTTGGTGATGAGAAAAAGTGATATAGCGAACCCAGGAGCTTCATGTAACATCAAGTATGATATTTAAAGATAATATTTCATTTCCTTGCTTGCTCTTGAAATAAGTCTTTCCCTAAATGAAGAACTACAGTTACAAACCAGATGTATTTTCTTCATTAACATCAAATTATTTCCCATTGAGAGATATATTAAAAAACACAGGGCTTTACTTGCAGTTGTTATTTTTTTTTCTTATACAAAATCATGCCTGGAGAAACAATTAAATCACTGCATCATTGTACAGGGGTGTTACTTTTATTAAGAGATTTCTCAGAAGTCTGGTAACATTTATTGTGTAAAGGTCATTCCTGTACATGCAAAGCGTATTAATCGTCTACTCCAACTTCATCATGTTCAGAAAAATCACAGCTGGGTAAAACCCTCAGCTGCTAAAGCTCTTTATAAAAAGATGTTAATTACTTTATTTTGTAGAGAGGTGAAAGCTTAATTATTGTGGATTTTTAACCCCCCATTTGGTGCTTTGGAACAGAATTTATAGTATTTCTTTCAATCATCAGGGAGTCAGACTATGCCATGCACTAGGGAGTAGCACAAAACAAAAGGCATAATCATGTTGTAGGGCATGTAGAAGTACAGAAACATACAGAAACAGAGTGGTCTTCATCATTCCTTTCCTGTCTCTCTCAAAACCCATTTAGAATCTGGATACACATTTTGGATTACAATCTCCATAAACACAAGTACCTTGTTCTTACTGACTTTTAAGAGAGTTGTGGCAACTTATATCCACTCCATGTCTGAGCCAAATAAGAGTATTGAATGCTATCTGTATTTACCCATTCTAAGATGTTCTCCCTTCACTTATTTAAATATCTTCTGTGCAAACAGAATATGAAACCCTCATTCCTAAAAAGCCACTTCTTTACTTCTGTTCTGCTTCTCTTGACAGATACATTAGTGATCAAGCAGAATTTACCCACTATTAGCTGGAGGGTCTCAATGGAATAATGTTCTATGTGATCATTCCATGACAAATGAACTCTGGATGAAGCCATGGCAACTTTCTTACTGGATTTACTATAATCCTTATGCTGTCTTTTTCATGTGTTTAGTGTAAAACTCACCTATCAACAAAAGGACATAAGAGTTATAAGGAGGGAAAAAAAATTAAAAATGCACACAGTGGATAATGCTGCTCTTTGGATTTCAAGTGAAGAATTTACATGCAAGGCACATATTACTGAATAATAATAAAAAATCACTACTGGCCATACTGTTTGCATTTTTGGCTTATTTTTTTGCTGCACACCCTCAACAGTCTGGTTCCCCAGCCAACCACAAAGCTTAAGATGTGGCCAATAGGGCAAAAACTGCTTCAGAGTCCTGTGGAAGGTGCAGTGCTACGTCCAGGTAGCCTGACAATGCCAAAAATATTTATTTTTACTTTTTACACCTGTTAACTGCGTTTGCACAATCTGTAAAAATTTTTGTAAACTCCAATGCTAAACGACCTATGTATAATCTTATTCTTATTTGCTGTTTTACTGCCTCCAAGGGGTCCTGTTCCTCCACATGGGAAAGATGTATTATACTTTCAAATGATGACCAGGGACAGAATACAGATGCTACCCCACGCAGATAGAGTAGCGTTATTTCCTGTTATCTGCAGCTGCATAATTTCAACCCCCCAAAAGTCCTTGGTATGAAGAGTAGGCAGGAGGCTTTTTCTTTACAAACTGAATTAACTCCAGCAAAAGGGGCCAAATGATATAAAAGCAGGACTGACTGAATGTCTTCCTCATTTTTAGCCTAAAGGATTTAACACCGGTTCCTGTCATTCCCTGGAGAGACTAATGAACCTCATTGTTAGGAAATCTTACTTGACATTTTCTTTAATTCTCTTTCAGCCTATTTCTATGAGTTACTTTGCCTCAGCACAGCCCAAAAAGCAATTCTTGACCTTTCCTCCACATTAAACTCTTTAATTTCATTTTAGAAACACTTTTTCAGAGGAAAGTTGACCTCTGGCAAACATACACACACAGAATGAAACCTAAAAGCCAAACACAAATCATTTCAGTTGAAAGCACAGTGTGTGCCTGACTGTAGGTTCAGACCATCAAGCCTCCATCCTCACCAACAGCACAGGTTCTTTGAGGAACCATGACCCTTTCTCACCTGGCAGCACACTCTGGGGGATGTGTGGGGGGTGGATTTGCAGAAGAAAACAGGAGGGTGAGTCACCTGCACAGCAACATCCATTTCAATAGATGTATGAATTACTTGTTCAGGACTGTAATAGGGATGCACACACAAACCCTTTGAAAAACAAGATCCTTAACCATACTAAATGCATTTTGTTTGAGAAAGTAGTCAGATGGAAGAACTCCAAACTGCTATAATGAACATGACAGCTTGTAGCTCAGAACTATGCATCTGGGTTATTTAGCTAAAAAGCAGTTTAGCTAACAGTCACAAATGGACAGCGCTGATCAGAATAGCTGTGTCATCCCAACCAAAACAGGAAGAACTAACATCTGCAAAATGAGAGTTCATCCCCTTCTTTTTATGGGCTCCCTTTCCTCAAATCTTTTGTCCTTTCTTTGCAAGAGACAATTTGTGAGCTTTATTTCATGCCAAATAGAGCATTATGAGCTATATCATGAGACAGCAAGTGCAGCATAACAACCACTTCTGAACGTGACCTTTTTCATACAGGTACAATTTATAATGTATACACAATTTTAAAGAGTTTTCTGGAACTCATACTTCAGAAAGCAAAGGTGAAAAGCGTCACCATGGCTAGAAACTCTGCTGTTTTTAAAGAATATATTTTCTGTGATAGTTCTATTCTACCTTAACTGAACCCTGTGCAAGCTCCAGTTTTAACAAGTCCATGTGTTCATTTAATTAAAAAACAGTTTTATTTTAAAATATTCTTCTTTCCCTAGTATTCTCCCCTCAAACCATCAATATTTCAGGATGAAGACTGTATTTTTGTCATATATTTAGATATAGTGCCTGCTAAAAGGCATCCTTGTCACGCGTCTCCTTTACAGTACAAAAAAACAAGCAGTGAAAAGCCTCATAACTTTACATTTGGTGCTATTCCTCAGCCCCCTACCTAGACAAAGTGCCTGTTTTGAGACATTATCTGAAAACTCCTTTTTAATGAGCTTTCTCATTTCTATTTAAAAGCTAAACACTAGATTGGTGATTTTTTTTCCCCCTGTGTTCATTTTGGGGTGGGGGGTGGGAAGGAGGTCTGTGGAAAACATGGCCACTGCATAATTCTGCCTCCAAACACTGGAAGTTTATAATTTGAAGTAGAATCAGTGCTTTACATGGGGCTATATCAAGAGTTTCCTCCCTTAGCATTCAGGAGAGCGGTTGCTTCCCATAATGAACTGAGACAAAAATTGCTGTCTTGCTATCATTCCCTGTGTATTCCATGTAGGTTCCCATTATTGTGGCATTTCTTCCCCCTCAGGCTCTTTGCTCTGTGTATCTCACAGCTACTCTGACTAGCTGGTACAATGGCTTTGCAGGGATTGCTCTCCACTCTCAGGAGAAATTTAATCCATAAAGATACTTATTGATGGCTCACTTCCTTCACTGCAAGCTTTCCTTAATATGCAACTCCACTTCCAAAGATTTACCTGCTCTATCATCTCTATAGACCTTATACCTAAAGATAGCAGTGTCCCATTTTTTAAATATTCCACCAACTTTCTAAAATAGCTGTTAAATCAGTTTCTTTAATTATAATAGATACCTCCTAGTCTTCTCAGGGAGGCCACACATATTTGAGGTCCCATTGGTTATGTCTCCGTGTCCTGATAAATTAAGACTTCAACTTCTCAAACTTTCTTTTTGTTATTCTTTCTCTTATTCTTACCAACTTATGTCCTAGTTTTGTCCAGAATTATACTTTCTTAACTCCTCCTTGAAAAGATGTTTCTCCCCTCAACAAGCCTACATTTCTTAGCTTTTCCCTGCCTTTGGTTTTTGAACTCCCTTAGATTTTTTTTTAAATTTCCATTTCAAGCACTGCTTGCTGGCTCTGCATTGGTTCTCTCTCCCCATATGGCCTCTATCCATTCCAATTTTCCCTAGTTTTCTAATGGATATGATATCCTTCCCCTATACGATTTTCCTTTGAGCCGTGACCTGAGATTCCCCAGCTCCATCTGGCCCTTCACATGACACTGGCAGTATGTTGGAGAATGCTGTCTCACAGACTTCTGCCTCAAGTCTATCACCTAAAATCATACTGTTGCATGCAATAATTTGTCAGCATTTCCTTCCATACCATGGGAGCACACATGCAGGAGCACAACTCGTAGCTCCACTACAATGTGACAAAGTCTGTGCCTGCCATGTTCAAGTTGGGCTTGCGCAGCTCATAGTGATATTAAACACCCTGAAATCTGCATCCCTCATAGCCAGATTCCCAGTTCAATAACTTTTCTCCTTCCAACAGCTGAGATATGTCCCTGGTTGTGAGCCCATATTACATGGGAATGTCAGACCACCATCCTGAGCAGAGAGAAGGGACAGCTCTGGTTACTCGGGCAGTCCTTCTCCCTGTTCACCTGGCTGCCTTCTTTTCAGGAGAGTGTATTCATTGCCACCAACACAGAACCTGAAACTCATGTCATGTGAGGGTTGGACTGCTCCATGATGCCTTCAGGTCTCCTTCACAGGTTTCTCTATTTCTCTGAATTTCTCTTGTTCATCTCAGCTAAATCAGAAATACTCTGAAGGCCATGAGCTGCTGAGCACTGACTTAATGTAAATCCCATCTACCAAAAAGGTAGGTGCCATTCAGTGTTGGGGAGGAGGAAAGTTTGGTAAGAAAATTTCACAGATATGTAGGCTTGGCAGAAAGATCTCTGAATGTAGAAACTGAAAATGAGATTGAAATGAAAGCAAGTTTTAATATAAAGTAAAAGATGTTTTGCTGAACCAGTGATCACTGAATAACTGAGAAGGCAAAGGTTGGAGATGAGCTAGAAGGAGATTTTTATGATTAGGGCAAAGGTATGTGACCACAAACAAATACATGTTTTTCACCGAGTAAGTAAGTCTCAAGAAGAGCATAAGTAAATAAAAACCATGTTTTTACCAAACAGAGAGATATCGCAGGCAAACAAGAAATGTCGATACAGCAAGAAGAAGAGAGGTCTGAGAATTTTCCATGGTAAGCTTAAACTGTAACTTACTTACTCTTGTGATTGGATAAGAATGGCTATAATATGGTGATGGTAGTAGCTATGATAGGCTATAGGCAAGTGTAAGGGTATTGTACTGTGCATGGTGCTTATTGGTTGTTTTGCATTAACATACTCAGCAAAGAAAACGATAGAATGCTTTGTAACTTGAACAGAAAGCGGCTCCCGGTATGCCTCCGAGCTGTAGCTGACAGCTGTAGGGCTGGCTCTGCATACCCACTCCCTGAAATGCTGTAACTTCGCCGATGCAAGAAACAGCTTTCAAGAGAGCCGCCTGAAGTGCAGACAGCCTTCGTAGACACTTCTATAATTCAGGATTGCAGCAGTCACCCAATGCCCTGAGTGAACCAAACTCATAGCTATTCTTTTATGAAGTAGCTTTACTGCAGCTAGGCAGATGGAAAAGCTCAATTCATCTACTTCATCTTTCATTAGGTGTCCTTGTCAGGTGTTACTTCTAATCTCCTAATGGAGAAGATGTTGCTATGCCATCAGCCCTGTTTCCTGCTCACAGGCTTTTTTTCCTGTAAGGGTGCTGCTGCCCTTTCCAAGACTGTCACTTTGAGGGGATGTCACATGGCCTTAAAAACAGAAATGAAGTGAAAATTTCTGAGATACATTTGTGGTCTCCTCAGCAACAGAGTAATCAAATCAGTGCCCCCTGCAGTATTTCAAAAGGGCACAAATACTGCTTGAATAATGTGAGGCTGTAGAAGCACCCACCACATGTCCATTTAGCTTGAAATCAATAGCCCTTTTGCCTCCTTTCTTCAAGACAGTTAGTCTTACCAATGATAACACCGAAAACTCGACCTCCTTCCTTTACCTCTTTGGTTTAACTGCTCTATTCAGACTCGCAAGTATGAATGGAATTCTTCTGTAAAGCATAACATGCACCAGTAATACAAGCCCCTTGTAAATTGGTCAGAATTCTCCAAAGAGAGAGCTTCTGAAGTCTGGCTCATTTTGGCTAATATTTTCAAACACACAAAAACAGTGGAATTAGAAATTTTATCTGAAATCACATAATGAGTAAGGTAAAATTAAAAGACTAACTTTGGAGGGAGGTGGGGGCTGGGATTCTTATGACAGACAAATGTCAGTTTTCACCAGAGAAGTGTTTGATGAATTGTTTACCTTATCTGGTAAAAGAGTAAAATTAACTCTCCTGAAGAAGACTGAACATAAAAAAGATATACATGATTATTAAACCTGAGATATTAGCTAAAGTGCTAGATGGAATCAGAACATAGGGGTCTAAAAAAGGAGGTATTTTGGCCATATTTGAACAGACTTCAGATGGATAGATGCAATTGATATAATTTACCTAAAAGTGGAACTAAGTTTTCAGAAATTTGGAATTATTGCCATAATGATTTCTCAGGTTGACCAATAAAAAAACCAAACCAAAACAAAGGGACTCAAAAATCAGTAGTCCTTCTAGCAATGCAAATCTTAAACACCAAAGCCATGTCAGTAGTAGGAGAGCAAACATAGTGTGCAAGTAAGCTGGTATATTTCAAAGTTAATAGACACCAAGAGTCTTTGCATGCAAGGAGGAACACTTCTAAAATTACGCCTTTCAGACATCAATAGCACTACTGCAGGGCCTTGCTAATCTCTCCTTCCCAAAATCACAGTCACCTACTTTAGACCACTGCAATTAGCACCAGATGTTCATTTACATGTTTAGAGGTCCAGGTTTGCAAACTGAACATTCCTGTGTTATGATAATGCCATTTTAACACCCTTAACAGGCTTCTGGTTTCCTTCACCTCCCTATCTTAAAATCTGCTGATAATTTTAATCCAAAAAATATTACAGCCAGAGCCCTAGAATAAACTTCAGTCTTTAGTGTGAATTGTTGGGGTGACCCAGCTTCCTTAAGGCAGATGATCATCATCACAACACTTCCTAGGTACCAAAAACATCCACACACAGCTGACAAATATAACACAGATCTGGGAGACCTGCCCCTTTCTGGATAAGAAAGCCTATTCAGATAAAACAAACTCTCTCTCTCTTAAATATGTCAAACACTTCTCTGGAATCTTGGATAATCATAAGGCTGAATCATATTAATTTTTCAAGTTACAATAAGCTAAAACCTCAGTACAATGTGAGGGGCACATTTTTTTTTGGCAGAAGACACGAGTGTTACAATTTCCAGATTTTCTACAGGCTGAGTGCTGGTGTGCTCCAGCACTTCTGAGCATTTTAGGATAAACGATTTCTTTCTGTAGGTTTCTAGGTTGAGTGTTTCAGACAACCTTTAGCAGAAACTGAGGATGTTGTCTCACACTGCTTCAGAGGGTATTTTCACATAGTCTAAGAAACCAATTAAGACAATTCTCAGTTGCTTTGTTGGATTTTTTAAGTTTAGTTTTTACCCTTCATTTTTTAGAAGTCTCTTACCAAAAGCTCATTTCCCACACCTCTTCAGACATTCTGTGACACAGAAAGCCCCAGCTACTCAGATGTCTCACAGGTCAATGCTGGGCAGTCCAGAGTGGACATAAGACCCTTTTAGCTCTATCAACTCTAAGATTATTGACAAAAGCCAAGGTTCCTCAGTGGAGGCCATGGGGAACAGTTCATGACACACATTTCTCAAATCAAAACAAATAACAGGCATTTTAATGAAAGCTTTAGGACTTAACAAGCAACCTTATTGATCTTACAAAATCATCAACTTCGAGCCTCACATCATATTCCAAGTACCTCATATACCGAAGAGCTGTTTCCAGAACGGTTTGCAAACAGGCATGCCAAGACTCTCTCGTGCTTTGGATTGAGAAGTGTGACTGGGGTGAACATTAGGATGAACCCAAGGACATCTCAGTACACAGAATGTTCACCTCCCTTGACTGGATTCAAACTACCTCTGTAAGAATCAAAAGTGAGTTCACTCAAGCATGGATAAGAAAAAAAAAACATTCCCCCAAAAAATAAGCAAGCTGAAGAAGCTCTCTAGAGAGCCCCAAGAATTACCAACCTAGGAAGTCGGTCACCAAATAAGATGTTTGTAGAACTGAGCTGTTCCACCTGAAAAAGGAGAGACAAAACCTACAAAAGGAGGAGAGGGATGATGATCCACAGCACTCTTTGAAAGTATGAAACCACATAGCTAAAGAGTAATAAGATTGTCTAAGAGCTCCTAGCCAATCTTCTGGAAGGCCACAAAAGCCAAGTCTGAAAATGCTGACACTGTTTAATGACTCTCAGAAGGGAGAGTGTGGAGACTGGCCTGAAACATAACTATCCAGCCCACACAAAACTCGCTTCTCCAGTCAGTGTTTTACCCCTAAAAAGAAAAACAAAACACTCAGTGAAATGTGTGATGGCACCATTTCTTTTCTCCCATCAAGGTGTTGACTAAGGTTGATTAAGAAGAATCAAATTGTGTGTGACGGAGGTAAAATAGTTGCTGTAGTTTTAGACTGACTTGGCAAAAACCTGTTTGGTTTGAACATGATAATGATGAATTAGATAATTACATTGCACTGAAAGCATTATTATTACTGAAAATATCTGCTCTATAGCAGCCATCTCTTTGAGTATGCATACCTGTTATTTTATGGTTTAAACCAACGGTGAAAACAAAGATGCATCTTCTCAATGAGTAGTTCAATGCATCAGTCACTGCCTTTGTGGCTGTGCACCCAGAGGCAAAGGAACACAAGATATAATATTATTATAGCAAACTCTCTCAAAGGTCTGATAAAAATATCAGGAGAGGGTTAAACCATGAGCACTGGGTCCCATAACCAACTTCTGGCAGCAGCTAATGCCAGGCACCTCAGAACAAGATGCAAGGAAAATTTTTGGATGAACATATAGGATGGCATTCTCCCAGCTTTGAATAGACAGATGATGATTCCTGTTGTAGAAGTTCTTTCCCTCTTCCAGAAGCCTCCATTGTTTATTATCTTCTCTTACCAAGTCACAGTCTAGTTACCCCTGCAAAATCCCAGTTTGTCTTTAATTCTGTTGCAAATGTCACCTATCAGGTTTTTGATGAAATGAGTTTCGTAAGTGAAATAAAAAGAAATTACTGCCTTTATACAGGGTTCTGCTATGTTTGTTACAGTGGCTTCCTGCATCAAAAATTCTGCTGTCCTATCCACAGCTTTATAACACAGAAGAGAAGCCCTTCCTGGAGGAGGTAAATCCTCTCCAGGGAGATCCTGGAGGCTTTTCAGCAGCTAGCTCTTAGGCTGCACATATCATCTTCCTGACACAATGGCAAGCCTATGGCAAGAAAAAATCAGTCTGTGATACTCGTTTTGGGGGCCTTTTGATCTTGGAAAAAGCTGAGACTGAGCAGTTTCTGAATTTACCAGGCTTTTTTGAGGTGGGTATTTCCAAAGATGGGAAAGCAAGGTGTGTTCATGCAGAATCAACACTGTGATGCTGGGCCATGAAAAGGTTGTAACAAGCTGGTACTTTGCATTTATTAGGAGCACTTTTATCACACACATACTAATGAAAAAAAGGCAGAAAGGCCAGGCACTCTTCAGATAAATAGCTAGTAATTTCATATAGCAAACCAAAGAAACAATTAAAAGGCTTTGGCAATAAAAGCTTAACAGATGATGCACCAACAAACCACTACAATTACAAAACATATTTTCAGCTAATATGGTTAGCATAATGTACTTTGCAAGCATTAATGTAATAACAAGGTGGCTGTAAATCACTTTATCAATTATTGAACTGCAATAAAATATTTATAAGTGGGCTCTTATTATCAAATGCAACTCTGATACTTTTAAACTGTGGCAAATGTAAGGGAATGTTTTTATCTTTTTCTTAACAGAAACTTGTGTGTAAATAAATGGCTTTTCTTTAAATCATGCTTTGCTTCCTTTGCATCTTCAATAGGTCTGCATTAGTGGAATAACACAACTGAACACTGACTCCATTTTGCCACAGTCTGTGCAATAAAAACTCATTTATTGCTGTGAAAGAGCCATCATGTATAAAGAGTATAACTGGTTTAAGAGGTTTCTTCCATAAAGACAACTGGGACTGAGTACATTGTGTAAAATTGTCCAATGATCTTCTGTGAACACTTTTTGGTCATGTTGCAGTAAGAACTGGCTTTAAACCATGCATTTTTTGGGGGGTAATCATCAGAATGAAAAGAACGTTTTCAATTAAATGTGTGTGTGAAACTAAATCAAGTTTCCAGAAAAGCCAAACATTTGGCAAATAGCACCCTGAAAAGCTTTAGGAGGGTCAGGGTGCTTTCCTCTGGCCACCACCTGACAAAAAGACCCAAAGCAAGAATACAAAATACACAGGGTGAAACTGGACCTTCATTCCAAAAAGGAAACTTTGGCTAGAAGTCTGTCTCCCAAAAAGCCTTTTCAAAGGCTCTATATAAATTCCAATGAGAAAAAAATAATTTTTTAAGCCTAGAGAGTCAGCACCACTGTCTAGCTACAGTAAAAACGATTATCAAGACAAAATGATAATAGTAACAGTTAATCAGGTGTCTCACAAGTCCCTGAACGGAAATCACATACTTGCTTTTTAATGTTACAAGGTTAAAATTTTGAGGATATTCTTTCATAGCATGATATGAAGAGAGCAGACAGGCTAGTATTACATTGCCCTTGATGCTGCTGACAGCAGGACAAAAATGAACTACCATTACCAAGTTGTATACTTCCAAGCAAGAATTACTGTGGTTTTTAGTAGGAATCTGCTGGTGTTTTCAGCACAGGGAGTGTGACAGGGCTTTACTCATCCTGCTCTCAGACCAAGGAAACATATATAAGGGTATGCAAGGAAAGAAGGCTCAAGTGTCCAGTGATACAGCAGGTAAGGAGCTGCTGTAGAGACGCAAGTCTGAAAAACACCCACAGTCACTGGCAGACTACCAAGGCACACACAGATTCCTCCTGCGAGGCCTTTAGCCAAAGTTCAAATTACTAATTGCAAGATGACACTGTCAGAAAAGTTGTTGCTGAGAACTACCTTTGCTGCTGCCACTACAGCTACAAAATTGCAGCTGTCAGAGCACTTCTGAACTGTAAACCACCTAATCACAGTCTGATTGCGCAGTCCAAACATCATCTAGAAATACTGAAGTGCTGCAGACAGCGTTGTTGTACTTCATAGAACAAATTGCTAAATATGGGTCTACTTGATAGGGCCAAATCACTACACTGGAAAAGTCAGTGTTAAACTCCTCCTGCTCTCCCAAATGCCAGATGAAAAGCACAGTTCTGCCTCACAGGGCAGGCTGAGGAAGCTCTCTGAAATGTGGGGCAGACATTGTCACTAATTTATGCCCATTTGGCTTATCAAAAAAGAGAGCAGTAATTTTGCTGAGTGCTGGTAGTTTTTTTTCAACATTTCCTTCAAAGAATAAAACGTTGGAAAGGCACAGTTGATGTAAAAAGACATATCTGAGGATGTCTGTTGCAGAAAAATGCTGCTTTTGAGCTACTGCCAGCGAGGTTCCTACAATGCACTGCATCAGCAGTCACATCTCGGTGACAGAGCAGCTCGGTGACAGAAAGCTCCCTCTGGAAGAGAACAGGCAGCTGTCAGCAGTCTCTGAGCCAGCCAGCAGGAAGGGTTACAGATCTGCATTTGTCCTGCAGCTGCCCATTAAGCACAGGGACACCTGGGAGCCTCTCTCCAATACAGGTCTGTCAAGTGTTTCCTTTCCGAAGGCCTTCCCTGGTTCAATTTGCTGTGACCAACTCGAGAAAAAGCCTTGGGCTGGGGGAGGTGACAGCACTGTGACTGAGAGCTCTTTCCTGCAGGGAGAGCAGCAGCATGTCAGAAAGCCTGTAGAAGAAAAGCTCTTGGATGAAGGGAAGCCTGTTCAAGCACAACCAGAGCAGCACAGCCCTGGCAGGATCACCTGGCCTGTTTTGCCTGCCAGCTGCTGGAAGAGTGTCACATCTGCTGGGTACATCTTACATTTGGAAGTACACAGACCTTATGAGTGAACCAAACCTCCTAGTATTTTGTCCTTTGGAAAGGCTCCCCTTAATGTCCTCCATTTCAATCTCCGGCCAAGGAATCACATTTTTAAGGGAGATAAGCAAGGCAGACATAGAAAATACATTTATGGCCACTTCATTTGGCCTCTTAAACACTTGGGCTGACTCAATAATCCTTCATTTTTGTTGCTGGACAACAGCGTGCTTTCCAGAATACCCCTCATCCTGATCAAATTGTATGGGTGATAGCAAACTAACCCTGTTCCTAAAGTAAGTTTTGCCAATAGTTAGGAACCCTTGCACGTAAAATTTCTAAATGTATTTAGCTTTGGTGTCCAGCCACTGAACTGTCATATTTAGACAGCACTTTCAAAACATGCAGTAATGAATTAACTCAGTTTCCACTGAAATTCATCCTGGGGTGGTAAGACCACACATCTATCTCAATTACTCTTTCTTCCAGTCTGTACCCACATCTGGGATTGCCTCAAGCCAGGTGCAGTTCTACTGAACTTCTTGAGGTTCTTGTGGGTCCACTTGTTGAGGTCAGGTCCCTCTGAATGGCATCCCTTCCCTCTGTTGTGTCAACAGTTATGGTAAAAAAAATCAGTGATGATTTGCCTTAATGCACTAAAGGGTAAAATCTAAGATTTTCAGGTAATTTCACAAGAGCTGCAGCTTCTCTGCAGTGGCACAACAAGCTCAGGGTGGGAGGCATAATAGCCAGGGACAGCAAGACAAGTGTAATACCTGTACATTACAAGTGCAGATGTGCCCTGCCGCTCCGCATAACAACTTTCACTCAAGCAACCTGACAGCTGAGCAGTTCTCAAAACGGCCCAAGTCACCAATATACAATGCCTGCCCAGTTACAATAAATGGGCTGAAGACATTGCAGTGTCAGTGTCATTCTGCACATAGAAGGTCTACAGCTGAAACAGACACTTCCAAGACAGGCTTCCAGTTACTGCCGCCTCCCCTGTCATTGTTTGCCCTTGCCAGCACAGGGTGTTTGGGAGAAGGGCTGATGACTGTCAGAGAATGTCATGCTGCTCATAAGCCCCAGTAAGAGATTGACCCACCCCATAATATTTTGATAGCTAACTTGCTGCTACAGCGTCTTCAGGCGTGTTGTGAAAAAACCAGAATGGGCAGAGAGCATACTGCCTGCCACTGCAAGGCCCACATCCACACGGGCTTTATCGTGCATCAAGAAGGAGATCCCCTTTAGAAGCTGAAGAGTCAGAAAATTACTACCCTTGCAGTTCATCAACTTTTTATTTGGGTTTGCTTCCTTGTTTGTTTGGTTTTTTTTTAATTAAACCTCGAGTCTGAAATCTGATTCTTTTTTTCTAATACAGTGTTATTGTTTCACAAACATCACAGAAATAACTCTCTGCAATTTCCTAAGTGGAACAAAGAGTCCTTTTATTTTCCTTTAGTCACTTCTGCAACCTTTGTTAAGGAACTCATTACAGAAACACTTCTGAATGAATGACAGGACCTAATAACATTCTTCATCGACCACCAATATATGAGTGGGACTAATATTACTTAATTTTTCTGCAATAGGAGAGCACCCCTGCCTTAAAGTTATGCTAACTCAGGTTGGTCTCCTCTTCCCTAGTTATTACAGTGACACTTTAAATGCAGATCTTAAATAAACCTAACAATTATCTACTGTTTACTTAACAATGGCTACATAATAGGCATGCTACACAGTAAAGATTTTGCATACTTTTCATTGCAGAACAGCCTCTGCCTCACTAGACCATTATCAAGTTGGAAAAGGGGCCTTGTGTACATAATGAAAGTACAGGAGGGAAAAAACAGATCAAGCTTGGTGTTAAAAGGATCCTGGCCTAGTGGTTTTCCATTTTCTGCTTCTATACTTTTTTTTTTTCCCTAGCAGCTAAAACCAGAATTTTTTTCTTTATTGAAAACATTTTTGGATGCTAAAGAGTTATTGCTTTACCTCAAATGCCTGAAGTTTAGAGAAAACCACCAACTAAAAAGCATGAGTTTGAAAAGAAATCCTTTGGAAACCACTGGTGCTTCAAACCAGCTTTAACTCACAATCTGGGAAGGTAGGGCCTTGGTCACATTTCATTCTCTGTAAGACCTCTGTAAAAATGTTCTGAGATGGACAACTCCTGAGGAGGGAGCCATGCAGCAGTGCAAGGGTTCTGCTGCACCCAAACTGATTCTGCACAGTGATGTTTAAATCCACCATTTCAGTTAAAAAAATTAACACCCTGTTGAAAATCAATCATTCAATTTCCTAAAAAATATACATTTCTAAGAGACAAAAGATATGTTATACTTCCCATACGTCAAATGTCTCAGTAATGTTTTAAGTACATAAACAAAGTTTTTAGAATTCCAGGATTGAAGGCACATTTTCCTTGCTCAGAGTAATCCCATTTCTTGTCTGCTCATGTTGTGATAGGTCTAAACTGGTCTAAAGTTAGGAACTCACTGTGCCATATTTATAAGCCTTGGGTTGGAAAGTCTATGATAACCCTTTGAAAAAGAAATTCCATTATACTCACAAGTTACTACATAATGTGAAAGAAGCTTTTATTTCCCAATTTTTTTCCAACCTCTCCCAGAAAAAAACATGATCTCCTCATTAACAGGTTTTCATCCATTTCACCTCACCTGCCCTTGACACATTCCTCCTGTTTCATAGGTATCTGCTACCTTGGTGTTTTATAAGATAAAACACAAAACAACACTTTATAGAGGGACAGAAAAAGTGCTTCCATGAATAAAGAAACAAAAGTAAGTATCTATAGTGACCCAATATCCCATACAGATAACAAGAGGCTGACCACTTTGAATGTTAACCAAGCTAAATCTGTCCAACCCAAGTGGCCTTTATTTTTTTGTTGTTGTTGTTTTACTCTCTCTTATCTATAGGTATGACATGATGTTCATTAAAAACACAGAAACACTGATATTCAGCTACTGATACAGCACGGTCACAGGGTAGATCAAACATTCAGATATTCAGAGTTTGAGACAGAACACTGTTAAGGACACTTTGATACATACATTAAAGACCACATTCAAAATATTCACTGTTTCTTGTGGATCACAATCATGGACATTATCCATGCCCAAGCCCTCCTACTGTCCCTAAACTGACTGATCCCTAGACCCTGCCATCCAGGTCTCACTGAATCTCTGAAATGCCAAGCAAGTACTTTTATAAGCCTGGCTTTATGCCTTGAACTATCACCAGCACCTGGAAATCAGAGAAGCTATAACATAAGTAAATCTACACTAAAACTCTTATTATATTCAAATGCTTTATTCATAAAGCTTCACAGTGCATTCCAAAACCTTCAGATCACACAAAAAGACTGTTCAGAGTTCCTCAAGCTGTCCTTCAGCAATGCTGCCACTCTAAAAGGTTAGATGCGTTCCAAATATACAGTGCGTAATTGTCAACAATCAAAATAGTTATTAAATTGGTTTATGAAGAAAGGAGCTTTGAGACCATGCAGCTTTGGTGTAGTGTCAAAACCAGGTCTGCATGAATACAGAATTCTTCATAGAAAACAGCGTGCTACCAGAAAGGAAACAACAGCTAACACACCATAAAGAATCGTACTCCATTGTCCCTGCTTGGATTGTGCCTCGCAGCCAGAAAGCAGTCTTGTGGAATAAAGATAATGGTCCTCCAGCAAAGAAATAAGACACATACAGGCAGCATCCACTAGCCCTAAATGCATTACTGTTGATTTCCCTTTCTCTCACCATGCAAAACCAGAATGTAATTCGGCAATTCATTTCTATGTGCAAAACTGGTGACAGAGAAGGAGAGAAAGTGGGACCGGGTGGAAATTCATGAACTTATTAAGTGAGTATTAACCTTTGAAAACTCAAGCATCTTTTTTTTTAGAGAGCTGTGAATTCTGAACACCAGTTATTGGAAGTAAAGCAGTGCCAGGCCAAGGAGACATATCTACCCTGTGGTCACATCAGAGCCATTTTCTCACAGTCTAAAACAAACAGTCCGCTTCCACACCTGTTATACCACAACCTGCCTGTTAAGAGAACCTTCCTGAGCATTCAGGATCCACTCTGGCAGTCACACTCCCACCACCAGAGACTGTCACTGCTGGGACTGAGGCCCCTTCATTGTGGGAGGCTCCGGTGACCAGATGGGTGCCCTGCTTGTGTCCCTGCACTCCTCACAGTCAGACAGGTTTCCTTACTCTTTGCTAAAAGGATCATGGCCCCTTGCCATGGACTCCAGCCACTTCCTGACATCCTGAGGACAACCTGCAGTTTGCACTCCAGCTGCACACCGAGCTACCCGCACGACATGTATTCCACAGCAATGCCCCAGCTTCAGGAACTATGTCACTGGAATGTACAGCTCTGGAATGTACAGCCCTGGACATATGCAGGTCAGCTTGGGACACTGGGGATGGAGGATTCTGTGCATCTTAGGGCTGTGATGCTATTAGAGGTTACAAAAGGTGAGTCCAAGAAAAGACATCCTACAAGAGAAAGCAGGAAAACATGACATTTAAGAGCAAAAAAAAAAAAAAAAGCCTCTCCAGTAAAAGTCACATAGATTATATTTCAGTAATTACTCACTACAATATGGGCATTTTCATTGTCTTTGTTCTTAACATTTATTCTGTTCCAATCAAGAATATAAATATAGATAACAGAGAAGGAAGTTTAACATCTGGCCTCCCTTTAGGACATTATCACTCAGGATGCATAGCCATTTCTAGTGTTGCAAGACCTTTGTGATCTAAGCTTTAAAGCACTATTCAGCTTTTCAAGCCACATGCTGCTCATCACCAGAGAACCCAAGCACTGTACAGCACAAAAGCAGATATAGTCCCAATATTATTTTAAAGCAGAGACTTCTAAATATCTTTCTAGAGTAATTGCCACATCGTAGCTTTCTTTCCTTGTGGCACCACCCCACTCGAGATTATCTTCAGAGAAAGTCTGCCTTGCTGACAGTATGAATAGTACCTATGCTTTGCAAAATACCTCAGTGCTGCTATTCCCAGGCCTGTGTAAGTCTCTAGGTCTCATTTCCAGAAATGCAGATTTTACCCCACATACCAAGGTCTGATGGCTTTAGATTTCTACTGGTGGCTTCCACCTTCCTTTCCAAGAAGGGTTTGAGATGCAAATGCAAATGAAATTTAACCTTTTGTCCTACACCATGACCACTGCAGCAGTACTTCAGAATGGCTTTTAAATCTATTTAGTGCAAAAGGCTGATAAAATGGTATTATATCTCCAGATTTATGGGGAGATGCAGCACAGAACACACACTTAAGAGACATCTGACTCCCCATGGAAAAACATAAGCCCAGTCAATCATTGGATCTACACAAAGGCACTCAGTGGCACACACTGCCCTAAATCTCTTGTCCAAAATCACATAGACAGATGCACTGGCCACAAGTACATCTCCAGACCTTCCAAGATAGCACTCCTGCTCAGAGATGCCAAAGCATCTCGTGGAAGCATTCCCTCCAGGAATCATCCTTCTCTGTTGTGCAGCTTTCATCTCCCTGATGGTTTAGAGTGTCTCTGTAACACAGATAAAACTGACAAGGTCACCCAGGCCTTGATGTGAATCCTGTAACGAGGCACAGGGATGCCAGTATGTTTTCTTAAGGCTATTTAAGAAATGGAGACCGTAATCAATTATCATCAGCTCTGGAAATGAGGCTGATACAGAAGATGAAAGAAAACTGCTAGAGGAGCACAAAGATCCCCACTGCACTGGTTTTCAAAATTCTTTGAAATAGTTTCATAGAACTTTTTTTTTTTTTTAACTCACATAATAACACTGAAATTCCAAAAACTACTTCTTTAAAGACAAGATGTCAGCTTTGATGGATTAGTTTGGACATTCAGAAACAAGGATACTTGCAAGCAACCAAGACCAACCAGCCACTTTCCACAGCAAGAGAGGAATAAAAGAAAGGGCTGCAAGCAACTGGGCATTGCTAAAATATAAAGAAAATTTGCTGCCATATTTTAAATATGCACCCAAGGAAAAAAAAACAAAACAATGAAACAATCCCAAGAGAAATCTGCTTTAAATTCTTTCAAAGTGTATACAAAGGAGCTAAAAATAAATCTTAATCAATGAAGGAAAAATGCCAAGGGTGATTCGACTATGACCAAACCCCATGTACTCATCCTCTTTGTGGTATATCCCTTTCTTGTTGTGACAGATAAAAAATGGAGTTTAATTACCAAAAACAAACAAACCTCAACAAAACAAAACACCTCTCCAGAGATTTCGTTAATTTGGAAAGCTCTCTTTAAACTGGCCTGTGATCTCAAGTAGAGTGATTTTAATGCATGTTCAAAATGCAGAACTTGTGATGATGAAAAATGTCGGGGTCTCCTCCCCTGCCATGTATCCCTGGCAGAGGGGCCCTGAGGGCACAGGCACGGGGTTTCCCTGCCCCTGCTCAGCCTCGTTCCCATGGGTTGGTTTGTGTTCCCTGCGCGGGCAGAAGGACCCTCGGTCCCGTGATTGAGCAGTTCTTCGACAGTCCCCGGCCATGCAGGTGGAGAAATAAACATGTCTGAAAATATCTACCAAGAATCTGTCCATATATATTTCTTTCCAGGGGCCTCGTTGTCTGATACATCATGTTGCAGTATCCCCACTGTAACAGAAAAAGTATTAATTTCAGACTCTTTTCCAACACTGTTTTGCAGTGAAAGCAAATAAGAAACAAGGAAAAAAAGCATCCTATGGTATTGCTCCAATACAAGAGCTGGATTCTTACTTAAGATAAGCAGGTACAAACCTGGCAAGGCGGTGGAGCTGAACCCATTTACACTGTATTAAACTCAGTTCCTCGTGCACCTACGCCAGTGCAATTGCAAATGAGTGTTTCAAAGTGGCACTAAGAAGGAAGCATATTTCTGTGGTAACGCCCCCCTGAACAAGGCAGAAAAATTCTGGATTAACACTCCTTTGAAAGATGTGCTGAGGATTCCCAGATGATACCCAGGACACAGGGTAACATTTACAAATTAGGCCAACCTTTTCCTGAAGCAAAAACATTTCAGGACCACAAGGAACTCAGGGCATTTGGAAGTGGAGTTTTAAAGCACCAAAGGTTCAGATGCTACCAAACTGAAACATTTTTCCCATATAATCCCTTTTGCAAACACAGAAAACTGAGCATTGAGATCCACCAAATTGCCATGTACAAGCTGAACTGGGGAAACTGTACCAGGACAACAGATTGTGGGAAGTGCAAGGTAAAATACAACTTCTTCCTCCTTGACAGTAAAGGCTTCACTTTGCTGTGCTCTAAGCACATAAGTGTCACAGCCCAATGAGGAGCCTGAATTTTTAATTGTTGAGCCAACTGGCTGCAGCTGGGGGCAAATTTTTCCCAGAATATTTTGGTAACAAGCAGACTGACTGTTAGCAGCACTGGTCCCTCTGCTCTGAAAGCCTCCTGTGGTGCTCCTCTCAGTAATGACAGAGTCTATTTTGGAGACAAAACCAGTGTGTATTTTTATCTACAGTGCCAACACATCTCTCTCGGACTGAGCAGTCCAGGCACAGCACTATGGACAATAAAGCCTCAGGATGATCAACAAGGAGGAAGTCAGACAGGTGTGCCATATTTGATGAAAAGACAAATCTCAAAAAAAATTTTTTGAAGCTTCTTGTTCACGGGCATCCTATTTTAACAGCTCTCCAATGGCCATTGGGCATTTAATTCCCTTAGGTCCCTTGAAAAATTCCAGCAAACATTGCTTGAACCGGATCTATTGGCATATCTCACCATAATGCTGCAGCTCTGATGAAATCCTTGTCCTACTCTTTTGTTCCTTCAGAATGCGAGAAGCTCCATGACTGATTGAAGCTGGGCAAAACACAGACCTGCAGAAAGTGGCAACTCCTCCCTGCTAGCAGGAAAACTGCCTGAACTGAAAGTTCTTCAACAAACTGCAAATCCTACTGGGAACTGGGAGTGAATGTGTGTGTGGCTAGCCCAGACTGATCCTGTGCTCTCATCCCTACTTGGCTGCTTAAAGACAACTGGACCCTTCACAGCCACTTTTGTTTCACCAGACTAGAGTGAATAAAACCTAGATAGTCACTGCGTTTTAATGCATAAGGTTTTGAGAACAAAACTATAAGCACAGCACAGATTTGCTTTATTTTGGGGTGCCCTAACAAGCAAACAAAATTTCCTTTTATAAAGCCTTTGCAAGGGAAGAAGTTACAATACATCAGTTAAATTGAGAAAGAAACATTCCTTGTTTACTGTAGGAAGAAACAGGATTAATGTGTCCTAACTCATAATGTAAAAAAGGGAAAATTCATAATTCATAAATTCTCATAAAAAATTATCCTCCCATGATAGCTGTTAGCTTACAGATGACAAGCCTTATTGCTCAAAACCCTCCTGAAATGAGACATTAAGTTGATATTTAGATCCAAATCTGTCCTGTTTTGCATGCACTGTTTTATACATTAAATAACTAGTTTTGCTGCCAGCCTTCTCCCAAGGATGGTCTTTGCTGTTCACAGACTGTCACACCTTTCTTTTCATATAAATACCATGTAATTTTTATTTACTTTTGTTTTCACAGACATTCTTTTCTCTATTAGAGCTGCTATGCAGTATACACTCAAGCCTTTCTTGTTAGAACAATCAATATTTTTTTTACAAGGAAAATGCCTTATTTAGAATGTGGCAGAAGCAAGATGTTTGCTGAAATGCTGGTGCATAAATAAACTGTTGAAGAAGCCACCTGAATAGGAAATTTTTCTCTACAGAATGCTGGAGTGCGATTGGTGGTGTAACCAAATTCACTGGATGAGCATGACATCCCATTACTACGTCTGCCTTAGGGGCCTCACAGCCTGTATCATAAGCAGTGAAAATCCAGCTGCTCCAAATAAGACCAGGCAAAAGCCAGCATGAAGAGCTACCTCGGCATTTTCCCTACAGCTCTGCAGGAAACGGTCTCCCTACCCTGGGACCCTCTTGAATTTAGGGATCTTACCGTCCTGTATCTGGGCAGCATAGATTTTTTTGAAAGGGTCTTTTTGTTTTGGGAAAAGTTGTTTTTGTGAGAAGGTGTTAATGATGGCAAAGTGGAGGGGAAAGGTCAATATAGAGAAGGAGGAGAAAATAAAAGAGTAAAAGAAAAGGGTCAACAGCTATTTCCCAGAGCAGCAGGTAGCTTAGCTGATGACACATTCCCTTTCATAAAGACAGTAGGAAAACTCCTATGAATTATGTGCTATGACAGCATGTAACTTTCCTTTCCATACCCCATACAATTACCTTACTTCTTTTAGCACTCCTGAAGACTCACTAGTTTGGGCTTGAAACACTCTTTGGAGCTTGAGAAACTTCTCATCAAAAGAATTTTCAAAGCCAATACCTTCCAGGTGTCAATTCAAAACCATCTCATCAGAAATTTTCCAGTCAGTTTTAATTCTACTACCTTATGGTGTTGGGAAGACATGATGTAGACATTACTGAAATCAATTATGTAAGATTAAAGAGTCCACTTAGTGCCTACTTTCTTCTTCCCATAAAGGCTCTTTAACAGAAATCAAGTTATCTCCAACTCCTTTTTCTAAACTGGAGAGATGGAGTTCTTTAAATCTCTCACCACCACAACTTTTCTCTAGCGTTTGGCCCATTTTTTTGTGGTTGTTTCCTGCATCTTCTCCAATTTTTTGCCAATTTTCATGGTACATATTTAAGTACCTAAATGAGAACCTAAAAGGAATCTGTTATTAGGGAAATTGAACAAGGTTTATCTTTACATAACTGTAGTTAGGAAAGAACCTTACATTATGGGTGGCATGACTTAAGCCTTCCAGTATGTACTGCACTGCAGTGCATTTCTCACCCTACAAATACATCCCTCCATGTTTTCCAGTGTTTACTCACTGTGTTTTATTAGCTAGCACAGAAGCTCTTGACGCTCTTTTAGACACAGCTTTGAATAATGTGAATATTTTACATTTGAGGATCTACTTCCTCCAGATTTTAATGTGTTTGGTTTTTAAGTCATGTTGTATTTTTTTCCAAATGTAGCATATCTTCATACTTGTGTTCAGACTAAATACTGGGTGTCCCCTTTCAAGTATTTATCAGAAACTTTGACAAAGAAAACACTATGCTCTGTTTCTTAAACCAGTGTCTACCTATTCCATGGCCCTCGTTTTCACACCAGGACCGGACATTCTAAAAGGAACACTTTTTCTAGTTGTTGGAACTTTCTAGTTGTTTGCAAGTAGCTGGATGAACAGGATTATAATGAAATATTTAAAGAGCCATAAAAGTGCTGATGAATAGCATCATTTCCCCTGCTGAACTACTACAGGCAAACATAGCTTTGGATGTACAGGTCCCCATGCTGGCTGTGTGCAGCAGATCAGGAGAAGGAGCAAGGATGCTTTTCCTACACTTACCATAACAGAAAAGCTCTCTGCGTCCTCTGGTTGCTACATGTAATGGCAGAAAAATCTGACATTGCTTTACAATGCCTCAACCTCTCTTAGAAGGAAGCAATTTAACAAGGAGTGATACTACTGTTCCTTTAATAAAACATTTTCTGATATCAAGGGGCAAGACACAATTGAAGAATGAACTGTATTACATAGGGTGTGGCACCTGTACAGCTCTGTAGCCTGATCTCAAGAACTGAACTCTCTTCTGTTTGAGAAAGTAATAAACAATGAACAAGCAGGAATGAGTGGAAGATGGGTTTGTTGACAATATTCTGCAGTAAATGGAGTTAGCAGTACCCAACAGTGAATTCTGCTGGCTCTGCTCCCCATATTCCAGGCAGAGCAGTAAGAGGAGCTTGTGGAAGTAACCTCATTTCACTTGCTAAAAATATTTGCAAAAATAAGGGTTTGCAAAAATACTGCCTGAAACTTTTCAGTGCTTTAGGTTCCTAGTTCTGCTTCTCTACTACAAGCAATATGTTTCCCTTCTTGTGCTTTGATAAAAGGCTCTAATCCTGGTGGGAGTTTCAAATTTGCCAATGGAATAGAATATTCATACCTGCAGTTCTGTTATTCTAGTTGGCTGCCCTGTGTTATTCTGTGAATACTATGTGAGATCTCAGGGACTGGTATAACAGCAGCTTGTCTTTGGAAGCAGCACTAATATTACAAATTTTGATCATTAGTGTGCCAAATGTTTTTTAGGCAATTTTGGATGATCCCTGTGCCAACAGGTAAAAGGAGCACTGCTCAGCAGAACAGGTTTTCAGCAAGAAATATAAGCCTGACTAACAACAGAATGTCTTGGACTTGGGAGGGGGACAGGGCTCTGCAGGATAGTGTGCAGAAGGCTATCACAGTGCAAGCAGGCTTTGTAGAGGTCACCTGGAAAGGGAGGACACTGCGACATGGACTTGTTCCATAAAACTTCAGGAGCTTAGTTAAAAACACTTAAATGAGAATCAATGCGGATAAAGAGCAAAAAATCGTGCGCTGAATCACCCTTTAAAATGGCCAGAGAGAAACAGGACATGAAAAGCAGTTCAGATTTCTCTCTGTTAATGGAAGGATGAGCAGAGCAATGCAGAAGTGCTCCCACTGCTAGCTAAAGCACTCCCAGTTAAGTATGTAGCAATGGATGAGATAAGCCACAGCTCACTGCCCAATCCTCCAGGGACACCTCGGTGAGAGATAATGCACTGCTGCAGCCCAGTTACCTCAAGGCATGGACATCATATTTACCACACAGGCACAGAGGACTTAAGCAGCAGGGTCTATATAGCTCAAAAGCATCAGCCTCAGAGCTCAGGGGAAAAATAAAGGATCAAGATATTCGTGGAAAGACTTATATTCTTAGACTAACCTCAGTATATGGTGGAAGTTCAATGTATTTTTCTTTTCCACAACTCAGGAGCTGAGACTCGGGGAAGGATTCCATTAGACAATCCCTTCTCATTTTCTCCACTACTGCAGTAAATGGTTGTGAAAAAATTAAGCTCAAATGGTAAGTTCCTCTTCAGGGCTTAATTCTGTGGAAGGCCATATCTTCTTATGAAAAGGAAGCCTCTCTGACATCCATAGCCAGAAGTGTTAGCATCTTTTCCCCCTCATTCACAAGATAAAAAGCCCTACAATCTCTAAATGTATTGCAAATGGACTTCACTGTTTACACCTTATCTTCATGCCTGGAGGAGAATGCAGGCCACAGCATCTTGGTGAAATGACCTTTAAAATCATCTTATGCTGCAGTGGAAAGAGACAAGATGCCCCAAGGCAAAGCTGAGAATCCTCTGGCTCAACCTCTAAAAGTTCACCATGGCAGAGGGAATAGAGGGGAAGAGAGAATGCAGAAATACGCAGTTGACAAATCAACTGATCTCCCAGGATGTTTGAGATGGACTTCCCACTACAATATAAAATACAATGGGGGAAATATTTGGAGTGGACCTAGGTTGAGAATATAACTTCCTTCACAGCAGGTGAAGAAACTTCAGACAGAACTGTTTGTTCACCATTTTTCAGAGAGATAAACCAAAGGATTTAAATCCCCCTCAAACAGAAGAGGAACTGTCTCCCAGCTGCCTAGCAAGTGCTATGCACATGAAACCCTGAGGGAAGCTAGAAAGGATCTAAGAGGACTAAGTGTGAAGCAAGGACAATTTCTTGAACTGGGTCAGTCCTGGACTTGAGAGAGTCCCAGCTATACTTCCCTGAAGTCCTTAGGGAAAAAGAAAGCCAATACTTAAAGAGACGACATCTTTGGTGCTTGCATTCAGCCGGCAGCTTTTTGTAATGACGTTTTTGGGCTCTGATCCCTGAATTACTGTGAAGTTTTGCCTTCAGCACCTAAACATATTAAGAGGCCGTTTCTGTGACACAAGGCAGCTCAAGGCTCCGTGAAGGACATCAGGACTACAGAGTGCTTGGTGCAGAGATCTCTTTTCAAAATAGGACAGAGACTTCTATAAATAGCCCTCAGCAATCAGAAAGCTTCAGCTGTTACATATGTTCTCTATACAAAGTCCTCAGCAAAGGTTTCAATCAGCATAAACCAAGGTTCAATAAAGGTTTGAATCAAAGGCCTAGCCCTATAAACAGTCAATTTAGTGCCATGAAAGATGACATTTATTGAACTCCTATTTCCGTCCAAGCAATCCAATGGTGCTTGAATTTTAATCCATTCCTCAACGGATGATTGGAGCAAGCATAAAATAAAATGTCTGAATAAAACAGAAATATCAGTCATCAAATCTGCTGTCAAGGTTTCTTGCGGCCAGTGCAACCACAGTAAAGCTGAGGGTTATGTCAAAGTACACTGGAAATTTGCTGCAGCCAAGCCATTTGTAAGCAAGGTTCTCTAATAATGCCTCGGGTTTCTTTTTCACCTTATAGAGGAGAGTTTCAGAACATTATTGCAGTGAGGTAGACTTTGTTCCCTTTGTCACTGTAAAGCTCCATTTGTAACAGGCAAGCTTAGAGTCTGAGACCATTTTCTACTGAGAGCTGTCTAGCACTTTCAATTTCCTATTGAGATGTGATCAAACCAACAGGAGTTGCCTATAGCATCTATTTCTACAAGTGACTGGGAGGGCTCCAAAAAATATGCAATACATAACAAACATTGCACAAAAAGATCAATGACTGAAATATTTGCAGCTGTGCTGCAGCATTCAACAAGCTCTCAACTAGAGTGCATCTGTACTATCTGTTGTGCAGAAGCATTTGCACTCCCCATTGCATATGTCCTTTGCAGTGTACTTTACCCAGCTTCAGAGTCAGTTTATGGGTTATTCATTCTGCCCCACCTAAAGACCTACAAAGCTGTCAGAGTGGAACAGATTTCTAAAGATGTCTCTGCAGGGTCTGTGAAAAATCCTGCTCCAACTGCTGTGACTCTGTAGCTGCTAGGAATTAGCACTTGTGAGTAGGGGTCTGTTTGCAAGGGAGGCCAGAAGTAGTCAAAAGATAGGGCCAAATATTACATCTTGCTTTCTCACCCTGAGCCAAAGAAAGAATGTCCTCGGGATGCTCATTGCAGTCTACTGTAATGGTGCATACAAATCAAACTCAAGTGACACATCCGTCTCTCCTGACACCTATTCCAGACCCACTGAGGTTACTAGATAGCATGAGTGCATCTGATGTGCCTAACAGTGCCAGTTAAACCATGCACAGGCACGTCCTCAGGGAGGGCTGTCAGAAAAACTCTTCACTAGGTCATTTTCATGTGCTATTTCAGTGCCCAATGAAGAGTCCTAGAGAGAGCAATGCCTGCACAAAAGACTCTGGACAAAAGGGATGCCATAGGCCTCACTTCCCTTCCCCCAAAACTGGAAGGAAACAGACCCAGCAGCATTTACTGGTCTGGACAAGCCCAGTAGAAGTAGCTGCTTGAACAACATACAAAATGGCACCGACCAACCTTTCTCAGCTGTGCAACAGGGCAAGAAGGTAATGACCTCATTTCAAGAATACTGACAGCAATTTTGCATTTGACATCAGTGACATATTGAATTTAAAAGGCAGCACCAATTGCAGAACCCTTTCATCTATCATTAACAACCTGGAAGTTATTAATCTATTTAATTTTAAGTGTAGCTTGGTGTCTGAGGACAGGATTTTGATTGTTAATATTTGACAAGCACAGACTTGTCCATTATTATGTTTTGGAGTCAAATGGAAGTGCTGAGAATTGATGGGCAACTCTTAACCCATCTCTCTCATTGCCTAAGGGAGCTCTTTTTAACCCTCCAATCTTAATATGCTATCTCCCAGCCCTTATCCTGGAAGAGCACCCCTGTATTAATCTAGTGCAAGATCAATATTCCAGCATTCATTCACAGAAATATTCTTGCTTTTTACCTGACCATCCACCCCAGAAAAACCCAAAACCCACCAACTAACCAACCCAAAAAAGAAAACCCCAAAAACCCCACAACAAAACAACAATGGTCATTTGAATTCTGCTATCAAAAAATACACCTAGGATGAACACAATACAATTTGCAAGCTCCAGCTGGTATGAAAATTCAGCATTGATATGAACTGAAATTAAAATTCAGTACCACATAGATTTGTATTAATGAAGAATCAATTAACAGGAAAATAGCAAATCAATCTATTGTGAGTGGGTGTTTATGGGATCAGCCTTATATAAACCTCATGGAAAAGGTCACAACAGACCAGCAATGAGTACCCTATAGTCTGTGAGGTTCATTCAGAAATCTGAAGTAGCAAAAAAAAACCATAGGCAAGGAAAACCTACAAATGAACTTTTGAACTCTCCAAGAAGGCAGTTCTGTTAGGGGAAGAGCAAGTTAGGATTCGATTTTCTGGGAAACAACCAATTTTCATATGGGATTGGAAAAGGTTTCATTTCAAATAAGAGAAACAAAATTGGGTTCTGAAGCTATATTGCAAAAGTGAGAGGTAGAACTAGGACCCAAATATTAAGACAGTATTAACAGAAGCCCTCCCTTTTTGAAAAACCATCAAAAGGTGGTACAAATATGATTTTTATCTTCTTTCTTTTTAATGTAATGGCCACCTGACTTCCCAGTTGCTTGAAAGAACCATTACTTCCTGCATTTTTTATCCTTTTATTATTTTACTGCACCACATGGCTGCACACATAATTAAGGATTTAAATAATGAATAGATATTAGCATTATGTAAATCATCATCATTTTCCATTAATGGGAGCTAGTGGTAACTGCCTGTGAATCACAAGCATTAGAAGTTACACAGACTTATACATTTTTAAATTTGAAACTGTATGCCTATTATAAATTACAATCAAAGCAGCTCTTTTGACTACTCTTAGATTGTTCCCAGCTCAATCTGTTGCACATCTGTTAGCTAAACTTTATGTCCAAGGCCCTTAAAAAATATGGAATATATTAGTATCTTGAATTAGGAGAACATAGAGTGCTCAAACTCTGATTATCCTAACCAAAATTAAAACCTCCAAGTTAACATTATGTATGTCTATTCAAATTACACTTAGCTAAGGTCAGTTATGAAAAACAATTGCCATCTCACCACTTACTGATCTCATCTGTCTTTTTTAATAAACTCATTACCGAGCTATAATTGGAGCAGTTCACTTAGGCCAGGTCTGGAAAGCATTGCTTTTCTTAATTCTTCTTGCTCTGCCTATTTCCACTGTGGCTTGGGGCTTAATCCACTGACACTCCAAATAATGAATTCAACAAACAGGCATGACAACAAAGTCTGTTCTGAATGGTACACTGCATAGTTTTCTTGTTCTACATAAACACGTTTTAATACCAGCTTCAGTAAAAGATATAAATCAGCAGCAAAGGCTAATGGGACACCCTTGTACATCACCCTGGAGCACTCAGCAATGAGGTTCACTGTGCAGCCATCCATATGCCTGTGGTATTAATGACAAATGTTCTTAAGCTACATTTCTTGTAACATCATTTCTTTTCACAGTTCATGCAAAGAGACCAGAAAATCCAGTGCTAACAGATTGGACTGCTGATGAAAAGAGGATTTGGAGAACGCAGTCCAGAACTGGAAGCTAGGCCCCTCATCTACTCTGTCTCTTCAGCTTCTCCCAGCACAGCCATTCTCCTGTTCTGTAGGATAAGACTGGCTGTGGAGAAGTCTGTTGGGAGAAGTTCCATGTCCCAGTTAGACAGGTACAGAGACCCTACAGTGGACACTAATATTACTCTGCTTAGAGCTCCTTCATGTCTTTCAGAAATTTTTGTCCCTGCTACACTTCCTTTAACCATCCTCCCTATAGTCTATTTCCTAAACATCAAAACCCAAGATCTGAATATTTCCAGAAATACACATTTCTGAATATCAGATTATGAAAATAATTTATTGTTAAAAGAAATTATATCAGTCAACAAGTAGACAAGTAGCAAAAGACTTGCCTGACCTGTGTTTTTAGTGATGAATGAGAGGGAAAGTGAATAGTAGCTTGGAGTGGTATGGCAAGGGTAACTTGGCTGTATTGTCCATGATACATAATGCCTGGCAGAAGACTGATACAAAAAGAGAATTGAGATAATATTAGCTGCTTGATAGTATATATGACGTATGTCAGTTCCTCAAATCTTGTCTTATCTCAGATCTGCTTTGATAAGCAGGACAGCATTTTGAAATCAAAGCCATGAGAACTATTAAAGCAGCACAGAGCTGTGTTACTTGCTGAAACGAGCTCCTTGCTCACCAGCCCAGTACTACTGGTAGTACTACAGGCTGGCTTTACACCTGTGCCAGATGGACTTGTCTACACGACATTAGAAAAAGAAATAACACCCAGAGAAATTTACAGTTTGAGCTAATGAAAAGCAGACATTAGTTGCTGGGTCTTAATTCAGGCTGCTGCTTCTCCTGACAGAACTCCCATACCTGATGCACAACAAAACACCAAAGGCAAGTTATGCAATCATGCTCCAAATGTTACACAATGTTGATTGCCAATAATATGCTAATCCTAATTGGGAATATCAAAACAAACATTTGCAAAATGTCATTCAGTGAGCCAGTGTTCCATAAGCCCCTACTGCTAGTTAGGATCTAGAGAGCTAAGCCTTTCCAACTTAGTTTAGTTTGTCCTGCTTAGGTGTAATTGCCATATTAGAGACTTTCAGCATGAAAGAAAAGCAGACAGAAGTTGATTGATAACTTTAGACTTAAAAAAACCCCAAACATGGGAATTTACTGGCTTGTTCAAAACATAGGTAAGGCACTTAAATTATTCAAACACAAAAGATATGACTAGAAGGACAATCTACAGTGTAGTCTGTCACATTTCCAGCTTCCACACAGAGGCTTATCCCCTTTCTCCCTTCTATAAACCCTTTTGGCTCCATAAGGTCGGTGAGACTTAGCTTTGTGTGTTTAATGTTTCCCTCACCCAGCACATATGTACTCAATATTGAAAGTAGAACATATCTGCTCTGTATTGATCACTCCATAAAGAACACACAAAATAACTTCCATTGGTCCAGAAAAAGACCCTTTAGGGATGGAACACCTCTGCTCCTTTTATTTCAGAAATGGACTGGTTTTTCTCTGAACAGGAATTCTGCTAAAAGAAAACTGCAGTTCTTACTTGTCTTCAAACTTGTGGAATGAGAAAAAAAAAAGAGGTCTTTGGCTTCCACAAGATGCAATGAACTTAAATATCACTAAATCCATTCCAGAACACAGCTCCTAGGTGGTCTTTGGCTGCAAGAGGAGCAAGATCAGTAAGTGACCAGTCCTTTCAGTACAGCCCTCTTGGGATCGGCCATTGCCCTTGGCACCGGTGCCAAATGAAAAAGAGAATCAAACCTGTCCAAAACAAATCCAAACTTCAGCTCCAGAGAAAATCTCATTATTAGCATGGTCAAACACACACAGGCAGTATGGAAAGTTCCACTTTTCCTGCAAAGAAGAGCTAATGGATCTGCCCTGAAGGTCCCCTGAGGGAAGAGCTGTTATGAGCGCTGGCAATAGTCACAGTCACAGCCACATCACCTCACTCAGAGGGTTACAGTATTTCTGTTTCTGGACCTGGAAAGAACCCAGGGCAGCAGAAATGGAAAAAGGAATGTTAATAAACCTGTCATCAATATGAGATGCATTACTGACTCCAGGGAGGCCCCCACCAGCAGCAAGGGCAATCCTCCCCAGCATCATACAACTAAGTTGTGACCTTTCCACGCATACAAGTAAGGCCTCAAAAACTACAGCACACAGCAGAAAGAGAGCAAAAGAGGTCAAAACTACCCACTGATGTTAAGAACTCTGAAGTAGCATGGGAGTTGTTAGATGAAAATGCTTGAGCAATCTTGGCAAGCAGACTCAGATACCACTATACAGAGGAAAGAAAGCAAGTTTGGACTGGCATTCAGCTGAGACATTCCCAATATTGCATGGGACTAATAATTTTCTGTATGAATTTTTATTATTCCCTCAGAGTCATGGAAAGAATAAATACGAGGTTTCATTTCACTTTAATGATTTTCAGAACGAGGCTCTGAAGAGAAAGTCAGAAAGCAAAAATTAGTATTTCGTTATCTCTTGTAGTTTGCTCTGTGATACTGCCTCTAATCCCCAGCCCTGAGTGAGGAGTTCTGTGAGCTAAATCATCAGCTTGGGGATGGAAAGGGCCTGCCCCACATGTAATCTGTTAGGTAGGCAATGGACAGGCAACAAAACCTGAGGGAACAAATTCTCAGCAAGATTTGGTGGACTGAGCACCATGGGGAATACTTACATCACTTTAAAGTGTTTCATTAAGAGCCCTGGATAAGTAGAGTAGGAAAGACAATGGCATTTAAGTGTATTCAGAACAATGAAATCATGATATAACTAAACTGGATTTTTCCTTACACTGCCCAAGCACTGCAAAACTACTAAGACCAGCTAAGTCCAGATTGTAACAGAAATATAAAATTCCTGGTTTAAAATACACCTATCATGACTGTTGATGACATCAGAAAATGCTTAGTGATGGATGAATGTTTATCATTGTATCCCTGGACTGTACACAATCAGGCAAATAATTAGCTTCAGTCCTCTCTGTTGAACATGTTCGAGTGGTGAGTGAAGAATTCATGGAAATGAACTTAAGTCCCTTAACTGCTGTCAGAAAAACCTCAGCTGGTAGCAGAGACCACCACTCAATGACAAGCACAATCTTTTAGATTTAGTCCAGATCAAACCCGGGGCCTTTGATGATGAACAAGTAGATTTGGTCAAAAACTATTTCATTTCACAAATAATTACTCAGATTATTTTTCCTCTCATACCACCGAATCCAAAGTCTGAGTCATTCCACAGAGTTCAGGAATCCCTGGGACCATTTTCAGGCTCTGAAAGATCACAGAGATTGAAGGATATGGCAGACTAGGAAGGAGGTGAAAATGATAACACCCCTCTCTTCCCATTTCAGTTCCTTCCCCTCCCTGCCATTCCCTCTGGCAAGGAGAGGAAAACAATGAATGTGGCACATGTAGCACTCAAGGAAATATCAGTGCACTAATGGCTGCCTTTTCCACAAGCCAGCCACACAGAATTTGAGCTGAAGATGAAATACATCAATGGAGGGTTTATTTTTCTGACTGAGTTGACAGAAACAAAGGAGCAGGTCATGTATTCAATCTCTCAGACAACACAGGAATGCTTCATTTGCTATAAAGGTCAAAAACAGTGACCTGGTTAAAGGTTAAGTGTTTTTCTAAAGGTGAAACACTGACAAAAGCAAAACATCATTTATTTTTAATTAACTACCAGAATGGTATTTGATTCTTCTCTAAGCACAGCACAAGCACAGTATTATTCCTGTACCTGCTTATCTCTAGCAAAAAGGTATCACTGCCTAGTGATCTGGAAAGTGTTGTGCAGGAAACAGGTTGGGCAACACTGCAGAGTCACTGCTGATGGAGGAGCCCATCATCACCTTCCCAAGGATCTCAATTCCCTAGGCTGAGCTAGGCACAAGAGTGGCAACAAAAAGTATTCCATGTGCTTAACTAAGAGCTTTTCCAGATTTGCTCCAAGGCCATATCTGTGGCAGCTGCACATGAGATGGGGCCAAGCAGTTAAGAGGTCTGTTCCCATAATAGGGAGGGGCTGCCAGGCTCTCACATCCCAGCCGTGCGGATGCTCTAGCACTAAATACAGAGGCAAGCCCCATAAGCCAGCAATTTGCATTTATCCAAGATGGATCAACTATGACAAGAGACACCAAAAGATTCATATTTAAAATAGCCAGCTGCTCATATCTGCAGGAGCACTTGCAGGATGGGTACATCCCAGACTCAGCCTCTTGTTAGGGCTGGTTCAGAGTTTGGGTCTCCCTAACCCCAAGCCAGTCCATCCTACTGTCTGACATTCGGCATCTGGCTATATTTTGACAGCCCTAAATTTCAGAAACATTTATGCCTCAAAAACTTCACCAAAGTAAATAAACTAATGAAACAAAATAACATTTTTGGCAAATCAGTATTTTCTATTTCACTAAAAATATCCCAGACTGCTAAAACTGTGAGACTATCTTCAAATGCCTCTTATATCTCCTTTGGAGAAATATCTTTTAGTATTCTTCTCATGAGGCACTAGATTGTGACTTAGACCTTGTAACTCTGCAGCAGGGCTGAAAAACACAGGTATTTAATATGGATGCATAGGCATATGGACAAAGCTCTACCTGAAACTCAGACTCAACAAGATGATGCTCAAAATTACTTTTTATAACTTTAAGCATTAGAAAATAAAAGAGGTAATTCACTGCACTATACTGAATATTGGACACAATGCTGATAAAAATCACAATGGCTTTTAAAAGGGGGCCATTTTTCTTCTGTTCTCAACATTCTTACAAAGAAAATCTTATATACAGATTTTGATCTACATCCCACCTAAAACCAGCTGTAGCTTGCTATTCCTCCTTATTAAGAAAATATTGTTCTGAAAGTTGGCATTCTTAAGACAGAATATAATTTTTTTGAGAAGCCCAATGTCTTGAAGTCTCACAAAACCTTCCCATCCATGAGCATGAAGCAGGGGACATTTCATGTCCCACGATGCACGGCAGAACAATCTTATCTGAGTAGCTACTCTTTCTGTGACAATTTGCTTGCATTCAGACAAGATTATTTCCCTGATCTTGTCAGGCCACAAATACATGAAATAAGCAGAGACAACAGCTCACATAATTACTGCAGCCACAACCTGTGATTAAAGGTGTCCCAGACACAACTTTGTCACTGGCTGCATTCAAGTTTAAACATTTTTCCCCTAAACGAACCTTGTATCTTCTTCACTCTCCTCTTTTTTAATTAAAGCTTCTCTTTAAGATAATCTTCAGATGCACCAAGGAATATTCCTCTCTGGTATTTTATTGTCGAGTAATGAACTACTCTTCGTGGTTTCCCAGATCTCTTGCCAATGTAACCATGGAGACCTTGCCAGCTGCTGCAACATCTTGAGGAATTTTGTCTCTCTCACTAACTTCCCCCATGGCAAAATCGTTACCCAAAATTGGCTGCAGGATTTTTTTCATTTTTGAAACTCTCACTAGCTTACATGCTAATTATGCCAACAGTTGGATATATTGCTCATTATTAAATAGCAGTATTTGCTATTTACGTAATAAGAGCATGCAGAGGAAATGCACAGATGTTATTAGGGAAATGCCTTTATTCTAAAGTGTCTAAGGGATAAGACTCCATGACACCCCATTTTTATAAAATAGTACCTGAAAATAAAAATGCTCAATTAGCTGAAACAAAAAAGCTGTCTACATCCACTTTCAGATGACGTTAGAGCACAGCTACTGAATGAGAACAGCATGGACTCTTGAGTCAAAGGATCCAGAAGCATTGCCAGACTTGCATTTAACTGGTGCACCTACAACCATAGAAAAACGTCCAGTTTACCACCACATCTTTCCAGCATTCTTCATGTGGTGAAGGTCAGAAGGAAAATTAAAGCAGGATGGCAAGAGGAAATAAAGGTGAGGAAAGGAGAAAGCACCATGCATTCTCTTAGACCTTAACTGTTGTGCTTTTCCTCTCTCTCTGTTACAGATGTCTCACCGAGAGCCTGATCCCATTACAAGGCAAAGAAAGAGAAGAAACGAAGGGAAAGAGTGAAAGGACCTAGATGAGAAGAAGCTCTTTCTTACTACGCTTCTTGTTCCACAGTAGGGACATGGCCTGCCCAAACCGGCTGGAATCTTTTGCAACAGTTCTATAAACCAACAGGTGAAAGTACAGTGAAAAGCAAAACTTTAAGCATTCCAGCAGAAGCTAGTCCAATCTTTGTCTGGATGATGGACAACAAGTTCTGCCCATTTCTCTGGTGCTGAAGTTACTAGTTGCAGCCAACACCAGGTGCAGAAACCAAATTTGTTTATTTTGCTGCTGTTATATTAGCCCCTTAAGAGGCATTTATTTCTAACTCTTTTCAAGGAAACATGATCATACTTCAAGAACAAGAACTCCTGCAGTCAGCCCACCTCACCTATTTTGTGCTCTTTTTCAATTTTTAATTTGAACAAAGGCTTCAAAAGCATTCTTCCTCTCAAACAGCCCTAAGAAAAAATAAAGCAAAAAAAGTAATATTGACTGATTACGCCTTATTTAACCCTTCACATTTCAAGCACTGCAATGATTTTTTTAGCTTTTCCTAATGCACTTATAAATTAAAGGTAGCAACTATTTCTCACAGACATTAAAAAAGAACAGAAAAAGCACCTGCCCCCAAAACTCACATAAAACAGCCTCGGCTACATCTAATAGCACCTGTCCACAGCTTGGCATATTTTCAAATATGATCCAGTGCAACTAACCCCTCTGGTCGGCGGTTTGAGATCCAAGAGAATAAAGAAATGTTCAGATCCACTTAAACCACATAAGAGGCAGCGACAGGAAAGGGACAGCCTGTGGTAAACAGAAAACTTTTCTGGGATTGCTGTGCCCATGGATATTGACAGAAAACAAGGGAAGAGGAGAGTTGCATGGACTATAAGGAAAAGACCTGTCAAGAAGTGTTGATAGCCTGAAGAGCCTGTCAGGATATCTTAGTGTTTAGAAAAGCTGGAGAAAATTCCACTTAAGTGAGGCCAAAACCAACCAGTTTTCCACCAGCATTTCCAGTCTGGTATGCTACAGAATCTGCTGGAATTGCAAAACACTACTGCTAGTTCAAGATGCTTCAGCTTCTACTCCAGCCATATTGTTTCTTGCTAGAATTTCCCCCATTCCCACATGGTTTTAGGTAGATCATAAAGTGCACAGCTTCTGGGGCCTTTATAGCAAAGAAGGGCTTTACCTACACCGTGCTGCCAAGTGAATGGCACTGTCACTTCAGAGCCCAAAACCATAGGTCTGGGTATCTTTTACAGGTAGTGGAACATTTGCTGGAGCCCTAGTTTTACTTTCAGAGTACATGAAGACACCTAGTTACTGCCAGTTTTATGTGATAAGTTTAGAATCCGTTCTAACGCAAGATGGGGAGTGTTCACGCTGTACTAACATGCTGCAGTGATGTAGAGCTGTCCAACTTGAAGCAACCCTTGTTCTACTTCAAAGCTCTCAAGGAAAGCTGAAGTATATTAAGTGCACAGCAGCTTGTTAAGCATGGGCAATCTTTGCTGAAGTAGCTCTTTGCCTGCATTTTATGAAGATGTACGTGTCAGTCAAAAAGGGAGAAGGGGGACGCCAGGCCTTTTTTTAAAGCTCACAAGGAGAATGTGCTAAATAACAACAGCTCAGAAAGTTCTACCTCTCTGCCAGCCAAGTCTCTGATCAATTTATTAGTGAAAATTATTGACAATGGTGGTGTGAACAGGCCCCTCATGAAAATTGATCAATGGACTACAGCAGTAGCCTCAAATTTTGAGTTAGTTCCTCCCTCCCTCAAATCCTCCCCCTTCCAGCCTAAGAGCTGTCATAGGGCCTAGTCACAAACAGAAGCCATGAATGATCCTCACCCACCATAAACATTATATAAAATGAAGTTGTTGAAGTACTTTGATGAGAATCTCCATGTTTAGGGTAGGAAAAGATTTCATACACATGGCTTTACAAGTGGAAAAGAGCAGGCAAACACCTTTTAATAGTTCAGTCATGTCTTGGATGTGTGTGCATCAGGGCAACCAGGTCACCCTTCCAGGGAGAAGAAAATGTAGTAACAGAGAAGGGAGGGAGATGTCAAAAATATATGCTGAGAAAGAATCAATAATCTGGAGCAAAGTAGGAGAAATTGAACAAACCCGTCTGAGCATATTTTCCTGCTCTAGCCAAACATCTTTACTGAAGAGAGAAGACAGAGCATGCAGTAGGCATGAGCTCGTTTGCCAAGGGGATACAAGGAGAGCCAGAGGCTTACCACAAAGCACCTTTCAAAGGTGATCTTGCAGTTATTGAAGTAGGCATATTGCTTCATATCCTTTTCTTTACTTTTGTCACTATGAACACCATTTACACCAACTTTGTCCCTTTCACATTTCATAAATATATGAAATATATTTATATGTATATATATTTATTTAAATATATATATATATTTATATGTATATATACGCACAGTTCCTTTAGACTTTTACTTGGCCTGAACTAAAAGTTCTATGAAGGCAAAAACATTCGTCTGTGTTTGGTGACCATTCACAGCAGATATTCAAAGGAGAAACAACTTCTGCTGAGATGTATTAGCCAGGAAACCTCTCTGGCAGGGAGTTGGGTATAAGATAGAAAGCCTCACTAAAAAAAATTGAGGCTCCTTGGAGAGTACAAAACCCCTGAAAATCATGAATGTGTTTTTAGTGTAAAGGGCAAAAGCCATACTTCCACTGTAAAAGCAAACAAACACACACAAGGAAAAAGCAGACAAAACCAACAATACAACCAAACAACAAAGCAGCAGAAACCCAATGGTCCTCTAAACACCCTCTGTCTGGGACAGTTAATTTTCTGCCACAATAGCTTATTTTTAGAAGGAGAGCAAAGCAATCCACAATTTTCACAAGTGCTTCACAAGTGAAGATAAACTCTTAATTTTTAACTCACAAGAAGATCGAAAAGTGCTCTGCCATTAAGATTTTTAGTGAAGTTCACTAGCTTTAATTAAGAACATCCTTTCTTCTCCACAGCATCGCCCACCTCCCCCCCTGCCCCCACCTGTCAGCAATGGGAAAAGCCATTCCGCTTTGAGAGCTGGTGTAAATGGACTTCTCACAGTGCTCATCAGCAGCCTGCCAGCGCTGCTAATCCCAGCGACTCCAGTGAGCAGAAAGCAAGCCCAAAGCTGACCACTTCTGAAAACCTTGTCTTGTCCAAGTACATACAAAAGTGTTCATTGTAATCAGGATAAGCCAGCACAATTCACATTGCCTTTGTCTCCTAGGAGTGGCCCCTACCAGTCACAAATGTAGTACAACCTGGGGACTTTTTCTCATCAATTCATATAATACACAGAGTACAGCTGGAGCTCAAATAATTAAACTAGAATTAAGCTAACATGTTAAATCTGATGGTTTTTTTCACTGTGAAAATATCAATTGGGTAAAGTCAAAATGTTTAGAAATGTGTTTGAGCAAAAGATGAAAAACAAAATTCAGAAGAATTTGAGAAAAATAACTTGCGTTTTCAGTGGCTTTTTATTTCAAGCCGCCTTTCATTTTATTTTTAAAGATAAAAAAGTAATTTAATTTTAGGTTGTCCTAAAACAAAATGCAGCTTGTCCTGAAAACAAAAGCCCCTTTCTATTCAATTCAAAGTTTCTTTTTAAATGGGTGCAGATATGACAACAAAAGAAACTGTCTGCTTTTTTCCCCCACCATCAATCAGAAGAGAATATGTCAAGTATGCCAAGGCCACCTGAGCTTTCTTTAGTTACAGAGTAGCTATGTGAAACATATTCCCAACATAAAATATTTTTATTTGCAACAGATGATAAAGTATTAATCAGACTTCAGAAAGAAAATGCAGAGCTGAGCTCCAGACCAAAATCTATCCTGAAAGAATTAGCACACTCTCCTTCAGCAAACTACACACTTTACATCACTTTGAACCACGTATTCTCCAGGTGTTTATCGATGAATTCACAGCAAATGAACCCCTCATGCGTTCTGTCCAACTTCCAATCTTATTTTCTACCTGTAAGCTTTCCCCCAGTGATCACTAGCTCTAAACACTACAGCTCTTGAGTTTAATGGCACTCCAGCTTAACAAAACTCTTCATGGTCATTAAGACAAAATGACTGAATTAATTCAGAAATTCAAGAGCATTCAGCTGAACTGATATTAAACCTCAAAAACACATGAGCCAAAGTCCATTTAGGAAAAAAAGAAGGCAAAAATGAGTAATAAGAAATAGGCACTATTCAGTTTTAATCTAACTAAAGCAGGTTAAGAAGAAAACACTCTAATGAAGCACTTAATGACTAGTTAAAATTATTTTAACAACTGATGACTTCAGAGAGAATTTTAAAGATAATTTCCCATCAAAAGCCTTATGTAAAGTCACACCTCTACCTATTAAGTCCAAGAGTTTGGGTTGAGTTACTCTGCAAAGCCACATTGCAGAAAAAAGACAAGCAAGCAGTCTAGGGGAAGATAGTATTCTGCTTTTCATATGTTTATGCACATGTGATACACAAACAGAATTCCTTTCGCAGAGGCATAAAATCATCAGACCAGATATCAAGCCCAGTTCTTCTCAGGCATCTCCATAAGACTTACCAGGTTGAGCATGGTCCAGTGTAGAAATTAGTCCAGGCTTCCCCCCCTTCCCATCCAAATCTCACAAGCCAGAAAATTTCTCCCAACAGGGTATATAAAAAATTTAAGTGTATAAAAATTTTAAGTAGAATGTGACATAGAATTAAAAAGGATCAGGAATCACTAAAATCCTTGTAATATCACAGGCTTTGTCACATGGAAATACTAAAATAATTCTAGAAATGAACCAGGATTCATGTTACAGAGAACTCTTGCAACCAATTTCAATTTGAGCTTATAGCATCCTGGGGCTTTCTGAGCATGCATAAGATACCTAAGGACACCTCTTTTCCAGGTGATGCCAATATGCAAATCTTTCCAGGAAGGATGGGGGGGAGCCCTGCAGAACTTTAATGATACTTCATATAGGTGGCTGCAGCATGCTCAAAATAATCAGTCCATTTCTGCAAATAAACTCACACCCTTTAATTCTATTCTGAGCCCTGAGCAAAATATTGTATTGACTACATCCTCCTGGACATATTTTGTTCTCTCCTGTTCCTCCAGTAGCTTAAAAAAAGTAAAATGAAGAGAGGTCAGAGGTCTACCCACACCTACTTAGTGCACTGGGTGAGCAAGTGCAATACCTGTTTCCATAGCAATGCAGAAATCTGCATCGCTACAGCTCATCCTCCATCCCCTATCCCCAGTGCCTTGCTTCTCCTTCACAGCCAGATGAGCTGCAGGTGGTTTTCGGCAGGAGTAGAGGTCACTCACCTGAAGTTCTCAGCATGGGGCACTGCCCAACCAGAGCCACTGAGATTGCAAGGCCCACATGGTGGCTCCAGGTTTATCCCCATCAGCCTAAAGGAAGGAGAACTTGTTCCTCAGGCCCAACATTAGCTGTTTTTGCATGGTAACCTTCTCTTTTGTGTTTCTCCTAACAGGCAGGCAGTTCCTCCAATTCTGAAGCACTAAGACCCTCCTCCCTCTAACTCTGGTCATGTTACTGAGAGTGTAAGTCTTCTTCCTAATAACCACAGGGCTTGGAGTTTTGCTGCATGTGGTTAGCTCAGCTCTGCTTAGGCAAGAATCCAAGAATCTGGACTCTAGGTATCATAAAGTTGGTCCTGAGCTCATGTGTTTGCATTAGAAATATGTTATATTACTTCACAGTATGAGAAATGCTTCTCAGCAATTCAACTTTTCATCTAAGCTGGCCATACTAAAGCAGCAGCTCTGATACCTGATTCCCAGCAAGATAATTCCTTTACAGATGTTTTCAAGGCAAACTGATTTCCCTCGTGTTTCATTCCAGTTACAGTCAGCATTGTTAATTTATTTTTCCTTCTACAAGGCAATAAACTGTTGCACATTTTCCCTGGAAGGGAGAGATATTACTGATTTATTTTGCATAACAGGAGACTCTGATATCAACCATTGATACAGATGAGCAAAACCACTGCAGAATCCTGGAGGAATCAACACAGCAAATTGCAAAATATCACTAGCTTAGCACATGACAATAGCATCCTCTGCCTTAACTTACACCTTAGGTATCTTCAGAGCAATTTATTTGCACTATGTAACTGCTTAAGCTGTATCTTTAGAGAAATCATGATGTTTAATGTTTCACAATTGCCAGCTGTCTGGAATTCAGATTGAAAATATCCAAGTTACAGCAGCTATTCATCGCACAGTTCCAGGAGAAGCTGGATTTGCCGTGGTTGCAGCATACAGGTGCCAAGGACATGTAACATGCTAGCACAGAAGAAATCCCCTCTCAAGCATCATTACAGAAAGCCAAGGGTCTTGAAAGACAACAGGAAAAATGACTTTCCAGAGGACTTTTCACTTCAGACAAGGCAGACTGCATAGAGGAAAAGTACTCTTCACTGACTGACCAGAAAAACCTCTATTAAAACTCAGACATTTCTGGTATCCCACAGAATAGTACAACTCTGTGTCCCCTTCAAAATCCCCATGTTTACTGCAGGTACTGAACAGATGAGGTAACAGGAGGAATTGAGGAGGAGGGACTGACTTAAATTGTCCTTGCTGCTAAGACAGAGTTCCTTCTCAACAGCAGTCAGGTTCTTTAATTATCTATAATTTTGCGGAACTGCTGTTCTAGAGCAGCACACAGAAGAAAAGATGTGGGACCAGTCCATATGCTCTGTGGGAGGGAGTCACTTGAAATGTTTGTAATGTGATGACACAGGGTTAATTCTTTGGATTGATAGCTTCATCCTAGGCCTGCTAGGAAGCAGTCAAGGAAATACAACAGCTCCAGATAAAATATTTCCCAGTAAGTGCATGGTAAAGGGCTTCTCTCCTGTGTGCCTGCATCCAGAGAGCAAGCACACAGCACAGACACAGCCTGCTGTGCCTTGCTTTGCAGATAACAAAAGCACATGGGACAAGGAGGATTTCATTACAAGATCAATTAAAAATGTCTAAAGTATTTCTTTGAAAATTAGTCTGAAAGACTAAAAGAGAGGGAGGTTTCTGGCATTGGAACATTATACAACCAAGACTATTTCTTCCAGACTTTTCCCTTCTTATTATTTTCAAAAAGAAAAGAAAATAACAACAGCAAGAAAAGTGAGAGCAGAGACAACAGATGACTGAATCCAAGCCATTAATCTGACAACATTTACAAATTTGTCAAACTATTTTGCTGGAAACATCTTACAAAAAATTCCAGTACCTCACAAATTTAATTTCCCAGAAAAATGATTTTTCAAACAGAGTGCCTCACCACTAAACCAAAACACTGTATGCTGCAGAAGATGGTAAAGCTGAAGTTACCGATCTGCTCAAACAGAGATTGTATAGTTATAGTGTGGAATTCAATGCCTGAAAACAATAAGATGGCTGAATTCATCAGGAAAACTCATGGCAAAGTCAAATGATCTTTAGACCATCAGTTTGAGAAGTCATGTAGACTTCATCTGGACAATTTACCCAAGAGTTCTGATGCTTAGTCTACTTCTTGTTCCCATAATTCCAGAGTCACAGTCTCCCATGTACGTCCCCTGGAGCTTCAGCATAATTAGAAAAAGTTATAAAATATGTGCCTCTTGGAAATTAAAGTCACTAACACCAGCATGTGATATAAAAGAAGGCGGCAAATAACAAAATTAGTCCTTTTTTCCTTCTCCAGTTTTATAAAACAAATACTTCAAAAATACTTTTGTAAAGGTACCATTATAAAGACACAGTGTTCTGTTTGATTGATCTCATTACAACACGTTATTTTCTTGTTCTGTGTCCTGAGTAGGAAAGTATACAATCACACTGTCTGTCCCTACTACGCTAAATAACTTCTCAGCTAACTCCTGAGAGAGGTTTCAGAGAGGCACAGATCTACTGGAGGACAGGAAGATTCTGAAGAGGGATCTTCACAGTCTGGATCAATGGTCCAGGGCCATTGAGGTTCAACAATGCCAGGTGCTGGATCCTTCACTTGGGTCACAACTATTCCATGCAACGGTAAAGGCTGGGACAGAGTGGCTGGAAAACTGCCAAGAAAAAGAGGGCCTGGAGGTGTCAGTCACTGAGTATGGGCCAGCTGTGCCCAGGTGGCCAAGAAGACCAGTGGCATCCTGGCCTGTATTAGGGATAGTGTGGCCAGCAGGACCAGGGCAGTGATTGTCACCCTGTACTCGGCACTGGTGAGGCCCCACCTCAAATCCTGTGTTCAGTTTTAGTCTCCTCACTACAAGAAGAGGTGCTGCAGTGTCCAGAGAAGGGCAACGGAGCTGGTGAAGGGTCTGGAGCACAAGGTTTAAGAGAAGTGGCTGAGGGAGCTGGGGTTGTTTAGCCTGGAGAAAAGGAGGCTCAGGGTTGGCCTTATCACTCTCTACAACCGCCTGACAGGAGGGTGTAGAGAAGTGGGGGTTGGTCACTTCTCCCAAGTAACAAGTGCAGGACAAGAGGAAATGGCCTGAAGTTTCTCACAGGCAGGTTTAGATAGAATATTGGGAAAATTTCTTCACTGAGAGGGTTATCAAGCACTGGAACAGGCTGCCCAGGGAAGTGATTCACCATCCCTTGAGGTATTTAAAAAGTTGTGTAGACTTAGGAACACCACTTAGTGGTGGACTGAGCAGTGCTGGGTTAATGATTGGACTCAATGATCTTAGAGGTCTTTTTCATCCTAATCAATTCTATGGCTCTATGATTATCAGGTTTTTGAGTTTGAATTATTTAAGCAATTTGGAGGAACCTCTCAAATATGCGACCTCCAGCTTCCACTTAAGATAGCTAGAAGACAGATGACATCCTTTGAAGCTGAGTTCTACCCCAGACCAAGGGCACTATGAACATAAAATTCTGTCCCAGAGTGTCCCCAGACATTAAGGATTCTGTGCTCTCAGCATTTCACAAAACAGTACTGAAGGAGAGAACTAACATCTAGGTCTGTCTATAAATTTCCCTGGTTAAAGAGGGAAATGAGAGTAGAAAAGAACAAGGTAAATGAGCAATCTCAGAGATTTAGCAGTGGAAGAGGGCAGAAGTTCTGTGTTCCCTACCAGGAAGAGCATGATGCATATCACAACTATGTACCAGAGCCATCATCTCTATGAAAACTGTAATGGGAACAGCTTATCCTCAGAGAATCTTGGAGAAGTAAAATTTTGTGCAAAAGAAGTAGACCAGGTGTTCCAGATGCCCATGAATTGCATCTAAGGTGACCTTTCATTGCAATTCCCAAGTAATTTCTTTGCACTGTGGGAATTATGATAAGTCAAGAGTTCACTGAATTTTCATGATGCCACAGCTGAGTCACAAGAGGAAAATTTACAAGCAGTGGGAACACATTCAAGCAGTTATTAGCTGTCTGGGAGAAAACTTGATCTATAAGAAGATAACGATATTAGGAGGATTCCCTCTGTTCTGTTCTGCTGCTCCATGTTCACTTGATCCACCACCATCTCACACTGCTACTTCCCCAGCAGTGCTATTGCTACTTGCTCAATATAGTGTTTAAGCAACATGCAGAACTTCAACACATCTGACGATTGCATGTATTTTCTAGGAGTGCCCTGTAAAGGTAACCCAAAATCAAGACTAAAATCCTTTGCTGTCATGAGCTCTGCTGAAATCAGAATCAGCTTTAATAAACTCTGTGAAAGGCAGCCAGCAGGCTCAATAACTCATAAGCAAATAAAATAAAAAGGACACTTTCCACCAACTTTTCACACTGTTTCCCTTCTAATAATATTTTTTCCTGGGAAAAGAAAAAGGGCGTGGGCGGGGATCTTAAGAACAGAGGGTGCCTTTTTTTAATTCATGAATGCTGTGTGGTGTCCTAGTAAACCCCACTGTGCTCTGTGTACCCAAGGCTTGCAGGACAATCTGGGATGAAACTTTCACTATATGAAACATCAACATCTTCTGCCTTGGAGACTGGGGTGTTACACAGGTATCTGGAACATTCTAGAGGAACCAGTTTTATTATTTCTCTGTTAAACCCCTTGTGACCGCCTTAAAGAGTGCAGCTCTTCCCTCTTCCTCTCAAAAGCTTTTATTTTATGTGTACAGCCTGTATGAAAGTTTAAAACATTACTTCAGGTTTCTCATAAAGCATTCCCACAAAATTCAATGCAGCACAGTCTTCTCATAGCCTGACCAAAATGGCCTGTGCTGATGAGCAAGGTCCATAGCAAGCTCTGAAGCCAAGAGCACCAAATAGCCTCCTCCTACTGCTTTACTGACCATAATACATTAAAAAAAAAAAAAGAAAAACACAAACCAACAGCAGCAGCAAAACCACCCAAAAACCACAAAACAACCCCCCACACCACTGAACACTTATCTTACACACATTGAGTTGCACAACACAGTCCCTGAGGAGATGCTAACTCAATAGCTGGCTCGATACTGCCTTAAAAGCATGGCATGGAGCCAAAGAACATAAACTGTGCCTCCAGGTTTAGTGCTGTGCTAACATGGTTGTACTGCCTCCAGACTTGGTGATAGGTCTGTCAAATCTAACTCCTTATTTCTGCTTTGCAACTTGTGCACAGAGAAGGTGTGTCCAGCATCTGCCAACACACACTCAGTTGTAGCAGTTTGATTTTCCTTCTGATGAAATATTTCATTGTTCAATCAAGTGGGTACAAAAAAGAAAGTGTGTGTCAAAGTGCAGTTCACAAATCAGCTCAAGTACGTGTCTTCCAAGGTGGAACAAGCCAATTTTGACCACAATTCATGGGCAGACACTCTCCTCTGAGACATGACTACATTAAAGAGATATGTAGATCCCAGGACTCCTGCATCTCAGCTCTCTACCCTTTCCTTTTGCTCCAGTGAGGTTATTATTTCCTGATGGCTTATAGCAGAAACAAATCTCCCCACTGGGTAACTAGAGAAGTACAGTCACAGACCCCATGAATCTCCTTTTTCCACCCTATGCACTTCTCAGCAGAGCCCTGCATAATCTGCACAGCTCCTGCGGAATCACTGAATCAACAAGATTGGAAGAGACTCTTAAGACCATCTAGTCAAGCCATCAACCTGGAGCCATCATAATTCCCCCTGAAACATACCCTGAGTGCCACATCCAGGCACCTCTTGAACACTTACAGCGACAGTGATGCCAACACTTCCCTGGGCAATTTATTCTAGTGCCTAACCACTCTATCAGTGACTTTTTTTTCTTAAAATCTAATCCAAACCTCTCTTGGCAAAACACAGATATTGAAGTGAGTTTCTCACCCTGTAGCCCAGTTCACAATGCAGTTCTGGCTGACTTGATGCATTTAATACCAAAGTTTATCAACACTGCTGTGAATCCCAAATAATAGAGCAAAGGTCAGAAGGCAGCATAGCCCCCTGCTACTACTGAACACAAAGAACCTCCTTAATTGCAGGGCAGAGTATTTTGTTCTCGTCTCAACTCTACACTCAGCTACTTGCTGAAGGAAAGGGCTGAATGCTGGCTCTGCCCTGACTGTGCACCCACAGCACAACAGCTTCTTCAGCCAGCACCAGTTTTTAGTCTCACACAAAGGATAGGAAGGAATGAGGGTCTGTAGCTCTGCCACTTACGTGTCAGTTCATACCTGCATTTGCTTCACTGGTAATCTCCACTACACCTGCTCCCTCAGGGCTGTCAGCCTCTCTGCCATACACAGACACAATCTAATCTGCAGCATTCCTCATCTCCTCAAATAACTTGGGGAAACTGCAGCTCGAGGAACAGCTTGGGAAAGGCACTCCACAGAAACATGGGGAGTCTTGTGATCTTTAGTATTTGCACTGAAGACCAAGCCCCTGGAATTCAGTTCCATGGGAATCTGAGATTTTCTCAAAAAGGAAACAGCTTTGCTTAATTGCAGGGAAATCTTGAAGACACATTCTAAAGCTTGAAATGTCAGAGAAATGATAAATAAATAAATGGTTTGGAGAGGGTTGAGTTTTCAGCAGGTTAACATTTTATGTCAGTCATCTTCTTTGGATTCTGTAAGAGCAAAGAAGGAAGAAATAAGGTGTTTGATTAAACATAGGGAAACTGTCTAAACAGGTATATTAGAAACCAGGAGTGCCTCCAGAAATGCAACATAAGGCCACATGCAGCCTCACCCTGCCCTGTATTCTCCAGCAAAGCACTGGAGCTGGCCTGGGAGCACTGTCACTTAGGCACGGTGTGTAACAGATGAATGCTACGTCCCAGGGGTCCCAAAAGGCAAAGACAGTGAGACTGGGTATTATTAGTACAATGAAACAACAGCCTTCTTTGAAAAATGTGTCTCTCACCTACTCAGTAATCAAGGCATGGGTGTGGAGTGTGTTTATTTGAGTTATTTGGTTTGGTTTTTTTAGTTTTGTTCTGTTTGGGGATTTTTTGGCAGATGGGGCTTAGGTATCTGTTTGGATTTGTACTTTTGAGGTTTTTTGTTTGGGTTTGCTTTTTTTTTGTTTTTAGAGAGATGGTGAACCACAGTTCAAGATCCAATTATACTTTTGGAATATTCTGCCTACATTATTACTACCTTCTCTGCTTCAGTATTCCTTTAACTGTGGAAAAACCTCTTGGCAACTCAGTGAGCTGGAGTTTGTGATTTATTACCCATGTTTGGCACTTACGGTATCCATCCCCAGCTGAAGTGCTTCAGCTCATTTCTACAGACAACAGGTGCCAGCAGCCAGAATTTCAGAGCCATTTCAGCCAGGAGAGTCCACCCCTACTTAGTCTAGCAGTTAACAGAAGTTCATTCATCTGAACTCTTTCACCAAACTGAAAAAACCATCCTGAATTTTCAGAAATACCTAGTGCATGAATTTCATTGAAGCATGAATTAAGCTAGTGAAAAAAACTCATTTCCCAGTGTGAAAGAAGGTGGGTTTTCCCCATTTATAAATTAGGAATATATATATATATATTTATTTTACTGCCCAAGGTGACACTTTTTAAAGCACAGAATATCAGGAAAAACAGGATTTTACTGAAAATTAATTCTGTCTGAATCAATTCTCCTTTTCAAGAAGTTCTGGTTTTGATGCAGAACTGACTTTTGAGATAAAACCTGCTCAAAAGAACATAGTGTTATGTCATCTCCATTCTTCTGTGTCAAAAAACCTGAAAGTTGTACTTGAAAAGGACAATGAAGAGTTAAAAGTGTGCACCATTTCCTGAGAAAATGTGTAGAATTTCCTTAGAGAATAAAGTATAATTGCCAGGCATTGATAAATTGTGTAAGAAACACTATTGATGATTCATACCAGCAGAACTTGCTGCTAAATAAACTCTGACCTTGATACTCAAGAGACCCACTTAGAACACCCTGCAAGACAATGATGTATTTCTCCACACTAACCTTTGTGAGTAGTCTGCCTCTTCAGCTCCTTGAAACAAGCTAGTTCCAATTAAAGAGGAGAAGTGGAACTGTTTCATACATTTGTTTTAGTGACAGGACACACAGGGGTTATGATGTCATAGTGCCAAAAATATTGGTCAATAAAAGCTGGGTTTGGCTTTTTTTTTTTAAATTTCAGGTATATATTATTGCAATGCTGCAGAAAATATTTCCTTCTTTATGAAAAAAAATAAAGTTAGAGCTGTTAAAGTGAGGGAGAGGGAGAGAAAATGGCATTAGAAGCAAAAGCTTAGAGCTGAAAGGAGGCAGTTGTGGCCACATTCCCAATCAGTTCTCACCATGCAGAAACAGGGACTTTATTTGACTTCCCACAGTTCAGTTGCTCTACTAAAATGTGGAGAGAATACAAAATTTCTCCAAATTCTAGCTTGTTAGGTCTTACTATCTGCATGGGAAATTCACATACAAAACAGTTTGGATCCATCACACCCAAAAGGCAACCCCCTGTAAAGGAAGAGTCACCAGAAAAGACCACCACGAGATGGCAGAGTCTTCCAGGACAACTGGAAGAGAAAACTGAAATCTCTCCTGATGAAGGCGAGACAGACACTGGGGAAAACGAGAACAGAAAAAGACCAGGAGGTTTTGGATGCTGACCTGAACTCTGGAGTGGAGTGAATCAAAATTTTGAAGGAGCATCTACAGCACATGGGGAAAAGACTCCATACAGCTCCTCAGTGGGCTCTTCTTAGTGGCACTTTTTCCCCACATGACATTGAAGTTTCATATCCGAACAGCACCAGCAGTACAACTAAAAATCATTATTTACCAGTCTAGGGACTGAGGAGTAAACAATTTCTTTGACTCATCCATGTCATTCTCCTGCAAATACTGTCCACCATGGAATACATATCCAGAAAGTGCTTGAGAACCTCACTAAACACGTCACAGAACTCTTGACCGCACCTGAGCAAACCAAAGCCTTCCCAGCAGTCTTTGTACAGACCTTTAGTACAGAATACCAAATGTCACACCTTTGACAACAAACAGGAGAGGTGAAGGGTGGCACCTATAACCTGTGTCACTTTTCCTTTGCAACTGGAAAGTGAATCCATAAAAGTCTTATTGGATATGTTTAAGGTCTTCCGTTCCTTACTTGTTTCTGAGACAATCGCGTGAGAGAGACAAAACTTGCAGTGGGGAAAAAGAGTGAAGACTTTTAGACACGTTTCTTAATCCCTGGATCTGTGTAGCAGAGAGAAAGGTGGAATCTGCACTCTGACATGTAAACTTCATCTCTGATGAACAGAGATTCCATCCTTTGAGGAAGAAGCTCCTTGGAACCAAGCTGTGAAACACAGCCTTTTATCCTAGAGCTTCAGGCAACTTAGGCTCAGGATGCAAAGAGCAGCCAGGATGGACTTGCTTAGTGTTGAGCAGGGAGCCCACACAGCAAGTAAAGAACAGGGACAACCCACTCATGGAAATGAACAACTAGGAAAGTATACCACGGTACAGTTTGCTAAAGGAGATGAAACACAGAGGGAGGCAGGAACAAGGGAAGAAGTGACAGTGATGGAAGCAGATGGGATAGAGGGGATGTGTCATAGGGTAGCATGAGAGAGACATTAACACATTTGAAAGCAAAGGGAAAAGACAATGACATGCAGAGAAGCAGTGAAGGGATGTAGGAGACAGCATGGCTGGTGAGGAGAGGGAACAATCAGAGTCGAGGGATTTGCTTTCATCCTGATGTATGCTGAAAGGAAGTCTCAAAACATTTAGTTTTTTCTGTGAGGGAAACTTTGTTCTCCAGTCACATCCCAAAGGGAAAGCAAGCCTGGTGAGGAGTAAGTTCTGAACTTCCCCAGTGTGCAAGGCGATTTGCTTCAGGCTGACTTCCCTTTGTTTTAAAGCCTGAGCAACACCCTGCTACGCCTATGACTATCAAATAATGATGACAGAATCAAACCACAAATGAAAGAACGAAAAAAATCCCTTGTGTCATGGCATTTCCTTTATGAGTAATTGGTGCCTGCAAATGAGGACTGCTTGCCATATTCCCAGTACACATGCAGTCATTAGCATTTCTGGTTCTTGCCTCAGTTGCAGTCAAACTGAAACAGGAAAAATCTCAGCTATGGGAAGAAGTGATGAAGTTAACTGACAACTGTTCTCGTTACCTTGCTTTATTTTTTTAATATCAGTCCTGCTTGCTATTAAAAATGAATTTCAGGCATTCAGCATGGATTCCACAGTAACTCTATTTGCTTAAGTGAAATAAATGAAACTTTCTCCTGCAAACATTCAGTGATGAAAAAGGCTAAAGAACATTGATTGCTTATTTTACATAGAGGTGTAGCATGCATAAACAATAATGAGCAGTAAATAAAAATTTCTTCCTGGCTGCATAGAAAAAGTAATTTTAGCCAGTCAAATGCTAAATCTCTCTCCTCCACCTCACAAGTTTTATTCTTGTTAAGGACATTGCAGGAAGTTTCATTATGGAATGAAGCTGGTAAATGAAACTTCAGCTACTAGTTTCTGTAGAAGAGAAACGGACCCACTGACCTCTTCAAACCCAGAGGCTCTTATTATAGACACTAATTGTTGTTCTTTCCTACTTTCCAGCTCTGCTGTGCCATTCTCTGAAATTAATTCACCTCATTTGTCACTAGCCCTTCTCAGAACAGAGTTTTATGCATTGCTGATGGTTCAAAAGCTCTTGCAGTAGGTTTCCAGAGTGACTTTTATGTCTTTAAAAGAAAATGTGCATTTGAAGAGGAGTATGTGTAATGCACAGAAACCTACTATTAAGTACAGGCTTTGGGGTAATCTTCCACACACTTCAAGGGATTGCACATTTTCCATTTCACTTTACCATAATCTTCAAATCTTACAAACTTAGGGGTTTTGCACCCATATGTATTAAAGGGAATAGGCTTCCTTATGTTTCAAATCTAGAAACAAGACAAAGATATCTCTAGCTCTTAGGAAACCATGTCCTGTTGAAACTCCATGTTCAGTTTAAGATGCAATATTACAAGATGCCCATTTTTCAATAGGGCATACATTATGTTTTTATTTTCATAATACTTGCTACTTCCTATAATTGCTACAGTATATATCATTCTGTATAATTTTGTCCATGAAAGTTTGCTGAGAAAGTGTCAGGAGTAGTCCAAATGAGTGTGGAAGAAAGGTTGAAAATTCATGTCCTTTTGAAGAATTTTAACCAGAATGAAATTCCAAAACCATAGGCCTGATCTGTAATAAAACCCAAATATCTGACCAGTTGCATCACCTTGGTAAAGACATACGCTGCCACACATATACAAATATATTTCAAGTTAAATAAATGCCAAAAAAATAGTGCAATTTGTTCTGAACTTCAGCCTTAGCTCCACCCTCAAATTAAAGAATTCTATAGGCCAGAAACTGTGAGATACAGACTACATTAATTTTTTCAGAAAGGTGACACAGGACAGGATTAGTTACATCCAGACCAGCAGGCTCCAAAACTTCCCAAGTACTTGCCTTATATCCCTACTGCAGCCTCCAGTGTCCTTGGCTAAAGTACAACATCCCAACAGCAACTTTAAGATATTCTGACAATACCTCAGCTGCCTAATGTCAGAAATTAGTATTAAATAAAGGTTGGACATATTCATGCAATATAAAGTGGGCAAAAGGTAATAATTTCAGTGCCAAAAATGGAACCAAAACTATCTTTCATGTCACATCCTTACATGTACATAAAGCAAGCAAGTTTGCTAACACAGACTGAGTGGACTGCAGAAATGAAAACGATTTCAGATAATCAGTAAGATACAAAGAAACTTCTACTTTGACAATAACATAATTCAGTATCTGGCCCAAAAGGGTCTGCACAAAGCAGCAGATGCAGGAGCCATTCTGATCCCAAGAAAATACTTTGAAGGGGAGATTTTTCTCATGTTAGTCTATCACTTTGTAATAAAAATGTAACACCTTTGAGGCAGTGCATATCTTAGTACCTTCTATTTTTGGGGAATATAACAGAGTGCTGGACCTCTTAGAGAGTTAATTTAATATAACATAAAAATGATTATACTCACAACAACAAGAATCTTCAGAGATGAAATAATGAGGCACGATGCAGTGAATTACAGACGTTATATTAATAGTGTTGACATTATTGGTAATACCGTAACACGCATTTCACAACATCATGCCCTCATTTATTACAACAGAGAAGTGAATCTCATAAAAGCAAATCAGCTGTCACTGGACCTGAAAATATTTTTCATTCCCCTAAGGAGCGCTTCAATCCTTCAAATCTTCTCTTTAAGGCTAGATCAAAATTGCTATTAGGAAAGCCGGCCAAAACAATGTTGACAGCTGAGGAAATGTTAGGGGCTGGAGTTGGAAAGGAGAGATACTTGGTGGGTTTCTGTTTCTTTTTAAACTTGGTTTAAGCCTGACTTGAACACAACCTTCTCCCTCACAGAAAAATAAGATGCCCACATCAGCTTCATTTTCATGCACACACACAGGCAGGGCTGAGAATTTGTGTCCCTGTTGTATCAATTCTACAAAGGTCTGCTGCCATCTCTCAAAGCTGCTTGCCCTTCACCCAGGGACCCCTGAAGTCACGGAAACAAAACTAAACAGCTCAAGAGAAGCAGACTCAGTTTTTTTACTACGTCTACTTTCAGCCTAAGCCATAAAACACAGAGAAGGCAGCACGGCCAGTAACAACAAACAAGAACATTTGTCGCAATCTCAGAGAGTTTTGAAGTGGCTTTGTAGGAAAAGGTCAGCCCCTACTGATACCGGTTTTACATCCCTACTAACGAGGCCATACATATGAATTTGGCAATGTTTGTCCCAGAAGGACAGCCAGACTCTCATAGGGTCTAGGTTTCACTGCAGCTGGAGCTTTTACTGCCAGAGACCAGGGAGTACTCAAGTAGATAAATGCCCATCTATTACAAATCTGTTTCCCTTTTGGACACAGTCTCAAAAACAGTGACATGAAAGATATAATCCATATGTATCTATGGAAACAATGGTATCTTGTTTCTTTCCATAGCAAGAAACAGAACAAGGACAGAGAGGGAGACAATAACTTGGCCATGAGCAAACCTACATTTGGAGAGAAGGCAGAGTATGGTACTCCCAGTTACCCTGCCCCTCTGAAGACATGGTACAAAACCAACACAACAGAGTGCAATGCATCTACTCTCCTTGCATCTCTGACTAGAACAGAAAGGGGCGGGGGGGAGGGGGGAAGAAGGGAAAAGTACATCTGAAAAAAGCAAATTAAGTTAGAAACAGATGCATCATGGCCTGGTGGACTTTCTTTGTCAAGCATGCACTCCTGTCTTTTCTGACTAAACCCATCTATTTTTTATTAATTACGGAAAGAACTGAGAAGACTCCATAATTATTCTCTAGATACAGATATAGTATAAATTGATCTTTCCATATCATATCACTTTATATTTAAAATACAGAGAGACGTGATCAAATCAATATTCTCAAAGGAGACAACACCCGCTAATAGCTGGCTTTAATAATCATAATTTTGCAATCCACTGTGCTTTGAACATAGGAATGAATTAGCCACGTCAGAGCCAAGTACTCACAGGAAGAAGGTAGGCATTAGTATATCACAGTCTTTTTCCAGCTGTGGAAACTGAGGACAAAGGTTTACTGGTAGCATTTACAGAAGAGGCACTTAAATACCACGATGCCCCTCACTTTCGGTTTACTCTTACAAGAATAAAAGCCTTCTGGAACAAAGGATTTTAGAAAACAAAACCGAATGACCCAGTTTCTGTAAGGAAGATTGAAATCACTCAAGATACAGGGAGTCATCTGAAAGGTAAGAGTTTCTTTAGCTGTCTAGTACTACCAGGTACACTATTAACATCTCTGTTACCTTTAGCAGCACACCTGACCATTGAGAACACGTTTGTCCATGCTTTTAAAAGCATTACTTCTTCCCTGGCTCACTTGCACTGCAAGACACATTGCCAGGCAGCCCTGGACACACAGAGTTTAGATATCTGCTGGAGGTTCCTGTTGGTGAGGCTCTCTAGTGCCAATGCAGAGAGATATGGACAGTCTGAAAGCTCAGTTCCTTTCTTCCACACAAGTTCTTGTCCCTTAGTCTCGACTCTAAAGACATGTTAGGTGTGTAAAGCAAACAGCTAAAAGAAACACATCTACTCCACACCCAGCAACACGAAAAAAATCCCAGCTGTGTGCACATTCAAGGTTTGAGGGAGAGGAAGGCAAGGAGGGTGTCATCCTGCAGGTTAAAGAGCAATTCAATAGAACCGGTGACTGTAACTCTCAGGCGATGATCTCTACATCAGCACACCACGCTTCCCAAACATCTGGAGAGGAGGAATGGCTGCATATTCCTCTCCTCTAGCAGTGTCTTGCCCTGTAGTGGTCAGGGACCCTGTTATTCTAATGGTAATATCTACATGACATACAAGCACTCCTGTCATACATGAAATCCCTATTTGTGCTTGGTCTTTGCATATTAAGTGCTTTAAGTAATTAATTTTGAGTTAATTATTTTTAAATTGAATGTTACAATTAACCCATCAGCCCAGGTACAAAAATCCAGTTCCATTATCAGTGTTTCCATTTGTTTAAAGTTTATTAATAGAGTTGCACTCTTCCCAGTTAAAATTTTCCCAGTTAAAAATCACAAACTTGCCCCTTTTCAAGCTACAAACCACTGGTACACCATAAGAGTTACCTTTCCTGTGTTTACTGTATACTTTTACAAGTGTTTTGAGGTGTGTTGGATGTATTTTAATACTTTTTGTAGGTGTTTCACTTGCATTTTGATTCCAAGGCCAAACCCCCCACCCAGTCTTAATAGCCAGCAGCTATTTTTAGCTACAGAGCCTTTACTCTGCAGGCAAGTTCCACGGCAACCTGCATACCTGAATTTTAATGAAGGCATTGTATTCCCTTATCTCTAACTGATACCACCCCCCTTGACAACGATGAGCCATTGGTGGACAGAGATGATCCATCAAAGGGAAAGCACCAATCGCCTTGGACCGAAGGGGTGGGCTGTGGGCGGACTGGGGGTGGAGCAAAAACTATAAAAAGGATGAAGCCGAGAGGCGGGCTCTCTTCTCTCTTCCCCTCTTGCTCTCTCCAGACTACCTGTGGGAGACATCGGTGCTGGGCATTAAAAGCCTTACCCCTTTTAAGGGGCTTTTAGTAATTTTTTTAAGTCAACCCAGCACTGCAAGTTCTTTTTCTCTACCTGAGGTCTAGTGCTGTCTCAGTCAGAAGATCTCAAATCCCTGCGCTCCTGGGGCATACCATCTACCGAGCCATAGGATCCCAAATTTTTATATATTTTTTAATTTCTGTAATTTTTCAATTTTTCTGTTTTCAATAAATTAATCTTTTTAAGAGTTGTCTCATTTCTCACACTCCTTTTCCCTAAATATTTTGTGAGGGAAACACACACAGTCTGAGCAGCAACCAAATCCTGGAGGTCTGTGGTTACCAAAGAGGAACATGCCAGAGATGCCTGTCCTCACTGACTGTGTCTAGGCAAGATGTCATATTACTAAGCTCAGAGCAGTTGCTGAGAGAGGTCTTGCTATGCACCTTTCTTGATTAACCAACAAATTCCCTCCTAGAGGCACCTGAAGTAGGAGCACTGCCTGTGAACTGAAACTGAATTTATCTGCCTTTCATTTCTTGTCCCTTATCTCCACTTGAATTATGCATTCCAGTCTGGAGCTGCACTCACAGAGGCTAATCTCCTACTGGCTTCTTTGCTAGGCTGCTCAGACCCTATCTCCAGTTTTAATAACTATCAGCATGTGATATTTGTGGATCAGGATGTAAATAGATTTAATGAAAATGATACCAGAGCAGGTAGATTCAAACAACAATTCTACAATGGAAACTGCATTACGGGAAAATTTATCTGAAACTTTCTATAAAGCCAACAAAAAGAACAATAAAAGTCAGAAAAACCTGAAAAGATTCTAAAACTAAGCATCTTTTCTAAACACCACAAAGTAAAAAAACCCTGTACCATCTTCCATAGGGTAATGTATCAGTAAGAAACAGTTACATCTAGGAAGATTTTGCTATAACACAGGAAAACAAACACTTTTTTTTCTTGCTTTGTCCTTTAACCCTGAGCTCAGAACTTCATTTTTTGTAATGCAGTTTACTCTGGAGAATATCAGGTTAGGATGCATGGGACCCCAGTTCTCTCCCTGCTTGGGCCCAGTGTAATGCTTATCTTGGTATTAAATACTTCCTTGCTCCCTTGTTTCTTTAGTATGGCCTTCCTCTTTATCTTTTGATAAGCACCATGACAAAGGCTTTAAGGGTAACTTGTTTTGTAAATGCTGATGTTAGGATGATCCTGCTGAGACATGCTTAAATTACAATATGGAGACAGGACAGCCAGTTCAGAATTCAGGCACAAATACCAGTGACAGTACTATGAGCTAATCATATAATTGTATTGTTCAGTAGTTAACCCCAGCTTTCTGGTTTCATTAATTCTTGGACAGGATGTCTGTCTTCCCTAGATATGAACATTTGGAGAATTAGAAGTTAGGCAGGGGTCAGCAGTGCCAAAAAGTGGGGGAGCCGTGGGGAATATCTTCTGGGAGTATCTGCCCTGTAGAGTTGATGACAAACAACTTACCTGCATGAGAAGAGGTTGGTGTTTGCAAGCAAGCAGTAGCAGACAAGAACAAGCAATAGAATCACATTTTCAAACTGAATTATCAGTCATAAAACATAATCTCCAAATTATCTATCTTGTAGGTCCAGTTTGATGCTGTATGTGCTCAATTTTTAACAGTGCAGTTAAGTTTCCAATACATCCGAAAACTCTCTGTGTATTCCCTGACTTTACAGCTGAAATGGTTTGAGATGTTCTGGTGCCTGGTAGTAAATGAAAGCAGTAAATATTCTGTAATCTCTGCAGCAGTAAAAGATCTCAGTGAAGGAGCCTGCTGCTATGTCATGGACATTTGCAATAATCACATTTAGGAAGGGAATGTGACACCACTTGTTCAATGTGATTGAGCTGTTGCAGAGGCTCCTGCTAGCTAATTAATCACTAGGACTGCTGAAGGGGAAGAATCCTTTCCAGACAGATTTATAGGCATAGCTGGAATGAGCCTGAGAACTTTTTGTGCTTTCCCAGTGTGTGTGCAGAAAGCAGCCAGTTGCGAGGCTGGCATTGGTCCTTGGTGATCAGCAGTGGGCTAACAGTGAAGCACTTTTCTGCTGGAGCTGGAAACCCCACCCCAACACCAAATAAACAGAACTCTGCTGTGAATTTCCTCTGCAAAAGTAAAAATCAAGATGGAAAATCATAGTAAATATCATGCTCTGAAGTATAGGGACAGGTAGAATAACCCAGGCAGTATTTAAAATACTTTAAAATTCACTGCTCTTTTTAAAGATCCTGACATTTTTTTTCACTTTCCTTAAGAAATATGTGGATTGACAACTTCCTATCATCAATCTAGATAAGATCTTCTTTTGTTATCTTTAACAATTAGGTGTGATGACTACATTCAAAAAATCTTTCAAAATACTTTTCAATTCTTAAGGTCCTGATCCTGTAAAAGTGTATTCACATGCACGATGGTAAGCTTACAAACAGTGCTTCTCTGTGCAGCAGAAACAGCAGTAATCCACTTTTCAATACATTCCTACAGGGTAAAAACACTCTCTTTCTCAGATGACTGAAATTCTAGTTGGTAGGGGTTTTGAACTGCAAAAACTGAGTGTGCTTTCATCGATGCAGTAATAACAAAGCAGGGCAAGCACTGTATCAGAGAGAAAAAGAGAACTAATGCCTTCTAGAAAGGATAAACACGCAAGCAACGAGAATCTGACACCAACTCCTGTCTTTGCTCAGCAAGCCGTGTACACACTTACAGACCTCAAAAGGCTGGACTGGTTGGAACTTGTTCCAGCACCTTGCAAATTCGGAAGGAAGTTCTCCTATTGAATTAAGTGGACAGCAGATTAGATTTAACGCTTAGTTGACTACTTATTCCATACTCCATGAGATGCCCAGTACCCTGAATCACTGAATCAAAACAATCTGCCAAATCTGGTAAGTATCAATAGAGGTGCAAAAGGCAGACCAAATGCCAAAGCCTTGGGATTCTGATGGAAATGTCTGTTGTGATCCCAGGGACACATTCCTGATTATTCCAGGTGTACATACAAGTTCTCAGCCTCTCAGTCCTCCACCTTCCTGCCTGTGGCCGCATTCATGGACTTCCTCTGAATTTCCCTTCTGGCAGTTCTACTTCAGACCACAGAATTTTCAATTTTTTTCTTAGATCAAAATTTCCTATGACATCCCAAAGTGGAACATTTCTCTTTCCAGATGCCCACTACTGCTTTAAAACAGTCTGTACAAATTTTGATTAAGGAAACAAGATGTCTGATTTTCAAGAAACGTGCCAGCATTTTCTCAAAGAGGTTGACCCTGTCTTGAGGCACAACAACTGTAATTTTTTGGTTAAACCACAGCACAAGTATCTCAGGGTCTATATTATTTTTTAAAATACTCTACCAAATTGGAAATGGGAAAAAAGGGGGGGTGGGGGGGTCCCTATTCTGTTTCTCCTTCCTCTTTCTTTCCCTTCCCTCACCTAACACACAGTGTTCTGTACCATTCTCCAAGTGAGGACCACGAATACCTGTTTGCTTCTGAAGGCTCCAGGTAGAAATTAACATGCCAAAATATATATTTACCTGAAGGCTAACTCCAAGGAAGCATTCTGCCTCAGGGAAGCAGTCAAGCATGTGCCTGTTCCAAAAGACATCATTACATGCTTCAGTAACTTTCTTACACTGAGGTTTGAAGGATATAATCTTGAAAAAATTCTCATGCCCATATCTGAGTCATTTTCCTAACTGACAAAAGATATTTGCTATTTCAGTATGCATCCCAGTCCATAGCAGGTTAAGCTGGATTCTCTTTGAAGAATTCTTTCTTTTTCCCCAAAGAAGTACAGATTTCCTATATCCAGGCACACTGCTACGGCCACTCAAGTGGAAAGACATTATTCAAGTTATTGATCTAACTCAGATGAAGCAGGATCTCCTAATCCCATATGAATCAATCCTACCAGAGATTGTGGGGAGGGGGACAGGAGGCACTCCTTGATTTCAATCACAGACTCCTCTCTGGGTACAAGGGGATTATCTTGCACCAGAGTTAGGTGCAATGGAAGATACCACACAGGATTCAATCCTCAAACCATCTGTATGAAAGATGTCAACACACGGGAAGAGTTTGTGTTCTAGCTCCTTAACCCTACACCAGCAAAAGGCAACTATTTTAAGCATGATCCATCTTTTGGGAGGAAGAGGAGAATCTGTGTTGCAATACACAGACAAGGAAACTGAGGTAATGGAGAATTCTATTTGGTTTCCACCTAAAAAGCTGTAACATAAGAAAGCACCTCTCCCCAAGAGTAATCTGTGAAATTTATTTAAGATGCATTTGAGAATGGTTACAATCACATTTCTGAGCCTCCTACTGGTGGCAGCTATCAGGATGAAATAGCATCAGTGACATGAACAGCATGACAGCATTATGTAAGAGATTATGAAGCCGTTTCAAACCTGCTTTGATATGGCATTAACAATCAGCAGGAAAAACTTTGTTTAATATTTCAACAACGTGTTTAAAAGTTAAACACTTTCATTCCTCTGATGGTGCAAAAGCCTGAGCAGTACAGAGACAGGAAAAGAAGGAGACATTTTGAGTCTTTTGCCTACAGTGTAGGACTATCACAGAAATCTTATCAAAAAACATCCTTGCATCCCAAAAAGATGGCCAGCATCAGCAGAAGACCTGATTTGCACCCATTTCCAATGCATTTCCTTATGGACACACATTATTTTCCCTTTCATTCTCATGACTTGAAAGTAAAGTTTGGGTCTAGGCAAAGAGAAGCAGTTTTATAGACCCCAAATGGGCACAGGGAACCTGTCTCTAGACTCTGATACCTTCTGGGTCTTGGACCCAACCACGGACAAAAATAATTTCCTTCAGAATCTGCAGCTCTCATATAAGAAGGAATTACCCTTCCACCTCAGGAAAATCTGCAGGACAGTAATATTAAACAAGGAAGATGGGACAAGAAAATGTACCCCTTGAAACATATTGGAGACAAATCAGTCAAGTCCCTGCTTAGAGCCTGTGAAACCATAAATCAGTCTGGGTGGAAGTGAGAGGACCATCATTCCTTTTAATGATTCCCTTTCTCCTCAGACACACTGGCAATTCAGGGAAAATATTTAATTCCCTTATGATGTTAGAAATTCTTCCAAGTATCCTCTGCATTTCTTTTAACTCAAGGCAGGCTTCCTGTTCCAAACAACTCCTTTTGTTTTCCAGCTGTTCTGTGCTCTCAAAATGAAGGCACAGAAATACTCTGAAAATGCAGGCAGACTTTTAGAGGAGTAATGATGGAAGTAATGAGGCTTAGATGGAAGCTATGAGTCATGGCAGTGCTCCACATAATTTCTTACAAATACCAGACATGATGAGAACAGTTAATTCTGGCCTTCATATCCATAGCCTCATCCAATGTATGAGTGGTGGTGAAGAGTATCCTCATGGTATCTTCCAATCAACAGGCTTTTTTAGCCCCATCATCTCTTTGGACTGATCCCCTCATTCTAAATGATAAGTACATACTCTCTCAATATATTAACCATATGAAAGGCAGTATCTATTTCAAAATGGTGTCAGACATATTAAAGCACCCTGATAAACTGTATCACATTCTGAAACCATTTGAGTTGACTTCCTATCCAGAATTTCATAAAAAAATGAGAGTAACACACACATTAACATGGGATTTTTCTGCTACTGTGTGTGAGTAATAATAATAAACCAACAAACCCATTCCATCAGTGAAGTTTACCACTGTCAGGACACATTATCATGGGATTAAAAGGATCTTTCAAATATGTTAAATTTATGAACAGATCTGAAAAGTTTCTTTCTCTCCTTGGCATAAATCTGGCACAGTAAATTCATGCTGTTAACATGAAGTGCTCAGAACTTGTTTCATTACCGTTACCACTGGAATTGTGATTACTAGAACAGAGATCTACCTACTATAGAAAAGGTCACAGGTGTGAAGTCTAGATCCTGGTGGGGATTAAGGAACACCATTGCAAATATTTCCCTGTCATTTGCTCATGGAAACACAGCCTCATCTTTTCAAATATAGTTGTCATATTAAATCCTTGCATTCTATTAATCAAAATCAGCAGTCACAAAACCATGATCACATTGTTGTACAATTAACCAAGTTTAGATAATTTGGGTAATGACTGCTGTATTATTTGGGTATTGTTACTTCAAGGAGATATGTGAACAGTCAATTTCCTACTGAATGTTTAATACATTTCTAATAGGCTGTTTATGCAGTTTTTGATGACACACTAAATCACCCAGTATTTAACTGTGGCACAAAGATTGATTCAGCTTTGCAGTGGGAGTAGAACAACTGAATACAAGCAAGAGCTGAAAAATGTGTAAGTTAAGATATAAGGCTGCCATGCTAGACCTTAAAAGAATATGGAATCTTTTCCTGTAAAACTGAGATCTAGTAGAGTAAAGCCACTTGCTGGATCTAGATATTGATGTATGGCCAGGATTGTAACATGCTCCTCTTTCCTTTCTTTCTCTCCCCTCCCAGTCTGTCCATTTTGTGACACCTTTATTTTCCACAAACTGAGCCTCTTTTGACAACATACCAAGTAAGGCACACTTCCTACAAGTCACATCAGTGCCTTTAGCTACCTCTGTCTCATTTGTGTAGTTGGAGGGCAGCAAAGACGGCACCAGGTCTATTCTCCTCCACCCGCAATGCCTGCATGGCACTTCCCAAACAGGAAACCCTCTCTGTGCAGGACGGGCATCACTTGGATACAGTCTCACCCTGCACCCTGCCCCAGCCTTGCCAGCATCCAGGTAGGGACACAGGGTATCCCAGCAAGATGTTTTACCTTGGGCTCAGCGCACAGTAATTGCGATCACACAGGTTCTACTCTGAGCAGAAATCAATTATGCCTGTCTCCTGCCACATCAGCAGGCAAATTGAGTGGTTTCCATCTCCCTCACTGCCTTGCTGCTCAAAAAGATTTTGTTGCCTTCCACCAGCTGTGTCTCCCTACAGCTTGGCTTGCTCCCCATGTGAAATTCCAAGACAGGAGCATCAGCCCAGCCACTCAGCTAGAAGCCTCCAGCTTACACTTCTTCCATCATTCCATCCTGATTGTATTAGGAGCTCAGCGCCTCAATGATTTCCAAAAAACACTTCTGTTGTCCCCTACTTCACTAGAGCATGTAGTGACAAGACAAGGCATTTTGGCCTCAAACTGAAAGACAGTAGGTTTAGATTAGATATTAGGAGGAAATTCTTTACTGTGAGGGTGGTGAGGCACTGGAACAGGTTGCCCAGAGAAGTTGTGTTTGCCCCATCCCTGGAAGTGTTCAGGACAAGGCTGAATGGAGCTCTGAGCAACCTGGGCTACTGAAAGTTGTCTCTGCCCATGAACTAGAGGACTTTTAAGGTCCCTTCCAGCTCAAACCATTCTATGATCCTAATGAAGAAAGTGCAAGCCCTCACTCAGAATTAAGGAATTCCTTCTGCAGCAGTGTTCTGTACATATCACAATGTTTATGTGATGCAGAAAAATATTACAATTCATATGTACAAGGGCCACATCCTTGGGGATATTTAGATACCAAACTGCTGCCTATTTATCAAGTGCTTAAATATCTGAAAAAAGATACCTACCCCTAACTCTCAGGGCATAGATATTAAGCTGTACAGCTAGCATGCCTACTGATTTCACTAGGAGCTCTGTACAGTGAAGCCTTCCCTCCTCCACTGGCACATTTTGTATTTCTCTCCCAGGGAGCTCAATTGAAAATGTCAGTCATCCCCTGCTACAGAAAAACTTTGACACTCTAGGTTTAGAGAATGCACAAAGAGAATCTATAATTATTTATTCATTTATGTATCTTTTATTTTTCATCCTTTGATTTCCGAGAATCACCAGCTAGATTTCCTGGCACAATAATTATAAATACTTCATGATAGTGTATGGATGTAAAAATTCTATTTGAAGTTTTGATGAGAGTCTGTGATGAAATGTTGGCACATTGTTTCTACTCATCTAGGGACTTCGATGCTACAGTAATTTTCAGAAAATAAAACTTCTGCATTTATACATTACTTCCCACTTCCCTCATTACTTATCATTCACTTTTTCAGCTCAGAATGTCATCTCCCACCAGATAATTCCACCGATGTTTTTAAATGTGGCACATACACTTAAAAACCAGAAGGAACAGAGCCAGACGAAGGACATATACTTGGCAAGAACGCACACATATGAAAGCTTATTGCAGCACCAGCACATCAAGCAAATGACAAGCTGAAAGTTACCTGTACCACTGACAAGCAAAGAATGCTGTACAGCACAGGAGGGGAATGTAGCCCGCTCTGTACACAGCTCTGCTGAGGAAAAGGAAAGCAATTTCTAAGACTAAAATGCTGTTTAGCCCTGAAAGTCACCACAAAGGTCTATACTTTTGTTTCCTGCATTTTCCCCTCTAGTCTCTAGAGGCTGGGTTACAGGGTTCTTTAATATGTGACACCAAAAATCAAAAACAAAGTACTTTTTTTAGTTGCAGCTACTGAAATAGAACTATAAAGTTATCAGCAATACAAGGCTAGTTTTCAATTCTTAAATTCAAGTCAGAGAAGCTCAGGCTGTGGCTGGAACTGGAGTCTATCACCTCCCCTGCACAGCTCTTGCAAAAGGCATGCAAGAATACTGAGAAGAAAACTCATCCTAAAGGAGCACCCTGGACTAGAAAAATACAGCAGAACAGTGGAAACCCGTTTGGGAAATGCAATATGGAGCGAGCCACAGAACATGAGAGGGAAAAGCATACACAGAATATAAACTCCTAACCTTTTGTCACTGAAAAATGCATGCAGCAATTAACTCTATGCTGCAAAGCCCGCAATTCAAAGATAAAAAAAGACTCAGGTTTTAGTTATGAGCCCACTTACACAGCTGAGAAATATGTCACTTAACACAGAGCAAGATAGTGCTTAGCAGATGCAGCACAGGAAGAAAGCTGCAGAGATCGGATGTGCAAGGACAGCAGGGTCAGAAACTGAGCCAAATCTGGCCCTACTGCTCTGGAAGTACAGCTTCAGCTGAACCAGAATGAGAGGTGACCTCCCTACAAAACAGGAAAACCATTTACTGGCCTGCACACAGTTGCCCATCTTCTTCCAGAAGCAGCCTTTTGAAAAGCTGCTGCTGAAGCCTGAGGTGAACTGAAAGTCCAAATGCAGCCCGTATGTGCCTTTTCCTTCCCATTCCATACTCACACCCATTCATTAGGCCACTAAAAATTTACAGATCACACAAGTAAATGGCTTGAAGTAGGTATGTGGAAGGCTCAGAAACGTGGGCCTCTGAAGTACGTATATCAAAAGCATTGGCAGCAGTGAACAGAAGTAAAAGGAAATGTTATCTTAAACAAGGGCAATGATGACAGGGATTTGGGGAAAAGAAAAAAAACTCAGTTCTACTTCATGCCTTCAAAATTCACATCAGCAATTCTGAGGCAGAGACCAAAGTGTATCTGTAACTTAACTTTATCTTTCTTCCCATAGTTAGACGTTTTATTACAATTGTCACCTAAACTTAGCAGTTCATTTTTCCCTTGTACTCAGTGTTTGTGATTAGTTTATATTGCTGGCACTTTCAAACCTATTTCCACAAAGTATGAAGACAGAAAAAGATTGTTTACAACCAATACGGAATCTTTCAATCAGTCCATGTAAGCTCTTCAAAAAGGTACCTAAGTTTGCCAGAGTTCAGGAAGAAAGATGGCAAGAAACAGCTTTGCTCACTTCATGAATTATTATCTCTTTCTGCTTCTTCCCTGAACTGATCTACCTCAAATGTGCCTTTTAGGCTTGACTCAAGAAAACATATCTGTCATTTTTGAATTAAAATAATAAAAACAGTTCCTCCTTTGAAGTCCTCATTAGCATGCATTATATCAATTTCCAGCATGGTAGTGACACTGACACTTTTAGATTTTCAATTAGGAATGTCAGACTCAGAAAGAACTGAAAACCACAATGAGTTGATTCCATTTGAAAACACTCTTTAAAAATAAAAGACTGGGAAATTCTGATGAGAATGGTGAAAAACCAGCCAAATCTTGATGGGAGAAAGTATTTTGCAGAATGGAAAAAGGGAAAGCCTTATTAAAAGACCTTTGAAATCATGCAGCCAGTTGCTATTCAGTTGCTTTCTGTCTAAGTCATGAAAACTGAACGCTCAATCCCATATGCATAAAGCATGGAAAAATCAGAGGCACTTTTCGATTCACTGGACCTTTACATAATTCACTGAAAGTACAGGGGATATCGAGAGAAGTGTCACTCAAGACATTTTCCATCTCCCCATTTGTAAAAAAGCCCTTACAGGGATTATGTAAATGATGTGAATATGAACACACTCTTATGTATGGACACAAACCTGTGCCATTTCTGAGGCACATGTACTCTCTCTCATTTTTTATTTCATGAAGAACACAAAAACACGACTGCCAAGTTTTCAAGTCATCAACACTGCAAATGAGCTTTTTCCATTTGATCACTAATAAAAAAAAATAGAAATGGTAATAAAAAAATAGAAATGGTAATGGAGTATATGCTACTTTCAGCCCATTTAAAAATACCTTTTACTTGATGCATTATGTTTTGGTATATCCCAGTCAAATTAAGCAGAGGCTGGCAACTGTATATGGCAATCTGATTAATGCCATAATATGATTTATGTGCTTCATTTTAGTACATTGGGTCATTCTGGTTTTTTAAACATATTCCTACAGATGTGAATGAGCACCACATTAAATTCTGTCTCAGACAAAAATCTCCCATTGAGATTGAAATGGCAGAACATTTTCATTTAACAGGGATTGCTTAAGGGACTTGAGTTAGATTTTTTTTTTTTAAGGCAGCCCAAGTGCCATCTAAAGGAATTTTCAGAAAAGGCAATACTAGCAAATATCAGACATTTTAAAGACACTAAATAGCCATTAAACTGTGCATGTAGGCACATAAAACCTGCAGAAGATCCAGCTATTCTCAGACTTGTCAGTCTTCTGGGGCTGCACCGGTCTGTACCAAAGCCCACTGACATCAGTTTATTCCAGCTGAGATTTTGATGCAGGCCTCAGTACATTTTCACATTTGCATGAGCAACAGAGCCAAAGACCATTCATTCCAGACAAAGATGAGATTCCAAATCAGCCTCCACTGAGATGAGCAATCAAAGGCATAGAGGCAGAACCACTGTCTCCTTGTATTTCTTCCTCCTTACAGCAGGTACTAATAGCACAAGATGAATCTACTGGATCAAGCATCCCTCTTCATCCCTCAACCACTTTCACCTACTGCTTGTATTACCCACATGTAGGAACCTGTCAGGATTGAATGAGATGCCTCTTTACACCACTGAGTGTTTGGAATGTTAATAGAAGTAATAACAGTGTCGCGGGTTGGGTTTGTAACCAGGCAGAAACACCAATTTAGTGTAGTGGTTTGGTCCAAAAGACTCATTACTGTTTATCTGCTGTGAGATAAGAATTAGGAGAAATGCAAAGCAGGCACCAAACTTGAAAGAATAGAAAGAAGTTTATTAACAGACCTAAAAGAAGGGGGGGGGGGGGGGGGGGGGGGGAATTATACCACCTTCAGAACTCTCCTCCTCCCCCCACCTTCCTCCCTTCTCCCACTGACAATGTGAAAAGACAACCCTTAAGATGTTTAGTCTGTTTACCACTGCCATAATAACCTTGTTCAGTCCATTTAGAAAGAGAAGTCTCTTCTTGCTCATGCTATGAAAACATTATCACAACGAGACAGCCGCCCACTTCCAAATATTGTTCAGTCCATTTAGGAAGAGGAGTCTCTCTGCCTGCGCCTGAGTCCCTTCCCCCGACTTGCAGCTTGTTCAAGGTCACACACAGATAGCAATTGGTTTTCCCGCGTTCGAGGGTCCTCTCTTGAAGTTTTTTGGGGTACAGTTTTAAGGTTGAGCCGTTCAGAAACAAAAACAGAGGCCCTTCTCCTTCCCTGGGAGCAAAGGGTCTTCATCATCTTCATCGTTAAGACTATCTCTGGGAGCATCTCTAGGGACTGAGGTTTTCTCCTTTCCCGTTTGGAGCAAAAGTCCTCATCTGGTCCATCTCTCCCTGTCCAAACTTCTCATGAAATTACAGCTGCATCAGCATCTGCCTATCTCAGCGCAGGTGCTTTTGCTTACGAGTTGAACACTGCACCCCCCATATCTTCATGAAATTACAACAGGATACTCTGATATATCATAGCTTCACAACAGAATTTCAGCTTTAAGCATCTCCTCTCTCTCTTCCCTAGGGTTTTCAGCTCTTCACAGCAGTAAAAGGGTTAATCTCACCTCAGCCTTGCAGCTTTGCAGCTGGAATGTTGAATTTTTCTTATCGCAGTGGAGAGGGCGGAGAGCCGAGCCGCTCCGGCTGCCCACGGCAAGGCAGTGGGGGGGGGTTCCATGGCTGGAACAGGTCCATGGCTCCAGGATGGCCGTGGCCCGGCCCGGCCTGGCCCAAGCAGGGCCTGGCTGGGCCCGCTGGCCCCCACACGGGGCCTGCAGCCACCTGTGCCAGCGCCAGAAACGAGAGAGAGCTTGGGGGGGAGTTTGTCTATTCTTAAATGTGGATCACAGAGGTGTTCACAACTTTAAGTGGCTTAGAGAATTGTCCATATTCAAACTGGCCAGCTGATAGGTTCTATCAGGTCCCAGAGGAAACTGTAAGCACCCCTCAGCAAGGACATCCCTTCTGGGACTATGCTTGCTAGCCTATGACACAGAGTAATGTAACTTTTATTTGCTATGAGATTCTGTCTAGAATACTTTTTTTTTTAATTTGGTAATTATTATTATTTTTAACAAGTTCACAAAACTGAATGAGAAGGAATAGTTTTCTAGCCCTTACCTTGGGGTTTTCTGCTGGCCCTAATACTGCTTCTTATGCTGAATGGCAAACAGAATTTAGTCATTACTGAGAGCTTTGGAAATCCAACTCACTAGTAACTATTTTCCCATTACAACAGTTTGAGAAATAATATGGGAAAGTGAGCTAAAAAGAGATTAGGGATGCATAATCAAAATAATTTTTAGAATTCAGAAAATTTTCAACAAGCCTCTATAAATGGGATGGAGAGAGACAACTGGCTAAAATGCAACTAAAACATTCCGTTGACATATTTTATTTTGATAAATACATGTTTTGCTCAATTGCAGATACTTCTGTTTTAAAGAAAGAGCATGTCACATTATCTCTGCACTATCCCTGCAAAAGCCTCCCGTTTCATCTTTTTTCCTTGTAGTTTTATCAATGTTCAGGCCTATCTGACACTAAAGACAACTCAATTCATTAACCTTAATTATAAGGGATTGGAGTCAGGAATTAGTTTATTGCTTAAGCGTACACAGTAATTATTACTGATGTTAAAAAGGATATTTAATCACTAAGAGGCTCCTATTGAATTATTGCTGGCAGAATTGGCACAGATTACCAAAACTGTGTCTTCAAGGTTCATCAGGATCACACAGACATATGGGATTTTCTCATCTCTTCATTTTTACGTTTTTCACGTTCCCTTGCTTTGTGAGCCAACAGAAATTTTGGCTCCTTGTTACTGAGATGCCACTGCTAACCATCAGCAAAACATCCCTCTCTTTTAACTTTTTTTAACTTTTTAAATTGTATCTGAACTGTTTTCCCAGTTCATACCCTATCATTAATAATACTGTTTATTATTCTTATCTTGCCTTTTTTTAATGGTTTCTCCTCTAAAAACCTGAACACATAAGGTAGTCAAAGAAATACAATCTTCTCTCCAATTCTTGTTATTTTGGACTGACTGGTAAAAGCTGTAATCTCTCACCTACTGGACATATCTGGGTTAATTAAAGGATCAAGAGACTTGTATCAGGAGGGACAACAGAAAGTTGTTACAGCTGCTGAAAGGAACATGTGCAATGTCTCAGCAAGACCAAAATGTTGGACTGTTGAGCAAGCAAGAGGTTACAATGATACTTTTCAATGAGGACCATCCATCGAGAATCTAAAATTCATCCTTATTCCCTTTCCTCTGTCATAACAGAAAGTAGCAACTCAAAAAAAGTAAATAATTTCTTCCACACCCTGGACCTCCCAAAGTGTTTATAACAAGACCATTATGATATTGCCTTTTGTGTTTTAATAGATTAATGTAATATATATCCATTTCAAAAGGCATACACAAACAGAATGTCACATATCCTGTTCTATCTTGTCTAATTTTAAGTTAAATCAGTGGAGCTTTCTGCCTAATAGATGTGCAAAGCTGTTATGTTCAAGAAAGTAGTTTTGTTTTTATAAGCTCTTGCTCTAAAAAGAAAACTCTATCAATCCTGAAATCAGGATGTTTGTTAACATTCTAATGTAAAACTGAAAGTGCATCATTGTTATGTAATGTCGAATTAAGGGTGAGGTTATTTAGGGAGTGTGTTCTTACAGCAGGCAATGCTCTGGCTTGCTATTCCTCTATTAAGTTACAGAAGTAATTAAAAAACCAGAAGGATTCTTTTACTCCCCTGTAATGAGTAAAAGAATCATAAATTCATTTGGCTGGTATCAAGCTGTCTGGAATATGCTACACCAGTAAGGCATTTTACAGGCAAAAGTATTATATAGCATTTACAGATTGTTTTCCCTATGAATGAGAGCTTGCTTAGTTGCTTCATTAAAAAGAAAACCCCAAAAAATATAAAAGGAATGTAATTTGCAAAAAAATTAGTTTTTAATATTTATGAAAGATCGAAAAAATAGTCCTTTTGATTTGTACATATAAGGAGTTCAATGCTAAACTAAATATTGCTTTTGTTAATATTCTTTAACTGCTTCTAAAAGCTCTGTTCTGTTGAGATCATTTTTAAATGAAAAAAAAAATCCAGATTAATGCAAGCAACTAAGATATTTCTAAATTCTTTCCTTCATTTTATTTCAATCTGCTTAGCTCTCTAGCTAGCTCAGATATCCCCCCCCCTTTTGGGGAAGCAGAAATACTAGACTGTTGCATTCAGAAGCAGAAGATCTAAGAGAAAAGCCCTAAAGACCATCCAGATTCTCAGCCTCATTTCCCTTTCCCTGGGGCCTGAGCACTTGTGTATTTTATCTGGTTTTCCTTGCAGATACATCTCACAGTTTCTCAGGAGACCACAAAATGGCTTAAGCCATGCCTGTGCCAGCCACAGGAGGAGACTGGTCAGTTCTCATGGGAAAGAGACAAAATGGAAGCCCAGACCAGCTATTCCTGCTCCTCGTATCAGAAACATTGCTTGTAGAGGCAGTAGCTGCTCTCTTCTCCTCCTCAAAATCAAAAAACTAGATGCAGTTTTCTTCCACTGGCTTTGTCACAAGCCATTAGCATGATTTTCCCAAAACCTAGGATAAGCAAGGAAGGCAGTGCAAAGGTTGTGGCAGTTCTCTGGCCAGAGCCAGCCCTTCCTCCTTGCACTTTTGCTGAACTTGAACCTAAGTGCCTGGCTATGAACACAATATGTCTTTGGCAGGCACATTATTTTTCTTTAGTCTTCTGGAAATTAAGCAGATATTTTTTATTTAGCCTAATAAAGATATGCCAAATCAGAAACAAAAATATTACTCTGGGGCAAATAAAAAACCCTAATTGCTCATAAAATGGCTTCTTGCAAATAAATAAATAAATTTTTAAAAGAGAAAAAGGAAAATAAATATTTTACACAGTGGATTCCTTCTTTCTATGTTTTATGGGAGACTAAGCAAGTCAGTAAATCTCAATAGGAAGCAGGAATCACACATCTTAGTAAGAAACTCTCTACTGCAGAGAGTTTCTCACAAAGCCTTCCAAGCTTAGGAACCAGCATGTGTATGATATTCCAGTACTTGCTGATATGCTTCAAAGTCTGCAGAGGCATATTACAGAATTGTGCTTCTCTGTATCTGTGTTTTCAACCATAGCCAGTACTAATAGAAGAGAACTATTAATAGACAAAAAATATGAGATCCCCACCAGGCTGCTATTAGTCTACAATTCTTGTAACTGGTTGTTATCAAGGTGCGTATTTTCTACACACTACAGAGAGAGCCTGGCAATTTTAAGAATGCTTTTTGGGAAAACACACACTTGGCAAGGCAGCTCTACTAGATCACCTCCCAGAGGGCCTTTTTCCAGCCCTCTATACTGACTCCTAGTCCAAGACTCAGTATGTGCTAACTTGTGTCATAAGGCAAGCAGCTGACATTATTTTGAGAACTTTCATCAGATATGAATTTCACCCATAATAAAATTCAGAAGGAGAACACAAAGATGCTTTAAAGTTTCACAATGGCACACATGGAAAATAGAAGTTGCATCCCATTAAATATGGTTTGTCTCACTATGCATTGACAGCAGAGCCACATGACTTTCAAATGCACATTGCCTATAAACACATAAAAATTCAGGAAATGCAGTGTCTGAGATTAGGAAGCTGGAAGAAATTTATCACCATCTCCTTCATCTGATGTTTTTTACACTGCCAACCATGGCCCCCACATCCTAAGTACTGGACAAGCTCATGATGTCTGTCAGATCCTCAGCAGCTACTTTATAAAGTTTAGAGAGTTCATCCACATGACAGTCAAATTGTGCTGGTGCTTAATTACATTCCCTGCCAAAACAATGTCTGCCTTAATCCTAGATTCTGGCTAGTTTGTGTTCTGCAGCAACATGTAAACTTCAAACTAGGGTGTTTTACCTATTTCCAAGCTTTCTTGTCTTCCATACGTGAATGAATGAAATGGATCTAGAAAAAATGGCTGCTACTGGGATGATAAAATCACTCTATCTGCTGACATGGTGACCTGTAATTCCAGTGCTGCACTGGACATCCTGGATGAGGGCAATGCTCAAAAGAAAAGAAGCAGCCAAGTTGTGGAGAGAGAAAATTTTTTTAACAAAAGGGGAAAAAATTTCAAGTGATTTGATAACAACTTGCAAGTGTGCACAGGTCCTAGTGACTTGGAAATAAGTTTGATTAATCATCTTCACTTGCCAATATTTTTAGAGAAAGTGTAAAACATGTGCATAAAGTGTTCAGATTTTATATAAATGCACATACTTGGCTATATAAATACTGTCTTTGTCCCCCACTTAAGAATGAAGGTGATAGCATCATCCAATCAAAGGAAGAAGCAAGAGCAGTTCAAGGGGAGAATTATTTTTATTGTAAATTTCCAGAGGGAATTAACCAATTTTCTGTATTATGATAGAATCAGCATATTGTAGATTGAACCTGTAGATAATGTCAAAGCAGAAGAGACGCTTTCAGCTTGGTGTGCCTGCTGAATCTCAAACACAAAAGGCTGCCGTACTTCTGTTTGCTCTGCAGTTTTCTCATCAACGTGCACATTATTGGACCTTACTGTGGTTGCAATGAACACTTCAGCCTGGCTGATGAAAGAAGTGAAAATACCCCTTGGATCTCATGCGATTCAGAACTTGGCAATGCCTGTCCCTCCCGTCAGTGCATGTGTGATGGTGAAAGAGCAGGAAGGAAATGAGATCATGGTCATATTCAAAGAATTTTTTGAGCATGGATATGTGCCATGCCGTTTAAAATATTCAAAAAGTCTTTTATTATTGTTATTATTATTATTATTGCTATCCTACAATCTAATGCTGAATATGATTACTTCATACAGAAAAGAAGTTGGCAGGGAGCTGACATGAAAATAAGAGAAATACTGAATAGCTTGGAAAAGCAAGAGAGAGCTCATAACCTTCAAATCCTGCTTCCCTACATTCAATTAGCATACACATTTTAATATGTCTCCTGCAATGTTCAGGAAAATGACACAGTGCCCTTCTGGATATATTTTATTGGAATTGGCGACTTCAGTGTTAGATGCAATGAAATAAGCATTAAAGATGATATTTTACTCCTTAGGTTTGAATGAATTTTGCAAAAAGCAGGTGTGAATGAATAGGGAAGAGGATGGTACTGAGCTACACACGTAGCAATCACCTACACCTAGTATACAGGTAAATATGGTTACACTGAAGAAACAGGATGCTTCCTAGTTTCCTACTGGAGTTCCCTGTATTTCTTGCTGTTATACTGGTGTCTTAAGAAGCAGATATGGCAGACCACTGCAGCTTCGAGTCTTGAGGGAACTAAGATAGGTCCAGTTTTGTAAGGCTGGAAATAGCATGCTGCATTTTGCATCCAGAAGGCTTAAAAAAAAAAAAAAAAAAAAAAGGGAATGAAAATAAAATCAAGCAGCCCCAGCCTTGGGGGCAACTTGTTAAGTACTGCCCCAAAAGTGAGATGTTACAGCTCTCTAGAACCAATTCCACCTTCTAATTTCAACTCTGGTATGACACACACTAGCAAAGCTTCCTTATTTGATCTCAATGTGGAGTGAAACTGTAATGATGCTTGAATATTTCAATCATTAATTATCTTGATCATTTTAAATGAAGCAGTGTTTTCAGCTTTTCATTACTGTATGTTGTTGTTCCTTCGCTTGAAGGCTGGACACCTGTTACTGTATTTTTCAACATTCAAAGACAGATTGCTAGACTGTGATCAAATTGATCCAGGTTTCCTTTGAGCAAATATAATACATAACCAAGTATGCTTTTAAACAATAGCTCTGTTTTCAGGTTCTCAACTATCTTCCTCACAGTTCTCTTAATCTTCTCACTGATTCTTCAGCTATCAACACGAAAATCAAAGATGCATTCCAGCAGTGGTCCTATGGTACAATTGCTCTTTATGCATTTGGAATTCATGTAAGTATCTTGACTCATAAGCACTCGAGGGCATCCAACATTCAATAGCCCATTCATCAACCATCAGAATCCCTAGCTCCTTTCTGGAGATGTGGTGTCCTAGGACAGAGCCACCACCCGTGCACGTACAAGGAGCATTCTGCACCTTTTCACACGATCATGCTGGAATGCACAATGTTTGCAGATTTGGAATAAGCTGCATGCAGACTGCAATGATTTCCACTTCTTTTTTATTTGCTATTTCTTTAGCCTTAATGTCATCTGTAGATTTTATCAGTAAGGATTTTGGCTTTGTTTGATGAAAATGTCATACAGGTAGAGCCAAGGAATAACTTATCCAAACCCCTACCCAACAATCTTACATTTACACTTTCATTATAAGTTATTTAATATAGACCATATTGATATTACTTATTTCTGCTTCTTAAGTAAAATGTCACACAGTACCATGTCTGTACTACATCTTTTCTGCAAACTAGATATAGAAGTACTTTTCTGCTTTTCAGAGATATGAGAGTCTGTACTGAAGCACTTTGATACTGTGACATTAACAGGCAACAAAGAAATGCAGATATCTGCTTTTAAACCGCGATCATTCAACCTTCTCACAGGAAAGTAAGTGTTGAAAAGCATGTATTGCCTTAGCACAAGATTTTGTTGGTGGGAAAGCAGAGTGTAGAGATCAGTATTTCTGAAAAGTCAGCCCCAAGAGTTTCTCTGAGGAAAGAGTCCTGAAATGAGAGAGACCAAGAGCTGAAGGTAGAGTTCAGTGGTAAAAAAAACAGGCAAAGACCTTGTCTTGTCCAAGTTCAAATACTGAGGGAGAAATATAAATAGGTGGAAGGCTGGAGCTTAAAAGTATGTGTGAATGCAGCAGGCCTATACTAAGCAGCAGCAGTAATTTTTCAGGCTGGAAACAAAATTGTTCTTCAGGTCCCAGATTCTTGGAGTCATACTTTCCAGCATGGCCTAGTTTGTCCAGCTGAGGAAAAATAAGCATCAATTTAAAACCCTTGGTGTTATTTCCTGCTGAAACCAAGTCTTTCTACTGGAATCTTCAGAGAGAATCCTTAACAAAATGCACACTCTAAAGCTGTATGGATGAAGTTTCAAACCTGCTCAGCACCTCACAGCTCCCTTTGTTCTCGTTGGGAGAGCTCTTCTCCCTTGTTCTGAGCGAGAGCAGCTATGAGCACTTCCAAAAGACTAGTCCATAATCCAAAACCCCCTTCAGTTTGCAGGATCAAAAATAACTTCTGCAATGCATAATTTTACAGTGAAAGGGGTGTGATTCACACCAAAGCTGGGTAAATAATTTATTCATTTATTTATTTTGTGTTGCCTCTTAAGCAAAGTAACAAGGCAGTTTTAGTACCCAGAAATAAATTGCCATAAATACAAGGAATACAGTAGACACTATAATAATATAAATAACTAAAAATATATTTTAAAACCATTTTTTTCTGAAATGCAGTGCATAAGCTTGTAGAACTGCTTCAAGCACAGTAGTTGTTTACTGAAAGAAGTGATTACCATAAAAAGATGGGGCATTTCTAACATTTGAGGGACTGTGCAGTGTCCCTGTCCCTGTACAAAGACACACCTGAAGATTCTTGCAGTCTCCCTGATCAGCAGGGTCAAGAAGTCATGCATCAGGCTAGCAGTAAAACCGGAAAGAAAACACAGGCCCTTGTGTGCTCCCATTAGTGCTCTATCCACTAATAAATCAGTAATTCTGAGAGGGCATGGTCTCCCTGAAGGCCCAGAAAGGCAGAGACACAAGATAGGAAAGCACCTTAGAAGAATGCCTGGAGTCATCTTTATCCTCTGCAAAAGCATGTCCAGGTTTTTCCTACAGAATCTCTTCTACTTGAGACTCTGCAGCATACCCAGGCAGCACAAGCTCTCCCCGCTCTTATTGTTAGTGTTTCACCTAGCACATCTTATCTAAATCATCCTTTCTGAAGTTCAGCCTTATCACTGCTTGCCCTACCAGTGCAGCAGCCTTTCATAAACCTGCACACAGTTACAGCTCTCCTTGATTTTCCCTTCGCAGGAAAACCTTTCCCTGCACCAGAGGCAGAATATTGTCCACAAGGAAACAGAAGAACCTATGAGATGAAACGGCAGAAGGTGCAGTAGCTAGGACAAGTGTCTTGTTCCTGTAGGTCCTGTGTTGACTGTGCTTTGTGTACAGAACTGAGTATTTGGGGGCTGGATGACAGTGAGTGTTTCTAGTTGCCATTTTAGCAAAAAAAAAAAAAAAAAAAAACCCAAACAAAATGTAGGTTGATGTTTGATCCTAGCTGGAGAATCGTGACTGGCTCAACTAGCTGAAAATATTGTTTAGATCGTGATAGACACAGGTCCCACTCTCACAGAGCACTTAAAAAAAAGGCAGAGCCAATATTTACTTAGGAAACTGGTTTTGTTTCTGCTTGGTTCCCTCCACATATTCCAATATAGTCAGTTTCTATCTGAAATTTTCAAGCTAGAAACACTATACAACAATAAAATTGAGAGGTGGGGGATGTGGTGTGGGTGGAGAGGAGACAATTAATTCACGAATCCAGCATAAAATATGCAAGGTGTCTGAATAAGAATGTTAATCCCTTCCTGGATTTCTTTTGCAGGAACTCAGCACCAGCCTATGCAAATGCACTGTAATTATTCTTGTAGTCTACAAAGAGCTCAGGTGTCAGTATCAGGTAGAAAATCCACAGAGCAGATAGCTGTGATTTTTCTCACTTGGCATGTTCCTTTTGGCTGAGGATTTTTTTTTTTTTTTAATTGGAAATTTCTCTGGTGTGGGTGAAATGTTTTAATCAGGCATCAATCTTCGACTTAAAGATGTAAAGTAGAAAAAAATGAATTGTGAAACTAAAATGCTTCTAACGTGATAAATTTCCAACTAGGACCATTCAGGGAGAATTTATGAGGAAAGATTTATATGTTTAACTATCTTTTTAAAAATTAAATAATATGTCTTCTGAACATCTTGCTTTTCCTTATCACCTAGCAAAATAATCTATGGCATATTGTCTGCACATTGTCTCTTATCTTGCTATGTGAATAAGGAGGGCTGTGATTTTAAAGACAGTTTTTAGGTGAATTTCCAAAAAAAAAAAAAAAAGGGAAAAAAAGGAAGATATCAGTTACCCTCATAATCAGGTCTGTAAAAGACAGGTACATAGATTGCACCATATTGCAAGAGACAATCTTGCTTTGGGCAAGAAATTATGCTTGACATTCACAGCTCCTCTTCTATATCCATCCTGGTTTTTAAAATCACTTTGCAAGCAGGGTTTTCCAGAGTAATTTATGGCAAGAGGCTCACAGTCAATTCTGGATGCTTTGGAAAATTCCTCCAGCACCACCCATATCTTCATCAATCATAAAGTGACATTCAGAATCTGCTGCTCTCCTTGTTCTGCAGTGCCTCTGCCATGGCTAACAAATTTAGGTTTTCCTGTGGATGCCAAGATATAAATTCACCTTTCCCCACAGTAGCTGGGCTCCGGAAAATTCCTTCACCTAACATGTGTAAGACAGGCAGCCCTACAGAGGAAGAAGAAAAACCATGCAATTTTGTTTTCCACCTTAGATACAGCCCAAATGTTTGTTTGACACATGGAATGGCTAGAATATTAAATATGCTCCAACAGCCTTTTGGATTCTGGGATGAAAGACACTGATTATCATAAAAACAAAGGGGCTGTGGAGCTCCTCAGGCTGTGATCCTGATAAGAGAGCTGCTGCTCTAAGGAAACCAGGCTACTGTCATAAACTGGATTTCATCAATTTTTTTGACAAACTAATTTGATTTTTCTTTTTTGTACAAGATGAGATCATGGGAGTGACCTGAAGCTGAACAACAATGATAAAAGTGTAGTCATTTGTTGACAGAAGCTCAACATAGCTGAGAAAAATGGAGAAGTGCCAAGTACCAGGGCTGCTATCCCTTTTTCATGCTGTTTTAGTGCCATTACATTTCCCACAACAGATGACAGAAGCTGGAGCTTATCCAAAGAAACAACCACCCAGGCCAATGGACATGACCTTCACATCCCTAGTCAAACTAAGATAAGGAAGAGCAAAGACAATGAAACCATATTCCTGGTCCTGGCTCTCTCCCCCTACCTTTTATCCCTTCAGACCTCTCAGGAAACAGCCTAAGTCTGGCTCAAATGTGCAAGTACTCCTGTGATACAAGGAATAACAAGAGTATGGATAGCTATGAGGAGCAACTGAAGCCTGGCAGGAGGAAATGCACATCAGGGGAAGAGCTCTGCTGTAACACATCAGAATGGCACAAGCCAACCAGAGGTCATATGCAGCTCAGGACTAACACATGGAATACACAGTGGTCTTCAGAAGGAAATTGTCAGTCTAGCAGACAGCACAACATTCTATTAGTATAGCAAATCCAAGAATTTAAACAGTAAATCTGGAGATGAAATACCAAAGCATACCCCTGTATCTTTGGAGTTCACTTCTGCAGTCTGCCTTTGATGTTCTAGAGCCAGACTTCAAAGATATATGAATGCACAAATCCTATTGCTACTTGGGCAATTTTTCAAATCTTACCTTGCGACAATTAAATAAAATCTAGGTTTTGTGATTCTCTGGAGGCCCTTTTTAGAGGCAGTATTTCCAAAGCATTTAAGTAATTTAAGAACTTGGGTAACTTAAGGTAAATAGCTTTTGGCAGAACTAGCAGGCTTACAAAGCTTAGATTCCACTTCAAAAACCCACCATCTCCACATGGCAATCTGTTTTGATCACTATCAACAATTTTCTATTGTTAAATTGCCTTGTCAAAAGTAGCAAACTAACTAGCTTTGCAGACAAGGCACTGCACATATCAATCATTTCAAATTGCTGTGCTAATGTTTCTGCTCAATCTGTGTAACTCATCTCAGCATAAAAGTCTCTCTGTTGGTAAGGACAGGGTTACCAGTGCCAGGAAATCATAAATGTTTGTGAAGAAAGATACGCAGATACCCAGGGGTTGAAGTTAATCCTGATGAGATTTGACACATTGACACAGCAGAGAGCTGAGAATATTTTTCCTAACATTTGTCTATTTGTTCATAAGAAATACACCAGCAGCTCTGTTTGCAGATGTGCTTAATTTATTTAGATTTCTTCACCTGTGATAGAAACTTACAGAAAGTTCTTATTTGGAATAATGAGCAGATGAAATAAATCAGCATGGAATAAGCTGTAAATAGTGCTCAATTCTCAGATAACATGTAAATGCAAAAGGAGAGAGAGATCAAGTTCTTACGAAGCTAAGCAAATGCATTATTAAGTTATCTTTTATTTAATCCACCCTCTATTTTTCCTCGCCTCTTCCCAGCAACTGCTGTAGCTAACAGTTAATTTTGATACACATCCTCTTCAAACAGAGCCCACCTGACTGCTGTCAGATAGAACTATCCTGTCTGGGACATTTAAAAGCTTCCCATTAGGAACCAAAGAGGTGTCACCAAAAGCCAACTAAGTTCATCCATTTTAGATGTGTTTCGCACTAAGAGAAAACTCCAGCCACAGAAAGAGCCCTGATGGTTAGCTTAGATGATGTGACCAATACTAGGAGGGATCATTTAGACTCTTAGTTACTGAAAGTGCTCCCTGGTTCCTGCAGTATCAGTTGGGACCATCTGCTGTCACCATGGCAGAAATCTGATAGGTCAGTTCCTAGGGCAAGGAAGAAAGGAGCATCTCTTTTCCTGTGTTACAGCTCTTTTCCGCTGTTCTCCTACACGCCTCAACGTGAGTCTGGAGTGTACACAGGAAGAAAATGACCTCTGCTGTGCTTCACTTATCCCAAAAGTTGTTAAAACTTCCTGCTGCTTTGACTGCATCTAAAATCAGTGTACCGCTTGTATTAAAAATGGTTTTTTCATGTGCTTTTACAGTCGAAGAATCACCTCACATCAAGAACAACACTCAAGTTCAGTCAGTCTTGTTACAGTGCCATTGCCAATTTTCCAGTGCATCAGAATATCACCATCAAACCTAATGACTTAATCTTACTTGCCATCTAACACTAAACCATGCCACATTTCTGAAAACTCAGCTCTTCCCTGTGCCACAAGCCCAGGGTGCGTCTCTGCAAGGCAGTAAAGGTGAATGCTTCTAACCACTCCACGCACCCTTCTCTGCCCATCCACTAATCAAACTAAGAGAAGAGAACCTTTGCAGATAATCTCCTGGAAAACAAAGACACACTTCAGTAAGTATGCCTGTGATGCATGAGGGGGGGGGGGGATTCCCACATCCTGTTAAAAATTCTGTGACTTATATGGAAAAAACTTATAAAGGGCAAACACATACATGACACAGAATTATAAAAGCCATTCAGGCAGGTTTCCATATATCTGAGTTATTACTACACATTAATGATTTTTAGTATTATTGACCATTTCAAGTTGCAACACAGTACTTGCACTGTAATCACTTGCCTATAAAATGTGCTATGAGACAAATCACCACATTTGACCAAGATCAGCTCTGCCGTGTTTCAGAGAACAACATGTAGTTACAAAAAAGGGCATCATGGACTCTAAACTTGTCAGGTTGATTTTACAATGGGCACAGGCAGCTGCCCATGTCAAAGATGCAGGCCTTATGCAAAAGGCAAAACAGATGGAACTGAGACACAAAAATATTGTCCTCAAACCCTAATCAGAAATTTTTCTGCATCAAGTCAATTCTCCCAGAAATTTTAATGTGACAGCAGAATCAAAGCCTGATTTTAGTACTTCCTTTGGTTGTTTAAATGCAGATAATACTAAGAGTAGAGCATTAACTACTGTACATGGAGGCATATGCTGACAGTCTGGACACAGCAGAAGGGCTGGAAAAGCTGGTTTCAAGGGAAAAGATGGGAAGAAGTTGTATCAGCTTCAGATGGATCAAGATTTCAATCCAGTATTGAAGGGGTTGCACTCAGAATTCAAGTCTTGTCACAAACACCTACTACTCAGGTTTGGGTACTTCAGAAACACTCCACTCTACCCAGAACATCTAAAATTAGTAGAAACAAATACAGGATGACTATAAAACCACTATATAGTGCAGTGATATAAAGCAGGCATGCAGCTTAAGCAACAGTTTAGAAAGGTTGGCTTACTGCCCACTGTTTTACACTGAAGAACACATAACTTGCTTCACCCATAAAGTGAGCCAACAAATCTCCAAATTTTGAACTACTCAGACAAAACCATCATGCAGAGAGAGCTGCAAGAAACATCTTCTCGCTGACCCCCACACAGTGAAATTAATTCCATTTTGATCCCAAAAAGAATTCAGTTCTATAAAAACACCCCATTCCAAGTAGTGCAGTTTCTTGTGTCCCATGCAAATGTCCTACTGATAAGCCTAGAGTCTCAACTGTTCCAACTTTTCTTTCTGGCCTAGTAACTCTTACCCAAAGCTTAGTGATTTTTTTTAATAGGACAGTCAGATGAGAAAGTCACACAGCATAATCTTGATTTTCAAGAGGAATGAGAAACATCTTTAAGATAAACTACAAAGAAAACTAATTTTTTTCTGTGTACCTAGAAACCTGTGCCTTGCCAGTGGATCCTCCCTGCCAGTGACACCAAGAGAAAGTGAGGATGCTTGTGCATGCCACAACGCAAAAATCATTATGAAGGCTTTCAAAACACATGGAGGGAGAACAACTAGAAATACTGAAACAATTAAACATTAAGTACCTGCTGTTAAAATGAGTAAGAATGCCCTTACTGAGGCTGGCAGCAGGACTTTTGGACTCAGTTGCCAGTCAGGAATCCACTACTTCATTAGGAGAAAACTTGAAAGAAAAATTAAGCTTTTCACCTTCTCTGCTGATATAAAGAAAGTTTTTCACCTCCCTTTCACATTTAATTATGTACAGTTACAAGCGGTTTTCTTTCCTAATTATCCTTGTGAAACACAAACGCTTTCTTTGGCGTTGTTTCATATTTGAATAGTACACTTCAATTTCTCTTCTTCTGTTCAGTCTATATTATTAGATTAGATGAGCATCTTTATGGAGTGTTCTCTGAAGCTGTTTCTTCATCTCTGGCTTTTCTCAGAACTTTTAAATACAGTCTGTAACAAAGTAAAGGGTAAGGGAGGTATTGATTGTAGCACCATAACCACCAATACCATCTCCATAAAGAAAAGTTAAACTGACCAAAGGTCAAAATTGACAGGAGACTCTCTGCTGTGCCAAAGCATGCTCACACAAGCAAGGGCTGGAGGGCACACTGTTCCCCTGCAGATTTAACGGTTACTCCGCCATGGAAATTAACAGAAAATCCCAAGCAACAGCCTAAGAAAGGAGAAAGGGATCAGATTGAGGCAGATTGAATAAATTAAAATATCTGTAGTATTGGTGCTAAGTACCCACATCACTTTGTCCTTTCCTTCTTGGATGCTGTTTCAGGAAGCTGAAAGTGTACTGCCATTATCCACCTGAAAATATTCCTCCCTAAAAACTGAAGCACTGGGGATATCTTGGGAGAAGTGGGAAGAAGGAAGTCCTGAAAGGCCATGCTGCTTGATTTTACTCCTCAGAGCACATAAAGGTAACGCAACCCTTGCTGCGCAAAAAGGAACTACTCCTTTCGAATCAGCTGTAAAAACTGCTGACCACTCAGCACTATAATCCAGGCAACGAGACACACTGAATTGACAAAAACCTGCTGGAAAATGTTACTTTACAGCTTTTTATGTACTGGGCTAAGTCCAAATGCATGCAAACCTTTGTAGCAACATGCCTTAAACCCAGCAGCGGTGCATCAGCCAACTGCTCCTTTTTACGAGACCAAGAGTATTTTCAACCAATAAATGTGGAGTCCTGGTACCAGACGGGGTTAGTGCTTGCCCAGCAGGCAGCTCACGGGACGGAGGCTGTTTCTGTGCGAGGGGTGCGCTGACCTCCTCACTCGTGGAATTAAGACTCTGCAGCTAAGTCAGCGTGTGAGCCTACCAAGAGGTGGCACTGAAAGGACACTTTCTGGAAGGAGCCAGGCAAACTTATGCTCCACGGAAGGGTGGTGAGAATCAGCCGGCACACACACAACCTCAGGAGGAACCCACAGTTCATCCTTTTCAACAGGTAGCTGAAGGCAGCCTTTCTACCTTGTTCTGCAACTTCATCACACTGAGCCTACTGGCACAGAACAATACACACACATACATGAATGTGAATGGTTCTTTTTCTGTCTTGAACATAGGGAAACACTAGGGAGCACTAAAAAAAGCTAGGCACAATCACATTATTTTCACACCCCTCCCCGCCCCCCACCAAAATATTATCAGGACTATTTTCCTGGGTTTTTTTCAACACTCCTGATAATGAATGGAAAGGAATAAAGCCACTAGGAAAACGTTCACACGTAATTCAAAGCTGCTATCAATTTTATGGCTCTCTGCAAATCTCTGACAATTCCAAAAACCACCAGGAAGAGCAAGCTTGCTTTTAGAGAGCTTAAATCTATTACACATAGGGATCCACATCTCCCGTGGAGAAGTGCTAGCAATCTACAAATAGAAGAAGTAGGAATAAAAGATTGCAAATCATGGTATTGGAAGAATACCTGTAATATTATATATGGCATGGCACTCATGCTTGTAGAGTGTATTTATGCATATATCTATGCACTAATCTATAAATACATTATGTAAGTTAGACTTTAGACACTTTCCCAGTGAAACACTTCAATACTAATAATATAGGTAGTAGTCCTGAAATAATATATTGGATATTTGTATTCTGTGGGAAGTTTCAGAGTTAAGTTTTTCTTATCAGCAGGTAAAGAACCACTCTCATTTTACTCTCCCTCTCTATCCTTCCTCAGGTTCTCCACCAAAGGGAAACAATAATTTCTGGTTAGCCTAGTTTTGTTTGTTTTTACCCATTCCAACAAACCAATTTATCTCAACATATTTAATTCCCAATGCTGAGGGGATTTATGCACACATTTTGGTTCATTGTTAAGTAACAACCTGCTGCAGTTAATGTACTCATAAGTAAATCTAAGTGTGTACATTTACATGACTGGAGTCTAAAATAGGGTACTCAAGGCAAAAATTTGGCTAGGTACAATCTAATTGCATGCAATATCTTCTGCATTTGAATTATTTGGAATAGCTTATTTCTGAATTAAGGTTTTGTGTGCTGACTCGTGTGCAGTGACCCAGTCAGTCCCCAGACACATCATAAGATGGACGTAAAAAGGACTTATTTCAACTGACATTTCACATAAGCTTGGCCATTCTGTTTCAACAGAGGGAAAAAGCTGTTAACAGCGTTTACAGATATTTACCGAATATTGTACAACAATCTTTAGGTGCCTGCAGAGGTTTGCAGTTCATCACAATCAAAAATTACTAGATATCTTATTTGTGAACTACTACTATATCATAATTGCAATGGCACGGTTTTGAGGTGACGTAAGTTCATTATAAGCTACACCTAAGATGCCAAATTACACTTAATTCTGGTTTACTGTCATTGAGCAGCAACAGCTCTGTTGCTGGATTTATTAGCTTGGGAAATTGAAGTTTATTTGGTTTTTTTTCCCCTTCCAATAGACATCACAATGAAAAGAAAAATTAAGACCCAGTGCAAAAAGATTAAATTCCTCATAAATATCTGTATGTCAAGCAGCTGAAAACTCTTTTTTTTGCCTTTATGGAGGCAAAAAAAAAATATATCTGAGAAAAAAGTTGAACTCACCAATTTGTTCCAACAAAATGTTATCAGAGTCTGTCACATTTCAATTACCTGTGTAATCAAATCATAAATGAAAATCACACAGCATTCAAAATACTTCTAATGTTCCAAGTCAAAATATATTCTTTATAGAGAGAGGCAACTCACATCGTTATGCTTCTAATTGATTACCACAAACTGTACCTATAATTAGATATAACTAACGCAATTTAAGGAAGAGAAAACTAATATTTGAAGCTAAACACTGAAAGTAATCTCGTTGCCTTCCAGTCAGTTACCAAGCAGAAAATGTACTGTCTCACTAATTTATTATTATTAGAAACATCAGACTCTTAATCTATTCTAAGGACTTAGCCACATATTTAAGGCAGTATTTCCCAGTTGTATTTCAAAACAACAAGCTTGCTTTATTTTTGCTGAAATAAAAAGCACAGAACTCCTCCACTATTACTATAAATGGATGAACGAGAAGAGGTGGAGTAGGAGTCAGCTGAAGACTGTTGCAGTATAACTGACCAACAGGATCTCATTTTAGCTGTCTACATAGAAACAAACAAAAAAAGAAGGATGAATTAAAAAAAAAAATATATAATCTTTGTGAAGTTTCAAGTGACAGGTGTTATAGAACCAAAGCAACATTTGGTATAATTATGCTAATATGTCTTTCTTAGCATTCCCAACTAATTGTTGCACTATGCAAATGACAGAACACACAAATGTGCAGGAAATATTCCATGAAAATGCCCTCCTCCAAGCCTTTGGGATTCTTCTCTAGCATTCTCAGCTGATCATTTACACAATTAGGCCTTTACCCACCCATGATTTTCCACTTATACAGCAGGCACTGTGGTCCCGCTACCTTCTTGCTGACCTCATCTTATGGTCTTTATTTGCCCAATGGGCTTCTATAGATAACAGTACCACATGTTAACTGTGGAGACTCATACCACAGCCTCCTTCACTCCAAATAGCTCCAGAGTAAGCACATGCTTTATGGCTCCTCTAGCTGAAATATCAGTCACAGACATTTCCCAGTAGCTACTCCAGCAAGAGGATGGGCAGAAGTTCCCCACCACTAGGACAACAAGGAACAGCATCTACCAAGTGTGAAGGTTTCCTCCTCCTCTTAGCCACCTCCAAAACTCTGCAGAATTCTCTCCCTACCCTCTCTCAGCCATGCCAGGAATAACAGCTGAACAAGGAATCACTCTGTTCTCCTCTGAGCAGCAGCTGCTGTTGTTACTCCCTGCTGCCTCCCAAGGGCTTTTCTATCTGGTAACAAAACACAACACATAACCCAAGGCTACTAGAGCTACCTTAAACTGCAGTTCTCTGAAGCAGCAGTACACGAAATCTCAGCATAACCTCAAGAAGTGAGTGTGCTTGCCCCAACACACAATTTAGTTTCAATCATGCAGAAGAACCTTATGCTTTATACACATTAGCAACAGGGTATTCATCTCACTTACTGCTAGATGATGGTAACACTATGTCCCTTCCCACACCCTAGGAATCATCATCCCTGTCTAGTTGCCCAGCGACAGAGAAGAGTAACATAAATATCATGTACCACTTGTTACCATGACAAAAGCAGCCTAAGAAGGAGGCAGAAGGATGTTGGTCCCATACTTCAGATCTATCCTGGGAAACCTTAAGAAGGAACAGAACGTAGTGAGACTAAATTCAGAAGAGTGAAAAAACACACTACTATGTTATCAGTGCACAGGAGAGTCTTATCATGCTGGCACCATAAGAGGTCCGTTCTCTAGAGCTAAGCCTCTCCAGCTTGGAAGCCTCCCCTACAATCTTCCAGACTACTTGCAGTGCTGTTACACTCACTGCTGGCTGGTGGGCCTGAGGTACTGTGGTTTCCAAGGTGATCTGTGGGCTGAAGGCCTTGCATGTACAATCAGGAATACTAGTCATTTAAACTTGCCTTATTTGTCTCAATTTCCAAGCCCTGAAATACAAGCCCACTACGCAACACCACTTCATATTGAGCATGAGTCACCCACCTACAAGGAAATGGTCCAAGATCACTTCTACAGACGCCATTAAACAGCATCTTCCAGCAAGTCACTCACCAGCACGACTAATTGAAACTCTTGACATCATACTTGATGCTTATAATAGCAGCAACATTCTGAGTAGCATGTTCACAACCTTCATTTAATGATCAGTATGGCACACAGAGCCCTCTTCCCACACAGTGAGAAGTGGAAGAGGAAATATTATTACAAAGAAGACTGTTATATGAACAGTACTGAGCTCTTGTAATGACACAGAGCTCACTTTAAAAACCAGTTCTACATCACCAAGAGAAAAAACTATGTTTTTCCACACAGAGCTCCACATTCTGTAAAATTTTACAGGAAAGGATACTACTGTGCTGATGCTTAATTTCTTCCTTCATGCCAAGTGCCCAAAAGAAGACCGCTTTAAAGAAGAAATCTGGATTTGGCAGTGGGACAAACCATTCAGTTAGAAATCCTACCTATTGCACCATTATGCTCTGATCCAGCACTCAGGCTAAGCACCAGTTTCTGGAGGTGCTTAGTGTTCCCTTTTTTACTCTGCAAGAGTAAACACCTGACTATCCAAAAAGAAAAACAGCTGTGGTGGCAGCAGCAATTCTGCAACCTTTACTGTAATCTAAGCTTCAACAATTTTCCTCTGCTGACCCACAATTTCACATAGCGCCATCAGCAGCTCTGAGTAAACGCTGCTGTGTGCTGCCAGGCCCAAATCCAAAGCCTATCAAGTCAGAGTGTCACGGAAGCATTTAGGTTGGAAAAGACCTCCAAGATCAAGTCCAACCTTTGACCAATCACTGCCTTGTCAACCAGACCCTGGCACTGAGTGCCATGCCTACTCATTTCTTGAACACCTCCACCACCTCCCCGGGCAGTGTGTTCCAACACTTAGCAACCTTTTCATGAAGAACTTCTTCCTGAATTCAAGTGTGAGCCTGTGTTATGCAGAGTTTTAAGAGCAGAGAAGCTGACAAACAAGAGCATGTACATTTGTGTTCACACGTGCATGCACGCAGGTGCTTGAGAAACACAGGTGAGATGTACAGATTTACCCTCTGTGCTGTAACTTCAGTGTTAGCCTTGGGAAAAGTGCATGTGAAAGTCACATGCAAAAATCTGTTAGAAAGCTCAAAAAGATATCTTTAGCCCTCTCCTGTTTAAAGGTATCTGAAGGTTGCACATTTAGTATAAGTTCTTGTTTCTACTAATGTACCAAGTACCTTCAAAAGACGACAATAAAAGGATGCCTTTCTGACTGAAGCTGAGCACACATAAGGACCACGGTACACCATTAAGCCTCTCAGTACCTCAATTCTATTGTTTCTCTTTGTCCCTGTGGTAGGAGGTCACACAGATCTAAGCAGGTACTGAGGAAGTCAACTCAGCATCCACCAACAGCTTTTTGCTGGACTGGCTTAAATCCCATAGACAGCAAGGTAAGAAATACAAGAACACATAGGTACAGCCCCAAGCTGAAAATCCCATTTGCCTTCTACAAGAGAAGAAACAAAACAACACAAAAACACAGAGCAGCACTACACATGTACATATCATTGAAGAGATGCCCACAGAGATTTGAAAAAAATTAGGCATCACGTACTGATATGAGGAATGTAACCAGAACACTGTTCAATAAGAAAATCTAGTTTTCTTTTATATAAATGGGGTGCAGAAGAACAGCCATGGAAATGTCCTCTTGGGAAAAAAAATATAAACTGGTATCAAAGATGAAAAAGCTACTGAGGATTATTATTGCTCCAATATTTCATTTGGTGGTGTTGCCACTGAAGTTCTTAGGAACTGCAGCTTGTCAAACTTTAATACACTTTCTGAATCGTGTGAACAAATCAACCTTCATCTAACTGAAGGTCACCACTCAAAAAACACACCCAAAAGCAGGGATTGCAATTAGGGATTATGCACAAAGAAGAAAAGGCAGATGTGGAGAAATTAGCATTATGCTTTTATAGCTCCCGTGTTGATACTCAACAGCTGATGTTGAGTTTTAGTGGACACATCGTTGGTTTGTTAATAGCAACAGTCATAAAAGCCTTAATGAAGCCCCATGAGCACCCTGACCACACAAACTAAAATCTTCTATTCTTGTTTCAGCACCTTGGAAAAATCATATCCTTCCCCTATGCTCTCCCTTTTAATTATTATTTTGCTGTGGGGGTTGGGTTCCTATTTTGTTTGCTTCTTCCTGTCACTACCCTTCACTTCCAGTATTCTGACATCTTGAACTGTCAAGAGTCAATGTGTAAAAGCTCTCAGACTTGATTGTCAAAATACTGAAACAATTTTCTTGTGTTTATCTTCTTTGCTCTCCGAGTGTTTGCAATAAGCCTGCTTCCAGATTCAATGTTTGTGTTTAAGAGGCTGTAGTATTAGCTAGAAAGGTTCAGAGTGCAATCCTGGTGATATTACAAACTATGAAGCAAGCACAAAGGAAATCCACAGCTTTCTATAGCCAATTTTTTGCCATGTAACTTAGGAACAAACTTTTTTTTTTTTCTCTCACTCTCTCTCTCTGAGACAGTTCATTAAAAAAGCATCAGAAATTGCTTGGTTTTTTTGTGATGGATTCTGCGCTCATGAGAAGAGACAGATAATGCTGGTAGCCGCTGTTTAGTCTCTGGGATGTTAGTCTGCCCAAGAAGTCATCCCAATTCCCACTTCAGCAGGCAGGTTTATAAATAAGACAGTGGCAATTCTTGTTAAATGGAAACAGTCTCAGGACAGCCTAGTTCACAGTCATGATGGCTGGCTAATATCAGCAAACTGTATGATTTATGTTAATTGTGGCAGAGCTTCAGTGGTGTCAGGCCCTAAACAACTGCATGGGGTTGCAAAATGCATTTAACATGTTTCTGCCTCCTGAAGAAATCTAATAATTAAATCAGTTCATGTTTGTATGTTAGTGTGGAGGTAGAATAGTGTTTGCATTGACCTTCTCAGCTGGCTCAACAAATCCAGCCTTCTAGCACTGTAAACACGGTGGTATTAAGCAATTTAGCTCCATTTAGAAGTGGTTTAGCAAGCCTGTTGTCCCCTTTACACACACAGACTCACTGGGAAGCTGTTTTAGAAGCTCACTGCCCTCCCACTGCTATGTCAAAATTTCTGCCAGTGTCCTGTCTAAGCTAAATTTGTAGGCAGGTGAGGGCTTTTCTCCCACTACCAGGTGCCGTCACACGACTCGAGTTGTTAATTTCTTTCCCCAGCATTTGACTCCATCTATTTAGATATGTTTTGTCTCCATATCACAGTATTGTTGGTTAGAAAGTCACTTTTTCTAGTTCCCTAAAATAAGGATGATCTTTCCTTCCAGCCTCTAGGTCCTTGTTCTGGAATCCACCTCCCCTGATCAAGAGACCAGAATAGTGAGGGTGCACACACTTCCCACACCACCCCTTTCTCCCATGGTTCTTCCCTAATTATATCATTTATTGGAGAACAAAATGGCACACTGGGGGAAAAGAAATATCAAGTATCTTCAATTGTGGAACTTCCTGTACAATTCCTAGTGACCACTGATGGTCTTTCTCTCCACCAACCCTTCCCATACATAACTAGTGTAAAGAACCTCAAGCTTATCATTTTGGGATGAAAGTGATTTGGATAGACTTGGTTAAGGCTTTTGGATTAAAAGGGAGGAAAGGGCTGGGAGTGAATTCCTGAAAGAGAGTAAAAGATTTGCATTTCTAAAAAGAAAAAAAGACGCATCTTGCAAAATCTCCTCTGAAGCCACTTGCACATGGAATCTTGCAGTGAATGTTGATCCAGAGCTCTGTGTCTGCACAAACAAGGCAGTGTACACATGGACCCAACAGTACAAATGTTTTCCCTTTTCTTTGCATAGGGAAACTGAATTCAGGTAATGATATGTACAAATAGGCTGGGTTTGGACCAGGAAGAGAAATCAGAGAATGGATATGTCTAAGCTGTTTAACTTAGGTAATTTGTGACATTTATTAGAAAACTATTGTTATCTGCAGTCAACTTCTCTGGAACCTAGGCCCCCAGCAGAGAGTATGAATGTTAGCTGCTTCAACCCATACCTTAAAAAACCACATAAGAAGTCTGACTGCTTCTTCTTTTTTTGTCTATCAAAATTAAAGTGATTGTGTGAAATGCTCTTTTTTCTCCATATGAGCACTTTAACTCTAGAGTGCAGGAACCCTTGAGGTATTCCTCATTTATCCACTGAGACCACAGCAAAATTTTAACTGGTGTCTCACAGAGACTAGAAACTGAACACTATTTACACTGTACAGGCACAGGTTCACGAGCCCTGCACTCTGTCTTTAAAGCAAGCACTCCATTTATCCAGAACTATGGAGTGTGCAGTTTCACACATCTATCAGCCAGAGTACAGGCTGCAGTGAACTGCTGCCTTTTCTGAGACAGGAACATTTTGATGAACACTGCATGAGTGACTAGTGGGATCACCTACGTGTCCAAACAGGATGTATAGCACTCCAACTCACATCTTGTCCGACTCATATCTCATCCATAAGGGGAATCACAGAGCATGAAGGGAGCTCAGCAAGTCACTGCTCCCACCTCCTAAATGGCAAAGAGTAAAAGTGCTTAATACATTTGCTTACATTTTATTGCATAAGTGAGTAAAATAGAGTTTTTTCCTATTTTCAGAACTCTCCCCTGCATCTAATTTACCTTTTTAGAAAAGAAGGGAATGTTCCTTCCCTAATGGTGACTGACATTGCTCTGCAGAAAGGATGATAAAAGACTAAATAATCAAGAGGAGAGAAGTCTGACTGTGGCATGCAGTACAATTTCATCTAAGTCCTGTAAGGATCTCAGTGCATTGTTCTGTCCCAGCAAAACAAAGCCATAATGACCAGAAGTCTTCATTTATAAGGCCCTATCTAAAAAAAGCCAATCAGAGAAGTGCAGGGTATGTCCAGCCTAGAGACATGATAAAATAGGGTGGGTTCTGTCCCTCTTTGTGTGTAATGTACTCAACTCTTCTGCCAGAATATGTGGGTAACATACTTCAAGTGCTTAAGGTAAAGAAGTATTTCCCTAATATCAAGCTAAGATCTCTATAGCTTCCAGTTAGATTAATTACTTCTTGGCTTAACCTCAAAGAGGTGTTCATTTTTCATTGTTCGTTGCCCTTCTCTTGTGAGTTCTTTATGCACGGGAAGAGATCTCTTTTTGAGATTGAACAAGAAGTTTCTCTTCTTAAAGGTAACATTTACAGCTTATAATTCTTGGTAAAAATGATAAGTAACCACCATGGGACTCTAAAGATGAATCTCCATGCTCTCAGGAATACCTAAGCCAGTAACACAACCAGGTTCACACTTTTGTCAAGTAGAGCAGAATAACTACAACTACCTCTCATGCCTAATATAATTCACTCCTATTAACATATTAACAACTGCATTTCCTGCAGTGGCATCACCTTGTTGCCTTTAGCGTGTATGCAAATACATCAAAGAGATTGTTCTCTCTCTCCTCACTCCATATCCCAAGCATTTTGAGATTCCGAGGAATCACATGTGTCTGAACAGAAAACAAATGGCTGAATGCCTGTAAGTTCAGACCTTCTCTATGGCTTCAGGTAATTGTTTTGTACCACTCATCAATTTGCAAAGGCAAAAAACAAAACAACAGCTTTTTTATCTAAAGAAATCTAGAAAAAATCATGACAAAAACTGATGGTGTAGCTGCAGGCAACTTTTAGCAAGGAATGCTGTAATAATTCCTTCAAAATCACCCACAGCTGACCACTCCTTTATAGCTGTCAGGCAAGATTCAGAGCTAGCAGATAATGGTCACCTGACCATTCTATACATCTACTGTGTGTCCACAGAATGCATGTAAGCAGATCTCAGGAAAAATGCGCTCACTAATAACTAAATGAGTTCTCTAAACCCAGTTCACTTACCTGTCTGAGATAAAAACAGGGCTTCACAACCTCCATGTTTGCAAACTAATTAGATCCCTGCACCTTCAGTCCCTTCTTCTGTGTTGCAATGATTTCTCTGTGGGCTCCATTTAGAGAGAATCAAGGTAGCAGTGTGAAATAGCCAGCAGTCATGCTAGAGAAAAGCTACTTCCATTTATTCTGCTGAGAACAAGTAAATTGGCTGGGAAGGTGTCAAGTGTTGAAAAATTGTCCACAGGAGGTTCTCCTTACTTTGAAGAATGAATTAGTCTTTTGATCTAGGTTTTTAAAAACAATGGTATTTTTCAAAATATCAGCAATATGCACATTCTTCATTTAGACACAAGGCATATAATCCAAGTATTTGAATAAAATATTATCAGTTTTCAGTGACAAAGTGGATCAGTAATCTGAAAGGCTCTGCCCTGTCACCCTTCAGAGCTAGATGAACTGCTGGAAAACAACCCTACCCCAATTACAGTTCAAACTTGAATTACTCCTCTCAGAATTTAACAACTGGAGCTGCCTCAGAGCAGGGACCAGAGTGCTCTGAGTTTTACTGCAGTTCAGAAGGCAGGATGTTCTGCAAGCAGGAACTGTTAAACACTAGAAGATGATCTTTTCCCAGTCATAACCTTTGCAGCTTCCCACCTCAACAGCAGAAGCACTACAGAAAGCTGAAGCCCAACTGTGCAGCAAACTGTGGCCCTGGGTTCTGAGAGGCTGAGCAACACCCCCTGTCCAAGCCTGCTCTCATTTGTTGTACGAGGGAAGGGATATACTCCCATTCAATCCGCACAAGCAACACCTTTCAAGCCTCTGTCCTTGTGACACTTCTGTGAAACAACTGAGAACTGCTAGCCCTTGTTTAAATGGGGGAAACAACACCAAAAAAAGGGCTTGTCCACATGATAGGATCAAGAAGATATGGACACTTAATAGCATGATTGGTACCTTTAAAAGCCTATGTGGAACATAAACAGCAAGGGTTTTCACATGCTGTAGCTTTCCTGCAAGATAATTAACACAGTTGTTCACTCCTTGGCTACTCACACATCACTCACTGACAATAACCCACACAAAGTCCAAGTAATGCACCTGCAAGCCATAAGAAATCTGTGCCAAAGTGGTGACAAGTGCCAGTATCCCAAGGAAAGGCCATAAGTACCATGCCATCTTTCAGTGCAGCTCAAGTGTGTGCCAACAGTATGTGGAGGGTTCATAGCTTGGAAGTCTATTTGTAGATCAATTTCCAAGAGCAAGACTCTCTCTTGACCAGGATATCCTGTGTGCTGCTCCAGGCAGGTGAATATAGCTCATATGACAGCAGTTTCACCTCCTGAAGCCTCCTATTTTCACTGCAAATAAAATTCACAGATAAAAGGCTTGTAGTTACAGTTTGATTTAAGAGGCTTGATTTATACTGATGGCACTAGAAAAATCAGACTGCAGGTGTTGAGCAAACTCCTCAAAAGGGAAAGGTAAATTGAGGCTTAAATTTGAGGTGTTAGCTGTAGAGCAGATTTGGACACATTTCCCTTTTTAACTGAAGAATGTTAATGTCAAATGTTAAGCAGCTCATCATTAAAATCAGAATTTTAATCTGGCCTCTTAACCACTACTGATATAATAAAACAGACAGGCAAGAAACTCTATAATGCACTTTGTCTTCTCATTAATATAATGCAGAGCATTTAAAGGCTAATTTGTCTCAAAGCACCACAAAGGTAGGACCCCATCATTAGCACAGTAGGAGCCACTGAGGTGGACGATCTATCTGATGTGTCTCGAGGAGCAGAACACAGAACACGGCCATAATGTCCAATACTTCAGGAATGTTTGCTGTGGACTTCAGCCCACTCACACTACCCCAAGTAGATGGAAGACTATTTCTGTGTGGATTGGACATGTGGGATGAGCAAATGACGGTCAAGTTCCACATACGAGCTCCATAGGCTATAACTCGGTAATGAGTAGCACTGCTAGAAAGGACAGAGAACTGGATCTGAAGGGGTAGACACCAGAGTCCTCATGGCTCTGTTTCTGATCCATTTATGTGCTCATACTTTGTGTCAGCTGGTGCCTAACCACCAGACAGCCTCCTGCAGGAGATCCCAGTGTCAGATGGACTGCACGCAGATCCATCTCCACGTAGGGCAGATCTCATTTCCACTGTGGGGTCTAAAGGGAGGAAAGTTGGTGTTGTCAATGCTGTCTCAGATCAGCAGACATTGGAACAGGAGTCCAGTTAATTTTGCAGCCTTTACACCACTGAAAAGCATCTAGCTAAGAATGATTTCCTAGATCATTTCAGCTGTGGTTTGGTTTTAACTAAATTAAGACTGAATCCAAAGTATTTCAAATACAGAAATTCACTGCCCAATGCCATTGCCAAGCAGAGGAGAAACTTTTCCAGGGAAAAGATAACTATCATCACAACAAATCCTACAGACGATTTCCTGAGGCATCACCACAGGCTAATAAGGTTATAATCACCAGCAGTGGTAATTACAGCTAACACAGAACTCCAAAATACAAGCATGCCTTCATCTACCCAGCACCACCAGTCCCAGGTCATTGCTATTTACAGGACATGATTATATGGAAGAATTAAGACATTTCAACACTGTTTCATCACAACATTCTTGAATTATTTAGTTCAAAACAGTTGCAGCATGTCAGTCATTTTTGCTATAAATCTTCTAACAGAAGGGATTTTATTATTGCTAGTTAATACATGTGGCAGTCTCCAAGGTAGGAGTGTAGCATACAGCAAGTTGCATCTGTATCCAAGCTATTTCATCCCTTGTTTAGCATATTTTCTTCAAGCTCTAAGTTTCCAGAAGTGTGACAACAGAAAGAACCAGCATTTTCCAGTTCTCAGAGAAGAGATGTTAAGGTATGTGTAGGTGAGAGACCCAGGGGGAGGAGGGGAACATCCTGCCTGTGGGAATGCAATCTTGAACATCAACAAGTCCTCAATCAGAGTCATTTGTAACCCATCATTCCTGATCATTGATTGCTCCTAAGTTACATGGCATACAGAGCACTTGATAACAAATTATCCCTTTCATCTCCTTGCCAGAAGAAGAAAGATGTCACTAAGTCAGTATACAGTATGTTTACTACAGAAAATATATTTGGTCCCTTAAAAATGAAGCCTCCTTACCCAAGTTTGGACAGGATCTGAAAAAAGTCTGTCATTCATCTACCTCATCTGGAAAAACAAGAGCACACACTGCAATAACAAAACATTCAAATTTTATATTGAAGAACTTACATGGCTATTGAAGATATATGATTAGATTCTAACAACTCCATGCCTGATGCATGGATTGAGTAGTATTCATTCCCAAAGAATACATGTCAAAAACATACCATGTCAAAAAATAGAAGAGATGAGAATGAAGAAACAGAACAAGCCTGTCATTCCCACTCCTGGTTTTGGATTGCTCAGCATATGATCCCAAGAACTGGGCAAGGGCTAAAGAAAGACTTGCCTTTCTTTCCAGTTCCATTGCCTTGGAAATCCCTCTATTGCTCCTGAGAACCAGGATTACCCTCTGGGTGAGGCAAGGCACTAACACTGAACAATGGAAAATGAAAATTTTAGTTCTGCTGCAGGCTGGGCTAGGGGATATACTTAGCCAGAGATAAAGGTGCCTTTAAGACAATCAGTGGGGGCAGAGGGTCTGCCAGCTCTTTGTAAATGTCCCATTTATTACTTCAGACCTGTTGATTTGATCTGTCCACACTTAGAGAATCCAGCAAATCCAGAAGGAATGTATCAACTTCCAGAAAATATTTTGCTGACTCATGACCCTAATGGAGGGGGGATATGCAGACTATACTGAACACCTTTTTATTGCAGAAGAAAAGAGGTTGATATCAAAGAGGGCAAAATAATAGGCAGAGGTGTGGGGGTCCAAAAGGCCTCCCCCACCTTGAACCTGAATCAATGAGCTCTTTGTAGGCAGTAAGGGTCAATTAGAGGATGTTAACATTACGATGCTGAAGGATTCTGATGAGTGAAGGAGACTGGGGGAAAGTATCAATGCATACCCAGCAGATCCTGTACTTCCAATAAAGCTGGGGAACAAAGCAATAGAGCTTTTAATAGACAGCAGAGCCACACATTCAGTAATAATGAACAGTAAGGGCCTGTAAGTAGTGTCACAATACTGATGGTTGGAGCAATGGGAAAAAACTTTGCAGCCATTGACAACCTACAGAATGTACAATGGAGATATTCAACTATCTCATGAGCATATATATATATATATGTACCAGAATGTCCCTTTCCATCATCAGGGTACACGTTAAATGCTCAAAAACTTTAAAAAATAATCTGTACAAGTTATACATCCCACAGGAAACCACACAGAGAGCTTAAATCTGTTTACTAATGGACCAGACCTCAGAAGAACCTGAGAATGACATCCCAGATCCAGTATTGAGTGTGGTAATCCCTCTGGGGGATGTGCTTCAGAGAAACCAGGCGAAGCAGAGAACGTGAACTCCTCTACAAGTAGAGCTCAAGCCAGGAGCACAGCCAGTGAGGTTAAATCAATACCCTATTAGACTGGAAGCATGTAAAGGATTGGAGCCCTTGATAAATACTGCCATGCAGTATGGACTGCTTGGGGAGTATCAGGCTGAATTAAATACTCCTATTTTACCAGCAAAGAAGCCTCATTCTCAGGAATATAGACTAGCGTAGAAGTTAAGAGAAATAAACCAAAAAACCATGAAAAATAAATTTATATACATATATATATATATATATATATATATATACACACCCCCCCCACCATACCAATCCTTACACCCTGATAGCCTCAGTTCCTTCCAGAAACATGTGCTTATTTTACTGGTTTGGGATTTAAAAGATATGCTTTTAAATTATTTTTTATCCCATTACACAACAAAGAAAACCAATTTTTGCCTTCAGATCAGAGGATCCCATAATGGGAAGACAGGCGCAGCTGTGCTGTACTGTGCTCCCTCATGAATTGAAAACAGCTCTACTCTGTTTGGTAACATGTTAGCAAAAACATATCGCCACTGGAACAGTGGCAAGGTTACAATAACAATGTAATTTTGTTGGAATATGTTGAAGAAAGAAGAAAAAAATCAATTGGCAGAAATACCAAAATGTTAAAAAAAAAAAAAAAAAATCAGAAGAATGGTGGATAACTCCAAATCAACACATTCTCAGAACTGCTGAAATTATGAGATCCTTCTCAAGAAGTTACATGAAGAAACTCTCATGGGAACAGATGTCCAAGAAGTATCAAAATTTCTGCAGCTTAAATGGGATTTACATACCCTCTGTAGGCCACAGTATAGCGAAAAGGTGAAGAGCATGATCGAAAACAAAACCAACAATAACAACAACACAATTTTTCAAAGTTTTGCCAGGAAACTCAAATGGGTAGATGTCTTACTGACTGCCTTGATGAGGCTCACTTAACGAGTCAGTGAAAGACTGAGTCCTTTTGAAGTATTGTAGGGAAAGCCATATCCAGCTAAAAAATCCAGCAATTGAAGCAATCAAATGCGTGGTAAAGAGGAAAGGATGATAAAAGGTTTTTTTGCTGTCTGCAAGTACCTTTGTCCCTGGGCATGCCAGTACACAACTTCCAACATGGAAACTTTATATCCACACTTGGAGAGATGAGACACTGAAAGGAAAAGGACCTTACGTTGTTCTGTTGGTTACACAGGCAGCTGTGGAGGTGGAAGGAATCAGTTCCTGGATTCATTATACATCAGCTCCTCCACCACTTTTGAATGGACAGCCAGATCAGTAAGGCCCTTAAAGACTATATTGATGCACCAAAATATATCGCAAAATCAAAAATTATATTTATTGTGTTCTTTCAGGTTATAGAATTAATTGTGGGGTTTTGTTTTTTTTTTTCAAATACAGGGTGGGACTTCTAAGAACTTTTCTGTGGATATGTCCTTAAGTCCCAAAGGGGAGAATTTGATGTCAGTTGAGGTTAAAAATCCACAGAGAAGTTCACAGGAACTCTGGTTGGGTTTTGAAACCATGACAACAGTGTACCAGAGCAATGGAAGAGTGAAGAGTCCTTAGGAACAGACTATTATAAATCCTTATTTCACTGACAATTAATTGTTCAAATAGACTCAAGCAGAAACTGTAATTGAGTATATGATTAAATAATAACTCGGTGTTAGCTGACAGGAAGAAAATATAACCTCAAGTTACCCCGGATTATTATAATGCTAAAAAACACATATCCGGGGAAATTTATGTATGCAAAATGGTAGCACAATGAGCCAGACCAAGACCACCACATGTGCATAAAAAATTTGGTTATATAAGCATGAATGACCAGCCACCTCTTTCTGCATTATTCATTCTTTATTCACTTTTTGGAGAAAAGACAGTGCCTGCTTCCTAGAAGGTGTGCTGGCAGCATTAGATGCCTGGCACCCAGTTCTGCAGAACAGCAGTTAAATTAAATATCTCAACTCCTTTTGTAGATTGGCTCCTGCACACTGGGTAGAAGAACTCTGCTTTAGAGACAGCAGTATTATCTAGTTGCCTGTTGCTCTATTCAGTGGCTCCATGAAAGGAAACATCACAGCTGGATACCGCAGTTTGGTTTCAAATCAAAGAAATGCCCTGAGAAGAGCACCAGTGGCCAGATCAGGTTGGCCATGTTAAGATGGGAGGTCAGAAATAGACAGGTTTATTTTTCAGAAAGCATTGTGTGATGTTCTTGTTCAACAGGAGCCAAAGATGCTATTTTTCAACTGCTACCTGGAGCACTGCCTGGTTATTTCGATTTTCAGAAAAATTTGAAGGATGCACATTTCCTGTGTCAAAGCCTGCAGTTCTGGGTACCCTACCAGCAACAACTGCTGCAAAAGCTCAGCATGTGAGGAACTGGAAAGAGAAAGGTGTCAAGTTTAGCCCTCCTGTGGTCACTTCACAGTTAAAAATACAAACTAGATACCAACAATTTTTTAAGGCTTATTTGGTTTTGTTTTGCTTCTGAAAAAAAAAAAAGTTCGAAAAAATCAAGAAATTACCTCCAATTCTGTTTTTTTACTGAGCTGTTGCAAATGCTAAATGGTTATCATGAAGCTTTTGATTTTTCTTGAAATGTACAGATGCACTCTCATAAAATTTCCAAATAGCTTGTCATTCCTGAATCACTTTCCTCCCACCTTTCTCAAAGTATATTATGTTACAGGCTTTATACCAAGGTCATCAGTTTGCACACAATGTAGATGTTAGGCTATTTTATTGGAGTTTCTGAATGAAAATATCTCTTGACTATCGATTTGCAAACTCCTGAAAAATCTATACTTTCTCTTGCAGCTGAAAAACTGAGACAATATGGTTGACACAAACACTTTATGATGTCAGGTACACACAACCATTATTGTGGAGAACTGTGCTTCAGTGGCTTTCAGTCTGGGCTTTGCTCAGCACAAATCCTCTTGTCTCTATGTCTTTCTTGTGTTTGGCATACCCTGAAACCATTTACTTAAGTGCCCACAGAAATGTAAACACAGCCATGAAATACCTCAACAATTACTGTACCTGACCTTTGGAAAACTACTCTCCTAAATTAAAATACATTTGAATGAGGACACCTTGTAGAAAAAAATCCAGTAGGGATTAAAAAATGTCCAGGATCAGAGATTCTACCAAAGTCTTTGGTAAATCATGCTGTGTCCCATTACCCTGCAGTAGGATTCTCCTTCTGTTTCTCTATTGAATGTCTCACACAGTCCTACAAACAGCATCAGTGCTTCACCTTTCCATTCCAGTTTGCCACGAGTCACACAGCTTGAAACGTGACTGTGCTGGCCAAGCTGACCATACGTCAGCAAAGGGGTGTTTGAAATGTGCTTATGAGACATGTGTTAAATGTACTAACTCTCCAGAGCAACTCAGAATGCTCAGCTCTCATACCTGGCGAATACCTGACCAAAGAATAATGGGGTGCTCCCGAAAAATTGTATGTTCACCGAGACAGGGAGACCGTTCAGTGAAACATACCACTTCCCAAATGCAGCTGGCAATTCCAGAAGAGAAGAGATGGTTATGGATTGCTGACCCAAGAGAATAGTCTCACTTACTACCTTCACTCCTTGAGGAAACTCCTCCTCCATCTTTTTCTGCACTCCAGCCCTCCTTTCCCCTTTTATTTCTTTCCTCTCCCTTGAAGACATTTACCTATCCACTCTGTAATCTAAGTTTTTGTAATCTTACTTTTTTTGTGCAGACAATTTGTGCTTCACATCTTATTTTCCTCTGTGGAATATGCTACTAAGTAGCTAAGGCTAGGGAGAAGAACAACAAATAAAAGCTCAGGGAAAAAAATTATCTCACTGAAAGCAGTGCAGAGACCAACTTCTGTTCTATTCCAGAAATCTCTTCCCCCACAAAACTGAAAGGGTAGCTAACTAATTAACTAATAATAATAAAAATTAGTCACATGCATTTGAATGAATGAAAACACAGGTGAAAACAATGCCACCTCCAACACTACTGCCAAAATAAATGTTAAAAAGCAACGCTCCTGAGAAGTCCTGAAAAAGTAAGGATCCTTGTGAATAAGTGATCCTCTATGACATACACAGAAATAAGTAGAACAAATCTCTGGATCTAGCTGCAGGGCACATCTTAGCTGAGCAACCTTTCCAAGCAGAAAGGGATTCAGTAACCACTCAGGTTCAGCTGTGAAACACCCATCTGTATCTACAAACTGTCAGAGGCAGTGAACTTCAGTCTCAGGAAACATCCTCATATTTTGGTTGATGCCAGCACTTCAGCTAAACCAGCGTGGTAAATAGCAAGGAGAAAGGAGAATGTACATCTAAACACAACTTGTGAGCCTAGGGCCTGCAAGTCAGCCAGCAGAGCACCTCCACTGAAGCCTCAACAAACTGAATGTTACAGATGGACTACCACTGCTCCGTGGAAGAGGAAGGGATTTAAGTCCATGCATTAAACATTTTGTTAAGCTTCAGCCTGACCTGCTGAGATGTATAAACAGACAGCTTCCACTCTGTTTAATCCATTTAAAACATGTCTGACACCTTCAATGCTGTTAGCTCTGGTCTTAAGTTGCATCACTTAGCTCCAGTGGCTGAGCCAGCGTTCAGGGTCCTACACATATATAATTATCTCTGCTAAGAAAGAGTAAGCACAGGAAATACCTGCTCACCTTGGGAGTGGAGCTGGGGGGAAGTCTGGGGGCCTGGAAACCAACCTTTTTCCTGTTGCTATGTGCACACAATTCCACCACTGCCCGTCTGATTACTACACAAAAACCTTCTATAATGGGTTTACTTTATATCCTTCTCTTTTCCCAAGTATTCTTGTTAAGGAATCTCAATGCTCTTGTAAAACAAGAGCACAATCTGGTTTCTGTCACAGAAATCACAGTGCAGAGATGGATTTATTTTCTGTTGTGTCTGTGTTGCCTCTTAGACTATGCTTTGTATTCCTTCAGATACTTTAATTGGTCTTATAATTAGACCCTGCCTCCCTACCTTTGTGCACCTTTTCCCAGCTTCCTTTTCAAAGTGCGAGATCCTAACAATATTAACATTCTCCTCTGGAACCTCTTGAGATCTTAGCAGTAATTTCATGCACCAATAATGTTTTACTGAAAATAAACAGACTTAAAACATTGGTAACCTGGGAATAATCAAGAAGTCACACGTGTCCTGATACAGAGCCAGGCTGCCTGGTGACCTCTGTAATTACGTCAGTCATTACCATATCCCCAGCCAGCCGCTTTCCCTCTGGGTGATGGAGTGAATACCTGTCCAGCTAAGCAGACTGAAAAGGTGTGACCGACAAATCAATGAAACCTAATGGGATAGAACCCAGGTGCCACAAAGGTTTAGGCTCACTGGAGTGGTTTTGTTGTCAGAGCTGATGATCAGATTCCAGGTCTGATTTTTATTCTGGCACAGCTGTAAAATTATACATTTGAAAGGATTCAAGGCATCTCTTGCATTCCTACTAATCACAGGTCAACCTCTGTAATACCATTCTGGACACAGGCATGTGAGACTCCACTACTGCCTAAAATAAGGCAACTATTCCCCTTAAAAGCACTGATGCTTCCATATCCAAATATCTGCCCATAGGCAATAAAGAAACCTTGGTCGTGTGCCAAAGAATGTGCAAATGTCAGAACAATATATTTAAGACACGACCAAAATGAAACACCACACACACACAACAACACACCATGCACCTGAACTTTAATCCTCCAAACAATGAGACATATGCAGAAGAATGAGACCACCATCTTCCTTGGTACATACAGTAAATCTCTTTGCAATAGCAAAACCCTTCCAGGAATCCCTTACAGCACAGCTGCCTGGTGGTTCTTCTACAAATTACAAAACTGAGCACAAGTACGCACAAAAAAAGGACAAGTTAGCTTTTTAGTTTCAAGACCATCTTCCTAATTGCAACTGGAACTTCAAGGGGCCAGAGACCACTGAAACAGGGAAACTGATTACTCCGTGGGATTTGGAATCTTGACTGCTGGCAGGTTTTTAAGATGTTTTCAAACAAATGTGCACCAAAAAAACCCCACAAATATCTCCTCTCCCAGATAAGAGGAAATGAGTACCTGGCCATTGAGATTCATCCCTGAACAATTTTTCTGGGATTCCAGGCAACTTCCAGAATTTTTTTTTTAAACCTAGATGTACAATATTTATTTTCCCAGAAATTATTCCTTGCTTTCTTAAAACTCAAATATAAGACGTTTCAGTCTTATGTGTTCATGCCCTGGGGATTAACTTTGTACTCAAAGGTGGTCTAATAGAGAAAGAAAACTACACCAAAGTTGAGTTCATTCATGGCCTTCTAAAACACTGAGGTCGAATCATCCTCTGGTACTGATCTCTCCTGGCAGAGCCTGGTTCACTAGCTTACACCAAAATCTAATTGCAAGCACAAAGATTCTCTCTGTTGGTCTGAGTCAACAGTCAACCAGAAAGGGTTCATAATACTAAAAGGCAGAGAACAATACAGTACTCTACATCTTCAAGCAAATTACCTTATTCATAAAATATTTTAATTCAATTCTATTTCTTCGGTCTTAAACACAATGAAGTCACTCGTCTCGATTTCAGTGAACAGCTGTATTCCTGAATTTGCTGTTAAACTGAAACAGAGAAAGTGAGTTTGTGGTTTTTCATCAAAGTTTTCTTTTTCCCTTGTTTTTAATGGCTTGTTGAAACCCACAGAAGAACAATCATTTGTTCTCATTATGTTTCAGTCTTCAATTATAGCATGACAGAGGAGCAATCTTATTTCAAAATTACTTTTTTTAATGGGAATAAGTCAATCTCATAATTTATTGAATTCTCAAACTTCAGCTACAATGACAAACACTCTACATAAGTTAAATCAAGATAACAAATTACAGTAAGCAACATAAAACCAAAGAAATGTAATTAGACAGTTTCAACAGTTTTTCTTGTCAGGGCAATGGAAAGCATGCAGATGAATCTGAAATTTATACTGAATTTTGTTGAGTTCAGCCTAAGAACTGCCTCATGAGACAGAGTCAGAGACCTCTGGTCCATGCCTTGGGGTCAAGCTATGACAGACAACAAGTGCTCCAGGAAAAGCTGTTAAAATAGCGCTCACATCCAGACCTTCATGGATGAATTCTCATTCCCATTGGCACAAACTAGATTTTACTTTTCCTTCTAGACTTCTCAGCTTTATTAAATACCACTATCTTGGGTATTAAAGGCAAACCTCCTGTCTTGGGGTGACTTTATGATGTGTATCCCATATTGCTGCCCTAAGCCCAGAAATTAACTTTGTGCCTTTCTATGCCTTTAAACTGAGCCTGAGAGGGGGAAGGAAAAACTGAGCAAAACTTTCTCAAAGCAGTTTGCAGCTTGTTCAAGGTCACACAGAGATAGCAGTATTTTTCCCAGCTGTGGCAGGGGAGTGAGGAAGCACCCGGCTTGCTGCTTTCCAGTCAGCTTTTGGCCAGTTGTTTCAGTTTCTTGTTCTCCGGAGAGAGACTGAGAGTTGGACTTTTTTTCCCTTCCCTGGAATTTTGGATTCTCCCTTTTCTACTGGGCTGCTTTCAACCTCAGAGCACATTGGGAGGACTTTCCATCGGGCACAGAGGGCCTGGCCCTGGGCCAAGCCCCAGCTCCGAGGAGACCAAAGGGAGGACTCGAACACCTCCCCAGGTTTTTCCTCCACAGAGAGAGATTTTATTGTTTAGCATTATTATCCTTTTCCTGTGTGTTTGTTAAAGAAATAGTTTAATCTCCTCCACTTTCCTTCGAGGAAAATTTATTTTTCCCGAACCTGGTAGGGGAGGGGTGGTGACCTGCCTTCTCTCAGAGTATATATTTCTAAATTTGGCCAAACTGGAACACCTGCAGTCTGTCATCCTGACATTAAGGATTCCAAAACGAAGACAAGTCAGTTTTGCCAGAGACTTTGCTAAAACCCTGAGCAAATTGATTAGCTTCTTTCTCCTTTCTTTATCACAGCAACTTAGATTTCAGCTTCTTTAGGAGAGAACTCCATCTTAGCAGACATATAGAGTAAGAGACCCTCAACTTAATTTGATCCTCTAGGCACCACTGTAATTACAAAACAACAATAATCAAGGGAAATGATCAAATAATTAATGTGAAAAAAACCAGAGATGCATCTTATAAATTATTCAAGTAGCTGCAGTTATTAATAACTTCCTAGATTATTGAAACTAAGCCAACAATAAAAATCAAATTTATTTTTGCTACCATTTCTTTCTGTTACCATCACACTAAGACTGAAAACTACAATGGCACATTTAACCTGAGTAAGGAAACCACCACTGCCAAGTGCTGCCTTCGGACAGAAAGCCTTGCAGGGGAGCTTTTCCATTCCAATGATTTGCAAAGTCATAGTAATATCTCTATGTCCATATTAAATTTTATGGAGGCCATTTTTTTATTACCAAATGTAAATTTGGGGCCTCTATTATCTGCCACACTGTCTTAAAATAGTTCCAAGGTTATGCTGTCATCGCATAACTCTAGAAATTTGTAACCCTAATTCAAGCACTGGAAATATAACACAGATTGTACAGCAAAAGAAACAATGTAGCACCGAGCACAATTTTCTACTACAATAAGCTGGGGAGTGTCTGAGCAGAAAATTCATCTTTCATATTGTACGCATCAGCAGCCCGTAAGTGAAGATTGCACGTCTTTCAAATGCTCGAATGGTAATGGCTCTTGTGAAGCCACTTCTGAACTGTCAAAAGACAACAGCAACACTTTTCTGAAGTCCTGAAGCTAATTGTTTGGCTATCTGGAAGTCAATGCAACAGAGAAACCTGCTTCTGCTCCCTTTCACTTTGTTCTTAGTGTGCCCAGCCTTAGCTCCAGGTCCTCTACTCTCAGCTTTATTTGTGAGATCAAAGACAAAGCAGCATTCCTAGAAGATGCAACTTTCAACCCAGTACAGAATGATAAGAGAAAGCAGCAATAAAGCTATAAAGTTCCTTAGTTGCCAGATATTAAGGAGAGCAAGGAACTTTTTTTGTGCTTTGCATACCAAGACTGCGAAAAGGTCAGGAACTCCATGGAAAATACTCCACAGACACATTGTCTGGCAAGCAGATTCTTAAAGCTCAAGTTTTGCCAGAGCAGGACAGACCTTGTACTAAACATTTCACAGCCCCACAGTTTTCAGTTTGCCATACAACAGAGAGGACCAAGGACTTGAGACTTCTCTTGTATAGCAGCCTGCCACACAGAGGTGAAAAGCACAGTGCATGAAGCAGCCTCACTGCTCAGAAACGTAATCCTCACCACAGAAGTATAACTTCATTTAGTGGGGAGACAGCAAGACACGCCAGAGAACCTGCTGTCAAGCACCAGGCTCAGCCAGTAACTCATAAGCAGGATAGCAATGGACTGCAAAGGTCTAAAAGGGCTCCCATAAAGCAGCAGCTTTATTGAATATGCTGACCTATGGACGCTACACATTTTTGTACAGTGAAACAGCATCACGTTAAGAGCAGTCTCTGTGCACAAGTGCGAAAGATATGGCCCATTTGTACACATTTCTCCAAGATAGAAACAATTTTGAAATACTAAAAAGAAAACCAGGTGAAAATCTCTGATAACTCCCTGTTTTACAGAAATTACTGAGTCAAAATTGTGCTGCTGCACTGGGGATGGCTCCACTGTTCTTTGCAGCCTAGGTTTCATAACTGTACATAAAACATGCTCAAAATGGACCTCAGAACAGCATCTCTGCTCCATCCCAAGGCAGTAAAAGTGTTATTAAGCTGTTTTTCATTATCATGCAGGAACTCTAACTGCAGTAGTAGGAGGGCCAAACCTTGACCACCCACAAAAATACAGGGAAATCTCAAGAAACAGAACATAGGAAATGAAGCAAAGGAAAAAAGCTCTGCTCAACAAGACAGCTGAGCAGAACCTAGTCATAGTAGTAAGAGAACCTGCAGTCTCACATCAGAAGGGGCACTCTTTCATGAGTTACACATGAGGACAAGGCTCTGTGCTAATACCACTGTTTCCTACAGCATCAAACACCTAAGAGAATGTAGCTAACAATGAAAAAAACCCATGCAGAGAACTCTCAGCAGAGGCTTGTTAGCAAGTCTAATATTAGATGTACTGAAAAATAGCAACACAAATGTATTCCCCATGCTTTGCTTCAGTCTGTGACTTCGCTTTAATGTGTTGGCTATGAACATCCACCCAAGAAATGGCACACATGGTGATATCACCCTTTTCCCCTGAGCTACTTTTCAGGACTATGAGGAAAATAAAAAAAACCAGTAGCATCCATGTCATGGCTCTTTCATTTCTGTCCAGTAGGACCTTAGTGGCATGAAAAAGAGAGCATGAAGGCCATGACTCGGGCCACTACATTTTCGTATTTATAACGTTTGGCAACCATAAAATTTTGTATGATCTTTAACAATGTGAATCTCATTTTCTGAACATTCAGGTTCAATCACCTTGTCAAAGAGCAGCTAGTACCTCAAACTTCTGCATTGCCTAGAAACTGTTGTTTGACACCACAGCAGAAAATAAGAATTTGCACAAACAAATAACTGAATTGAAACAATAAATTGACATTTTAACTGATTTTAGCTTGTCTGTCTCTCTGGCTGTATCTCAGGTGCAGGGTGAAGATGACAACAGTGAGTTGCACTCACTGATAATTCACTTAACAGATTGTTCAGTACTACTGCAGGAAGCAATGCTGGAAATATATTTTGAGAAAACAAAGACGCCTTGGTTTTAAAGCAAGATACAGTGTGCAGTAGAAAATGTACAGGGACTGATTTTGGACATGAAGAATGACCAGTGGTAAGCTGCTACCCATTCTGCAAGCACTGCTCACGCTGAGACAGGGATTCTACAGGAAAAAGACAATCATGTAGCTAAAACCCCATGAGAAAATATACATAGAAGAGGACAAAAGAGCAACATAAACCCATGCAAAATCAGAGAGTTTTATAAATAATTAGCATTTGATTTGGGAATTTATCCTCTTTTCCCTTTTTTTCCTTCTTAAATAGGTCCTCAGTTTATTAAGCATATAGTTTATTCTCTGTATAGGCAGACAAAAATCACACATATCCAATGAGAAGCAACAGCTGTCAGGAAGATAAGTCCATACTGCATGCAACTACCATGCAGCCACAGGGATGGAAGGGACCTCTAGAAGTTACAGGGCAAAATTCCACCTCAAGGCAAGCTCAGTTTTGCCCGTGTCATTCCTGATCAATGTCTGCCTAACTGGCAATTAAAGACCAGCCACAGAGACTTCAGATCCTGAGCAGAAAGTCTAATCCCCTGTCCTTTTCTGTTGGAATGCTTTTTCTTAATCTTTTCTTCTAGAAATGTAAATGAATTCCCCTGTTATCTACTACAAACCTGGGGTATAGTGGATGAGCTTCCTCCTTCTTTAAAAGGAGGTCTGTTTCAGATGTTGATGTTCTGATAATCATCACTACCCTTAAAGTGGAGAAATATACCTAGCAATTATGTAATGCAATACATCTCCCTAGAACCCCAGTTAAGCAGGCACTGAAATAATTTCTGGGGAAAGTCCACCCTACATAAAACTATAATGTTTTCACTATTGTTAAAAAAGAAATTTGCACATCAAAATATGATTAGTGCCATTTATTTTCTAGTCAGTATAAGACCAATTATGAAATCTATTTCCATAAGACAAAGATATATTAATACTAAGAAAAAAACAGAGCCATTTTATGTTACAAACATAATGCAACCAGAAGATTTTGTTCTGCTTTTAGCAACAAATGCTCCAAAAAGACTAAACACATTTAACTATTTGAAGAGATCTTTCAATCTCAGAAGATAAATTTTCATCTGAAACAAGAGGGACCAGCCAACTTTCTCATTTGAAGGAATAAAAAAAAAATAATGAAAAATCTGAAGAGAAGCAGATCATAAATAATCCCCTTGCTTGCTTTTCCTTCACTGCATTTCTTCCTCCAGGGGTTTAACCAAACCTCCAAGGCTCTGCAAATTCTACATGAGCCTTGGGGTCCCTATCAAAGTGTCCACCTATCACAGCAGAGGCAAAATTGTGCATTCCCTCTCTGCGCTCTGCAGACCCCGTGGTGACCTTCACTCTTCTCTGCAGCCTGAAGCCTCCTAGCTTTCTCTCCAAGGAAGATGAGTGCCAACTCTTTTTAAGGGACTAATTCATGCATTCAAGAAAAAGTAAATTTCTGTATACATTTGTATAAGCAAGTTCTGGGTAAGGGAAATGAAGAGGGGGATTTTCTGGGAGGCTTACTGCAGATCTGAACAGAAACAGAGTTAAGCCAGTGATTTCCACATCACAAAATCCACCAGTGTTAATTGTAAAACATAGCACCAGTAAAGCCACGAAAGCTCAGTGAAGATTAAAAGAAACCATTTTTCAAGAAAAACTATCCGTGCTGTTAGTTCTCTGAAGGATCTAATAAACCTCAAGGCAAACAAGCAGTCCAAATCCTGTCCCTCTGGAAAACTTAGAGTAGCAGATTCTGGGAATTTTGTCACATATGTTGTAAAAAGGCTAGCAGTATGTCTCAGACTTGACTTATGTCTACACAGAAATGGCAAAAGGCCTGGTTAAACAGCTTTTGTTCTTGAATCATCATCAAAACTCTCCAGGTCCAACTGAGTGGTCTGGAGCCAGGAGTATTCATTGCTTAGATAAGGTCTTTTCCCTCAAAAGCATACGCTCAGCTTATTTAGCCAGATCCCGTTCCTCTGAGGGATGGACAAAAGTACCCTTGTACAAAGGCAAGAAAGAAAGACAAGCATTTCCATCTTGAAGTAACTCTGCCTGGAAATTCATTTGTGTGTGAAGATGAGCTACACACATAGCACATATATAATTACCCTCAATAAGCAAGAATTCAAGAAGCTTGCTTTTACAAAACAAATGTGGAATAGCACGATCCAGCATCAAGGACAGCTGTGCTACTGCTGGCCCAGGGCCACAGGGGACAGACACCCAGCTCTACACTCTCACCATCGCAGTGGTCTGAGTCTGGGCACACACTGTATCCACTGCATCTATAGTAAATCTCACTGGGACAAGAACACTTATCACTGGGACAACACAGGCCCTTAACAGCTTTAGTAACAATATTTCAGCGTTTCAAATGACAAAGCAACATTCCAGGAGCGCTCAACATGAAAACCGTGAGCTCTTGTAAAATTCTGCATTCGGACTCTGAGCAATGGCCATATCAGCTGGTCCCCAAACAGCCAGGCCCAGGCAGCCACTAGGGAAGGGAGCATTCACACAAGAAAGTGCACTACCTCCTGAATAGAAGGGCTTTAACAATTTACTGGCACAAGAAACGCAATACTTAAGTGAAGGGTACTTATTTATAGCCTATTTGATTAGAAATCATAGAAAACAGAAACTTCTGTTTCTTGCCTAGCATGACCTTTGACCAATCTCCCAACTGCATTTTAAACTGATAGAGCCCTTCTTTCAATCTGACACCAAAATGAGGCTGTGGTGATTCAAGATTAGCTTGCAGTAAGTGGAAATTCCAGATTAGCTTTCAGTCAAAAATACCGTGGGACTGTGGTTCACAGTTCTACACTCAGCTTGCAAACATACTCTGGAAATATAAGACCCTAAACAACAGATGATATGGCAAAGCTAGTGGATGCCACATGGTGAGATACAAAGCCGTCAAGGAAAGAAGATGTCTCATAAAAAATAAATAAAAATGTAGTACCAAAAATTGACTATATTTATTTCATACTCCATCGGATTTGGTTCAATTCCCAAGCGTTGCTATACCAATAAATCCTCCTTCCTTAGGAAGTTGCAGCAACACAAAGGATAGAGGAAATGACACATAAACAATCTGTGTGTTGACAAGAAGGCAATTTTGTAATATGTTGTTATTTATGGCCAACACTTAAGCAGATGGAAGATGCATCAAAATGAGTTTCATTTAGAACATGCAGGCCAGGGAGAAGTCTCTGCAGGAGATGTGCACCATTGGAAAACATGAGGCACTTCACAGCTAGAACTGCATTACTGTATTTGTGGTAACACGCTGCAGACGAGGTAAAGATGCAACAGAGAGAGTGTCTCAAATAGCCGGCAAAAGGAGGAGTAGGAAGTGAAACCTTATTCAGAAGTGCACATACCCTGAGCAGCCCTCTTGCTTCCTGAAGGAAGTGGCATTCCCACAACCTGTCCTGCTGGAACTCTGCCCTTTTGCTATTCCTTCCCCCAGGGCTGGTGACACCCCTCACTTTTACGGGCGCTGAACCACAGTCACGATGGCGAGAACAGCTGCACGACTTGGCCCACGCTCGGTGCACTGACCAGATTTGCATTTATCACCCCACCCATCTGTTACACTTCCCAGGGGCTTTCTGCCTCGGGCACTGCTGGGAGCACATGGTGACACAGTGCAGGAAAGGAATGGACTGGCCAGTGAGCGATTTCCAGCCGTAACTCACAGCACAGCATGCAGCTCCCCACAAATGCACTTATTTTAGCTGCATCGCTTTCCATCGCATTAGCTCATGCACAAAAGGGGAAAATAAGTTAACAAGGGAAAAATATTTATGCCTCCTCCTCTCCCTCCCCACTATTTCATTTCATTCTAAATCAATTTGGAAGCCCTGCTGGCATCAGGGCCCTGGAGCGTTGACAGCCTCAGGGAGCTTTCACTATCTGAGAGTCCAACTCTCAGCTCTCCTTTCGATTGGCAAGGCCCCTTAGTCATACCATGGGACACAAGAAGGAGCAAAGCAGTTTTAGAATAGCAGTATTTTTCTAATAACTGATTTAACTTCCCAATCAAAGCTGAATTTTATGAGCTTCCCACCCACTGAGGCATCCCCATGCATGCTAGGATAATAACCCCCTCACCTCCCTCCCAGACACACTGGCAATTCAACTCTCCATGTCACATGATCGTGTTCTCCAAGGATTAAGTTTGTGGTTTGGCTTCCAAACCAGTTAAATGCTCTGTATGTGCCTTTTTGCCTATCTCTGCTGACTCTGAGCTCATTAGCCAATTTCCATTGCCTTTGGCAGGGAGGAAGCCCCCTCAGAAGCATTCATATTTTTTGCAAGAATCAGACTGTACCATGAGTGCTCCCTCTGATGAAGCCCCAGCAAACCCACACAGAGTTGCTCCCCAAAATACAAACACATAGGAAATAAGGGTTCATTAGCTCTGCTTCTCTCTGAGAGCTATTCCATTTTTTTCTAGGCTCCCTACAGCTTCATCCAAGCTCTGTGATGCTCACCACAAATTCAGCCTGCAATGTTTATCAATATTCTCTCTGCCTGGCAAAGTACTGAGGTGTCCTCCCTGCCCAGCACCTCACCGCCTGAAGCATGTGGGTATAAGCACCGTGTTCCTGCAAGGAAGCACATAACAGGGAAATGATTCAGCACAAGGATCACAGGGACAAAACAAGGGGCAACAGGTAGAGGTTGCACCAGGAGAGGTTCCATGTTGATGCAAGAAATTTCCTACAGTGAAACAATCAGTCACTGGAACAACCTCCCCAGGGATGTGATAGTGCATCCATCACTGGAGGTTTTCAAGGTGCAGTCAGACAGCATGCCAGGTAGTCTCATCTAGGCTCCCTTTCTCACAAAGGGATGGACCTGATGACCTTTCAAGGTCCTCTCCAAACTTTTGTAGTTTTCCGATGCCAAAGGAAAGGGGTCTGTTCACTGCATCAATACCAAATCCCACACCCCATCCCCCAAACACAATTCATGCTGGGACAGAAACACTCACCATAAAGAGGCTGGGGAAAAAGCCAGGACTAGGGAGTGACTCCTTTTCTTTTGGTGATGCAGGTGGCTCAAATGCACAGCAAATTTCAGTTTCAGAGGTTATTTCTGGAGGTCATACCTCAGCTCTGTTATGCTAATTGTTGCTAGACAACCGTCTTCATATGAATATAAAATCAACTACCAAGCAAAAGAAGTCTAAAATATTGTTCTGGTTTATCTAGGAATATTTGAAAATTCAAATGAAATTTAGCTAACAGATATGTCCAGGTAAAAGTAGAAATGAAAGTTTTCAAACAAATCACTTTAAAATTGAGCATTTTGACATTTCTTTTCCAAATGTTTCTCTCTCCTCTGAGAAGTATTTTCTTTTTGGTTTTGGTAAAGTGCACAACTTTCCCTTTCCTTCCATTGACTGAAACAATATTTCACCTAATACTTTTTCCAGGTTTTGATAGGCAAAAAGGCTGCTCTTTCTGCTTCACAAAAAATGCAAGAATAAAAATTTCTCCATTCAGATCAACGAGTACTTTAGGCTTTTCTTAGGAGAAAAGAAATCTGAAATTCTGTGAGAGTTTCTGTTTCTTTCCATACAGCTCTTCACAACTTTGCATAGCTAAACTGCAAATTAGGCTCGGAAGAGTTACGACTTCTGCTTTGTAAAAATGCAAGTAGGACATTTTTAGGTCTGAAGCCTCAGCAGGCTTAGCTTCACTTTAACTAGAGTTAGGTCACTGTCAGTATTGAGACTGCAAGCATACAGATCCAGCCAAATGCACGAGTTACAATAACCGAGCGAAATGAAAAACTTGCAATGTTATGTTAACAGCTAGAGTGGAAAATACAGACATCACAGCTTGTTAAACTGGGTTAGTTAGAAAGCTTGCCAGAGTTGTTTTGGCAGTGATCACACTGATAAGCACCCTCAAGGTGAATTACAGCAATGCTGCTGATGTCAGAGGGACATTTTGCAGAGAGCACTGCCTGATGGTGGGGCAGGGTGCCTCACCTGGGCTGCTTGGAAGAGACAGCAGTGAAATGTGCTGAAGAAGTTAGCACAGAATAGATAAAGGAGCAAAATTAGGGTTGATTTGTTGTACGGTTGTTGTTTTGGTTTTTTTTTTTTAGAAGTCCCTTTTTCTCTGGGGATGATTATTAAAAGCTTTATTTTGCTAATTATAAAGGTTAACCTATTTTTAAACCCATGGAAATTAATAGGGATTAAATTTTGTAAGCTACCTTGTCTTATTATCCTACACATCTTGATAACACTGGCTGCTTTGGCTTTTGCAAGGATCAGGAACCTAATCACTACCTTGCCAATGCCCTGGTTTCAGTCAGCCCACAACCCCAAATAAAGCCAGCCCACACAACCCACTTCTTCCTTGGTTTTCCTGCAACAACTCCAGAGGTACCTTCCTGGAGGAAGCAGGATGTGACCATGTGGTGCCTGTCCCTCTTTTGAGGAGGGGTGCCACCGTCAATCTATGCCTTTGCAGGAACAGTAGCAGCTGGTGGCCCACTCTGCCAGGGTCCACAAAGTGGTAGGTGCACAGAGCAGAGCAGCCATGAGGGCCTTGGGAAGTTTTCCGAAGCAACAGGAAAGCCTCATTCCTGCCCTCCAAAACAGAATAAATAAATAAATAAATAATTAAATCGTTACACACGCGTCTCCCCCTAAAAACATTCTTTTTACACAACTTCTCACCATCTCTGTACAACCACATCCATGATTTTTCACAGCTGCACTTCTACTTCTGGGAAGTCATAAGCATTGAGAAGTGGAGGGGGAAAACCACAGCCAGAAAAGGCTCTAAATCACGGCTGAACCCAAACCAGGGGGTGAGTTGTCTCGCATTGAACCTTCAGGCATTGCAGCAGCTTCCATGTGTGTAAAGCTGCACAAGGGGATACTCACCTATATGTTTAAAAAGAATAAAAATACTTCTGCCAGCTAAACAGCCAGAGAAGCAGACAAACCAACATATTTAATGTAAACAGGAATTTAGCTGTTTTAGCTATTTTCACTTCAAGGATTTATAACATGCCCTGCTTCCCAAGTGCAGTTCCATCTCCAGTGTAACTACTAGTCAGAATACTATGAAAAGGTTTACCAAAGCTTTTCAGATGAAAAGTCAGAGAGGAGAGAAGGTCATGCTCTGCCCATGCACCCAGCATCTTGCATCAGGCAGCAAGCTGGGTTGCTTCCTCCCCATGCCCTCTCTTTTGTTCATCATGCCCGGTGTCCCAATTTTTCACGTTTAAAATGCACACGGCAATTTTTGGAGGCTGAAACCAAGGACCAGGATGTAGAGAAATCAAGCTGGTATAAATCCAGAGGTGTCATGGAGCTGTGGTGATTTACGCAAGCTGTGCCGATAGCTCGCTTTGCCTCCTCCGAAGCGCAGCACTACTGGAGTGACCATAAAACAATAAATAACAATAATAAAAATGCTCCACGCACATGCTAACTTGAATAATTGCTTTCTGTCTCTTTCTATTCCCCTCAGTGTCAGCAGGACACAGCTACTCCCATTACTTGCTTTGCTAACCCAAAGAAAACCAAGCTCTTAAAGCCATACATCCCGGGAAACACTAGGAATGTGTTTACACAGCAAAGCAGAGGCACCTTGGCAGCAAATGGCAACATCTTTGTGCTGCCTTGAAAGATACAACAGGGACACAATAGTAGCAACGTAGGTTTTGGCACATTAGCCAAGTATGAATTTATGAGGGAAACCAGGAAGGCTTTCAGCACTTGCTCCAAATCTCCACCTCTTTCTCCTCCAGTTCCAGAGCAGAACCAGTTTGTTGTTTCAGACACCAGTAAGTGCCTTGCTGGCTGGTCACACCAGGCCAGCCTCCTTAGACACCAGAACAAATATGCAGCTCACTGAGCATTTGTACCTTGGCTGGTGGCATCCTTGCTGGTGTACCTTCACTGGCTGCCTTACCTCTGTCAACGCCCTACACTACACATTTGCTTGGTCTTGCTGTGATCACACTTTGTTACAAAGAGCAAAAACAAAATTGCCTAAAGGGTCCAGACAGAGAAATCGTTGGCAGCCCTGTCACACACCAAGTGCCTCATTACACGATGACAGATGGTGACAGAGGAGTCTGCTGTTTCGCTGACTTCCAGTTGTTTGCTCAAACCAATCCAGGATCACGAGGACAGAAGTGGTATCTACAGCTCTAGAGGTCTAACTTTGGCCTAGGACATTCACGGCTCCTCTAAACATTCCCCTTCTGACAGCCTGTGCTTCCTGACCCGACCTCTCCTGCAAACCCAGACATGAACATAAGGAAAGAAAGAAATCAGTAAAGACCCCTGGGAAACAGAAGAGGAAAGATAGTCCAAGGGCCATAGATTCATGGATATAAACACTGCAGAGAAAAAGGAGATTGATAAGAAGTGGTGCACGGAGGGGGAAAAAAGTAAAATCCATGCAGATTTATGCTGGAATGGAGCTGGGAGATGCAAGGTGAACTGTCAAAAGCTCTGTGCACTGGTCTGGCCCTTCTGTTTATCTCTGTGATTATGCTCTTATCAATATCAACCCTTAGGTTAGTGGTAAACAGCTTAGGAACTCCTCACAGGGAATGTGCCACACAGATTGAAATGAGAGTGCAGAAATGGAGGAAGAGGGGCTGGAGAAGAGAAAAGGTAAGAGGAAGAACAGAATCTTGCTGCTTCAAAAGGTATGTGTCCCTGTGTAATTTTATGTGCTCAGTGACATGCTGTTAAATTTCTTCTCAGTCTTCCAGAATGGGAACGTCCATACCTATGCAACCATGACAACAACACACAGATACAATTATCTGCACAGTAAAACATGAACCTTAAGAGACTGATGAAGGCAAAAAATCCTCTACAAGGTTTTCAGCATGAGTCTCTTCAGCCACTGGATCACCATTATGAAGTCAACCACCACTCTATGTTTGGAAAAATTTTAGAGGGTCCCAATATTGTTGGGACCATTTTTGGTATGTAGACAGAAAAAAAAAATGCAGTAATACTAAGCTATCACTTCCCTCTAAACTGGGAAATATATTAACATTTTTGGTATTGTCATTAAAGCTTCAGACTGGTAGAAGTCTTAACGTCTGGAATAACGGCATTTGTCCATTTACCATCAACTGCTGCCAGAAAAAGTTAAAAAAATACACTAATGGCACTCAGCTTTGTTTGAATACTGTAGGAAAAACAAAAACCACCTTTCCCAGGGTGGGAAACACCACAACAACTCAGAGAGTGCAGTTTTCCCTCTGGCTACAGGGGGACATCTGGCAGTCGTGGTTTTAAGGACCTGAAGTGATTTACTGATTGCTCAAGCCTGCCAGAAACCGGTGTGAAAGTATAGCTCTGCATTAGGCAGAGGTATGCAGAGCCAGCCAAATACACCTCAGAGACGTTCCTTCTAGGACTATTTGTGGGAATAGCTTTGCTAGTCTATCTAGGTAATGAGTTATTCTTACTAACCTTTATATTGTTTTAGCAATCTGGAAGCTCTGAGCAAGATCAGGGCCCCAGTAAATTTTTGCACAGTATTCTCAGGCAGAATCCCTGCTGCAAGCCTCTCTGGCTGAAAGCCTGGCACATTTCAGTGGAGCCAATCCTGACCCAAGCAGAGAGCAAAAAGCCACACAACACTGTAGGCCTTTAGAGTAGCTAGACATAGAGTACAGGACTCCAGATTTTGCACCCTGATGCACTGCCTGGCAGACTACCTTCCTTCACAAGACCCACGTGGTGGGTCAGTAGAGTGACCCTGGTAATAGCAGCTTTGCAGAAGGGCAGCACTGGGCAATACGGGTAATTCTCATGAGCACGGAAATGTGAAGTCAGGTACCAAACATCATCTGCTCCTGACAGCTTTCACATCATAAGTGCTTCCCAGCGGGGTAGCTCCAATGCTAACACACACCTTCTGCATTATCTCAGTAGCTGACAGAGCTAACATCCTATTCCAAAGTCTTGCCCAAGGGCTCTGGGGGCTTGTGGGTGAGGAAAAGAAACAGGTGCAATTTGCTGGCCCTCAGCTGCAGGTCAGCAGTGAGAGACTGACCAAATCCTGCTGCTTCTCCCATTATCCCATTCTGGGATAGCACTCTAGAGGCATAACATATTTTCCCTGTTCAGGGTGGAGCCTGTCTGTACTGGGCAACATGTAGAGGCTGATAAATCTGCTTGTGTAACAGAACAAGACTTTTAGCCACTGAGCCTGTAGTTTTTATACAAAACACTGTAGATTTTTGGCCCTGTTGTCAGCAAGCCACCACAGGGGGCTTTACATTTTAGTATCTCTGTACAGTAAGATACCATGGCCTCCAGGATCCTATATTGCTGCTTTTAAATATCACCATGTCAACTAAAACTCTAGAAGGGGTTGCTGTGTTTCTCAAGGGGATTGGAAGTCCATGCTTTATGGCACTAATTATGTCTTTTTTCCTGCCATTGGTACACAGTGAAATGCAAATCAGAAATGGCACCATGCACAAAATTGCACTTTTGGGTTTTCAAGTCACTGCGATTATTTTTCATGCCCTGTCATCCTTCCAGATAAACCATTTGTAAAACTTAGCTACCATATACTGATAATTTTTTACTACATAAAGGAAAGATTGTTGTTCCTATGACAATAGAGTGAAAAAACTAAAGGGTGACACCCAAGTCCATGTAAGCCCTTCTCATTCATCCCCATATCACTTCACATTTGAGGCACAAGCTTACTAAGAAGGTGCACTTCTTTTAAAGCCAGAAAGGGGCTGAAGAAATGTATAGGCTTTACTTCCAGGACCAGGAGATTAAAGCTTGGGAACTCAAGGAGGGATTTTCAAAACAGCTCAGCTCAGCTTTGGCATAACTCTGCTTTTAACACAGCAGTGATAAGACTCCCATTGTCTACAAAGTGGAAAGTGCTACTGTTTCACTTGGAGAAAGAGGATCAGCAGCATGCAATTTAAAAATGCCTAGCAGTTTTGAAGTCCTTGGTACCAGAAAAACATGTTTTACCACTTCTTACACAGCCAGCGTGTTGGGAAATGTGGATTTGGGAGGGTTGCCTTGTTTTAAACATGAAAGCTCAGAGCCTCACTGAAACACCTGCCTTAAGAAGATGGAATACTGAGCTGACCTTCAACTACTGAGATATCGTAAAATCCAGAAAGTCAGCAACCATAACAGGGGACTGTGAGAGTTCAGAGTAACTTGTCCTCTTTTTTTCTCGGTCTTCTCTGAGCTAATTCTTATTGCTATGCTCCAGGAATAAAAAAAGCCCTGTGTATGGGAACAGTGTGACATTATATTTTGTCCTTTACCTTACCTTGAGTTGAGATAAACTAAATGAAAAGACTGGAAACAAATGTCCTTATCCTCTGTGTCTTTATGTGATAAAATCTTTCCTCTAGTTTTCTAGTCCAACAGCTTCTCAGGCTGAACCAACTCTATCTATCCATTGCTGAGTATCTAGAAAAAAAAAAACCTTGCAGAAAAATTGAGAAAGAGCAGCAGAGCACTGTTAGTCGCAAGCAGTTTTATACTGTAGCCAACTGCAGGGGTGGGGGAAATCTTTCAATGGCAGTGTGGTGAAGAGAAGATCAAATAGAAATTGGTCGGAACAATATTCTTCTATTCCCAGCTCTCTGTTCTATTACACAAAGATGGGAAACCTTGATCAGAATAAAAAGATGTAATAATTGGAGGAGCTTCTGCTCCTGGAAAAGCTCCAGGTTAGCTGACTTGGGGGAAAGAGAATAAAAGAAGCCTGTTTGTTTTGATATGTTAATTAATCTGTCCAGTTTCTGTTGAAGATCAAAAACAAAATTTTTGTCCAGAAAGACTAGTGGGCAAGAAAGCTTATCAGAACACAGGAGCTATAAGACAGAAACAATTCTTTTAAACCACAAATGTGGGGGGTGTAGTGGGGGAGCAGATCAAACCATAAGACCAGTTTGTGCCTGGTGAAGGTGCACTTTTCGGTCACTACCACAGGCCACCCAACCATACCATCTGCATTTACCGTCTGGGTGGCAAGCACACGGGAAGGGAAGCCCACAGGAAGACAGAGGCCCCCCCCCCCAAGGGTCCACCAGAAGCACGTGCTTCCATCTGAGCTCAAAAATGCCAGAGAGACTGAATCCACTGGTTCAGCACTGGTGGCGGGAGATCAGTTCACAGTTACAATCAGGCATGTTCCGGCCAATGAGCTTTGTTTATCGTCCTGTGGAGCTTTATTTACCCTTCCTTCTCCAGAGCAGATGAACACAGACACACAGTAAAGCATCTGCAAACAGCCCCTAATAGATGCAACAGAGATTCTTTGCAGGCACCCAAGTCCACCCATACCAATAAATTTGAAACAGCCTAAGCAAAGAGCTCTGGATCACAAGTTCTGCACCCTCAGAAAACAGAGAGGCTACCACAGAGGGTGGTCCATAACTTGGATCAAATAATATCCATGCCCTGTTGTTGCCACAGAACTAACTTCTGGGTAGCTCAAATTCCTGAATGAAAGATTGGCTTTCTTCTCTTTATTGTTTTCCTTCTGCCATATCCTTACTGTTTTTATTTGTTTGCTTAAAATGAAATGAGCCTAAGGCTGTGCTTGGTTTCTGCATATTTTATTTGATCATGCTGTACTTCAAGTATTATATCCCTTCAATGACATCAGGCCTCAGCAGCTCTGCTGGAGCTCTCACACAGAGAGGACAGATTCACTGCCTCCTGTATTTTCAAAGGAATTTTTCCTCTCCTTTTACTGAGAATTATGCAGGAAGCTCAGCAGAACCTTCATATATTCTGCAGAGACCTTTAATTATAAGTTTCTAGTAGGTTTCCAGCTACTATATTGTATCACCCAATGACAAAGTAAGAGAACTTGGTGTCCCTTTGCCCTCCCACTTATACAAAATCACTTTGAGTATTTAAATTAATATTGTATGTCTGCCCTTAAAGGAGTGCTCCATCTTTAACCTTGAGGTATGTGCATTCCCAGCCTTGTCTGTGAAAGTCTCTTGTTCTCACCCTAAGTGCAGCCCTGCTTAGCTTTCCCCATTAAATTAACTAGGCATTTTTCACATGTGATATGGGATTCTTTTAGCTTGTCCCTAATGCCAGGAAAGAGAAGTCTACTGTACCTCATATTATGTGGATTTAGAGACTAAATTTTTGCCTTGATCCATTACCATTAGAGATCAAGACCACTCCAGAATGAGGTCAGTGTGAATTAATTGTTAAGACTAAATCTTGATTTTACCTTTTATTTTTTATTCCCCTTTTTCTGTCAGACTAGGTTCTTTTAGGTAGTCCACACATGGAAGATGAAATGCTTCATTTCAAATGTACTTGTTTAAATATAGCTGGTGTCACATGGGATTTCTGATTTAGTGGAATAATACAAAACGGACTGAAAACATAATAAAGATTATAGTAAATTATAGCAATTGCAATACACAGTCCAGTCAGAATTCCAACATGATTCCCACTGCTGGTCTCTGTAATATGCCAACTGGCATAACAACAGGCATCCCTGATCACCAGGAAGGAGAAGGTGGGTTGAAGCCATCTCAAACCCATTTCACTCCTCAAAATTATTTTTCCGGTTGTCTAGTTTTTTTACTGTATGTTGGGCTGAGCTACAGTTTCATTCCTCCCCCCACCCCTTCAGGTGCTGCTCCCCTGCAGGGAGAAAATCCCTTTTGATGAGGTCAGGGAGAAAAAATGGATACACAATACCTGCAGCTTTCAAGCAAGCTAATAAGGAGGCAAAAATACAGTGAAAAATAAGCAAAGACATTAAGAATAACTTTGGAGAAGTCTAGGGACAAAGAAAAACAAACAGAAAACCTGTCTCTTATCTTTTCCAATTTCCAGCCCCCACGAGAAGCTGCCTCTGCCTTGAAGGCAGAGACAGTCACTCTAAGAGCAAACAGCAGAGTGGTTAATACTAAGGAACTACAAGTTAAAGCAAACTTCCAGGAGCTCTTTGCAAGAGCATGCAGCTACAATTGCACTGCAGCACACATGCATTAATTTGAGATCTTCAAATCATTTGTGTAGGCCAGAGAGTTGAGCTTCAGGGAGACCAAAGAACAAGAAATTATAGTAGAGACCTAAAAAAAATCACACTGCAGGATGCAGAAGTTACATTAAAACCCAAAGTGTTAGTATCGACAATCAAAACTAACAGCTAAGAGCATTGACATCTAACTGGCTTTTAGAGCAAGCTTGATTCATATGCTAGATTCAGATTTATTGAGTCAATTCAGACATATCCTCCTTTGCATCCAATATAAATCTGTATCTGCATTTCACCTTACCTGGTGGTGCCAGACAAGAAGCAAATATTAGTCCAATCCTCTGGAAGTCCACAGGAGACACAGAGCTCTTAGGAAGCAGAGGAACACGTTCCAGAGAGTAAGGAGCTTTTGCTTTATGAGACCTTTGTTCTCAGCATCAGCACTGACTTTACAGTCTGTTATACACTTGGGTGAGAGCTGTTCAGGGTTTTCTTCTGCCCTTGGGATCACCAGCTGATCACCATCAAGTTCAGGTGAAAGCAATCTGCAGGGCCAATGCCCCTGCCGAATCCTAACCCTTGAGAGGTCTGGAAGGAACCTAGTTTAACTTATTTATAATGCAGGACAGCCTGAGAGGAGGCAAAAATATCATAGGAAATAAGATTTCATCAGTTTTCCTTCTCACAAGTTACACATCCACAAATAAGAATTTCACTGGGAGATCTGATGAGCCTTGTTATCTGGATAACTCTAGGCAAAAGAGCTCTGCTAGAAGTAACCAAATCCTTAAGGGCTCCACGTGTCTGATTTTGAGTTGAAATTACCTGAAATTAATTTCCTTTCTACGTTATTGAAAAACTTAATTCTGTATTCAACACAGAAATACTGCTGGTTTGGGAATGTCTTCCAGGCATAACAAAAGGATGTGCTGTAGCTTTTGGGAACTGAGCACACCTGTAAAAGCAGCGTTCCCAACCTCCATGTCCATCCCCACTCACTTTTGCTCGCAGCTCCATGGGGAAGTTTCAGACATGCTCAAAAACTCTCATAAGAGGTGGTTTACTCCCACCTGCCACTATTAATAGATTAAGTTCATTTGACTAATTTTTTTTCATGTTGTTTATTCATTTCATTCCTGCTACTCCTCATTGGGTGAATTTCTTCCAAAAGTTAAGCATTAGCAGGGTTTCTCCAGGAAGGAGAAATTTGATCTGCGATCCACAGACCCTACTCCTCAAAACCAAGCAGCAGTATTTTTATTAACAAAAACACTGCTCAATTGAAAAGTTGGCCATTCCATTAAGAAAAATTAAAACATGATTTTGGCATAACTAGAACAGAACTGTAGCTAAAAGGCTTATCTGTATAAAGAGTGGTAATATTATGGAATTATGGCATTGCCATCACAGAGTTGAATTTCACACTATATTGGCTGCTGCATCCAGAGTTTAGCTATTTTCTCCTTCCATGTGTTTTGCAGAGACCCAAGCTACACCTCTTCAGGGTTTTACAAGGAAACAGAAAAAGCTTTTATCTCCCATTTAATACAAACAGAATAAATCTAGTTTTAATAATAAATGCTACTAGAAGTAGTATTAGTTGCTGAGAGTGACTAAAAGTGGACTAAAACTCTTGATCAAGAACTAGAACTGAAATTCTTCTTGATACCTGAGCAAGGCCTAAATTGCAGAATGTGAAAAGAGCAGGTAAAATTGTGTGGAAGAAAGAAAAGTGAGAATGAGCAGGAGATGACAGGGAGGATAAAAATGACATCCTAGCAGCAGAGTACAGTCACGTGCAATATATCACTCTCTTTTTTCCTTCAAGGTGTCCCAATAACACACATGAAAATGACCACAACAGAAACTCAGGATTAGAAACATATGCACCATTGCCTTTGTCACTTTGAACACTGCAATATGCAGACAGCACAACATAAATATTTTTCTCCTGCCCCCTTGTTACACAGCCCACATTGAAGTGTTGTCTTCTGTGGGCTCGGCACACGGCATCGCTGCATCAATCAGCGTGACACCCTGTAGGTTAACACACAGAAACTGCCAGGTTAAGCCCTCCCTGTCTCAGTTCTTGATGTCAATATACAACAGAGCCATCTCATTGCATCTAAACTTGAGTTGCTCCACGGGTGGATGAACAGCATAAAGCCCTGTGCTGGGTCTGAACTCAGCCTCACACTTCTGAAATTCTTTGGGGCTTCCAAAACTCTCTGACGGATTTAGGTCTCCAGCTTTCCTGAATGGTTTCAATAATAGACATCCAGAGACTGAAGTGCAATTCTAAGGCAGACTATGTAATGTGAGGGCAAACATTTTGGGTAGACTGTAGATTTTAACACCAAAAATTCGCATCACACCTACATGCATTTGCCAGTTCTGCTTAAGTGTACACAGCTCAGAGATGATGTGTTAAAACATCATCAGTGGCAGGGTAGGGGGAAATAATTATTGCTTATCTATTAAGATTGAATGATTTTGACTTCATGGGGAAAAATACAGCCATAATACAAAATCTGTCCCCAAATGCTGCAATATGACTACAATCTGTGAGGTCAAGTTGGCCCTGCCCACAATAATTAACTCCCACTCTCATCTGGAGGGAAAAGTAATTGACCTATGGCATAATATAAAGAGGGTTCTAGCATATATGCTATTTTATATTGTGAGCACTTAGCAAACCTATATGGCAACTTTATGCTTAGCAGTGTAACTACCTCTGTACAGCCATGCAAAATAGCACAATTATCTGTGGAGGTAAAGGCGAACTGTCAGCTAAACCAAGGGATTAATTTTTGTGATAAAAAAGCACTTCTCTCCACCAATATATTTGATTTTTCAATTCAAATTGGAAATTCCTCCTTGGAAACCACTGCTGTCAGTAATCCTTTTAATTAATAGTATCCAGAATACAATAATTTCTATATTCTGCACCTTAAATTAACTGAAATCTTATATATTGCATTTTTCACAACACATTTGCTTTCTGGTCAGGTGCTTCAAAAGAATTTAAAGATGAGGAGCACTAATCTAAGAAAAGCAACAGATAATGCTTTAAGGTCAATCTTCAAGCCACAGAGTGGAATGAATTTGGCATCCACTGGATGTCAATGGAGGTCTGCATTTTATCTGTATGCAGGAGATGGATGTGTGTTATTTTAAAACTAGATCTCATTACTGATTTTATTAGGATAATTTTGCAGGTTTTTTGAGGGGATGGTTCTTCTCTCAGTATTATTATTCAGTGCCTTCTGGTAGCTGGTAGAGGGAGCTGTTATCACAAAAAGTCAAATGCCAGTAATGTAGAGACAATGTCCATTATCTCTCTCTCTCTCTTCCACTACAGGACAGAGGTAGATTCAACAAGTTTGGTGCTCCGTCAGGACTGGGAAGTGCAGAAAATACTGAAGGTAGTTGCAGGGAAGGCAGCAGTGAGGCTGGCATGATGAGAGAGATTTTGCAGTGAAGTGGAACATGCCAAAGTGATGCTTGGAAACCATGAGAAGTATGTTTAATTAGTGTGGCTGTGCAAATGATGTAATGAGGCAACTGAGAATGAATTTGAATAGCAGTTGGATAAAAGATTAGCAATCAGCATGTCTGCCATCCATCAGAGGCCCAAGAGAGGGACGCACAAGACACTTACATTGTCATATGCATCAGAAATGTCTAGATATAGAAGTACACACTGACAAAGGATGGTGCAAGGAGATGGTGGAGTAGCCAGCTGTAAGGAAAATCTGGGCAAATGCATAGTGGAAAGCTGAGAAGGGGCAGGACCCCATAGCACCTAGAAATCCAGTAGTCCCTGACACACCAGTGTGACAGAGGCCAACTGTGGACAGCAGCTTATGATGATAAAAGTAAAGATTTCACAGAGTGTCTTATAGCAAATGCACAGTGCAAGAAAGTGAGGGGTAAAGGATGAGATTTGCACGGAGATTGAGCTCAGTAAGGAAATTGCAAATTGCTGCTCTGCAGAACTTTCAAAGGGGTAAGGGTATGTGTCATCATTCATTCACTAGCCAAAAGCAATGGCCAAATGCTGGCAGACAGTGTCATCCCATTGTTCTGCAAGGTCTGCAAGTCAAAACAGATAGTGAGTTATTTGGTGAGGGAGGGAATATCTTTATTAATATTAAATAAATTACAGCACACCTCCATTAGAATTCAGCCGATGGGCAATGACCAGACCTAGCTACAGTGATTAAAAGACCTCATTCATATCTAATGATCACGCAGAGCAATAATCTCATTGTAAAAGGCAATCAGACACTTGTTCACTCTTCTTATCTCTGCTCCACATTTGTAGTTACTAAGAAAGGATCTGCCTTTGATCATCTTTTTCTGTGCTGCTGTTAAAGCCATTTCATTAAAGGGCCAGAGTTTCCTGGATTAATGGCCATTTGTCATTTCCCCAAATCAATCTTGCCTTGAGTCTGTTGAGACCTTACAAACATTTCCTCAAATTTTTTTCCAGAATTACAGTAGTTACTAATGCTGTGCTCAGATGAGGAGGTTTTATTTAAAAAGACAGCAAAAAAAAACCAACCAAAAATGCCCCTGCCAGAGCAGCTTCTATTTTTTATTTAAAGGTATGGAAATCTTAACCAAATTTTTATTTTAAAAAAGAAATAAATAAATTAACTGATACGAGTTTTGTCTGCATATCTAAGAAGTCTTAATTCTTTCAACCTTTCAATCTGATTATTTTTTTGAGTTGCGTCCAGAGCCTGGGCTCAGCCCATCTGTCACTGTTGAGCTCTTTACTATTTCTATTTCATTTATATCTACCACATCTGCTTTTTAGGCTCAAGCCTGACTGGCAGACTTTTTTTAAAGAGCCAAATATTTTAATAAAATCAGTGCCACGCTAAAACCTCTTTGGTTTTTTTTCAAGGGGAAGACTACCACCTCCACGGTCTCAGGGAAGCATAGTGATTCTGTTTGTTCATAAAGGAAATTCAATCCTTCATACCAGTGGAGGGCTGAAGTTCAGTGGCAGAGCTTTTCTTCAGCATTCAGATTTACCTGGGAGCTGGTATGACTGCCATCCTAAGGATGAGGGGGCATTTCAGAATTTAGCAGGGATATGAATTTTGATTTGGGATTTGTGGTTTTTTCTTCTACAGACAGAAACAACTTTCCAGCTCTTCAGTGGCGCAAGACCACGAAGTGCCATTGGTCCATCCCTGTCCTATGCCAAGATTACTTCCCATGCAACTCTAGCACACTTGCTAAGAGGTGTTACAGTGGGGATTCTGCAACACGATGTATCAAACAAGGAGGCCCGTGGGAAAGAAATATATATGGACCGATTCTTGCTAGATGTTTCAGAGATGTTTATTTCTCCAGCCGCATGGCCGGGGCGCTGCCGAGGAACTGCTCAATCACGGGACCCGAGGGTCCTTGCCCCTGCAGGGGAACACAAAACAACCAATGGGGAATGAGGCTGACCGGGGGCTCGGGAAACTCCGTGTCTCCCCCCCAGGGCTACGTGGCAGGGGGGACAAACCCCAGCACTTCATCCGTTTATTTTTAACAAAAAGAGATTTAAAACTTAACATTGAAAACAACAAGGACAGTTTCAAAACAAAACAAGACACCCTCCTGAGTCTTTGAATGTCCGAACAGATTCTCTGGAACATCTTAAGGCTGACAGAAGGGAGACAGAACTCTCCGGGCATGCTTTGTGGGGAAACTGAGGCAGGAGAGGGTTTAATTTCTTCCCTCCCCCTTTTCATCCCCCACTCGGCATGGGAGAGGAGTTGTAGGGAAATGGAATTGTATAGGGAAGCCATGGGGTGAAAAACGGATTAGGAATAAACTGGGGATAGGGCAAACTTAGGAAGGGGTTCATATTGGGTATAGGGTAAAAGGGGAAAGTAGGGAAGTTGCTGGGATGGATATTGTTTATAATTCTGTGCATAATGGCTGCCTTTGACTGGAATACCTCCAGGCCCAGTAACATTTGCTGCTTGTAAACCCTTCTTTCCTTGCACTATATCAAACTGTACAACTTCCCCATCTCCTACACTTTGCAGGTAATTTTTAGGGTTATTCCTTTTAATGGCAGTTCTATGGATGAATAGATCTTCCTCTGTATCATCTCGTGTTATAAATCCATAGTTGTTTTTGACATTGTACCATTTCACAGTTCCTGTGATTTTTGTTGCTATAACTCCTCCTATCATGTGCTTGCGTGTTCGTCGTGGCTGCCGGTCCCGCGTGGCCGCCGCCTCGCCGACTCCGACGTCTCGGCCGGGCCCCCGCGTTGCGGCTGCTCCGCGCTCTCCGAGCGGCACTGCTCCGGCGTGTCTGGGCTCTGCGCGGCCCCGCGTTGCCATCGCCGCTGGCTCCGTGCCCTGTGAGTGGTTCCGCTCCGCAAACTCCACGCTGCTTTGAGAGCGGCCCCGTTCCGGCTCGGCGCTGCGCTGCGCGGCTTCTCGTGTCGCTGTGGGAACCACCGCTTCTCCCTCCGCAGGGCTCTCCGAGCCGTGTGCTCAGAGCGGGCTGCCACGCCGATGCCCGGTTCCTGGCCGCTCGTGGCCCACGGCACCCGCGGCGCCTGCGGCATCGCTCCCTCACTCGCGGCCGCGTGGCCGGGGACCCCGAGACAGGGATGGGGTCCGCGATAAGGTGCGCGCTCCCGAGGGGGCTGGGAGCATCCAGCACAGGCATCTCCGCCGGCACGGCTGCAGTCATGTGCTCCCGGGATGGCGGCCGCGCGGCCTCAGCCACGGGATAAGTAGGATCCTCTGCTTTAGGGGTAATGGGACCATACGAATGCTCCTGAATAGCTTCACCGATTACCATGGATCCATGGAGGGGTTCAATCACTAATGCATGTTCTGTTTGATCTCTCATCTCACACAAGATCTCGGACCAAAAACACCCGTGAATAGTTCCAGGAGGATCAATATCAAAAAGTAAGTCTCGAGAAATATAGAAGAAATTTTTGAAAAGTCAGTTAAAAAAATGTTCTAGATCTCCCGGAACAAATATTTTCTTGTTTTGTTGTTCAAGGATTTCTTTAACTTCAAGACACATTTCTTTCTGTTGTTCAGAGAACCCCATTCCCCATGATTCTTCCATAGTCCAGAGAGAATATCCAACCAAGGTGAGAAGAGAGAGATCTAGAGTGGTTTTTACTTAAGAATTTTCTGTCCTTAGGGATCGGTGTCTTGCCAGCAATTCTCCACCATTTGTTACAGTGGGGATTCTGTAACACGATGTATCAGACAACAAGGTCCGTGGAAAAGAAATATATATGGACTGATTCTTGATAGATATTTGAGAGATGTTTATTTCTCCAGCCGCATGGCCGGGATCTGCCAAGGAACTGTTGCAATCACAGGACCTGAGGGTCCTTGCCCACGCAGGGGAACACAAAACAACCAATGGGGAACGAGGATGACCAGGGGCTCGGGAAACCTGTCCCCCAGGGCTACATGGCAGGGGGGACAAACCCCAACAAAGAGGCATAAAAAAATTAACACAAACCACACAGAGACCTCTTACCCTTTTCAATCAAACCATGCATTTTTATACAGCAGGTCTAATTTACTCCACACATTTAGAGTGCTGGTATGGAGATGACAAGACACTAAACATTCACTAATTGTGTCTCAGTTCTTGGATACTATCACAAGACACATGTCCCTAGATTTTCACCATATTCTTTAGGCAGGTAATTCCTTTGCACATGGATTTTCAGAGCTGCTAATGTGTTAGTCATTAGGGTGACACCAGAGACCTGAGGCTCTCAAAATGTTAATTCCAGACCTGCTAGGCTGTGGACTGTGTCAGCTAAGAGTATTAAGCACGCCTTTTTCCTAAGCAATGAGGTCTAGGCAGAAACATGCTCGGCCATGCACCATCCAGCTGCAGCTCCTGCGAGCGAGGGGTATTTCTCACCTCTCCAGATCGAGTGCTTGCTGTGTCGTTTGGACAGGGTGGGTGACAAAGGTGTAGCCTTGGTTTGAAGTTTCAGATCATGACAGATTATTCCTGTCCCTAACTGGGGTAAAAGCATACATGCTGCTGCTAGCAAGCAGTAGCAGGACATCACAATTTCACCTGCCCCTGGCAGCCCTCTTTGGTGAGCTTGTGCCACAGAGGAACCCACACACTCATCACATTCAATGTGAATTGGCCCTTTTGAAAAGTGGGCCTTTTGGAGTTTGCACCTGCTCAGCCTCAGCACTGTGCAAGTCACAACATTACATTCTGGTTGTCTAATTCGATACTTCCATCAAACACAGCTACAGTTTGTAAATGTGATTGCATTGCTTTGATTTTTACTGTTTTAATAGTAATTCACCTAAGTGACTCCTGTTCAATTGAGAGGTGTACACAGGTCACGCTTCATTCAGCTGGGGCGGTTCAGTTCGATCAGCATTCAATTCTTGCAATGAAACCTTCCACAATTAGGCTGGCCAGGACCTGCAAGATGAAATTGTGATAACAAATGACATTCTTTTCAGAAGAGGCCTGAAATGCCTGACTGGCAAGACAGAAGGCAGCAGAGAGCTGAGGAATCAAACCTCACAACAGCCCTTCTTAAACCTACAGTGATGTAGCTACCATGCATCTTATTGAAACAATAAAAGCTATTTTATATGGATCCAAAAAAACAAGGGATTCAAGGAAATGTTTCTCACAGCTGAGTGGGTATTTCCCAGGACTTGTTGGTTTTATTACCTCATCTGTGCCCTTAGCTATGAGCAAAGTAGTGCTGAAAGCTCCCCATTTAAAGCAGGCCATAGCAAACAGAGATTTACCGTCTCTCCAAAGCTTGTATAAATTTACTGTGGGCACAAACTCAACAAAAGCTTATAAAAGAGGTACCTGTGGCTTCCAAATTAAGCCCATTTTCTCTAATTAGCCTCCTTCTTCACAATTTTCCTTTTTTCCTCTACTCTTAAAACAGAAAAAAAAAAAAGCAACAGCAATACTATGAAGGCCATAAAATCCATGTGCTTATACTGAGCAGGGACTTGACATGTTAGAATTTTGCTGGAAGAGAAGTACAAACTTAACTGCAAAATGGACGAGGGAAATTAAGCATTCTGGTTGACTTGGAAATGATTGTGAGAAATCTTATCCATTTGCCTAACGTTAATTTCCGCCTGGTTATATTCTGAAGGAGTTTGTCCTCTCCTTGGAAGTTAATTCCCAGCATAACTGTTCATTGTTTACAAGCCAGTTTCTTTTAACTCCTCCTGCTGACAGAGCAAAACCTCATTTCATCTTTTAATCTGATGGAAGTCTTACTGAAAGCAACCAGCACAGAAGTAGTTTATGGCAAATGCCATCCTCGCTGTTAGATTATCATTGCAGAGAGCAGGGACAGGTAATTAGTTTGTTAATGTTAAGCAACTGCAAATAAAAGACTTCTTCTAGGACCGACCTGTAACAGAAGAGCTCTAAGCTAATAATTTTAATAAGTAGCTTAAGAGGAGTGAATGGCTCTGATAATTAGAAATGGCTACAGAGCAAAGAAGGTGGTTCGTGTGCCCTGTGGTGGGCTCAGAATTAAAGCTCAGCTCTCCATAAACCCAGTTCATCAAGCCCAGTTTTAAGCTCTCTACAGCATTGGGAGAGCATGTACAGAGAGTGCAAGGTGAAAATCCTGAGTTATCTTTGGCTCCTAATTTGGATGTTTAGGGCTAGGAGCATCTCAGCTTTCCCAGCTCTCTGTCATACAGGCAATGGACACCTTCTGCCACTTCCCTAGGGAGCATGAAGCATAAATTGGGCAACCCACAGCAGCAGAGCCATCCCATCCTTTATTTTCAGTGACTAAAATTTCAACCAGTTCTCCTGGAAGACAGTGATATTCAGGGATCAGAAAGCTAGTGGGTGGGGGGGAAGCAATTCTCTCTCCTAAGACATGGGCATTCAAAGCCAAGGAGTCTGTAGTTTCTAAATCCAGATTAAAGGGCCTAGTAAAAAGTGCTTCAAATCTGAACAATGGCCCAAGAACTGCACTAGGAATTACTCCTGCATTTTATTTAGCTGAGCAAGAGGCATGATTCTCTGAAGACAGCAGACCAGTGCTTTACACAGATACTGCTCCTAGGTAAGGATTTGAGAGGGAAAGGTTCCCTTTGTCCCATTGGCTGGCAGATTTGTGTACACTTATATGAAAAATTCCTTTGTGTTGGGTGTGCACTGTTGTTTGCCTCAAAAGAAGGGTGAGCATGGCCATGGCACCTGGACCTATTTGCACATCAGTTCGTGGCAGCAGCTCTGATGTCTGGAGAGGTTAAGACCCTTCACCTACCCTCCTTCTTCCCCCTGGGCCAATATTACACACTTTGAGTAGCCACCCATAGTGCTCTTGGCTGAAGCAAGGCAGAAGGCACAGTGATGTCCAGGTGGGAGAGGCATTAAACAGGGGAGACTGGGAGCTCTGTGTGCAGCACCTGCAGCCCCAGGAGCTGACCCAAACACACTCTCAGTCAGCCAACAGGCATTTGTCCCCACAAAGCAGTGAAAAAGTGTCGTGCTTTCAAACAGTCCCATCCTGGCTTAATTGCAGGAGGGGAAAAATAAGTTCAACCAGGACAGGTAGCTGAATCACTCAACTTACAACCTGCAGGGATGAGCCTGGATAACCAGGGAGGCTCTTTCTGTTTCTAAATACACATTGATCTATTCACTGCATGCTGAAAAACTTCAGGCTTTTATTCTGTACCAACAAACCGTGCTGTCATTTAGGTTGCAGCAGATATTTACGCTCTTCCTGCCTCTCCTCAGACACATGAATAGTGTTATGAATGCAAAGAAAATATCTGTGAAAAATAAAAGGTCTCACAATCAGTGAAGCCCAAAGTGAGCTAAATTTAACAGAGCAGGCCTGGAAAATCATCTGTTCTCCATAAAGATATCACATAGCAGCAACATGCATGTAATACAATACTTGATAGCTTGTTTGCTTGTTTTAGCAAAAAGAGTCATTATCAAATTACTTTGAAATGTTTACACCGCATGTGAGGTTTTTCTCCATTTATTTGTTGTTTGCAAAACATGGTCATCTTTTATCTTCACACAGAGATCTTGATTTTTACCTTTATCCAAAGTTAACAACGCTAACCCAAAAAATAATTTAGTGAAGGTGCTTAACAGGACAATAGCAATCAATTCCTTCAAAATAGCTGGAGAAATTAAGGACTATTAAGACGTGGAAATGATGGATCAGATAGGGTTTAAGTGATGATCTAGTAGTTGCTAAGCCTAATTTAAATACAGGAAGAATATCCCGTTTCATCAGCTTCCATCTTCAGGTTTAAGAGCTTCTCAAGTCCTCATTTATACCTGAAGTGTCACTGGCACATACATTAAAGCTGACAAAATCCATTTACCGCAGCAAGCTGTTCAAGTTCATCTCCTTATTTTCTCCAATCATGTTAATTTTCCTTTAGTGTTCTTTGTTTATAAAAAAAGAAACAAACAAGCACTTTGTGTTTATTAGTCTGAAGTTCTTCCGCAAACATTTATGTGCATTTAGGAGCTGAACTTGTGAGCATTGCTGGCATTCAGTCCAATTGTTCTATAAAATCCCCAGCATCTCTCATCCTCTGGACATTGCTCCTCCCTATCTCACAAAAAAACCCAAACAAAGCACCAACCTTGTAAAACAACCTGCCCCCAATAAACACATTTCTTTAAAGGATGCTCAAAATCTTAAGAAAGCTGCAGCCATCTGATGTATAAACAGAAAATTAAATAAGAGCTTTATCTGAGGCTGCTAGGCATTACTGTTCAAGGAAAGTCATGCATCCTTTCTCACCCTCCCTCAGCCACAGGAAGAAACTCTAGAGAAGAGAACCCACACCTTTTCCAGCATCCTCATTATAATCCTAACTTTTTTCCCTAAGAAAAGTGGAACTTTCTCTGCTCCTGTCTGGGAAGCAGAGACAGCAGGTCTTAACCTTATGACTTGAATCTTTGGTATCTAGCAAAGCACATGCTCCAACGAAAGCTCAGCACTGGTCTCCTGCCCCTGCTTGGGCCCCAAATCCCATGAAACCACTATCCTAACACATCTGCCACCTCACTTACATGTATCTGAGTCTGACCAGTTTGGAAATGTGTTCTTGGGGAAGGACAGGAGGGAGTCAGACATAGAAAGCAATGTCATAGCAGCCTCATAACCTCAACACACAGTTTAAAAAAAAAAAAAAAAAAAGTCTAAAAGTCTTTTTTGGAGTCTCTCTCTTTAGGGAAAGTTTATTTTCCCCCAACATAGGCAGAGCCCTCCAACCCCATTTACTTTTCAGAGAACCTGTCAGAGGGGTCAGACCTGCACATCCCAGCAGACATACAAAGAAAAACAAGGAAACTTTTAAAATACTGTCAGTTCATTACCGTGTCTCAACCCCCTCACTAGAATGAGCACAGCACCTTACAAGAGCTGAAATACTGGGCTGTGTCCCTCACTGTTGTTAATTAGCTGCCCTCTGTTGATTTATGCTGGCTGTCGTCTGCTCCACTCTAGCCATATTTCAGTGCTGCTAAGAACACACTCCTGGAAAAAAGCTGCAGAAATTCCCTCTGGTAACACAGCCATTTCTCATCCAGGTATCATATCTGCAGGTATAAATCCCAGTGTCTCTGAACCAGCACCCCACAACCATCCCTGGCATCCCGGTACCACCCCAGTCCCTCTGCAAGAGTCTGCTTGCTTTCTTTTGTTGCTGTAGTCCCATCTTCACCCAAACATCCCTGTCTCTTGAAGGGACCCCTGCTCATCTCTCCTTTATCTTTCTTTGCCTCTTCTTCCTCGGGAAGTCCGCAATCCAGTGAACTTGAAAATGGTTCATTGCTGGAATTTTTCACCCTCAAAGGTCTGTGAAGTGTGTTAAATCTTTTCTTTTGATTTACCTTCTGGTGGTCGTACTTCTATGTGAATGAAATCCTACAAGGGACCTGAGCAGTGGGCATCTCTACCACCCATACCTTATACCGTGCATTGCTTTGAGCAGAGACCTAACTCTAAAGCCTTACACCACATCCTGTAGCTTATTAGTTGTGCCTGTGGCTATGGCTCAAAGTAGTGGTGCATTCCTATCTTCTCTATCACCTCTCCGCTGTGCAGCCCCCATAAAAACCTTGGTTCTTCAAAACGTTCATTTCTGTCTCAAGCTTGAGCTTGCCCTTTCCTCTCACGTCACAAGCCTTGCTGGGACCTCTCTCACTCTCAAACCACATGTGTGAGAATGCAGTTTGCTTGCAAAAATGTTGCTGGTATGCAACAATACATCTCACTCACAAGGGGAAAGAAAAATGAAGCAAAACCTAAACAAAGCCCACCAAGAAAAGGGATCTTTTTGCCCCTTAACTCCTTTTTTTTTTCCCCAGACAGTTTCCTCCTTCCTTTACCTTCCTTTTTTTTCCTCCTTTTCCCTTTGCCTTTATTTAGGGCTCTTCTCTTCCTGCTGTCTCTGGAACCATAGCCTGTTATATTCAGATCCCATGTAGATCTATCCACGTGTCTGAAGATAAGCACCAACAGAAGTGCTCATAAAATCAGCACCCTGACGAGATGAGATCATTTCACACATGCTGTTTGTTTCCTGTTATGCTGGGGAATTTACAGTGGCCGCTGGCCACTATAAATACTGAACCATCAAGACAGCTTTTCATATATTTCACTGCAATAGTCATTGCTGCATTTTTGTCCTAAGAGTAATTTGATTTGTTGTAATTGATTTGGGTGAGTTTTCATTCCTAATTAACTCCAGTTATGATGCAATGATGCAATCCTTGTTCGCAAACCAGGGGCCAGAAGTGAAATTCAGAACAGGGTAATAGCAAGAGGATGGAGGAGAGCCTTACCTGCCAGGAAGGTGAGGCAGTGGGCTGAGGAGCCAATTAGCCATGGTGTTGATTGGTACACTCACATCAGTGGTGTGAGGGGACAAGCTCAATCTTCCCAAGCTTGCGGCCAACACCCTGCAAAATTCATTTCTTTGTAAGTCTTAGTTAGAAGGACATGCATCAATAAGAGCTGCTTAGTGCTGTTTTGGCAAACTGCCTTTTGCTGGTGGTTGGACAAACATGGCCATCACTAACTAGATCATGTGGTGGAAACCTGAGGCCATGGAACTTTACAAACACACATTCACTGCCACCTCTGTAAAATCCTCACTTGCAGTCAGAGCCTCCAACTGCTCATGGACACATGCAGGGCAGGAGCATCTCCCACCATTAGTCTGTCAGGCCAATGCACTGACCTTTGTTACCTGGAATTCATGCTGTTATATCTCTACTTCCTTTCTTTTTTTTTTTTTTTTAATAAAACTATTGAGACTGCTTAAAATTTCTTAGCTGGAATCCTTTTCAGTTGCTAACTTTGATTTTGGGAGTGGACTGAAAGCAGGAGTCACACAAATTCTTCCTGAATACATTAATCATGAGTCTTATTTCAGAGCTGCCTTTTGAAAAGATTGTTGTACAAGTCAGAAGGTTCTGTAAGCTCAGACTTGAGATGAAAAGACTTTATTGGCAGCACTCTAAAATTCTCCCCTCTATTTGCAATGCTGCTGCAGCTGCAGCTGCTAGTATATTGATACAAGGTGTGTTCTGTTAGTCCTTTCCTGGTATTTCTACTTGGATCAGATAATAGTAAATGCAAAAACACCTGTGTATATCTCCTGAGGAACTGAACTAGGCATTATTGATCACAAACAGCACCTAGTTCCCCCTTTATTTTTTCCCATCGAGAAACCAGTCAGTGAAAACTAGCTGTTTTAATCAAACTAGAAAACGTGTGCAGTTGGCAAGGATTTTTGTATGGTTTTTTAACACCCCATAGCTCAAACGCTGTGGGTTGTCATTCTTTTCTGCAGAAAAAGCTCTGAGCTAGTTTTCATGACGCACCAGGGTCATGATGCCACTGATCTCCCTCCCTTTTCAGGAGTCAAGAGTGGCTACACAGATCAAGCCAGGTAGTCTGTGTGTCTGATCTTCCCTGTTTAGCCCAGAATCACAGTTTCCATAAGGTAAAAGAGAAGTATGTATAAATTAATATCTTTGTGGATTTAAGTGACAGTACTTCTGTTTCCCACTAGAACATTCTAATACACAGTTTTCCACAGGGTAAAAAAATAATCTTACTGAAAAAACCCAAAATACTTTTATAATCAGTCCTAATAACTAGCTCTGGGCACAATCTCCCTTTGCCTAGAATGAACAATGTTATGGAAGTTCTTTTTCCTCTAGTTTCAAACAGATAAGCTGAGTTAAGATAATGGTAAGTTTTCCACAAATCATAGCCTCCGGGATATTATCCATTATTTTTCTTCTCTGGGGTTGTCCTGGTGAGGAATGGACTATTGTCTTCGTCATTCAAAACCCTAATGGAGTTACAAGGAAGAAGTAGTAACATTAACAAACTATTCAAGCCATGTGTTGTAAGGAGCATAAATGATGCTTTCCTCTTGGAAAAATATCTCTTCTGATCCTGGGTTTCAAAATGTGGTGTATTTGTGAAGGAGTCACAGAATAAATGCAGACACTCTTGCTCTGTTTTGGACCTGACAAAATGCTGCTTAATTAACAGGAAACCCTTGCATCTCCAATGAGAAGCTGATCCAATCTTTCTTGTGCTCTCTTTTCTTATTTCTTTTCCCCTCCAATTCCTTAATAACAGATGGGCACACAGGTGTTAACAATATTCCCAGCTTGCCCAATGGCAGTACTGAGGCGATCTATATGCTGCTATTTACATTAATTGGCAACATTGCCCCAATGGACAAGCTATTATCTTCCTAAGCTTTAGTTGTCTCTTTCTGAATACTTATCTTTATCCAACCAGTAAAGTCAAGGTCCCACTCTATTGTTTTCTCCCACAGAGGGTGATTTATTTGATAATGTGGTTTCAAACACAATCTCTTCCTAAATTATCCTATCTATTCCATTATTTCTTTTCTATTATCTTGAAAGTCCAAAAGACTAGGTAAAAAAATTAGGTGCCAAATTCACTGTAAGTTTAGAAACTCAGACTGACATCTCTAAATCCCTTTGATTAGATTTTGTGATGTCATTCTGTCTTTCCAATTAACTTGGGGTGGTGTACTGGTGATAAAAAGATTTTGTCAGTATTTGTCTTCCAGATATTGTGTAAATACAAGTCTCTCTACTTCATCTAAACTTAGTCTTTGTTGCAGAAGCAGTGAATATTTTTTTTTTTAATAAAGGTCATGCTTACTTTCTTTCCATGCCACAAAGACACATTCTGTATATGTGGAAAGTCTCATAACTGAAGAAAAAATAAAATAGTCTGGAACAGGGACTAGTCAAAAATGCTCTTGGGGAAAGCAGTTACATTTATATTATCAGGACAGACAAGTCTTTTAATGCTGTGATACTGTCATAGCAATTCAAAGCTAAGCCACTTTATAAATATTAAATTCCTAAGGAAATGGAAATTCATGGTGTACTAGTCTCAGAATGTTACTTCCACCTGTCACTTAGATCCTGAACGTGTGGTCTCTGAACAGCAAAGGACTTTTCCAATATTAAGATGTAGGTGTCAGGTATTTCCTTGTAGCTATGTATAAGAAGATAATTTTTTTTGTTGCTCTGCTTTTCTCCTGAAGGATATGTAAACTGCCTTCCTCTCAGCATCATCCTCTGCCCACAAGAAGTGGTCTGTGGCCCTGTTCTGCTGTTGTGTATCTCAATTAACATCTAACATTCAAGTATTGGCAAAAATGAGTAAAAAAACCTTTCCTGATTATTCAAGGAACAGCTATTTCAGGCCAACACTCTTTGTTGACCAGTGCTCAAGGCCAAAAAGCAAACCCATTTTGTCTGGTTAGCATGATAGCGAGCAGGCTGGAGCGTGGATCCTACACACTGCACCCTTGGCCCTGTTCACCAGACTTTGCTCAAGACAAGCCATTACACAATGGGCAGAAAGGCTGGCAAAATTGCATCTTGAGATCTCCGCAAAAATACCTATGGCACCATCCCAGAAACAGAATCCTATAGAAACATCCTTTAGTTGTCATATGTGTGAGTTACTCGTAAGGGGACCTCTGACTTGCCTGAGAGCATGTGAGCACCTGCCTTAAGACTAGCTCTTAAAAGCCACACAGAACTTGTGTCTTTCACTAACACAGCCCCCAGGAGCACTTACCTTGTTTCTTTCACATATTCACCAAAAGAGCTTTGTCTACTTAGCTATGTAGTGCTGAGTGAAACTCTTTCTTTGTTACTGCCTCAAAAGCTGTGAAATAATGCCTTACGACTTCTCCTTCTCTGGGGTGAGAGCCCTTCTCAACTTCCAGGCAACATCTTGCAGACAGCCAAGGAGAGATCTCTGTGCTCAACATCTTGTAATAACTTGAAATCTTTGTCTTGAACCCACAGCTTTCTCAAGAGCAGGGTCATTGTACTGAAACAGAAGAGAGCAAAGCTCCAAGCTATCAAGCAGAGTACAAGCAGATTAGGAAGAAATGAAATTCATCAATACAGTGCCCTCTTGGTCCAAAGTTCACTGAGAGAGAAGGGAGATGTACAATGCACCCATCTCCTCTTAATTGGCTTGAAACTGCTTCCTACCATGCTCAAGCAAATGTGGTGTCAATGGAAGCCATGCTAAGGCAGAAACTTTTAATTATTTTAAAAGCTGGGACTTGACAGGGAGAGAGAGAAACAAAAAAAAAAAAAAAAAAAAAGCAAGAATGGGCTAAAATTTTCTGGAATAAATCTGAATTTGCTTCCAAAACTCTTGTGTCCAGCATTTATTAACACAAAAGTTGTTCTGCAAGACATAAGAAAAAATGAAAATTCTGTGAAGGTTTTTGCAGAGACGCGTATTTGTGGCTGAATCCTTGTGATTACGTGGGATTTATTTATGTCCTTAACTCAAAAAATTGCATCTGTCAAGAGGGAAGAAAACAGGCAACATACCGCTTATCACAAACCACAAGACAACTGGCTGTGGATTGGATATTTGAACCATTAATTATAAGGCAGAAGTTAGACTGAAATACTGTTACACATATATGACAACTATTATTCTTGAGCAGACATAATCTCTCCTAGATAACTGATGGACAAACAAACAGCAGCTAAGGCAATTAAACCTGTTGCTCACCATGAGTATGTCTGCAGTGGATAACATGGGTTCAAATAATTTTCTTTACCTTCAATCTTCCAAAGTATTTTATGGGGAAGCAGAGAAGGGCACGTGCTTTTGCTGAGATGCAATTGCTGTTCTCTGAGCCTCTCCTTCCCTCTGGAAAGGACTGCGCATGATCAGTGAGGGGTTGCTACCACAGGGCAAAGAGGTATTGGCAGTCTGAGTCCTGGGTGGCAGGAGGAGTCCAGAAGACAATGAAGCAACAGAACGAAAAAAAAACCATTTGAAGACACAGGAAAGAACTCTGTGGTTCTTTTTGCAACCAGGAGGCAACAAGAAGCTGCTGGTCAGAAAGGAAACCCTCTGCAATGACATCCTATACAGGGCAGAAATGTTTTTATAAACTCTGTTTATTTAGTTTTCTCTTTTAAAAAGTCACAGTTGTAGATCTAAAAGCTGAAAAAGCTGAAAGCCTAAAAGCTGAAAATAAAAGCCCTAGGGTGTGCCTGGGATCTGCTCCTTTAAACCTACAGTTCTGGAAGAACTCACCTCATCTTAGAGATGAGACCATTGTGGAACAGTTCACAGGCCCATGATATGTTCACATGGCAAGTATGAAACTTTGCTACAGCTGCCTCATGTAGTGATGAACATCTGTAGGTCTTAGCATAATGTGTGACAAATGTAGAGTTAATTAGTGTTAAAAGGCAAAACCAACTTTCACTCTACTTTCCTGTTAAAAGTGCTTTCAAAAGCTGATTTGGTATTTCTCTCAATATTTTATCAACTTTCTTGTCACTGTGAAATTAAGCCACCACTGATACCCTCTGGTAAAACACAGCTCCAAGTCCTACATTTTTCTGGTATCTACATGCAATAGATTGTAAAAAAAGTGTTTACTGTTGGCAGAACTTACCTCCCACTGGTGCTACAGGGCTTTTATCCTTGAGTTCAAAAAGAGAGTGAGACTAGACCAGTGAACTTCGACAGATTCCAACCTACCTTTTTTTTCAGTTTTATGAAGCAAGAGTGAGATCAGAGGAAATATTTATTGCTAATCAAATATTGATGTATTACAATAAAAAAAAAATGTGGCCAATTATGATGATCTGTTCATTGTGTTTTTGCAGGGCTCCTCTTGGTACCTGTACCTGCTGGGATTTAGTTTAGCACATCAAAGTGTCTGTCCGGATCAGCATTTCTTCATAGTGCTAACAGGATCAGTTGAACACCAGCTCCCCTTCAGTGCACATGTATAGAGCATCCTAGAAAAACACTTTTCATGAAAGGAAAAAAAAAAGACAAATTTGTGCTGAAAGGGGAAAGAGCACAGAAAAAATAGGAAAATCCCTGATGGCTAGAACCTAACTAACCTGACAGAATTAATGAGCACTTGCTACAAAATCTTCATAGATTCTTCTACATGACAAATATCTTCTTTTTAAAGCTCAGAAGTTACCTGGAACATTTTGCCTCTCGGCAGCATCATGTAGCCCTGTACCCTCTCAGATAAGTCTCATATCTGCAAACGTCCTCACACAGACACCTTTGGGCAAGTCCTTCTGCACTCTGCAGACCATCTTGTCTATCCAGATGGAGTAGAAGGTGCTTTCCTCCCCACGGGGTCACCGTCCCGACACCACATGAGGTTGCCAGCTGTGCTGAGGCACCCAGGTGGGTCTTGGAGGATCTCAAGGTACATCCAGTGATGCCTGAGCTGAGCCCAGGCTAATAGCTCACACATCTATTCTGAGCACGAGTGTCCTTTCAAAGACAACCCTGGTTACATGGGGTGGACTGGGCCAAGAGCAGCCCTTGTCTAATATGTCAAATGCAGGACATCCTTAAGAGCTTACAGAATTAGGGCACTGCTTGCCACTAAACATGCTCATAACCATCCTGAAAGCTTAACTGCTTGAAACTATAAATAACTGTTTTCCCTTTTCCCCTGTGACTGTTACTGCATTTCTTTAAGGTTCTCAGTTTAAAATAAGCACAGACAAAAACAATGCACTCAAAGGTGCCAAACTGTGCATAAGGGAAAGGCATGTGCAAGAGTGCAAGCTATTCCTGAAAGTCTGACAGGCTCACGCAATGTTTCCCTTAGTTTAATAATAAATAATCATAACACTCAAAGCACACGTATTACATTAACAAGCACAGGATGGCACAAAAAAAGATGCTCTTTTTTTTTTTTGGCTGCTGAGACTTAGTTACACAAACTACTTGCCAGAACTGACAGCTAGAAAGAAGATGGGATGAATCTTCCTGGCTCTTGGGGGCCTTTCATCTAATTTCTAACTACTGCAGGTGCCCCTCTTTTCCTGCTCTCTTGTTTTGACCCATTTTAGTTGATATTGCTTCTGGAGTTGTGTGGTAAGGAGCACTAGGGTAGATGTAGAGATTGTGGCTGAGTGAGGACCTTCTAACCCAGAAGAGAATCCAATAACTTGGCCAAGGTGCAGCTGAGGCCAGAAATCTGAGCAATAAGGATGGCCTGAGGTTGTACAGTGGTCAACCTTCAAAGATTATCAAGCAAGGATCAAGGCAAACACACTCTTGGCAAAGAGAAACCATGGAGAATACAATATAACTGAGTCCAAAATAACACAGATAAACCAGGTATGAGGAAGAACAAGCCTTCAGCAGCAGAAATCAAGATAAAACACGATCTACAAAAATGCAGCTACAACTAAGTAGTGGATTGAGCAGCCAAGAGAAATTGCTCTTGGCAGGGGAAGTTTTGTCAGACTTTTAGTGGACAAGAGAGGCAACGTTTTGGGCTCCCAGGTTCTTCATTCTCTGAAGTTGTGGAGCTTTGTTGATCAGAACACAAGCAGATGGCTCCTGGCCCCTTCGGACAGAACATCTGTTATCTATGATGGCAAAAGTATTGACCCGTCTGTGACCAGGCTGTGTCACTGGTTGAATTTCAATCCAAATAATTATGTTGCTGTTACTCTGAGTATTCACCGAAGGCAAACACATCACAATGCACAAGAGTTCTTGTCCCACATCTTCTCACAGACTTTATGGTGTCCAAGGTCTTGGCAGCATCCCATAGGTGCTACTCCCAACTCACCTTCCTTTCCTTTTCCTGTTGGCTTTTCTTCCAGCTCTGGAAATCAGTGCATCCATTTGCTTTTGCTCCCCACATATGGGTTTGCATTTTGTTAGACAGAACACCATGCTGGCATTTATGCTGAGTTTGTTTTATTCAGCTGTTTTCCACTCCCATATGTACAAAAGCTGTTTTTAATTCTCACCTCTCATTCTGATGCTTATATATTCCTCTGCTTTTCTGAGTTATACTTGCTTTATGACCTTCTGCTCAGTCAGAAAGTTGGCAGGTATTTGCTACATTCATATGAGGAGGAATACTTCTCTTATCTCCAGCAAAACTGCCCTGGTGATTTTTATCTGGATTGCAGGAGATTTTTATCTGGATTACACCTACAAACACATTGTCCCTGTGAAAGAAATGAGAGAATTTACACTAGTGCTGGACTCCTTTCTGGGTCTGGATTTCTCAGTCAGTTTGAGAAGCTAATGGGTAATGAAGACTCAAACAACAGAGACCATCAGGTGTGGAGGAGAGCACTTTAGAGAGGGAGTGAGGGAAGTAGGAGTAGTTTTGCCTTCAGAAATGAATGCTGAGGGTAATATCATACTCTGACACTTTACTGGCCACAGCTGGAAAACATTCTGCTGCTTTTTAAATATGAAATTCATTGTAGAGTTATATTTCATAATCATGCACACCTTACATTTTTAACATTGCCGGGAAGACTGTTTAAATGTCTTAGCAGAGAGGGAGTGTTTGCCATAATAATGTCTCCTGAAGAGACATAGCCCACAAAGCTCAGGATGGTCTTGGCTGCCAACTGTCCTTTTAGCAAATGAATTCCCATCTGTGTGGGGTGAGGGGCGTACTGGAAGAATTTCATAGAAGGATCAGAAGGTATTTCTTCACCAGAATTACAGTTAAATAAAATTTGGTGTAAACTCAGTCTGTCTATCTTAACAAATACCAGCTCCTCGGCTTTGTTAACTAGCTGTCACAGTTATCATAGTTACACATACACACATGGTGCTTTGTATAATTTTTTTAAACCTTTTAAATTACTGAGAACAAAAATAGTACACTGAAGTTCAGATTTTGCCATGGGAGCCTCTAACAGTAATGCTTCCCTACGGATTTCATACCATTTATTCTCAGTTGTACCTTCCATGCTTTTATATAAGAATGTTTGTGCAGTATTGTACACTAGATTTAGATAATGCCTTGAATATAAAACTGACCAGACAGGAAGCTTGTGCACATTTCATGGTAGGTCTGGAGGTCTTGAGCCATAGTGTGGAGCATGACCAAACCCCACTGGGTAATTTTTGCAAAAATGGAATCCCATAGTTTTGGGTTCCCTCACCTTCATCCTAAACAAAATTTAAGCTTTTCCTGCATTCAGCCTTATGGCTACAACATTCATCTAAGTCCTCTTTCTATTCTTTAGGCTGAATCAGGGCAATTTCTCTCTTTGGATGACTGCAACTCAGAGGGCAAGGGTCTGAACCTGCTTCTTTTTTTTCCATCCAAAATTGGTGTGCTAAACCCCATGAGTTTAAGAAAACAGAAATATGCAGAAACATCACTAAAAGCAATACATAGCTCAAAAAAGTTATGATGTGACATGATATCATATTCTCACAGCAACTAACTCAATCAGAAGTGTTCCTAGTAGCTCCTATATGGTTTGGCTGAGGGCACCTCCTGTAAGCATCAAAGGTGATTATTGAATCGCAGACCATGAAATCATTTCTTTGGTACGGTTTAGGTGCCACTGCAGCAAATCAAGACATCTCCACGCAATTTTAGCAGTTGTGTATCTAACCCAAGGTGCCCCCCTGTTTCTGTTACTTATTAAGACAGTGGGGGAAATGCAGATATTTTGAGGATGGGGTGTATACTATATTAAGTATGAGTAGCCCACAAAAACTTGCTTGCATCCCTTGTGTATTCACCCAGTGGCAGATTTGTAGTTTCCATTTGGAGCTGACCCAACTCTGAGAAATTTGCCTGGCCGTGACTCTCATCTGGGTTCCCCATTTCAGTCAAAATCAGCTGCACTCTAAAAGCCATCCCAGTTGGCTGGGGAAAAGACTCCACATTCTGCCTTAAGTTACACAGATGGAAAAATACAGCTCAGGTCTTTCATCATTTGTTCACGTTGTACAGACAGGAGTCCTTAGCATGCTACAGCAGAGCTTGGAGTACCAGAGTTTTACAAAGTCAGAGTAAATTAGAAAGAAAATGGATAAAATCCCCTCATAGTTCACTGTTAAAGAACAATCATACAGCATCTGCCTTCATGTCTATAGCTGCATTACAATGAAGGACACAATCAGTCTCAAACATACATTGCTAGCTTGGCTTATCATCTACCTCTCAAACTGATCCTTCTGCCTCTATTAAGTAGTTTTCCATTGACATTTTCTGTTCTTTTTCAATACACCAGGAGCTTTTGATGACATTGGCTGTTACAGGACTTTCAAAACTCCATCTTTTATAATATGAGGACAATCTGACTTTCTAAAATCTTTTCTTCTGCATTTATCCTTAAATGGTGCAGGTTTTTTGAAAGGACTGGATTTATCTTAATGGATTTCTCTGGAGTTCCAGTCTGCTCCTGTAAGCCTGGAAAGCATAGGTTGGGAGGAAGAGGAAGGTATTCTGAATATGAGCCTTTTTTGAAATTGACCTTCTCTTAGGGTGGGGAAGTGAGGTGAGCTGATATTGCTCAAATATTTTTAAAACCTCAGGGACACAAAACTTTGCATTTAATGACATTTTTTAATGGGACCTCCTGCCTGTGAAGCACCAGTAACCTCTCCTTCTAATTTAACAGTCATTTTACCACATGTATTTATTTATTTATTTTATCTAACTGGTTTCTCTTCAGCATTACCTATTATGACGAAGGTTGTTAACCTGTTATAGATCAGTTGAATCATTATACCCACCCTCATCTGCTCTTAGTAATATTGCCACTCTGAAATTGGTAGCAAGTCATTATAGACTTCTTTTCCCAGATGTTTGCTTCTGTCATGATGCTGTTACAAAAAGCCTGGTAGCTTTTAAGCAGTCAAGAGTAACATGTTGGATCACAAAAAACAAAAAGCAGAGTTTCCATAAGAATGCAGCCCCCTGTTGTTCTTTAAGTTCACAAAGGTGCTGAAAGGAAAATATACAGGAGTTTTCCAAGGCTGTAGCTCTTCACCCCCATGTGCACTGCTCACAAGTACAGAGTCCCTTACTCTTGGTGAGCTGAGGTGTTGTTAGCAGCAAGGGTCAGCTGGCACTGACACTGAGAAGGACAAGCATGGCCTGTAGCTTTCACACTGTGCTCCTCTGAAGGTCTGTGGCACCAAAACCCCCAGGTCATGGCATTTGCTGCAATCTGAAATGCCGTGCTGCTTTAAGGTCACAATCAACAGAGAGCAAGAATCACAACTACTTTAGCCAGTGATGATTCCCTCTCTGTGCTCTAGCTAGCTTGGTAATAAGCCTCTGTGCTGGATTTTGACATGTATCTGTGATTTAAGGCTGCAGTTTACATCTTTGTTAATTGTCAGCACTTGGCAGTGGTCTTGTGTTTGTGCAGCGTTACCAACATCTATTTGGATGGTGTTACAGAATAGAGTACAGCACGGTCAGTAACACTTCAAAGCCCTTTTTCTATTAGCCGTCACAAAAAACCTGGTGGATGGAGAGCTGCCTGAATGCCATATCTCAGGGTTGTGATCAGGAGCACAGGGTCCACTTGGAGGCCCATCACTAGTAGTGTCCTACGGGGGTCAATACTGGGCCCAGTTTTGTTTAACTTGTTCACCCATGACTCGGATGAAGGGGCAGATGCCTCCTCAGCAAGTTCACTGACAACGCAAAGCTGGGAGGAGTGGCTGATATCCAAGAGGGCTGTGCAGCACTTCAGAAGGACCTTGATAGGATGGAGAGATGGGCAGAGAGGAACTGTCTAAAATTCAGCAAAGGCAAATGCAGGGTCCTACACCTGGGGCAGAATAACCCCACACACCAGCACAAGCTGGGTGCTGAGCCACTGGGGAGCAGCTCTGTGGAGAAGGACCTGGAGGTCCTGGTGGGCAACAGGATGTCCATGAGCCAGCAGGGCCCTGGGGGTCGATGGTATCCTGGGGTGTATTGGGAAAAGCATGGCCAGCAGGTTGAGGGAGGAGATCCTGCCACCCTGCTCAGCCTTGGTGAGGCCTCACCTGGAGTGCTGTGTCCAGTGCTGGGCACCTCAGGACAAGAGAGACAGGGAGCTGCTGGAGTGAATCCAGTGGAGAGTGAGAAAGATATTGAGAAGACTGGGAAACCTCTCTCAGGATAAAAGACTGATGGAGCTGGGCCAGTTTAGCCTGGATCAGGGAAGACTGAGAGGGACTTTATCAATGTATATGATTAACTGAAGGGACCGTACCAAAAGGATGGAAACAGACTCTTCTCAGTGGTGCCAAGCAATAAGACAAGAGGCAATGAGCAGAAACTGATGCACAGAAAGTTTCACCTGAACAAGAGTGGGGGGCAGAGCATTGGAGTAGGCTGCCCAGAGAGGTTCTGGAGTCTCCCTCACTGGAGATGTTCAAGAACCATCTGGACACAATCCAGAGCACAGTGCTCTAGGGAAAGCTGCTTGAGGAGGGAAGTTGGACCAGATGACCTCCAGTGGCCCTTTCCAACCTTAAATCACAGGATCACTGAATGGGTAGAGTGTTGACAAGTAGGAATCAAAAGACTTGGATTCAGAAATGTGGGACACACAGTAAAAACATGCTTAAATATAGGTATATATTTAAATAGCCTCCTGAAGCTGAGCCCAAACATTTGCAGACTGAATCGGAGCTGATTAATACCCATAACCACGTTAGATTTTTACTGAGCCCATAATAAGCTCCTCCTTAATGCTGTGGCAAGGGACTAGTGTACACTCACTTCTTATTCAAACACTTAAGAAATTATTTTGATTCTAGAACTAATTAACTGGACTGTATCTTAATCATTCCTACTAGTATCATACAGACGAAAGCAAACTATCATATGATTCCCTACCAGCCTGATATATTTTCAATTTCAACGTAACTTAATAATTGCAGTACCAATTAGTTAAAATGTAAGTAGGAAAAAACATTGGATGGAGACATCTTAATTTAAATATAATCCATTAAGTAAAAACTGCTATTCTAATTAGTGATAATGTAGCACAATTAGGAAATAAAATTTGATTGGTACATAGGAATTTAAACTTAATTAGTAACTGCTATCCTAATTAGTAAATGCAAGACATTTTGAGCAGTGTTTTGTTGGGGAGAAGTGCATGTACAGTAGAGATGATGGTGAGGAAAGAGGCATCGGGAGAGCTGAGGTGGGGAGTGTGGAGCACAGGAGTTCAGCCAGTGTCAAGCCCAAAGTCCTGCTTCTGAACCAACACTGACCTCAGAGCAGAGGAGTTCGATCTCGCTCAAAAAATTTGATGTGAAGTATGGTTCACTGTCACCTTTGGGCAATCTCTCCCCGTGGTTAATTACTTCCATTGCCTAGATGGACTGTTCCACTTTGACATCTACGCTTTTCTGTTTCCAGATCTGGACTGGTAAATTTTGATAAACTAGGGGAAATAGATGTGGAAGTCAACTAAATTGAAGAGCTCAGCATTTTGAATCAGGAAAATGCAAAGTTGTCCTAGACATAAAGGCGCTACAACACCACAGATCTGCACTCTTATAACAGGGAGGATACTGGAGGAAGGAGCTTGAGACGCAGCAGGATCTACAGCCTTCTTAGAAAGATGTTATAACATTTCTTTCACTGGGAGAAGAGAGGTGAAAAAAAGGTTTTGGATGTTGTTTCCATTGAACTCACCATAATTTCAACCTCTCTTTCCTGGGAAACATTTCACCTGAGCCCCTTATTATGTACACACACTTAACACCATTCTCCATTGTATTACTTTGCATTTATTGACACTGAATTCTGTCTGCTATTTTGTCAGGCAGTTACTTAATGTCCTCAACACTTCAATGGCAATTTTAGATTTGTGTTTCTGGATTAGCATGAAACTACTAGGAAATTTTATTGCTTCCTAATCACTCCTTTTGCAATCAGCTGTGGCTATGCAGAACATAGCAGGTCCTAGGACCATTGTATAGACTGCCATTACCTCTTCACTTCATTACCTATCTTTTAACAGAGAAAGAAATTGCAATTGGAATAAACAAATTACAAACAACTAATACATAGGAATGAGATATAAAAATTAACTAACCTTTTCTCTTATGCTATGGTATTTTTAAAGGACTTTCATCAGAGAATTTCTGTCAAAAGATTTAAAAAATCTGATACTTTGTATTGATTTGATTATTGTTATTAATACATGTTGCAGACGGCTTCAACAGATTTGTATGGTAATGACTTCTGTTTATAAAAACTGCATAGTTTTTTCCCTTAATGGATCAACTTATCCAATGCCTACTCATTCCATTCTTAATTACAGTTTATACCAGATGCTCTAAGGCTTTACTTCAAAAATATTTGTTATATTTACCACTTTCTATTCCCATGGTACCCAGAGCTATTTAAAGAGTAGATGAAAAGAACAGAGTTGGTAGGTCAACACTTTCATACTTACATTCCTTGACACCTCTTGTGTGAATATTATTTAGCTTTTGCAATTGGTTACTATTCTTCCTGTTAATTTACTTGGACACCTTTTCCATCAGTAATTTAATTAGAGTTAGATTGTCAGAAAAGCACCCCCAGAAAGAGATGATGCAATATGAGAAATCTCCCTCAGTTTAATCAAAATGAATTTTTTTAGTGCCTTTTTATTACATAGTCTGATCTTCTCTGGGTGCCCCTGACTGTGCCTCAATCATTTATTATCCCTACAGAACTGGCAGCAGCATCCCTATTTCTGATATATGTAGGAGGTGGAAAGTGCATTTAGCAGGCTCAGGTCCACACCCACCCCCACTCCCCTTTTTTTTCCCCCCCATGGCTTTTCTTCTCAGGGTTTAGCATTTAACTTCCCAGAATTCGGGCATCTCTTTTTGTGTGTGTACATGAGTGCTGAAACATCATTTCTAGCTTTCCTTAGTGGCTTTTTTTACACACTATTTGACTGTAATCCCTTTAATTTTTTTTTTCTCATGAGTAACACACAGTTGCTCTGAGCTTCTACTTAAAGCATTTATGCTATAATCCAAGAATTTGACCCTTTTAACTATGCCTTTTATGTATTTATTCCTGTCTGGTTTGCCTAGGTGGCTGGAGAGTAAGCTTTTTCATTCCTCCACATTCTCTTTTAATTCTCCCTTTTGAAGTTAAAAATGAAGCAGCACATTTTCTGTTCCTGAATGCCAAGGTGGAGAAGCAGAACAGCAGCATGCATCTGCCAAGTGCAGTGTGGATGTTTTCTCTGCTCAGTGTCTTCCTAAATGGGTTACGCAAATATCAATCAGGAATTTTATCAGGATGACTGGATTGGCTTTGAAGTGAGGGTAAGGACTACTTAACCGTCAATGTTTCCCTGCAACGCTGCTCTTCTGCAATCTTACAAAATATATGAGGGCAATAAGCACCAGGGAGAAAGAAAAGCCTCTCTTGCTGAGGGTTAAGGCTGGTACAAGCGCAAATACATTCACCCAAGTTATGAATAAATTAAGACTGGCAATTTAGAAGATGATTCATGCCTGTCAATGACAGATTTCCAACCAGAAGAGTAGGCTAGGAAAATGTTAACTAGCTTTAATAGGGGGATTTCTAAATCTTTGGGAAAGATCACAAGACTCCCTTTCTGTGACAGCAAGGACTTAAGTTGCTAACTGAAAAAGATCTTTCCTAGGTGGTTCAGGGTATTTTTGTGTGTTTTCTGTTAGAGGATCCTTCCCTATGAAAACTTTAGTTCTCACTCCCCAGCTTGAAGGGCAATTCAAGATCTGATTCCATTTGGCAATGACTTTGGCAACATAATTTACCACTGTCAGAAAAAATCCAAAGGTTTCTTTTGATTGTACTGAATCTGCTACTCTATAATCTCATTTGGTGTTCTGGACTCCTGAGTTATAAGACCAACCAACTTACCCCTCTCAACCAAACTCATACTTCTATAGTTTTTAGTTTTCCCATGTATCTTCCCCCAAGACACCTTTTTTTTTTTCCCCACACCAAGCAGCCTTGGACCACTTAATCACCACTTAGAGAAAGCTGTTCCCTACTACTGATAATCCTTCTTGCCCGGCTGTGGAGGTTGCCCAGCTCTGCTAGATCATTTTTGAGCTAGACAAACAAATTGCATGCAGCACTCAAGATATAAAAACACCACACATTTAAACAGCAGCCTGGGGGAATTTTCTGCTCGGTTTTCCTAATAATTTTTAGCATAACTACTAATGAGGACCGAGCAGATGTTGAAGCTCTAAAACCTCTTTTCTTACTGGCAGCAGTCACTTTAGAGCCCATAACTACTTGTGTAAAGTTTTGAAGGTTTTTTTACCCCATACAGGGATGTTGTTTCCTGTGTGTTTTTCACATCCTGCAGAAAGAAAGGCATTGAGTCACCCCAGTTGGCAAATTGTCATCTGCAGCATAACTGTCCCTCCCTGATACAGACCAGAAGCCATTCACAGAGAGACAGCTGCATCCACCCTGTGCTCCAGACAGCTTATCAACTCAGATTTGGGATATTTTCCTATTGCAATACTCTCTCAGATTTCCATTCAAGAAAGTCACGCAAACATCTGTTTAATACCACTCCTGTTAGCTAAATATTTAAGCACAAAGCTACCATTACACACCTAACAAATCCTTTTCTATTCATCAGGATTTCTGCATTTGCTTGAATTTCAGTATAAACTTTGGTATTTTGCTGCGTGGAGATGCCTTCTTGAACAAAGCTTTTAGCGAACGAATTAACCAAACAAACCAAGGAGATTTCCTAAATCCTAGGCTTTCACCTACTGGAAATGAGTTGTGTGCATGGCTTAAGAAATGAACAGACGTGGAAATTGTCCATCAGAATTATTTTCTGCCAGCAAAACTCTCCCTTATTTGTCCTAGGTTTGAATTGGATTGTATTATTTGTGCCTCACCTGAGTCAAGCTTCACTGAGCAAGACATGCAGACCAAGGGGAGGTCTGGAAGAGAAAAGCAGGAGCAGCAGCCCACCAGGTACACACATTGCCGTTACCAAATTTGAATCAAGATAAAACATTAGAATTTCCCTTGAGAACACCTCTTTGACCTTGGCTTACTGCCATGAGAGTCCCTTCAGGTGTGTGCACATCTCATGAATTGCACTTAACGGTTTCGAAAAAATGTAATTATTGAGCTTTAGATTTGAACAAGCATCAATGGTTTTACCAGTTTTGCCCAATGAAGTTATTTCCAAAATCCTCTCCACACTGCTTTTCTACATTTTTATAGCCTCTAGTACAACAGGGTTTGAGCTCTTCAGTAAAAACCGTGATTCAAAGACCTAATGGGCAGTCAACAGGTCCCTGCCAAACTGCTAATGCTTTACTGCAGTCTGCCTGGGAGAGCAGGGGCACAGGTAAGTGGGAGTAGGGGACTCGCTTAGAGTCACATCATGAACTAATGTTTGAGGGAAGAACATTACCTGCCTGCTCTGGGCTGTACAAATTACATTTCTGCTCCATCTGCATGAGCAGAAATTAGAGTTTGCCTCACACAATGGACCTGAAATAAGCAGAGTGCTCACAGTGAAGGGCATATACCATTAGGCCCTAGTGGTTAAGTAGTATTTGTTCCTAGAAAATGATGGTCATGCCCTCTAAATGCCCTTTACTGTAATACATTTTGATTAAGCATTCTGATGAATCCCCTGATGAGGAGTCAGCCCTGCCCTCATGCCACACTAAACACTGTGGAACAGCTCAGCTAATTTCAGCTGTCAAAAAATTAACTACCTAGACACAGCAGTCACTGGGGTACACTGTGCTCAGGAGAGATTCAGGGCTCAGGCAGGCTTCATTTCCCTCAGAGCTACCTGCCTCTCCACAGGAGAAGGTGATTCATCCTGTCCTAAAATAGGTATGTAAACCAGGGATTTGCATCACACTCTGGTAATACTCTTCTCTTCTCCTCAGCTCCTGATGACTCTCCCAGGTGCCCAGATATTCAGCTCTGATCAGCCCTGGGGCCAGTTGGCTGAAATAATTTAAGATAAGTGCCAAGCAATAAGCTTTTTCCCACCCCAAATAGCCAACCATCTAAATTAACAGGTAGATTTTCGGAAGAGAGGTTTGTGGCTGTCAGGTCTGCTCCTCTGTGCAAGACAAGTGCCATCCTTCCTTACAGGCAGGGCTTGCAAGCAATTGCATTTCAGACAAGATTTTCTATCCTGCTCTCCGCCGAGCCACAGGGGGATGTTCTCATTTCAACATACAGCGGAGTGTGGATTTGGCATGTTCTGTGCAGAGTGTATTTGACATTTTAATTGATGCCATTTGTTAATTAAGAAGGATAAATGATGACAGGGAGAGAGGAGGAGATCTTATAAAGAATGAATAATAACCTTGTTCAAAAGCAGGTAATGAGACACTGGGTTAAAATTATGTAAGTGCTTGCAAAAATGTCTAAATGTTTTTCAGAAATCAGGTGCTGCCCATCTTCTCCTTATCACAGAAATGTCAGGGAGTGAAATTCATCAGCTACTTACAACATGTACTCTTTACTGAAGGATCTTCTAGCAGAAAAGGTTGTGCATCCCTGAGTTAAGCAACAGCTGGTCTCCTGCCATGGAGTGAACTGGAGCTCACCATTCCCTTTGTCTCTGCTTGCCATTACCACAGCTACCACCAAGGCAGAAGACAAGGCCACACCACTGCCAGACTCAGTCTGTCCAGACTGGGCTGGTCCCCAGTTTTGCACAGAAAGATTCCAGGCAGCAGCAACTTCCCTCAGCAGTGAAGAAGAAAATTGTGGAGTTGGTACCATGATGCTCAACACTGATCCCCTTTTCAGATGCACCAGCAGCTGTGTTTGGGGCTTGTTTTCCCTAAATGCTGTCTGTGTGTTACGCAAAGCCCTTTAATAGAGGAGAACAGAGCAGAGTCTGTTAGCCAGGAGAGCGGCTCTGCAGAAAAGCAGATCCAAAAAAGCCTCGGGTCTTGCTCCTTTCTGTGCAGATGCACATTTAAGCAGAGACAAAAGGAAAGACCAAGCAGAAGCTGGAGACGCGGGAAAAGCAATTTTCATCAGCTGACACAGAGAGCGGAGAGAAAGCCCGTCATATCTAAATTTCCAGTGTCAGTCCCTGGAAACAGAAAACTCCCAGGTTTGGTGTTTTGGACTGAGAAGGGCTTTTGACATCTAGCAAGAGACAGACTTCATCTAGACTTTCCTGTCCAGTTTGAAGTGGCATTTCTGTCTCCTGCTCCTCTGCATACCCCAGCAGAGGCACGGATACCGATGTCAGCATCTGTGCAGAGTATACCATAAGTCCCATACCATAAATCTGGTAGACACCAGGAATGGGTGTGGGTATGGGAGCTATTTACTATAGTCTATAACAAGTCTATGATATGAGTCTCCTAGGATGAAAGGTGAGATAGTTTACAGAAGGTTTCCAGGAGCTCAGCAGCCAAGCTGCAATTTTGGAGGAACCATCAGAGCACCCAAAAGATGTTGAGTCCCTGTTCTGACTCTGCTACAGAGTCTGGGTTGCACCTTGAGCACGTTTCCTGCCTTCTCCAGCCCTCAGTTTGCTTTGGGGCGGTGGGAAGGCAGCAGTGAGCATTACAGCAACCTTGTCTGGATTCTGAGATGAGCACCAGCACTGGGGAAGTGGCAGGGATTTCCACACAAAGGTGTACTGCAAAATTGCTAAAAAAGTTTATTTTCGACTTCCATTTAAAAGAAAAATCTGTGAAAAGTTTGGGGAGGTGATTAATACCAGCTCCAGACTGGTGCAGGCTGATTGCTTGTGGTTTTTTTCCTATTTGTTTTAGGTTGCTTACTCGAAGTATTCATTTGTTTACCTTGTTGTTTTCCACTCCTTGCATCTGTTCATTTGTTTAAGAATGACCCTCTGTATTTTCCACTTCTGTTTCCTCTCATTACAGTGGAACATCTGCTTAGCACTTAAAAAAAATCAATCAAAAATAATCTTATACCATGGAGAAGAAAGTTTTCCTAAATTATGAGTGAAGAATTATTACTGTCTGCATAATCCTTTTTATTATTACTATTCATTTAGACTTCAGTCTGACAATAGTCTGGATGACCTTGACAACCATTTTTTTGGGGAAAAAGGTAGGAATTGCAGCCTAAGAAAACATCTAAGAGAATCAGACCTCCCTGAAAATCAAGGGAGCTCCCTCTGCAAGTCATTTTAAACCCAGTCTTGAGATTGGGGTAGCCTGCAAAAGTGTACATTCTTCCCTGCTAGCCAGAAATCCCAAGAGAAGATGAACCCGGCTAGATGTGACCCAGCTGCAAAACCTCTGCAGAAAGCTCAGTAGGGCACGTTTGTGCAGTGTGTCACGAGAAATGCAGCATCACTGTCACCTCCACCAGCCCCCAAGTCCTTGCCAAAATTCTCCTTTCTTCCTTTACCAGCAGCTGCTGAGGGCTCTCAGAGTCCTGTGCACTCCTCACTCCCTGTAGGAGGGGAGCTGGAGAAAACATCCCCACATCCCTTTGCCTCCCTGCCTGCACAGGCATCCTCAGCCCTGCCTGGTTATTCACCGTGAGGAATCTCATTTGACCAACATTTAAAGGAAATTGTTTTGCTGATTAAAGGAAACATGAAGTATCTGTGGAAAACATATCAAGAGCACATAAGTGACATGAGGCTGAGTGTCCTCTTGCTGACTAACTGCTGCAAGAGTTACTCATTAATGAAATCAAGTCACACAAAATTCCATGATAACATTGGGGAGTTTTGCACGAGTGGTTGAACCAAACAGAAGGTAGACAAGCCTCTATCAGATTTTCCAGCAACTGCCTGAATTGCCTCTAGGTCCAATTTTATGTCTAAGGGGTGATCCTGTTACCAGCAATCCATCACAAGAGACTCTGAATTCCCTTTCCCCATCTCTCCCTGGTGTTACCGCCATCCAATAAATCTTTAAAAAAGCAGACAAACTAAATAACTAACTGGAAACAACCCCAAAAAGCTCTCACACGGCAACACTGTTTAGACATCATCACATTAGGTAATCCCAGTGCCTATAATGAAATATTCAGGTAAAGAGCATCTGGGTTGAGTTGAATGTGCACCAAAACCTTGTGAATCAAACAGAAAGCGGATCCTCTGTGTGTTTTCCTGCCTGTTTACACAAATATTTCTTTCTCCCCTCGCCAAACACAAGAAAGAGAAGAGTTTCTACAAAGCAAGATAATACTTGCAGCATAAAAGTATTGTTCTCCTAATTAGCAAAGATATTCATGGCAGTGAGTGGAAGAAAGCTTTTTCCCTTGCCCTATTCTGCTGTAAAGATGTGCTATCATTTAGAACATCACTTAATTAAATACTAGAAACGAGGACACTTTGGAATTGAATAATTCTTTTCTCCAACAATTTTTTCTAGTGCTCAAATATTGGTCAGAAAAAAAAAATCTAGCTTTGTCACAGTCATCTGGTACTTAATTGGTTTTTTATTTAGTTCAGTATTAAAGCATGAACTTTGAGGAAAAAATTAATTCATTGCTCTCCAGTGTGGACAACTGGAAGTGTGATTGTGTGGAAAGAAAGTAAACAACTCCAAGTCATTTTAAAGCCCAACATCTGATTTTGGTATCATCTCTCATCCTTTACAAAACTCTATCTGACATGGGAAGTACATCTTTTCTCTGTTAGCATTAAAAAGCAAACTGAAGGTAGGATTTTTCAAAGGCACTTCTTGGTGCTCTCTTGATCCCCACTGAAACCACTGGCAAAATTCTTTGCTCCCTCCCCAGAGACTGGAGCATGCCAAGCACATCTGAGCACTCCGCATACACAAGAATAAATAAATGCTTTTTTGTATCATCTAGATTGTGTCAGGTCAATGATGTGGAGACCCAAAGGTCATTTTGACCAGCCAAATCCACTGGGGGTCTCCTCACTTCGAGTTGCCTCCTTAACCCCACAGCATAGCTCATCTCATGGTGCCCTTTTCTTGGGAAGCCGGAGTGATCCTGTTGGTGCTGCCTTCTCCTTTCAGCTTTGCTCCAATTTAAACAGTTATGGGAGAGGATAACCAGGATTCCCCAGGGCAGGAAGGGAGTGGTGGGATTACTTTGGCCTGTCACAAGGCACATTACTTTGCCTGCACAAGGCAACATCAACCTTCATGCCAGGGCTTGGCAGAGCTAATGGGGTCAAACTGGGAGCTGGTTTCAGGAGCTGGCAGGGAATTTGGGGACTGGCCCGAGGGGCCATCATTGCACTTCTTTTAGGCAGCAGGCATGGGCACAAGCCAGATCTGCTGGAAAGTGATAATAAGGCTTGCATTGACACCAGGAACAGAGGGCTTAATACAGGGGATAAAGGACAAAGACCATCTCAGGCATCCAGGAAAACTTGATTTTATGGAGCAGCTGCTGTCCCCATCCTCCCCTTGAAACTGTCTTAACACAGATCTGACACAGATATGCTGGTCCCCATTTCTGCTCCTCCATCAGTGATGTCCTGCCAAACCAGGGTGACTGAAGGGAAGTCACATGTGTGAGACTCTATTAACTGGAAGAAACCCTGACAGCACATGCCTCTAGCAATGTGCTCTTAGGAGAAAGGCAGGTTGATAGGGATTTTGGCCAAGTGCTAAAACCAGGCTAGCAAAGACAAGGCAAGTCACAATTTCTGCACACCTGTGGATCACTGTGTTCATTAAAAACTACAGACTACCTTGTCTCATTTGGCTAGTTGTCATACAGGAGCTAGCATGGACTGGGGACAGCACTCTTCCTAGTGAGAGGGAGTAAGGGAGAGAACAGGGATCAAAAGGGTGCTGCAGAATCAGTGGAGAGTTAACACACAAGGAGATTGCAGTCTCTTCATTAGCAACAAATAAGAGCAGTTTTGAAACACATGAAACACTTTGCTGCACCATCTGTTTTGTCCAGCTAAATTCTCACATTAATCATCTTTATTCCTTGTGAGTAATTCCCTTATGGGAAATCTCCTGAGCCTGTTTAAACTTATTAAAACTATCACAGTTTATTAAGAGTCCATACCCAGTGTCTTCTGCCTTACACACCTGATGAAGGGGAGAGAAAAACAGCTGTAATCACAAAATGGTTTCTCTCATCTCGGTACCTCCCAGTGTTATTCATGGCCGTAGTGGGTATTGGTGTTGCAGTGACATTTCTTGCATGCCCACTGCAGTGTGCCGGGCACCTGTACCGGTACATCATTTTTCTCCAGAAACCTTGTGTCAAAACATTTAGAAGAGATGCAGATGTGGTTACATCTGGTTTAAGGACGAAAGCTCTCACCTGCTCTCATCTAAGCTGAAGTACATAAGCCTCTTCCTAATTCTTAACACAGACAGATTTACCAGCCAACCTAGGTAGGCATCAGCCACTTGCTCAACTCTGGATCACATCTCCCAAGACAGCAAAAAAGGCTTTTTGCCTTCATTACCCTGTGCAGATAACCAAAAACCAAAGGGAAGCAAATAACAAGGCTGGCATCATGAGGAATCACGGAACATTTGATATATGGCAGGACTTTGTGTTCCAGAAATCTTCAAGATGTTCATCTCTGATAGGACAAAGAAATACTGAAATGGTTTCCATTAAGTTTGTGTTGCAGCTGCATCAAAAGAGAGGGAATTTTTAATGGCAGAAGAATGACTCATTTTTCTGGTGTGAATCATCACACTATCTCAGTTTCCTCACTTATATTAGGAATACCAAAACATTTTTTTCTTATCAGTAACAGAAATTACTTAATGTGTAGAAAGGGCTGTCAAGCCACGGCCAAAGACTGAGCAAGACTGCAAAATCCAAGCCCAGGGCCCCTTCTCTTAAGCCCGTCAAACCCACATGTGCCGTCAGAGGGGGAGCTGCGCTATCCCATCAGTCACACTGGCAACACAAATCCATCTCACAGGGACAATAACTGCTTCACCACACTCTTGGCTGGAGCAAGAGCACTCCAGGGGCGTTTTCACCCCCTTTGCACCAAGACCAGTAACCTCTGTGAGCTGCCACAACCCTAGTCTCCAGCTTTTGTCCCCCCTAGACCACAGCCCAGAGCTGTTTTGCCTCCTGCACACTTTATTAAAGCTACAAAGCTACCTCGGCTTGGTTTGCATGGCACAGAGAAATAGGAAACTTGAGTACAGCCAGTTTTTTCCAGCCAAAAGCAAACACAGAGGCAATTATCCCTGCAAAACTCCCTTTGCAAGATTAACACACACCATCCAGGCAACCTCTTTAATCTGTATTGGCTAGTGACTCCCTGCTGAATAAGCTTACTTCTCCTTGAGGAGGTTGCCAGCCTAGCTCAGCTCATGTGCTTAAACTGGCAAAACCCACTGAGGTGTAAACAGTCCATCCAGGGTGTTCACAGACCCGATCCTGGGTAACTGGCTTCCATAATGATGCATACACACACAAACACAAAACACAGGAAAGCTTCCCCTCAGGTTTGCTCAGACTACATACAGCTTCTCACCTGTGATGAGTAATAAAGAACTTGTCCTTTTATTCCCCGGCCCATGAATTAATCCAGTAAGAAAAAAGTGGGACCTGGATGAGTGCCACGGGCTAAAGGCTGAGAATCACATGCACACACACACAGAGCAGGGACATGCAGAAGTGCCATATGGAGAGTAAACAAGCTGTACTGACCTTCTCGGGCTTTATCAAGTATTCATGGGAAGCAGTCTCATGGGGATACAAAACTAATAATAATGAACCCACCAGCATCCTGGCATGTCCTGGTTCTCCCTTCTGGCAGCATTGCCTCTCTGTTTGCATGCCAGGTGCCTGTCAGCCTGGCCTGCCTAGTGGCCTTCAGCCCTTTGCTAATACTTGGAGCTAAAGCAAAGGAGGGTGCAGCCATGTAGAGGATTTCTTCCTATCCAGGCCTTTTTAAATGGACAAGGCAGGACAATGTCAGACCTTCAAGGAGACCTGGCAATCTGTGGACTCCACTAATTTAAAAGGTGAAGACTAGCACCTTGCAACACCAGTGTCAAATTCTATACTCTTGTACCTTGAACAGTTTTTTTTTCCAGCCTCTGAGAAGCGTGGTCATTAGGCACTTTATGGAGATCAGGGATGGCATATGTTACCAAGTTAGTGACCTCAGACATGAAAGGAGTCATCTTATTAGAAGCCAGCCACTCAACTGTAGCAAATTACATTTCTTGAAGGATTTCAGCCTTGAATTTTCATTCCACAATATATTTCAAAGGAAAAATTGGACCTCCTATACAGAGAGCTGGAGAAGGAACTATGCAAGATGAGATGATTTTTCTAAAGGACAATGATCTATTTAAAAGCAACACAAATACACTGAATGGAAATGATCCCAATTATGTTGATGTGACTACTTAAGAAAGCTAAATGCAGGCAAGTCTTTGCATCATCAGTGCTTTCAGCTTTAATCTCTTAGAAGTAAAGAGAATAAATAGCAATGTTGTCATTTCTTGAAAGACAGTGGCAGTATCTTGATTTTGGTATTCTTTGCTTCTCTTTGAACTGTTTTGTTTTTGTTTTTTTTTTTTTGTCTTCTACATACTTCAGATCTCAAAAAAGTTATTTTAAAATAACAGATGTAATTGCCTAGAGGTGAGATGGAAAAGAGACAAAAGAAGACCTGTATAAAGACTGAGGGCAAGAATGGCTGGACAGCCTCTATAAAAAAGTCCTGGTCCTCAATAAAAGCAGAACTGGAAGCTTTGAAGGCTTATATATTGCAGAAAGCAGCTTAGGTCAGTTGCAGTTGAACCTGAAGGTGAACATTACAGCCACTTGAAAGAGGTTTGGTGAGCTCAGAAAATATTTACAGCTATGTGGGGGTAGAGCCAAAGCCATCTGGAGCTGCCATCCCCCCAGCCTTGCCCCACTGGGGAGCAGAGGTTTTCCAGGGTGAACAAACCACTCTACCACAGATCTGCTGCTTTGATTTCCCCCCTATACTTTCAAATGACTCCTGTAGCTCTCACTTTCTCAGGCTATAAAGAGTCCCTGTGATAAGTGAGACAGTGGTGTTCTTTAACATTGAGATCTATACCTTGTGCTTGGGTGGCTGGGGGTAGGGTGTCATGGGATAAACTGCATTTCTCCTGCACTTTTAAACACCTCCCTCATGCTTAGCCCATTAATCCAGTATATATGGACAGACTTCTAATATGCCAGGCATCTGAGCAGGTCCTGCTGCTAACAAAAATCCCCAAACAAAATAAAGAAAGAGGGATAAAAGCAGATTTTTTTTCTTTGTCCTCCTGTCAACTTTCTGCAAGAAAATCACATTCATTTTTGTTTTATTGGTGAATAAATTGGCATTACAGTGCTGGGAAATGCTGAGTGAGGAAGGCCAAAGAAGAGGCAAAACAAAACTCAGCCGTTCAACTACCTGGGGGGGAAAGCTTGAGGAGAGAGGCAAAAAGATTGTAGGAGTGGATGGACATCTGTGAGGTTCCAGGGATGAATGGGAAGACAAGAGCAAGGAAGCAGCCATACACAAGAGGAAGAGCAATAACACATGATTGTTGATGATGATGCTGTTTCAACCCTCAATGTGTCTTGCTCTTACTCATTACCCATGAGAATTTTTCCTCACGGGCAGGCACAGGCACTCAGCCGCACATGTTCATCTCAACGCGAGACCAGCGTCCACCACCTTACCAGAAGCAGTCTCTACTTATGGACCGGCACACCAGCAGTCATGCTATAAAAACCTCATGCCATAATTCCTTATTTTGTCCAAACCAGCTCCCTCCTTTCCCTGCCCCTGCATGGGGGGCTCCTTAGCACAGCCTTGTATCCCATCTGACCCGCGGAAACACGACACGCTTCAGTTTTAATTCAATCCAACCTTTCCGCTTGCTTCGGTGTTCTTTGCTCAATGTCACAGCAAGAGCAGCTTCCTGATTACCTTGCTACATGTTTATAATTAATTTCTCTCAGGAGGATTACAGCCAATATTATTACCAAATGCATTTCCTAAGTATTGAGGAAGGATTGGTTCCAAAAAATACATGTGATTTATTTTCTCCCGAGGGAGCAGACATTTGTAAGTAGCAGATTACTGACATGCCACAACCAGAAAGCAAAACATAATAGCAATTAATACAGCATTGTGAAGGAAAGCCTGCCTGCTGCAGAGACCTCTCAACGGCATCAAGCTGATGGCACCCATGTCACAAAATCTGCCGTAGAGCTCAAAATACCAAGCAAGATGAAGACTAAGAGTGTGGGATTCAAACTCCTTGCAGCTGAGACTATCCTTTTATTCTGCTTTTGAGCAGCACTGAGCAGGCAGAGGTCCTGCCCTACAATGGGTGCTCTGAGCATCAGCACCAGGGATGAGGGGTAACACATGCCCATATTAAAGCACCGTGGGTGTTTCAGAGGAACCGAAGCCTTTCGATGGGATAGCTTTCAGATTAAATTTCAATTTGTTTCCTCTTTTAAACTTTCTTTTTTTTCAGAGAGAAAAAGAGGAGGGATATTTTTCTTTTTTAAAATAATATTCATGAGGTTCCTCCTCTTCCCCTGCTTTCCAAACTCTTTTGCTTAAAATTCCCTCAAATGTGTGACACAGTAACTTCAGCTGAGATTGTCCTTAGGCTAAAGCGGCTTTTCCTAGGAAAATTGGCTTCTGGAGAATATACCTTTGACCAGCCCTGAATTAATAAAACAAATGGCCATGGCATGATTTTAAATCACTACTATCTTAACACAAATCATAGAAATATGTGTCTTGGTCCTATTCAGTTCATTGGCCATTTAGCCCTATGCTTCCCTGATGAGCCACTCCACGAAAGGAGCAGAGGGGTCTTGCTTAATCAAAAAACACTTCCTGCCTTGCCAACCCAAGCCACCAGTGCTGGCCAAAGGCGTCTCTGCACACACACAAAGAACCACAGCATTACAGGAAAGCTTCAGTTCACCTGGCCTTGCAGCCAGGTGCCCCCTTCAGCATAGCTCTAGGTCATAGCCCAGCCTCTTTAATGAGGGTCCTCAGTGAACCAGCTTGTGTACAGCACACCTTCTTCTCCCCCAGGGCTGCCTTTTGGGACAGGCACTGAAGGCTGAAAAGGCCACTGCAAGGTGGCTGACTTGGTGAACTTGAGCCCTGTAACCCTCCAGCCTCTCCCCCTCATTAGCTCCAAAGAAAACACAAGGATGGTGATGGAGCATGGGGAACAAGCCAACACAAAACCCAGAGCTGCCAAAGGCCATGTTAATGAGGGCCGGAAAACCCCTGCTTGTGGATGATTTGAAAGTCAGTTTCTAATTGCCCCTGCAGGTAGGACCTCAGTTGTTTCCCAGACAAAAAACTTGAGATCTTTTGCAAGAAAACTGCTTTCACTGAAAGACTACCAGTGAAAGCTTTCAGCTCTTCCCAGCAACACACGGCCAGCAGGGTTGAAAAGGAACAAAGAGGATCTGCCAGAGGATGGGAAGATCCCTCCGTCCCTCTCTAATTTATTCACCCACCTGTAAAACCAGCTCATAAAACTTTACCATATGAAGAGGGTAGTTTGCAAATGTTGCTAAAACATTTTGCAAGCCACAGAAAGGAAAGAAAATCAAATTTTTAAAGTGTGATTTTTCCCTATTCCATTGTAGACTTTACAATTGTTTCTGTGGGCAAGCACAGGGCTGATGATAATTGGGGCTGTGCTTGTAGAAATTCTGGACAGTGTTGAGATCTTTTCCCAGATATCCCAGTTGTTGCAGCATTCAAACTTTCATTTAAAGTGTTTCTGCCTGTGAAGATAACTTTCTGAATCCACAGCAGAGCTGAAATAACCATGGATAATAAACATAGGAACTTTCCACTTATGCTTTCCAGAATTAAAACCTACAAGTTTTTTAGAACCTAATTAATAACCTTAAAGTGTCAACAGCCTTAACCTTTTCAGCACCTGAAGCAGAATATCCCACCCGGTGCTGGCAGCCTGTGGTTGCCGCAGTTGCCTTTGATGAGCCATGCATTTGAAAGGATGGCATGCTACAATTAACTGTGTGGGTCTGGACTATGAAAAAAGTGCTGGGATGGCAGAAAAAAGTGAACTCTTCACCTCCAAATTGTACTAGCGGGACTGATTATGGTAATGCCAATTTAAAAATACAACAGCAAGCTTGTTCTTCCCCTTTCCTGACTCAAAAGTCCACTTGGCTTCACAGTGTCTTTATTTTGATAGCAATGAACTTGGTGTCTGGCTCTCAGCCAGGTTTGTGAGCTTTTTCTATCTTTCCTTTTTTTTTAAAAAGTAAACTTCACTCAGTAATGAAAGTAGATCCTTGAAATACCCATGACAACAACCCAGCTTTTGTTATATAGCACTGACTACCATCAAATTACGGCTATTTAACCTGGAGTACTTCGGGCTTTTGGTCTTAATTCTTAGAGTACTGGCTGGGAAGATACCCCTATATTCAAGTCTGGTTCTTCATCTTCTTCTCCCATTTCCTTTTGAATTGGGATAGTGGGTCAGGTGGAACTATGGTCTCATCCTGTAGGACCATTCTTCCACTATTTAAGACATACAGGACAAAAGTCACTGGACTTTTGATTTAGCTTAAAACATTTTTTCCAAATTTCTCAAAGTTTGCCTTATTTTTTCCTTAGTTTAACTAACTGAGATGATTTTGCAGTTTGTTATGTCTTGGGTTATGGCATGGGTGTGTGTTCACTTTGTACAACATGGCAGTGGCTGCAGCTTATCAGAAGTGTACAAATGTAAATGCTTCCCAGTGTAACCTGCAAAATAGGGGGAACTTGAAATCCTTAAAGACAGTTTAAAAAGAAACAGATTTGATAATAACTTAACTGCTTGCCTGAAAGCCTTAGCAAGATGATTTTCTATGTTGTTCATTAAGGCAAAGCAAGAAGGTTTTGCTTGCTTCCTCAGCTCTGTAACCCTGAACATCTCCCAGCAGCAACAGCACAGTTTTATATTGAAATTTGAAGTCAAGAATGGCTCATGTTTAAAACAGTGAGTTAGTCCTCCTGGAATCAGGAAAACAGGACAGGTTTTCAAAAATAACACAATTTGGGCTGTGTGCATTATCGGTCTTTGACATCAAGAGTTTGGAGTCATGTATTTGAATTTCCCTCCTACAGCATAAAAGCAGGGCCCTGGCTAGCAGGACCCCAAAGCTTTGTGTCTTCCTGCCTCCTGACTGCCCTTGTAGCATTCCTAAAAGACTGCAGAAACATGTGAGAATCCTTATGGGGGAGGTAGGTTTCTACAGGATGCCCCTGGTGGATACGGCTGCAGGTCTCTGCCCTCCAAGTGGTAAAGCTGTTTTTGCACTGTGTTCCTCAGACTCAGGTTCATAATTCCCAAGGTTTGTTTTAGTTTGTGGGTTTTTTTGGGTTTTCTTTCACCCTCTGGCAAATAGCTACAAGGACAGGAGAATGACTCATGTTCTGTGGGTATCTCTGAGAGCTACCTGCATTCTTTTTGTCATTGACTGACCTCATTAATGCTTGTAACACCCAGTTTATTCCCTCCCTCATAAGTGAAGGCCCACTTCCCTATGTATTCTCTAGAGATGCATATTATTTTATTAATTTCTAGTCAATTTTATATACTGATACCTAAAACTTATTCTAATTAGTTTCATCTTTAATAAGGAAATGAGTGAAAATTCAACATGTTAAGACAAATGGAGCTGGATCAGTTGCAATCTATGTCAAGCATGTACATTACCTCATATAAACCCATCTCATAATCATAATTGACTAATCTGATTGCTTGAGTCCAATTATTTAAATACTCCTGGCAATCAATAGAGATTCATCCCTATAAACCTATTTGACCCCTTTCCACAGTGAGGCACAATTAGACACATAGCAGTCCTCTATTAACCTTTGACAGAGGTAGGAATTAGTGATCAAGTCTGACATAGAAGCGGTGGAAAGTTGCCAAGCAGTCTCAAAAACATCCATCTTCAGAATGAACCCAACACTGTGGCCTTCTAAGAGAATAGAAATTCACCTCACAAGGTGGATATTAAAAGATAAGAGAGGCTTCATTGATCTTCCGTTTTTCCCTACTGCACCATTGTTAATTGCAAATGATAAGAGGAAGAGTATTCAAAGTAAGCAAAGCTTTTCAATATTAACCTCAATAAGTGAATTAAGCAGCAATACTTCTCATAAAATTAGAGATCACTAATGGGTCACGAAATGCAATTCATTCTTGCTCTGGGCAATCAGGACTCTGATGATAGACCTCTGCAACTTACTATGAGCCTGGTAATTGCTGTCCATTACTGCAAAATTCAGAGTCTGACCTCAGGGATGAGCCACACCAAAATCTTGGGATGAGCCATACCAAAATCCTACTGGATTTCAGTGGTATCAGGGCAGCAGCCTCCACCAACAGTCCCATCCTTTGAAACACCCCAGTCAACAATTCATTCTATGCTCTTGAGTAAGACTAAGTCATCTAAACTGCTTCCAGGAAAGCAAGTGGTTAAATCCATCCTGAGGCTATCCTGTTGAAATAATGATAAATCTGGAGTAGTGTTAATTAACAACTGTGAGAGATTCTTTTCCTATTAGCAGTAAAAAACCCATGATTATTCACAGGCAGCTGTATTTCAGCAGTAAAGGTGTAATTGATATTGAAAATTTCCAGTTTAGCTTCTGAATCTCTTAGGCATTGCAAAGCTCAAGGGAGAGAGTAATTCTCTTCCTACAGGGGAAAGCATCAAGAGCAGCTGTGCAGAGGTCAATGAAATAAAACTAGTGGAGAAAGAGATGCAAAGCCTAGAGTAGTAAACATAATCTTATTCCCTACCCCTGTGCAACTCAGTTTTGCATCACGGAGAATTTGTCATACCTGATTCAAAGTTCCAGTGATGCCAATAAAACACCTTTACCAGAAGCCAATGTCTTGTGATTCAAAAAAAACAGAAACACCCACAACCTGTGAAAGTACTCAAAAGAACCCCACCAACCTCTAATTCCTGGGAAGAAGAGAAAGAATATACCTGCAAAAGTATATTGCAATGTAGGAAAATTCCATCATAGTCTGTCCCATATTCACTGTGCTGAGCACTAACTCACCCAGGTTTTCTGGGGGCTGTTGCAGAGCCCAGGCCTGGGTGCAGTGTGAAGAAATGGGTGTGTGCCTAGCCTCAGCTGAAGGGAAGCTCTAATCAATGGATGTGGAAGACTACAGGAGCTGCTAAAGCTGTGCTTGTAACAGCTGAAGGCTTCTGCTGGTGCCTCTTCTCTATATGGCTCTGAGGGAGGCAAAGGAAGACTGGAAGGTTTCTCTAATTAGATTGGTGATGACACCTGTTGAAGGACTTCAGTGACACACACGGGGCAAGTCTGCACTGATTTTGTGCTTGGTTTGGCTGTCAGAGGTGAAAACCAGCTGCAATGTACATTCTCATGAGTTTTACATTTTGATGGTACCTGCAAACTGGCATGTTACGGCACTGAGCCAGTAGGGTCGGTTCTGTGAAGAGAAACCATAGGAGAAATGGTAACCTCTAAAGTAAAAATGAAATAAAATAAAATAAAATACAGCATCTACCTCCCATTTGAGTGCATGCTTTAATATTTGGGTTGAACCGTGAACAGCAGATGAGCAGTAACTCGATCCAAATTATTTTTCTCATCTTCCACACAGATTAGATCCTTAGAGTTCTGCCCTAAAGCCAGCTTGATAGCTCACATACTTGTCGATGTGCAGTGATCTTGCTCTGTCCTTTCAAGTGCCCTAACCAAGACTGACAGCCTTTGATATTTATCCTCACATCACCTGGTAAAGTAAAGGAAAGCTATTATTCCTTCCTTGCACAGGTGAGAAATTCATGCAAATAAAAGACCAACCCCAAAAAAAGAGATAAAAGGGTAGGCTATCAATTATTTTTAAATTAATGGGGGTTAGACACCTAAATAACTGGGTGCATTGGGACATTAAAGAGTCATCTACTGTCAGGCAGTAATTCCTAATAGTTTACAGATTTGAAGGCCTACCTCCCCACTTGCTCTATTTTATTTTTTTTTTATCCTGCAGTCCTGGATTTGGTTCATGCCTTGTGTCCTAAGAGCCATATTATGGGTCCTTCAGCCCACAGTCAACACCCCCAGTTCTTCCTGCTGCTTGCGGCAATGAGCCTACAAAGAGTGCGCTGCTGTGTTTTGATGATGTTGAACTCTTGGAGCAACTGTCTGGGACCACGGAGGTTGTGGGACACCCTGGAATAGTTCCTGCCATTTCCAAGCCATCCAGGAGAAAGAACCACAATAAATCTCTGCAGACCAGGGAAATGCTAGATGTTTTCTCTGTGTAAACATGAGGGATTTAGAAGTGCTCCATTTCACTTTTTAATTCTGCAGATATTTTGCTACCTTGATGCTGGTGTTTAAAACATGCAACACCGTGCTTCAAGTATGCACACTCATGTTGTGCTTGCAGACCCTTGCCATAAAACCGATGGTACCCTCAAAGACCTCATCTTAAAGTTTATTCCCAGCAATACTTTAAAAAGAAGGCAGCAGGGTAACAATCCTAGAATTCCACTGTGAAAGAGTTACAGGTTTTATATCTTTTCTCTTCCTATGACACTGATCTTGTGCGCTTCATCATAGCGTGGTTCTCTACAATTGAGCAGAGAGAGTATACAAGCACCATTTCTCTCCAGCTCCAGCCATCTAGATCACATAACCCACAAGACAGTGGCCACTTACATTTGAGATGGATCCTTGCTGACGTTCAGAGAACGTGTTGTTCACTACAGCAAGCTCTGCAGGAAATCAAAGAGCTGTTTTACATCCACCTGTCTAGTTCTGTTTTGTGTATATGACTAAATCCCCTATTAACTTCTTATCTCCAGTGTCCCAGTTTCATCTCCCCCTATTAAATTGTCTCCCTGCCAGTCAGTTATGATTCCAGAAAAGTCTTTCAAAATGGTATTTTTTTCTTTGGAAATCAATCCTCTCACAACAGATCAAGTGGGGAAAGCAGGCACAGGATAGTGGGAAGTCTCAAGGGAAAAAGAACTGAAAGAACACGTTAAAAAGAAGTTGCTTGTGAAATTCATTCATTTCATACCTGACTGCTTCTCTTCCAATAAATAATTTCACTATACCAGAGACAGGAAAAATTCCTGTTAGATCTCATGGCTCTTCAAAACAAAAAACATGTATTCCACAGACGTGATTCATAAAGGGCTTTAAGACAACGCAAACACCTTGGCACAATGGCATGCTCAGCAACATGGTTGGGAGCACATGTAGAAATGACAAAAGCACAAACTGAAAGCTTCCCAGAATTGTGTGTGTCCCCATTTCCAAACTGGATAATAGTTTTCTTCTGCAAGATCTGTGTTCCTCCCTCCATTTGCACTCTCTCCCCCACTGCCTCTCTTGGGAAGGACAGCAATTCACTGTGTGTGGGCAAGACCAAAGGTGCCTCAGGAAGCTGTTCTTTCACACACACTAGTGGTGTTTTATTTCTCCCAGTCCTGCACATTTGGTTGCATTTTGCAGCTTCCAACAACTTCAGAGAGAAAGGCATAATACCTCATCCCTCTAAGTAACACAGAAAAAAATTTAAGGTATTTTGCTTTAAAACTGCTTTGCTTTTCCCTTGTGTTGTGTCCCTCATCCCATCACCAAACTGCTAAACCCTTTTCCAGCTCATACATGTAGTCAGATTCAAGTACTGTGTAGCAATGCCCTAAGAAGTCCCAGGATGTACACTCATTCCATGTTTTTTGCAGCCTGTGGCACTGTGCAACTGCAATAGGGTGACCCAAGTTGCCTAGGGCATTTCACATGTGATTAATCTCTCCATCCTTCTTGAATGACTTTCCTCCTCTCTTAGCCTTTATGTGTATGCTATACAGGGGCAATGACTGGTAGGGGTCATTCCTGATTTGCATTGGTGTAAGGGAAAAGAGAATCAGGCTCAAAATCCAGCAGGTGCTTTAGGCTCTTCTGAGAGGTACTAAGTGCACAACAATTTTATTAGTGAGTCAGTCACGCACCTCTAACCAGCTTTCCACTAAGTGGTTGTTTTAGCATGTTTTGACCCACAAAAAAATGTCATATAATTAGGAAAATGATCAACTGAAGTGCAGGCACAGGTGTCTCTGCTTGTTATTCACCCATGCTGCCTGATATTTAGATGGGAAACAGCAGATGCATGTGTGGTGCAGCCTGCAACAGCCCCAGCACCACCACGGAGGAAAATACTCTTCTCAGAAACAGCACACAGAGGTGGGCTGGTCCCACCCTCTGCAGAGCCTTTTCTTCTCTCTTAGGGATGCAAAGTCCCAAGGAAGGCACCTCCACTTCTCTCCTTGTGTTTCACATTGGAGACAAACCAGACCAGACTAATTGTTCCTGCACGTTGAAAAACACGGTCTCAGGTCCTTTCTAGCATGTGCCCGTGACATTTCAGGGATTGCACTAGGGCAATGGACCTGTGGCATGCTGAAATCCATCCTGCAGTTACTCTGTGACTGCTGCCTTGGCCCACCTCTCTTGGGAATAACTGATCACTGTGCTCTTAGGGCTGGAGAAATGCTGCTGGAGCTCCTGCTGCACCCTGAAGGATGGGTTCTCAGAGCTGGGAGCAATCCTCTATGATAACTAGTGAAACAAAAAACCAAACTAATTTTAATCAAACTGTATTAACTACACTAGGGAGCTGCTTGGAGCATATGACTTCTGGCCCACACAGTCGCACCAGTCCCTTCCTGCTTCCTTCTCAATTTCTTATACCATAAAATTAATTCCTTTGGAAAGATGAGAGAATTGCCCTTTATACTGTGTTTTAAAGATGATCCTGTGATTAAAAAGCAGATCCTATTTACATTCAGATCCCAGCAGGGTAGAAAGCCATACAGTTTCCTGTGCCTTGTCCCTGTTTAAGTACCCAAAGAGATTCTATTTAATCTTGTAAAGAAGTACTAAATAATGGGTCAAGGCCTCTGACGCAAGGATGTAAGGTGATGTCACTTTTCAAACCTGCTGCTAAGAGGGGAAATGAAGGTATAAAAGCAAGAATCAGTAGCTACTCCAGGCTGTCCCTGACACGGCCAGTGCACCCTCTCCCAGTTCAAGGATTCTCCACTCACTTCAGGATGAGACCAGCAAGTAGCCCTGCTCTGAGGAGAAGGCATTTATTTCAGAGCTGCTTTTGTCTCCTTCCTGCACAGAGTAGAGAGGCAGTGCTCTGTTAGAGGCCACTAAATACAAAGAGGAGGGATGGCGGCAGCTTGAACAAAGACACAAACCAGGAGGTGGCAGATGTACCAGCTTCCCTTCCTGGGCTGTGTCCTTCTAACTGTGGCATCTGTTGTCAGCGGGCATCACCAGAAGATGAGAGAAGTAGCATGGAAGAGACTTCATTTCTATCCACTGCCATATATTTGAAAGGAAAATTGAGTCTGTTTCTCTCCTCTCCAGCAGGATTTCTATTGAGCTGGCTACAAATTTCAGACAGCTTGTTTGACATGTTCCTTGCCAGCATCTTGGTGTCCCTTGGTCTCTCCTTTAGCTTCAACTTCTACTTAACTCTTTGGAAAAGAAAAAACAATCATTCAGGTGCAGCAGCTCCTACATTGGAGTTACCCTACTTGGTTTGTGTCCTGGGGCCACAAAGGGTGACACAGTGGTTGGACAACAGCAAAGGTGAGGATCAGGTCTGAGATCCATCTTCAGCCATAAAGACCACCTTCAATGTCCCACAAATGTTCTCCCCAGAGGGATCTTTGTTCTCCAGAGCACTTCCAAGATGCTTCACCAGCTTCCCTAGAGCCAATGTTCAGCCTCTTTGGGCAATCACTCTGTTAATGACATTCCTCTTCCCTTACTCATTCCTATTCAGAAGCTGGTTGAAGGGGCAGAAAGAGTGAATTTGGGAACAGGCAACTGGAAAATCTGGCATCCTGGTCTCAAGTCCTGTGGTGTCTGGACACCAAAGGAACTGACAAGGGAAGGAAGGGCAGGTCAAGCTTTGTGTTTGCCTCCTGAGCAGCTGCAGCTCCCATACACTCTCCTCCAATTTACCTCACTCACCACCAGCTTTGATTTCTCCATGACTTCTTTCCAAATCTGTCTTCATATCAGACTGCTACTCACTGAGCCACTTTAAATGAGCAATTCAACACCTTATACCTGCAAATATCTCTAAAGAAAACGTTGATCCAAATTTAAAGGTCATTTTATTTGTATAAATGCAGAAAACATTCAAAGTAGCACCTGGAATCTGCAGTAACTGTGTGTAACATTTCTAGTGAGAACTACCTCAGGTCCATACAGGTTACACTTCACTACAGTTCAGAACACCTCTGTGAAAAAGATCACAATCTCAGAAACAAGCTGTTGAGTGGACTTCAGGGAGAACACTTGTTCAGAAAAGAATAGACCAAACCTTTAAAACCTGGGCCCTGATGCTTCCTGTCGGAATTGCAAATGTGACTGTAATTGGAAGCTGTCAGCTCCCAGGTAACAGTGGCAAATTAAGGTGATGAACCAAGGTAAGAAAGTGAGGTTATAAATGGAGACACACTTTGCTGTCTGCAGGCTGACACAGTCATATGTGAAGGCTGCATTGCAGAGCACTATTTATAACAACACTCATTTGGAAAAGTGCTTAACTCTATGCCAGGTAGATTTAGGTTTAAAAAAAAAAAAGAAAGAAAACGGGAAAGAATATATTTCCTCACTGATTTTTCTTCAAGTTTCTTTTCCTTCCTTCCACCTCCACTGTGGAATTTTCCCTGTGCCTCTGCTGTGTTTTGCTCCATGGTGTTGGATAGGTGCCTTCCCACCCAGTTTCCGTCTTTGCCCTCCATCCCTTGTTTGTGTGGTGCATAACATAAATCCTGCATTTTTCCTTTGAAAAGGCAACAAGAATTGCAAATGGAGTAATGGCTCTTTTTCCTCCAGAAATCTGTTTTAAATACATATTCCACACTCTAGAGGCTTGTGGTTTAAGCTAGAGTGTATCTTAGCAAGATTGTGGTTTTCTGAGGGAGGATCGGGGGATTTTGATGAGGCACAAATCTGTAGGAAAAAAATATGAATACCTTCTCATGCTGCTTTGAACATTTTCTCTCAGTACTTGGCCTAAAATGGGTCTGTTCATTGTATGAAAACTGCTGTGGATAGATGACCTCTGAATCCTGTTACAGATAAAGAAAGAATACATCAGTAAACAGGGGAAGAGGGACTTGGATGGGCCAGTCACAGTAACACTCTGGGTAATACAGTTAGGTGGTGTTACCACCCAAAAAAAGCCATCTATTTCCAAGCCCAAATTGTGCCCCTGTGGATACACACCACACCTTTGGCTGTACACCAACTGCTCTTAGAGGTGCCTTGAACTATGCATCAACCATGTGGGGTGCCTAAATGCCCATGGGATAGAGTATTATTAGATGGCTCATATTAAGTTAGGTGGCTCCTACGGTTTTGGCCAGGTCCAAGGGCTCCTGAAGTCAAATGAAGTATTTTCCCTGGCAGTTGGGCTCACAAACCATTATTGTGGGGAAGTCTCTTCAGTTAGTACCAGCTTGGTATTGGAGCAAGAGTTTATGTGAGGAATGAAGCACTGGAGGTGGGCTTTAATAGGGGAACACATGGTGAACAGAGCCCTCCGCCTTCTAGGGTGGGACCACTGCAATGTTCAGCCTCCTTGTTTATGGCTGGAACATGGTAAAGCTATAATATTTACAGAGAAAAGCTACTCAAAAATTTATTAACACAGTCAAGTACCAATTTCAGGGTGCATTTTATTAGCGACAATAATTACTATTCAGTTAATTTTCTATTTCATATTACAAGACCTGCATTTACCATCCACTGTCATCTGCTCCCTAAGGCTGGCATAGGTCAGGGATGCAACTCTCATTTTGTGTGGTGGTGCACTCTTCTCCCAACTTACATCAATTATGACTGCATAAAAGTTTATATCATAGAAAGACCAGATAAAATGCACTTAAAAGTCATTCTAAAGCTTATGCCAGCAGTAAAATATTTTAAATTAAAACTGAAGAGTATGTCCTGTGATATATTACTATACTGGTTATGTTTTTGGGCTTTCCTGCTATAAAGAAATTTATTAAGCTCAGGAAGATGTCCAGCTTTGAGTCAGTTTTATCACAGATTAGTTATGATGTAGTCAGAAGGGCTTGCAGATGCCTGTCCCCATGGAGTGGCTAAGTCCTTTTGCAGGGTGACAGAGCAGTAACAAACTTCATGGAGGGGAGAGAACTCTCAGAAAAGAAGAGGGAAGTTTTTGTCTTGCCCTGTAAGTATGGGCAACTTTTACACCCCAACTGGCCACAGTAAACTGGCCAACACTGGGATTTCACTTTAGGACCCCGCAGGAGAGCCAGTGTGCATATCTGTCCCTTGCACACTTTATTTCATTCCTCTCCTGTTCTGTGTTAATACATCAGCCAAAGATTTAAATGAGCTGGGGCTGAGAATGTCCCACCAATCTCTGTGAAAGGAATAACACAGTGTGGTTTCAGGGGATTCAGCAGGCAGGTGCTTTGGGGAGCTGACTTCTTCTGGCATTCAGTGTTGGCCCATAGAGAGGAGTGCGTTGCATGGCTGCTTTGATTTTAACACTGTGCTTTTGCTGGTGGAGGTGACGGCCCTGGGGCTGTGGCTTTGGCTCTCAGTGTACTTTTACATCTCAGCCTCAGGCTATCATTCTCTTCAGGTGGGACCTGTGCTGCTTAAATCCTTCAATGGTTTCTAAAAACCATAAGACATACTCAACACCAAGGTCTCTACAAGCTGTCTTGGGTTGAAGATCAGACTATGGATGGGGTGTGAGGGCCTCTTATAGCCCTTAATACTTCTCTTGTGCTTATAGTCTTCCCTTACTTAAAGATAATGGTAGAATAGATCTCGAGTCCAGATTGTTCTTTCTTCTAATTCGAGGAAGAAACTTGCCTCTTTCCTAATTTGGTGATTTCATATCTATTGCCCTCTGGGCTAGGAACATGGCGTGAAGGTTTCACAAGAAGTTTTGCTCATGTGTTGCATGTACACAGTCCCACAGGTTGAAGGTATCTCATCAGAAACACCTTCACTTATTGTTTGTTATCACTATATGCCAATTTCCTGTTTAATTTAAAATATCTCTTCCTTACATATTGCATAAAACTGTAATAACCTCTACCATTACTGTTTTGAACATCAAAAGTTACATCAATTTCTGACAGCTTTCCTTGGTTTGCTGACAATATTTAAATACCGCATATTTTATAGCACTGGGCGCTACTGAGCTGAGTTTCAAAGCATTCAGCCCCCTGCCCCCACACACATTTGCCTTCTTGAACACAGTGCTGGAGGAGAGCACAGCCTACGAGATCTTGGGTTGTGGCCACATTTTCCACTACAGCTCTCAGCAGGTTCATGATCCATCATACAGCCAAGGGTAAGCACACTTAATATTAAAAAATAAGTTGACCTATCTCTGACCAGGGTGACTCAGGGTGGTTCCACACTTTTGTTGGGCTGACAATAAGCAGGAGGATGTACTTACTCATTTTACACCACTGCACTAGGTGTCCCAGGCAGAAAGAAATGGATGGGATCTTCCTCCTACCTCTCTATGGTGGCAGTAAAACCCCCCAGACTTACCCAAGATGGAGCATCCAATCTGTAGGCACTTTGGAGGCTGTTGATCCAAAGATGACTGCAGTCAGTGAGATGTTTCTCATCATCTTCAATTATGTTTCCATCAAGCTACGATCTGGAAGAGAGGCACTGACTAAGGAAAAGTAGCAAAAGCAGCAACTCAAACAGCATCATCTCTATAGCACTCACCTCATTAATGTTCTGCACTCAGGACTGCAGGTTTTGTGAATGGCTATAATCTGTGTTATTTTTCCTTTAGAATTTTTGTTTATTTGTATTTCTGCTGAGGAGATTTTTCTAGGCATCTTTTTCTTAAAACCCTAAAAAACATCCAGGCTGTATGTATCAGTGTGTGTATGTGGATGGACTGGGAATGCTTCCACAGTACCACCCAGGAAACACTTAATGACATATTCTTTTCAGTTCCCCCAAATATCCAGTCCATAATATCAGAAAATGCATCACCAGCAGCTTCCACAGAAGAGGCATTTTGTGCCTTGCACTACCATTGTGATACTGAAAACTAAGGCCTTACGGCACAGTTCTGAGTGACATTTATCTAACAGACTCCATAAAATTACTAATTAGAATTGCTAATTGTTATCATACAGAAGACACTCAGAAGCCATGGATGGCATTACAAAACTAAAAAATTAAAAAAAAAAAAATTCTAACCCAAAATGGGTGCAGCACAGCTCACACCTGTCCATTTTCTGATGCATTGCAAAGCAATTCATTCTCCTTCAGAGAGGCTCCCTCCCCTGGGAGGCCACTGCCACCAACACAATAGGAGAGGAGGTCAAACTGGTAGGAGCAGCATGAAGCAAGCAGGAAAAGGTGCAAGAATCCATCCCTGTGTCTATTCACAATGAAGAGGAAACAGCTTTTTCTGAACATAATTACAACACGCACTGGAGCCTGTGCATCCTGACATGGGTGAACATAACCTTGCATGAGCAGCTGAGAGCCTTGCCAGCTCTCTGGCCTTTCTCACAGCAAAAAGTGATTGCTCCAGCCCTCCTGTGCCACCTCCTTGAAGCTGGGAATCCCACTGGGAAATATCATTAATGCAGCAGCCCTGCTGAGGCAAAAACCAACATGGCTTCACCACACAGGGCCAGTGCCTCAGAGCCAGGCACTTCTATCATTGACTGCAAACATCCTCTCCTGGTCTGATTTTTCCCTGAAAGGAATCATTATGGGATCTTACTGTGCCTACCCTCATCTTTCCACCCAAGGGTCGCTTTTTAACCTCTCTGGCAATTTTTAGCTGGACACAACAGATGGATCTCTCACACACACTTAGTTCCTACACGTGTGTGACAGAGTTGGGTTGTAGGTAGGGAAAAATTCCTCTCTCCTAAGCCCCTGGGAAAATGTCTAATGAGTTTTATTAAGCATCAGAATATCTGCACAGGAAAAAGGCAGTGGAAAACAGGCTTCATAACTTTCAGCATGTGCAAAGAAATCTGGCTTAATACACCTATTTGCAATGGTCTGGTTGGGCAGCCCAGTCCTGGAGAGACTGCAACATCAGTGGATTCACTGTGCATCAGAGGTCCAGTGGATTATAAAGATGCTCAGCCTCAGTGGGTGGAGATCCTAACTTATGCCCACCTCCTCTGACTTTTTCAACACACAGCTGTGAGGCTGAGGCTTGCAGTGTGATGATAACTAAGATGTTTCTAAGAAATCCCTGACGTAACGCACAGCTTGTGTTTATTTTGCCTGATCTAGCAAAGGGCTTTTACCTGGATAAAAGGCTGACTGGTTCTGATGAACTCTCTGCACATACCTAAGTAGAAGCAAGCATCCAAAGTTGTTGTTCCAAACACAAGAAGTTTCTGTGCACTTCAGAAACTCTCATGTTGCCTGTAGCAGCAACATGTCTGTGACTCTGGACAATAATACAGCTAGTCATACACAAAATATCCAAATTCTGGAATATGAAGATGACTGGAATGTAAGACAGGGTTTATCAAAAGTCTATTGCAGGCAGATGCTATGCAGTTTTCAGCAAATACTTTTCATTTTGGTTCTTTTCAAATGCAGCTCTGTAAACAGTGAATAGTCCCACTGTTAATGACTGGCTTGCTGTATTTATAGAAAGCCAGATGTTATTTAGCTATGGTGGGATTTAACAAGCAGTCTAATAACTGGGGGCTCTTTTTTGTTGTTTTTTTTTAATTCCCAGCAACTAAATCAGTAAAGCTTTGTTGCACCAACAACCCCAAATGAGAGGGCATCTACTCAAGGTTCAGCAATACCATCATGACACTAGTCAAGGAGGTGGTGCTTTTTCTAGAATAAGTTATGCAATTTGGAGAAAGGAGACCCAAATGTAAATAGAAACAAATGTTCTAATCCTGCAGTGATTCACTGCAAGATAACTCATCCCCTCTCTGACTCTTTCCTGCTTTCTCTGAATGGAGACAGTGATCCCACAAGAGATACATAGGCACATTGGGGCTCTATTATTGACAACATCATTTTTGACATTGCTAAAATACTACTAATAATCATATACCTCTTTCCACCAATCCAGCTGGGTGTGGTTGTTCCCCATTTATTTGCTGAGAAAAGGATTTGAGGCCCCATCAGCTCTGGGCAACTGTTGTTCATTTTATAGACTCTTCTTCCAAGCAGGTAGCACCAAGACTCAAAACAGAGGCAAGGAATGGAAAAGAGGGAAGGAAAGAGTAAAAAGATGAACAGCAAAAGAGGAGGGGTCCTCCTGTTTAATTTACCCCACGCTGCAAGAGAAAAGGAGCAAAAAAACCACAAAGGTCTGCTGGCTCTGGTCTAGGCTGGCTAGATATTCCTTCAATAAATGTCGATGGCAGACTAATGAATATCAGCCATTAACACTCTAAATCTTAACCCTACAGGACCCTTCACCTTTGCCATCCTTAGGAAAGGTGGCAGCCTCTGTGCTGCAGGAGTTGCAGCTGCCCATAGCTGCATTTTCTTCATGCAGTTCCTGTCTTCCTAATACAACACTGCTGAACCAGCTCTCCTGAGGCCAGGGCTAACTCAGGCAGCTTTCTAAAATGCCACTTCAGCCTGCAACACTTCTCTGGGAGGCAACATCACTTCCTTTGATAGTGGGAAGAACATTAGTTCTTGCCATCCTTCTCCCACCCACAGGGAGCAAGAGGTTGGGGTCTTGTCATGTTCACTTTTGAGAGTGCACTGACAGAGCACTTCCTCTACCCCCTTCAAGATTGCAGTAAATTTGCCTTTTCAGGCATACACCTCAACCTTTTGTTCATCCCAATGAGGAGTCCTGCTCTGGTTGAGAAGGGCTTTCATTTTCAAAGAGCTAAACTTTTTAAGGCAAGGCTCTATCGCCATTTACTGGCATTTGCAAGGCTCTTTATAGCAGCTTGAGCTCTTTCATTTGGTGGGTTTTCTTTTGCCTCCTCTAGAAAGTCCTACACAAATACATTCATGGCATTTTGTCCCTGCCCTGAGCCTTACACACTGGGAATATTGCTGCTTTTTCTCAGTCAGCTTCCTGCTGGATATGTGCAGAAATGGAGCCCCCTCTTTCACAACCTGAAACTGATTCCTTTCCTTCGCACAAGAAATACTCCAGCAGATATTAGCACGAGGCTGACAAGGCTGCCTTTCTTTCTGGGTTTACTTTGATTAAAGCAGAAATCCATACCTCAAATCTGTGATATATGTGGCTCACACTATCAGTGTGTTAGCCTTGATTTAAAGAAAATACTTGATCACAGCTCTCAGGAGATCTTGAAGCACAAGCTAGGAATGATAGGCCATCTGTCCCCAGATCAGGGAGAAACCTGATGACAGGAGCTGTGTTTGCCCTGCTGCCTTCAATGTCTCATTTTGCATCCTTCCACTACACTCTTTTCCTCTGTTCCTTCAGACTCCAGCACTCGGGCTTTTTGTTCACTCCTGTGGCAGGTAGGGTACATCGGTGCCCCTTGGCACACTACCTCTACCCCATGGGAGAAGGATGTCAAACAGCAGCCAGTCTCTCTGGGTTCAGAAGGTGCTGTAATCCATTAAATATATTAAATAAATTATGTGCTCAGTTTGTGGGTGAAGGCACTGAAAAATAGTTCGAAACTAAAAGGAAGCAAAGCAACGAAACCTAAATTTGGAGCTGAAGAGGCTGCTGCCCCGTTCAGCCGGGCACTATTTTCCTTGTCAGACAGCAAGTCATCTTCTGACAGTTTCATAACAGTTATTTGCTGGATTGTAATCCTTATTCTCAGCCCTCTCCCCATTTATGCTCAGCTGATTTTGCTGCTCAGTGCAGAGGAGTCACAGACAGATGAGCCTGTTGTTGTTAAGAGCCCGGTTTCCAATCTTGAAACCCTCTGTTCAGGCACCTACATCTGCACTTAGACCTAAAATTGGCACTTGACACCCACTGTAAGAGGTAAGTGCTGACAGGCTTTCTGAATAATCAGTGTGCAGGTGTTTAATTGCTGAATTAAAAACCTGATTTTGAAAATTGAGCTCTAAGTATCTGTATTTCTGTAACCAACTCTACTATCGACTTCAGACATGCACCATGGGAAAATAGTCTGTCTGTGAAGGCCAATTCCCACACTTTTTGAGTGCTCAGCCTCATTGCTGTGCCTCTCCCATCTCATTTTCCCCAGGTGCCCTCCCCTTTCTGCCTGCTCATATCCAGGGTAGAAAATGGCAAAGGGAATAACCAAAAGCAACTTAAAACTCTCATCACTTCTGCTTCTGGGGGTCTTCCCATGGATTCCTGTTCTTCCCAGTCTACGTGAAAACTTGGGGGCAGCAGATAGAACTGGGGTTCATACCTCAGTTACCATTTCAGGGTTGTTTTTCACCTATGAATGGTCTCTTTTTGTTGAAAGACTGGAAATGGCATTTGAGAAATCAATTTTTTTTTTCTTATTTCAAAGACAAAGCATTAAGAACACTCGTGGTTAAAATCAAAGCTGGAGGAGGTCAGCTAAGAGTGAAGTACAGGATTTCTAATGGCAAGAAACAGTAAGCAGCAGACATGTCAGAAAATACGGTGACTTTTCTCCTTTTGAATTTATATATTCAGGACTATTGTTCTTCATGGAAATTATGTTTTAGGTAAAGAAAGTTTGCCAGGTTCACTGACAGGAATAGTAGAGTGTTTTCTGCCCTATGTTTTGAAGGGGGGTCAGCAGATGATACTGGCTCTAGTCTGGCTCATTTTAGCTCCACTGTAAAGAAAATGTTCTGGCCCAAAAAACATTTAAAAAGAAACAAAGCCAATTTCACCATTAAGTAACACAAGATTTCCAACACTTCTCTGGAAGAAAACTTTATGATCTGCCTATGGAAGTTGGTTTGTCCAAAGATAAACTGTCTGGAGACACTTATTGTTAACAGAAAATTTCGAGATTCATGTGACCCAAGAGCTAATATATATAAAGCAGGAGAAAGGAAGGAAGTTTTTAGAGAGGGAGATAGTGATGTAGGTAAGAGTGTGCTACAACAAAACCAAAACCATCTGTACAGCTGAACATGATCTCAGTACAGAGAAAAAGCTTTTTTGTTTAAATATCATTTTCAAGGAAGGGAAACAAAACAGTTTTGCTGGCATTGAGTGGCACATTTGGGAAAAACTAAACTCCAAGTGCCAGAGATGTTAGTACATAAATTTCTGTGCATCTTTGCTGAACATTCCTGCTTCAGACTCATGTTTCAGATGCTGATGGGTATCATAAGTGTGTTTTTGAAGTTGTGCAGTTGTGAGTGTATTGGATTCTTTTTCTTTTAACTAAGTACTGGCATAATATTGGCTGTTGCTGGCCCATAATGCCAATCAGCTGCTGAAAAACAATATTCTTCCATTTCAGCATTTGCCCTTCCACCCACATACATAAGCCTAAGTTTAACAGCAATGATGTCAGTATATGCCAAGACTTCAAAGGCTGTAGATAATAAACATTCTTAGATTCATTACACACTGAAAACAAATGGCTTAATTTACATACTTAGTTTTACACATGCACTTAAACATACCTGAGTGGAGCAAGACCTCAGGTTTCATATTCCAAGGCCCCTTCGGATGGCTTAAGTCCAGGGCAGTACTAGCCAGCTGCCAGAAATATTTCCTCTTGTCACATAAAACTTGTCCCTTCCACCATACAGAGCAGCTCATCTCATGCCTCTTCACAACAGCCTTCATACCTGGCCACACAGCACATCTTAAAGACAAGGCTTGAGAACAAAACCTGGGTCCAAACTCTGACCTCAGACTCCTCCTTAAGCAGCGTAACTATTACCTAACACAGGCAGTACTTCTTACAGTGGAGAGTCTTCCTCCATCAAACCATTGCTGTGAGAATGACCACATTAGGCTCTGTATTTTATATTATTCTCTTCTGACCTTCTCTTTCCTTTCAAAACAAGGAATTTCTTTTTAAGAAAGGCCCTTTCAGTGCCACTGTATCATGCTTTACTATTTTGCCCAACTGCCTTTATAAGGAACAGTCAATAAAAACTATATTGCTGCTACAGATATTTCTTCCCATCCTGCATAGCTCCTACTCAAGGTCCCAAAGGATTTTCTCACCCCCACATCTTGACTAATCCTTTCAGCAAACCACATCTCCCTCCTTTATTCTTTTCTTCTTATTTTGAGCCTGTGCTCCATCTCTGAAATGACTCCCCACAATCTCCCAAATGGAAAAATTTTGAATTGGCTCCCTGGGAAGTGGCAGATGTGTTTGAAGGAGAAACCAAAAAATGCACAGCACAGATCCAAAAATTTGCACCAGTCTTCCTTGACTTCTGAACAACCCTTGGGATGTAATCCTAACTTCAACTGCTGGGCCCAAGATTCTGCACCTTCTCCCACAAAATAGACTAGAGGCAATTATACAGACATCACAGCATCTGACACCACCTATACCTTCACAGAGGACATGTGGGGAGTTGCCCCAGAGAGTGACAGCAAAGTCCTGCCCAACCCACTGGTTATTGCTGCTGCTGTGATGCCAGTGGCATGGGTCCAATCCAGCTCGTTTATCTCTGATTTAGGGTGCTCACTGAGGTGTGAGGGACATGTGCAGACTCCTAAAAATAAGTAACTCTCGTGCTTGGGGGTGAGGTACAGTTCTCCTACCTGGCCAATGAGACCCACCCAGTCTCGTATACGAAGTCTTTTAGCTTTGAGCCCTAAAGGCTAAATTCACAGCCTTTTTTTTCTTTTTTTCCCCTTCCTAAACAAACTGTTACCCTCCTTCTCCCAAGCATCACCTGCAGGTTTCCTCACTGATGCATGCTCCTGGCAGTAGCCCAGCTCCCCAAGACAGACCAAAACTGTTTGTCCCTTTGCCCTGAGAAGGTAACTAATGATTGCAGTAAGCAGTGACAGTAGAGTGTCATTTTTACAGTGCCTTGTGGCTCCTCCCTCCATTTCTAAAGCTATTTTAATACAAATAGCAAACACATTTCCTTTAGTAACACAGTGCCTCCCATTTTGATGAAATATGTACTAAAATTATTCCAAGTTATCCTAGATCTTTGTTGCTGCTTATTTTCTAGTAATTTTTCTATAAGGAATACAAGCCCTCTCTACTGTATATAGCTCACTCTGCATAGTACCTCTTGTTTAAATTTAGCTTAGCCTTACCTTATACCCATTTACCTTTTCTGAAAGTTTCAGAGCAGAGATATCACTTATTCCCTTTGTTCCTTACACAGATCCATGTCTCTAAGAGCAGCTCAGTGAAGACTCAGACAATGGCTAATTCAGTCTTTTGGGTCCTCTGGAGCTTTGATGTGTTGTCAGGGACTTGGGAAAGCCATGGCTAATCTGAATTTGGTAAGGGATTTAATATCAAGCTTAGATGAAATAAATCAGATGGAAAAAATATGGCATCAAACACACATGGTTGGGAGATCAGGGGGGTTAATTGGCAACCTTTCCCTTTGATCATGATCCAAGCATCATTGAGCCTAAAAACCAGATGTTTGGTTTGCTACCTTAGGAAGAGGCATGGGGTATGTGTAGTCATAAAAAAAAAAGTCATGATTTTTTAAATACTAACCGCAATGCAAGAACTTTTAAAACTTTCTTTGTACAAGTCTTCTCAAAGACCTTTGAAATCAAGAAGGCCACAGATGAGGTGAATTTAATTGATGGTTTGGGTTATGTGCAACTTTTCTACATCAGAGTTTTCTTTGGATAATAAAACATTGACTACTTTCACTCCCTTTGGTTCATATTTTTTTAATTTTAAAACTTTGCTATTCTTGTCAGTAAGAAACTTTTTCAGGTGCACATGTGGGATCACACACCTAATTATATTCTGAGGACAGAAATGCAGGAAGGAAGAAATTCTGCATTGTGGCCCTCCAGCAGCACTTCTATGCTGCCCTCCACACACCGTGGTGGGATTTCTTTTCAATGGCTCTCAGGCTGCTCAGTTCTGTTTTTCACCCCTTCCTACAGCCGACAGGTCAGTCATCAATGCAGTGACTTACATTGCTCTATAGGAAGAATAGATATTTATGATGGTAGGATGAGACCAAAAACTCTGCTGTACATATCAGAAATTGGCAGAATGGTGTGAGTTGAATGAGACCTTAAAGATCATCTAGTTTCAACATGGGAAACTTCTAGCAGCTTCTCAGAGAAGCCACCCTTGTAGCCCCTCTGCTACCAAAACCTTGCCAGACAAACTTAGTTCACTGGGTTTCTCTGAGCCATCCAACAAGGCAAGCTCTATAATTATAACTCCAGAAAATATATAGGCTAATTCTGTGCTCAAGGTATGAAATGGGAATGAAAATGCTGCTTTAGATGGCAAATTCTACTTGTGGCCTCACTGCCAACCTCCTCCCCTTTAATTTTTGCCTGTTCTAGAGACAATGTTTAGAAGGATTCTTTGTCTTAAAAATGCACAAGTTGTGACTAATAAACTATTTTAAGAAGACCCATGCAATGTGTATCTCCAAAACCAAACAACCGTAAGACTTTTTATGAGATATTTACAAAACAGGTTGGAATAGATACAAGAGAAATGCTCAGTCTCCATAAAAATGTCTCCTAGAACTTTCTAGAGGTCTGAACACATGACATACAGGGTGGAAGACTCAGTCTTTCTCCGGCTTGCAGCAAGACTCTGGTTATAAGATCCCCTCAGACAACTCCTAGGCAATCTGATAACAATCTGATCTTCTGGTGCTCATCTGAACTGAAGCACCCCAACCCTTTGATGTTTTCTCATCATTAATTAATTCAGCATTAATGTTAATTGCCTGCACAACACACAGAATTGACAGTACATCGAGGACTCAGCCTGCCTGTTTTGTAGCTGGCTAACTGGGGATGCAAGTGCTTTGCTGCTCTCATTACTATTCTTGTCAGGCCAGACATGAAATAAAAGCAGTGACACTTTTCCCCCCCAAACACAGTCTGTTGTGGGTGCAAGTCAGATCTGATAGCTACCAACAAGAGAAAATGGACTCAACTGGCATCACGACAGAAATCTACAGACAGTATTTCTTCCCTTTTAATTATTAGCTTCAAAAGATAAACAGTGACATTAAGACAGGCTTAGAAGATACAGCACAAAACCTTTGTACACACTCCCACTGTGGGGACCAATTTGCAAAAATTAATACAAACTGGAGACAAAATAATAATATTTGACAGATGTAAAGCAATACCATCCTGAAACAAAGAAGAAAGGACAAAAGGCTTCTTCCTTCACTGCAAAGAAAGCGCATCATTAACACCATGAATCACACCAAAGCTAGTCCAGGCTCAAACAGCTCCAGCAGCTAGCACAGTGACCCAGTGTGCCAGACACCTGTAATTACAGCCTCCACAGCTCCCACACATTCCAGATGTGCAGCTTTCTGTGCTCTGCTCAGCGAGATGGCATTCTAAGCCACAACGTGTGTATCTCATGGGTCGTGGCCCTCCTGTGTCTTCCCCATGCTGAATTGCTGGAGCACATGAGTCCACAAGAGCTCCCCATTCGAAACTCCTCTTTGGCAGCTCAGAGTGAAGGGAGGCTCTGCTCCTGTCCAGACCTGGCTGATGTTGGGTCACACCACAGGCAGCTTGGCCTCAAACTCCCTTGCATTTTCCAGCAGTCTCAAATCATCATTCCCCAAACCATTTCAGGGCTGGGCCATCAGAGGCTGACCAGGTGAACAGGTTTATCTTTATCTGTATGTTTTTCTAAGCCTGACTGGGTGCAGTTACACCACAGTCGGTGGTTGCCTTGGCTGTATGAAAAGAATGAATGTCTGGCAGCAACAGGTGAAGAGAGGGGAGAGAGCCCAGGATGGGGGAGTGAATGGCTTCATCTATAAAGCTGCAGCTGGAGCAGGATGTGTGAGCACAGCCTGGATCCTGTTTTGCAAGCCCTGCGCTCAGCCATTCCTAACTCAGCATGGCAGATGAATAAAGCAAGCAATACTGAAGCTATTTCCTTCTGCAGAGATTGCAAAAGGTTGGCAGCCTGATTCTCGTCAAATAACCAAGTCAATCTTTTGCACTGGGAAGCAAGGTTTTAATCTTTCTGGAATCTAGGAGTCTAAAATCCCACTAACAATTGTGTGCCCAGTGGCAGGAGAATTCAAGCTTCAGAGGAGATTTTGACATATTTTATGTTCCTTTTAGACTCCAAGGAGAATGGCAGAGATACTTTATGGTATAATTGACTTTCCACTGCTGAGAGAAGGGCAGGTCCAAGATACCCAGAGATCATCAGAAAAGCTGGCTTCAACAGCTAGACAAGCCAGCAAACTGTACTTCTGGACTCTGAACATACTCTAATATGCTAGCACAGGAACTGCTCAAAGGTCCCATTTTCCTGCAGAAAGGCAATGCTTCACACAATCACCTGGTAAGCCAGCAACATTTCTCCCTCCTCCAGAGCACTTGAAGACAGGTGTTCTGCCTTTACTCACATCACAGAGCAGGTCTACACAGCTACCTCTGTGCCAGTCCTGTCCCTGTTTGACTTAAGTTTTTTTTAAGGTTTCATTGCACTTTCTCCCTGTTTCTGCCCTCGTGTCTTCCTTAATGCACAGGTAAGAAGCAAACACACCCTCATTGCCATGCTGCCTTCTTCCAACACCACATTTTTGTGAGCCAGATGTGGACTTTTGCAGGTCCATCCCTCATACCATGCCAAATGCATGGGGAAGGATCTGAGGGGCCACAAGAATTTAACTAGGCATGGCTCAAACACCTTGACACAATCTTGTTACAGATTAAATCCCTGTAGCACTCGGCTGACTGTTGTAAGCTTCAGGTTTGTGACATTTTTCTCTACACCTTTCCTGCTGTTACTAAATCAAGTTTACAGATCATTGTGTCAGCTTCTGTTTAGATGCCTAGAATGCCTTGAAGTTCTATATCTTTTAATCTATCCCAAATTTTGGAGGGTTCATCTCATCTGCTGTGGCTCAACATCAACCTGGCAAACCTTGCAGCCCTGAAGCTGCAGTTACTTTAATATCCCATTTATGGTGTCTGTGGGGGTTCAGCAAGTAGCCAATAATGAACTGCACTCATTTTCCCCAGCCTAGGAGAAATCCCAGCTTCATCTTGTCAGGGATTATTAGCAGAGGTTTTAGGCATACCTTTTGTCTTTTTTTTTGGTTTCAGGCTTTTATCATCACAGTGCCACTTGGCTCCTCTGTCAGCTGGCTTGTATCTTCTGTGCTGCAAACAAAGAAGGTGATAATTTGCGGTGTTTGCACTTAATTCATCACCTGTAACTGTGTCACCCAAAGCCTGTGGCACAGCATGGCATCAGTTTCTTCAGTCTTGGCAAATATGAACCACATACACAGTGGAAGAAATACCTGTGAGCATTTAATTTGGTGGCACAGTGTACTTTCCTGTGACCTCTGAGCAGGAGATAGGTGGTCCTTAACCTTTTCTTGTAGCAGCTGCAAAGCCAACATGTGCCAAAGCAGATGAGAGAACTCTGCCCCAAACAATGCAAGAGCCCAGGCAAATATCGAGTGCTGAGGCAGAAACTTTGTCTGAGTGCTATCTTCCCCTCTTTCCAACATGTGAGCTCCAGTGAGGAGTCACTGCATCCCTCCAACTCCCTTCCTACACATCTAAGCCAGCCATGGACAGATCAGCACTCAAGCTTCCTGTGCAGGGAATGACCAGTTACAGCTGCATTACTAGGCTGCAAGCCCTCGGAGTTTCAGCTCTAGAAATGAAGCTGCATCCATAGGCAGGACATACAGTCTGCACATTTGGACATAGACAGTCCCTCTGGCTTGAGGACCAGGGTACAGAAAGCTGTTCTGGCAGGCAGACTGAAGGGACTCTGGAAACTTGCCTCCAGGCAGAGTGGGTACAAAAAGGGAGGACTTGAGTAAGGTCAGAGTAAAGTCACATATAAAATATACAGTTTTTGAGTCTTAAACAAACAGAGATCCTGTCCACCCAGTTATTCTGTTTAGGAGCAGGAAATCTGTATCAGCATCTGCTCTGGGAAACACTTGTGTGTCAGACCTGTAGCTCCACAGAAGGAAAACCTTTATTTACTACTCAGTCAAAAATGGCACTAAGCCCAAAGTCATTAATTACCTACTTGCTGGTCCGTGCTCACAGAACAAAAACAGCCTTCCCTCAAAAAACCCACAAATCCACAGAGGTTAGCTCCAACCCAAGTGACTATTTCCTAGATCAGGTGCTGTCAGTCCTCCTGATATGAACATAAAAGTAATATCATGCTCCCCAGCTGATTTAAGGGAACTCTAACCTCATGTATGGCAAGGAGATCCTACAGCACACAGGTTTGGTACAAACGAGTGAAGTCACCACCACACTTACCTGCCAAGGCTTGCTGTAGTCACAGAAACGGATAATTTGGATTTCCAGGAGGATGCACCTGCTTCCCTTTTTTTGATTAAATATCTCATCTATTACATGCCTGAAGTTTGTGTGCCATGATTATTGCCTTTTCGGAGTTACAGTTCCTGAAAAATAGGTATCACCACTTAAAAAAAACCCAAAAAACTTGAAAAGCCAAGGTTAAGTGGCACAGAAAGGTAAAATGCCCTCTCCAAAGCATCCAAGAAACTGGCAACTGTGCCAAGTTATTGCCTGTCTTCTCTTCTGCCTCATGCTGCCTTTCAGCATGAATTAGCCATCTGGCCTTCGCTTTCCTTGTGCTTTGCTATGCCAGCAGAGCTCGGCTCCACCATGTGTGCAGAGTTATATTTAGAGAGAAATTACTTCAGCCCTGTCCAGCCAAACAGGCAGGAACAGGGGTTTTTGATGCCTTGCTCCTGCACAGTGGGACAGGGACAGCAGATCTGGCCCTGACACTGGACATGCTCCACTTCCATGACCTCCAGCCCTGCCAATGCCTGTGAAGTCACAAGACGGACAGCAGCGTGCTACCTGATGTAAATGCAAATAAAAAAATGGGGGGGGGGGGGGGGGGGAAATGGCAAGAAGGGGCAGTGGCTGTTCTGTGCTTTTCCAGAGAGCTCAGGGGAAGAGGCATCTGGTCAGCCTCTTGTTGCAACCCTCAGTGTCTAGCAAGGAGACCATCCCACCTGCTCCCTGCAGCTCCGCACATTCAAAGTCTCTCCTAACAGTAGCTACCTGCTGGGACTCCTGCATGGGGTCACTACACGTCCCCCTGCCCTGGGAGGGTTTTTCCTTTCCCTTGAACCCTGCTCTTGGGCCCTGTCACTCTCCATCTCCCTCTTAACCTATGAAGTATGAACACTTAATGTCTGCAGCCTCTCTCGGCTTGTTTTCCTTCCTCTGTCCAAAGCTCTGCACCCCTTGCACCTCACTCTTAGCGGGGTTTGCAGCTTTGCTTTGGAGCAGGAGGGATGGGGAGGGATAAGAGAGCAGATTCCTGCCAAGCCAAGCACAATGTATACAAAAGAAAGCATGGAGATGGCAGAGTGCATTTGCAAGCCTGAGAGACTTCACAATAAAATGCCTTTTCTTTCTTGTTTTCATGTTGTTACAGGGAAATAGCAACTGGAGAGGATTCTCCTGCAAGTTTTGTATGCTGTGTTTGCTGACAGATGGATGATGTCTTGATTTTGAAACCCAAAGACCACAAACAGCATCTGAAAGGCCTTTTTGTCCCATTATATGCAGCAATCTCTTTGAAAAACACATGCAGTCAGAGAGCCACTTGTTAGCAAGCACCAGTTCAGGTGCTGAATTACAGCCAGTGGCCCGTGTCCTTGCAAGCACCTGCCCTTCCTGCTGGTGGAGGGAACATACAGGACATGATCTTGGCACACCCTTGGTACCCTGCCAGAGCCTTGAGTGTGTCTGCAGAGGGTGAATTGCTAATTAATGGGTGCTAGACTTGCAACAAGGGGAATTTCATCCTCCAGGAAGGAGCAGTGTAATACTAAAGGCATGGTGACAGTTATCCCTGCTTGGGATCCACAAAACTCCCTCATTTGGATATGGGGCCAGTAGTGACTTCTACTGGAACTCTGTTCCCTACACGCTGCCTCTTCTTCCCTTTTCCTCCTAGCTCTTAGGTGGATTGTGAATGCTCTGGGGCAGGGTACTCTCTGCATCCCCTGCCCAGAGATGCCAACAGAGAGCCATTTAAATGTAAGATGTGCACCTCAGTGCAAGCAGCACCTGGCCCTTTCCTGATAGGAAGCAGGAAATGTTTTGCTTCAACACAAGTAACAAGAAAATTAAAAGTATTATCCGTAGTTCTCACTTTTTGTGCGCTCTGACCATCACACCACACTAATGTAAAGTGTGTTAGCTTTGAAAGTCACAGAAGCCCAGGCTATGCAGGTGGGTCTCACTTCAATAATTCAGGCTCATATCATATCTGCCAAAGATTTGTCAAGTTCCCTTTTCTTTAATGCTTTAAAAACCTCCAAAATGAAGGAAGTAAAATGCAAAACCACAGCAAAGTAATGAGCACAAAGGAGGATTTATCCTTTTCTTAAGCATATGCACCATCCTTTCCTCTTTCCTTTTAATCTCTCAAGCTCATCTGACTGCAAAACTCAAAATGCTACATTAGCCTAACTTGTTCTGTTGTTTCCCTTCCTCTCCTCAATCAGCAGACATAACTTTCCTCTGGAGCAGTGAAGCTTTACAAGCTTTTGAAAAGTAATTCCTAATAAGGATAAATGAACAGGCGGCCTTCTCTTTTTCCTCAGGCGGCTCCCACAGTATCTCTAGAGGAGCTTCTGTGGGTCTGAACTCAAGACAACACTGCACCCTCTGTAATAACTCCTCTCAGGGGTCTGACACAGCCCAAGGGTGACCAGAGAGTACATGAGATCCCAAGGCCTCAGATCTCACCACTAACCCATAAGGACCCAAAGCCATCAGTCCCCCCAAACCTTGCCTCATGGGTTTATCTCCTGTAAACCGGGCATTTGGCTCCTGGGGATTTCTTTCCAAAAACTCTTGCTTGTGAACAGACAATATCAATTTTTTTTTCCTCTTCATCCAAAGCTGATGCTTTTGTTCTAAAAGCTCAGAGAACCTCCTTAATTAATTAAAGTACATGGACCAACATTCATGACTTAAAATATACCATCTAAGCAATTTGTTTTGTATTTTTCCTTTGAGAGTGTCAGGCAACATACAAACACTTTTCTCTTGAAAACCCAGCCAAAGATGAGTTTAATGGGAATGCACCCCAGAAGGCACTAAGCCCTTTGCCTGCTGAAGACTGGGCTGGTTTTAAAGCCTCTTCTCCACCATCCCTTGGAGTTTCTGCTGGGGGGTGATGCTCACACAACATTCTTCAGATATGTTTCTTACTCTGAAATGAGAGTATGAGGTTCATCACACAACTAGTATTAGCCAGATGTTCAAAGTGTGATGCAGCTACCCCGGCTCATGTCCCCTCTGCTTTCTCAGAGACCAACACAGCTCATCTGAGGAGATGGGTAGCAGATCCTGAGTAACCAGCAGGCAAGGCAACTGCCATGAAAAACCATTCCTGAAGATGTTTGAGAGTGAAAGCTGACAGCCTAAAGCTTTAATTTAACTTTTTAATCAAAATGAAAGCTGCTTATAGGATTTTTTTTTTTCCTACTCAATTATGCAAGCAAGCTAATTTTTAAGAGAGGATATTAGGTTACTAATGGGTTTATATTTAAAAAAACATATCTACCTGATATCACAGAACATCATTGCAGAAAGCATATCTGCGGGGTCAAGTGGCATTTGAAATCTAAGTAACAAAAGCCCACTTCGACAGTTGTTTTCACTGAGCTGCACATTGACTGACAAATTATTCATTGCACACTCAGACACATCTATCTTACAGAAAAGAGAAGCATGTGTAAGGTAGTCTCTGCTGATTTTTATCCCCAAGCCATTTTCCTCCCCAAAAGTGTGGGGAGTGCATTCAAAGAACTCCACAAAAGGAAAAGTAATAAAATACCACTTCTGCTGACTTGAATAAAAAAAAAAAACTTTTTAAAAGGTTCAAACTGTGATTATAGAACTGAAATATTGCTAGCCCACAAGCAGTTGGGAAAAATACATATAAATTGCAGTTCAGTGTTTTACAACAATTATATTTTAGCTCTTAAACTGACTTGCAATCCCGACAGATTTACTGCACATTCAAATTAACATACCATAGCTGAATCTTACTATTGCCATAACTTCTATTCAAACAGTCATATTTCTAATGGCAGCAACTATGCTTTTACTGTTGGATAATTTTTGCTAAGTAAAATAAATACCCTGTTAGACTCAGGCTTTTGCCCATAACTCAGCTAGTAACAGTGCCACTCAGCACCAAAAGCTAAATTGGTCTCACAAAGAGCTTGTAGCATCATGTATTTTTGCTCTTTGGGGGCTGGAGGTAGTAGTAATTTAAGAGTGGAAAGAGGACTGGGAGTTAAAGCCGATACACTGGCCTGGGGACCATAGTCTACTAACACAAAAATGAGTAATGCTTCTGGACCACCTCTGTGGGACCCCACAGGTTTTGGATCAGTTCAGCATAGTGCCACCAACTTCCCTTTTTGGTCAAATTTTGGGTATAGGCACAATGTTGAATGCAAATGGGTTATGGCAACACACCGTGTTACCATCAGCCAGATCCAACCCTATAACCAGCCATGCCCACAGCTGCACTTAACCCCAGTGGTAAGGGGAAATGCAGGGTATTGTGCCTGGGGAGGGGCAAAAGCACAAGTGTGGAGAGTGACTTTTATCATATGCCACACAGCTGTGAATTTTTTGCATTAAAACCTGTGTCCTTTTAGTTCTTCTCTGAGCTTTTACATAGCTTACGTAAGCTCTGATCCCTGTTAACCTTTTGCTCTGTCCCTGTTCCTGACAAGCAACTTTGGCTTAAGGGTTTGGCTCCTTTCAGTCTACAGACCAATACTTGTAGTTTGAGGTAATTCCCACTATAAAGACTCATTTTAAAAGGTATTGAGGTGCAGCTTCTCGGCAATGCCAATTTATTTCTAAAAGACAAAAAAGCCCACAAAACTTTGAAAAGTATTTCATACTCATGACAAGCTGAAACCTTCTGAGGACTCAACCACAGGGTTAAAAACTAATATTACAGTTCACCTGGCCACAGCTACAATATTGTAGTGATACACATCACACAAAGATTAGTGGTTTGACATTTCACACTGAAGTCACGGCTCACAAGGCAAAGTCTGCTCTCCTCCCCACGAACCAGTTCAGCCACACCTTGTAGCGCTTAGACTCCAACAAAGTGAAGCTCAAGGCCAGTATCTGAAAGGATATATAAAGATCTCATTTGTCTCTACATAACACACAGACTTTCTATTCAAGTTAGCAAACCTAAAATGCAGGTGACTTTCAAATCTTACTGTTTAGGCACTCAAGAACTAAAATACTCAGAATCATCAGTTGTTTAACATGATTGATGTGTTCCAAATGGAGAGAGATAGCTTTGGGGTTTTGGGTCAGGTTCAAATGCATCCAGCTTCTCTATAAAAATAAAATAATACTACTGTGATTTGACAGACAGTATTTCCATGCCTACAATCAAAATGGGCACTTCCTCAGCTCCAAAGCCTTTCTTTGTCTTCACTGCTAAGAGGCATCACTTCATTACCTTGGACCAATGCTGAGAAAAGGAAATTTATTATTAAATTCAAAAGATGACTTCATTATAACCTTGCTGGTCTGTAGATAGTTCATACATAAGCTACCATACACACACATCAGCTAGTCTTTACCATTTGTCAATTTGGATGTCCCATATATCAGTACAGATGGGACAAAAAAGTTATTATGTCCAATGTCCCTTGCTTACACAAAAGTTCATACCAAATTTGATGTTTCAAATCACACACTTGACAATTTTATTGTTGTCAGTGATAAAGGAAAAGCTCAAATGAAACCAGTGTCCTTTGCTGTCAAAGACAAGGGTATCTCATGTCTTGAATGCCATCACAGGCAGGAAATTGCCTGCCCTGGTTTCAAAGAGAGATTTCTGGAAGAAGAAGGGAATGACTTCTTGACAAACTGCACTCTTTTTGAAAATTGTCTGTCAATCAAGGAAACCAAATCTCTGATTAGATGTTAACTCTTTCAAGTTGTCCTAATGTTGTCCACACAGCATATTTGGGTGCTTTCTTTAGGACAACGATATTTGTCAGACAGTAGCTTAGTCTCCAAAAATTCATTACCAAAGTTTTTCGGCCAATGCCTTCAATTTACCAAAAAACTCCTTGTCTGTTTTAGTCACCATTTATTTATAATTTCTCATGCCAAATGTGTTCATTCCCTCAATGCTCAAACAACCCTTTGATTTGATTCAGAAGCCTGGGAAGAGGCCACAACAGCATTCACAGCTCACAGGAGAGTTCTGGAAACATGGGGTGCAGGAGCCAACTGGCAAGGGCAATACTCAATAGCACCAGCCTGGACAACAGGAATGCTCAGCAGGGAGGCTGTGCAGTAGCATCTTATCTTAAAAAAAAACCCCAAACCATATAAAGAAAGAGGATCCCAGCACAGGGAAATCAGATGGTGCCTGTTTGCTTTGTGATTGCAAGAGTACATATCTCCCATAGACAGCAGCTGGATCAGTTTTAGCAAAGCCCTTCTCTGAAAATCTGTCCTTTCTGTTTAGGAACCCCACAGCTCCTGTTCCCAAAGACATGGAGCTTATTATTGGTGTTTGCACAGTACCTAGAGGAACAACACTATGACTTGCACTGGGGACATCTCTGGGTGTGACTTCAAAATAAATTTAAGCACTGAAGATGGAAGCTGTGGAGCTACAGAAGAGAAAACGGGCGTTCACAGCAGCCCTTCCCTCTCCTCTGTGGGACATCAATTAGGACTGACAAATTGTTTGCCAGAGGAGGAAGAAGGGAGATTTTTCCAAAATCACACAAGATAGTATTAGGAAATTGTAAACTTGAAGGCAGTGCAAAAAAGTGCAGCATGTCATACAGAGTAAAGAGTTAGGATATTGCCTACAGTAAGATGTTAAAAAAGTCAAAACAAAATCAGGGATCAGACACTTGTGCTGCACTTCAAAGCTGCAACAACAAATACTAACAGGGTTATATAACCTTCTTCTTCAGGATTTAAAGTAATCTCTATGATAAAATTAATATAAAAGTCAGATAAACCAGTTTCCGCCCACTCCTCTCTCTCTCAAGGCAACTGGGCAAAGCGTTCAGGAGACTTTCAAACCACTGGGAGGTAACTCACTAAATCTTTTCACAGCATGCTCTGGGTCTGATTGGAAGTGGAATTTCAGCCCATGCATCATTTAGCTGCTTTTGCAATTTTTATCTGAGTTGCTCTCCACTCTGAGGCCACATCTGGCAATATCTACAAACTCTTGCTGCTCATGAAAATGTGATGAATAACAGGGTTTGCCAAGGAGATTCATATTAAATCTAATAGCTTTATAATAGTCAATAACCTACCTGTCAGGTCCAAGTATTTTATTAAAGACCATACTAATGGCTTTTCTCTAGTATTCTAATATTGAATTCCGTAGGTGGGCCACACCGTGAAAAAAAAGAATGTCACCTTTTCTATTTTTGTAGCTAAAAAATACATGTATGTGCAGGGGAAATCTACAGCAGTTCACTGCCCACTTTCGAAACATCATGTCTCCTGACACACACAGTGGCATTTACTCTCCTCCATGCACATTGATTTCTGGGCTGCCTCTCTATGTTTCTCTCTGCTGAATCTGGTCTGGGACAATCTCCTACAGAAGCTTCTCTGTTTCACTCACTGTCAAAATATGTTTTTCCCCCCCTTCCTTTCCAACAGGGTAGGATTACTCTTGACTAACACCAGCTGCTGACTGCACACTCCTTTGAAGCATCTTGAAGTGGTGATAGTGAGACAAGCATGGGATGGGCGCAGCTGGAATCTGATTCAGTTGGACTATTCATCATAGGGATAAAAAGTCAAATGCCATAATTTAGGCAGCAACACCTTGCTCTACCTTCTAACCTAGTCTTTCATCACAGCACCTAATCTCACACCACTGCCCAATACAGTTAATTCCTCCCATGTCTGACCCTTCCTGGTAAAAAACATCTTGTCCTCTATTGAGATTGCTTTGCAGACTTGAGCTTCCCCAAAGGGCTCACATTTCTCCCCAACAAGCCTCCCAGACAATGAGCAACCACTTGCAAATGATTCTTGGGTCACAAACAGCACAATACATCACATCGTGCTCATAAACAGAGCAGCTGCTCCCTACAAACCCAGGACAAAGAAGTTCCTGCCTTAATCTCTGCTTGTTTTGCAGGCAGCAGATCAAAGGCTCAGCCACTGGACTATCAGCATTGACTTGCACTCTCTCACACCACCACAAGCAAGAGGAAATGCAGCTGCTCTTGAACTCCCCTCACTGCAATTAAAAGCTCACTCCACCTGCATAATTCCTGGAGGAGACAAGTACTCCCACAGACTCATTTTGCCCCATAAGCTATTCCCCAGCGCATGCTGCTTCCCAGCACCCTCAGCCATGGCCAGAGCCAGGGCTTGAGTGAGTGATATGGGTGGACACTGCAGGTGGAGGGCCAGGTGAGGCTGGAATAGGCAATTAGGGGGGCCATGGAGCCCTGATAATTTTCTACACATGCTGCACAAGCTTGGTACAGCTTGGACATTTCATTTTGAAGGCTAAATATAGCAGGAGATGCAGGATAAACCAAAATTGGAGGCTGGAGCAGAAAAATAGCAGCTGAGGTCTAGGAGACCACCTTTGCTGTGGTGGTGGGTAGGTCCTGCCATTGTCCCAAAATACACTCCTTGCTCCAGACTGGCACCAAGAGCAATGTGTGTGGCTCCTCCTGTCAAAACCATGCTTCTTCCATGTAATAAAATCATTATTTCTGCTTTTTGCTGATGGCCAGAGAGGCCTAGCCCATTTCCACCAGACACAGAGAGCACGTAAGGATGGGCAAGAGCAACTAGAGAAATTGGAGTCATACATGGAATGCAAAGAGTAAAAAGAAAAAAAAAATATCAAGGGCATTTTTTGATGCTACAAAGGTGTGACTTCTGCCACCTTCTTCTTGTTTGCTCCCTGTGGGTTGAATTCTTCAACATGCTTTGCAGAAATACTGAGGGGAGTACAGTGGGAGAAGGAGAGGTCTTTTATTGCAAGCTGCAGCTGAGTCCTGCTAAATATTGCAGGTGATGGTCCCAAATAGTTTCCCTGACCGACCCCAGTGTGAATAGCTTGCCTGGCATAGGGCTCATTTGGAAATGCAAGTGTTGAAACCAGGCAGGAATGCTAAAGGTTATGGTTCCCATCAACTAAAAGAGAAAGTGCCACCTGGCACAGCCCCTCAGGATGCTACTCAAAAGCCTGCATGTTTTTCTGTAGGTACAACATGTGCATGCATGTACGTGAGTGCGTGCACACATGATCCTCTTGTGTTACCGTGAGCAGCATGAGAAGCACCAAGCCTTGGAGCCATCAGTCCCAAGGAACAGAGCTGTTCACCCTGCAAGTGCTTAGGGAGGGACACGGGGAACGGATCGCTGTCCATCTCCTAAAATGCCCTCTCCAGTCAACAGCAGAATGGAGACCCCTCCACAGGGAGCCTTCAAACAGAAGCAGAGAATACATGGACTAAATACAGGCTAAAGTTCCTTTTCCAGTCCTCCCCTTAAAAGCAACAACACAAGGTTTAACTGAGGGCAAGCCTCCTCCTTGTGATGCAGTCCTGACCCCAGAAGCAGCTGTGTCTGGATGAAAGGCAGATGTTTGCTCCAGCCAGCTGGGGTCAGTGATTCATAACAGCTGCCCACTGCCAGCAGAGCCCATGGGAGTGAGCAGAGCAAACCTCCACAACGAGAAACTAGCAAAAATGTCTAATGAGTAGACTTCCGAGGCTCTCAGCAAGCCTTATTGCTGTGCTGGGTCTGCCCTGCTTTTGGTGGGGCAGCACACTGGGTCCTTCTTCACTCTTTAAGAGGGGGAAGCGGTAGGAGTTGATTTTCTCATTTGTATTCCCACTCAGAAGCAAGCAGCAGATCTGTTCTTCTGAATTCACATCAGGTATCCAGCCAAACCACTGTGTGCCCTTTAGATGGATTAATCTACCTGCTCCCAGCCTCGCTCCCCAACTCCCTCTCCACCTGAGCTGCTATGCAGCATTCCTCATCATGCCACAGGAGATGTGTTCCCATTTCCTCTCTTGTCTGAACACTCTCATTGGACTGCAGGACACAAGAGAACAAAAGCAAGGATCTGTGCTGGTGCTGGAGGCCTCTTTCCCGATGTAGCCAGCAAGATTTGCTGGCAGCATGCTCCCAGGCCTCCCAGCCCTGAGCTGATCAGCATGGCATGCTCCTTCCTTCTCCAATTCCAAAATGTAATGCCAAATGAGCCATCAAAATTTACAGGAAAATGTTGAATTCGTTTTGCAGCAACTAAATTTTTCCTTGTTACTACACTATATAGAGAGAATAATTATTTCTGAAAGGCCTTTTCATAGTCCATGGAGTATTAAATAGGCAACACTGGATTTCCCTTAGTTGAAATTGCTTCCTCTGTCAAGGTAAATCCTGCCCTCAGGCCCCCTCTGTGTCGTCTTCATTTTGCTGGCTTTAGCAGACTGCTTCTCCCTAAATGACTGAATGTGACCACTGTAACTAAATCAATCATCTGTCTAGAGGTGGATACCTGCATTTATTTATCTGGATCAGGAATGCTGCAGATAATGGGTTATTAAAAATTATACTTTTCAAGCCACAGGTATCATGAGCCTGACTGGCAAAGAATGAGCTTTTAGATAAAAAGAAGGCTTAAGAGGGTCAATTAGGTTAAATTGGCTTGGATCATCATCCTCCGATACACAGGCTTTATTAAAGCCTGTAGTTGGAGAAAAAAGCTTATCTTCACTTCAGCACAATTATTTTAAAATGTGGCTGCACAATTTGGGGATTGCCAACACATGATATCCACTACCAACAAATCTGAGATTATCAAACATTTGAGCCCATCAGATTATAAAGACAAAGGTCATTTTGTAGAAAAGATAGGGAGGACAAAACCACCGTTCTTCTGTCAAGCTGTGTTCAAGCCTCTGCGGAGCATGACTGGCTTGTGAAATAGAACACCACAGGTCTGAAAGGAGCCAGTCAGCCGTGAGTTACCTGAGCCCTGCAGCTGAGCCCTTCCTCTCGGCACTCAGATGGGGCTTCCCTAGCCTGAAAATGTTTCGATGGCTCCAGCAATATCACAAAGCAATCTCCTGTTATGAGCATTTGCTCTGGGGAAGGAGGGAGAAACCCCTCTTAAGTCTTTCTCAGACAGATATTCTCATCTGTCTTTCTAGACATCTGTTTCTAAGTAAAAGGGAAAAATATGCTTGCAATGAACCTGGCCATTGAGCCCAAAGTCAACGAGCTGCTCTTATGGTTTTCTGTTCCCCAGGGCAATCCCATAGCCCTTTCTTTGATAAAATCTACAGGAGTAGGGGTCCTCCTTGTTTTCCTAATGTCCATCAACTGGTTTTGTTGGAGGGTACCTTGCTGCCCCTCCTCTCCCTTGCTGAGCCATGCATCCTTGCTCTGTGGGATCTGGCAAGTGCGTTGCTGATGATTTGCTGTACCTCTTGGTTTCCAAATACCTGAGGTCAACCCTTAGGTATTTCAGCCAAGAGGGAAGCCAGATTGCTTAACGGGAGGCATCCAGAACACCATCAGAATAAGTACACAGCACCTGGTGATCATCAGCAGCATTTTTCTTGTTGTGCTGTTGCTCTCACACCTCATCTTTGTGTGACAGGATTTGAAAGAAAGGCATGGGAACTGGGAGTACTCAAATCCCAGCCTCATTTCTGCTCCCTGCTTGCCATTTGGCTTGGAGCAAGATATTCATAACCTTACACATCCACTTTTGAAGGTATCACGAGGACTCCTCAGACATCTATGTTTATAAAGAATGGCTTCTACACACAGTATTATGTGGTTTGCAGTCAGCACAACAGTGAGCTTGGTCATGGCAACGCAGCCCTTCTGATACATCCAAGGAATCCTGACAACCGCTGCAAAGATGCCTTCCAAATAGGCATAGGATGGATTTGGAGAGTTTCCTGTGTTTTTGTTTTATTAATGACATTCCCTCCTCTGCCCCATTTCTTACATGCTCTCTTAATATTGGGGGAAAAAAAGATTGCAAAAATCTATCACTTTTGTCACTAGAAAGTGCAAAAATTTGTTGAGACCTTGTCCCTGTTTAATTCCTCCCAAATACACACGCATACCATAAAGATCAGACCAGTGAGAAGAAAATCCCATCTTTATAGGGCAAGAAGCACATTTTGGTAAAGCATGCATTCATAGAACAAATTTTCAGTGATAAATGTCTGCCTTTTCACCATATATTTTACAATTTTTCAGATACATCTTACATGTATGTGCAAGAGGAACACATTTAAAAAGAGAGAAAATGCATGCATTTTTTACCCACATTTAGCCTGAAGTGGCTTCATTATTTATTACTTCAGTTTGCTGCTGCTGTGATTGAGAGCTGGAGAAAAGGAAGCCTCCAAGCAGGGATCATGGGAATATAAAGGGAATTGGCACTCACAAGTTGCTGAGAAAGTCTTAGGCTTGTGGCCTCATTTTGACTCCTATCAATGCCAAGTGTAAAATAATAGTCTGATTCAGAGCTAAATACCATCTAGATTTCCCACTGAGTCCATTAATTCTCTTCTTTTATTGTGGCAGAAAGTATTAAATACCTCAGATTAGAATCACGGTTTCATGCAGGATCTGTATTCCAATTACACAGCATCCTTTCCCGATTCAAGACATTGTATTGGTTTGTTTGGGGGTAGGGGGAATTCTTTTTTTTTTTTTTCTGCCAACTTAAAGGACCAATTTATTCTTTCTTTAAGTTGCAGTTCAAATTGCAGATGTCTTTGTCAAGCTGCTTCCTATCAGAACTGGTGCATTAGCAAGGAGAGTGCTTGCTCATGAAGGAATATGTGAGTAGTGGACCTGTTTTCTCTGGTCAAATCACCTCTCTGTAATCTTCCAGGATTATCATCACCAAAGAGTTCCAAAGTGACACCTGCTAGGCACTGTCTAGCTAATTATTTGAAGCTCTTCTGTTTCTGCTGAAGTTTTGGCAGCCAGCCTGTAAAGTGTGACTCTGAGCTGTGTTTCCACAACATAATGCTTCTAGGAATGAGACAAACTACTTTTTCTAGCCAGTGCAAGAGACATTTGCCTCCCTACCACCACAAAAACAATATTAAGCAGCTGCTCAGCACTGCTTTCTGAAGGCACTTCTGTCACTGATCAGCAGAATTTAATAACATCGAGACTTAATCCCTCAGACTCGAGCTGGGCTCCCAGCAGAGGCACAGGGTGTATCAAGGGGGTATTTTGAAATTCAAGTTCTCTCACAGGCAAGCTGGAGCTATTCTGGGTTGAAATATTTAGCCAGGGCCAGATGAACAGATTTGACAGGACAGTGGCAAATTCTACTTTAAAGTTTACTTATTTTCACTTGGTACTTCACTCTTGTAAGAAGCCCAGAAAAGAGTTCCCTCATCAATCCTTTTTTTTCATTTTCTTCTTTCATTTGACAAACTCAAGATCTCATTTGAGAAATGCAAGGAAAGGGACTAGTTTGGCTGGAAAGATGAGCAGTCTAGATGATGCCCAGCATGTCAAGCAAAAGCATCTTTGGAGTGCCCATCACCAGCTTCTTTCAGGGGACATCGCTCTGTAGCATCAATGAAATTCCCAGCTGATGGGAAGTTGCTCTGAGTGGTGTAAAACAGCAGACTCACCCTTCCAGGCTTCGTGGTCCTTAGGAGGAGGTGAGAATACTCCAAAGATGATCAATGCACTCAGTGTTGTCCCAGGATCCCGAGCGGGGTGCTTCCAGTGATGGTGGGAACCCTCCACGTCTCCTGTTCCGCCTCATCCTTCTCTGCCCAGCTACAAAATAAATAAGGAAAAGAAGTCACACTAACATCAAAGTAATTTAAAAAGACAAATGACCATTAGCTACTCTTCATAAAATTTTTTCTGACTTGTGATGGAGGAAGCTTGCTAAGGTGGGTGGCAAGAAATGTTTGGTCATGCTGAATTATTCATAGAGATTTGCATCAAGCCCACTATCTATGTTACCAAAAGTTGATCCTATAGGACAGATGGTATCCCTGCTCCTGCCTTAGTGTTTTGCCCTGGCACTTTGCCCCACAGCATCCTCTCTCCAGCCTTCATCTTGCAGTCTGTGCTCATCTCACTGCTTCCACAGTTATGTTTGCTCTCAGTTTGTTTTTCTCTTCAGCCGTTCCAAATACTAACCACTCCTCAGCATTTGCTCTCAGCTCCCAGCTGAATGTCTTCTCCCAAATCACTGTTTCTCCAGCCTTTCAGGTGACCCTGTTTTGGGTCATGGTCTTGTTCTTACAGCCATTTTGTTGCTAAATACACCTCGACTCCTCCCACGTAAACAAGGAGCATTAGCCAGGTTGGATGGGACTTCACCTCACCTGCAGCATACTTGGAAGTAAACTCTAGAGAAACATCTCTTTTCACCTCCATGAACATATAAATAAATTCCAGAGGGGTGGTATTTCAAAGTTTATTTTAATAGTGAAACAGTTTGCAAAGTTGATGCTCTCAGCCAAGAAATGGTTGTTCCCTTTCACTCCTTACCCTGTGATAAATGCCCTGCTGGAAGGAACCCTCAGTCTTGAGTGCAGTGCAGAGTTTTGTACCCTTTTCTCCCACAGATGAAGCTCCTTGGTTGAGCAGAGCCAAATGTCCTTTTTCGCTTGAAAACAGTCATCCTGGGGCAGGTAGTCCTGTGCACAGGCTATTCTTATGGGAATGTGATGTGTAACTAGAGAAGAGTAAGACATGACACTTCCAAGATACCACCTGAGGAAGATGTATTCTAACCTGAAAACATAATCTGATTTTTTTTTTAAAAAAAACCCCACTATTTTGATATTTTTTCCTTATTTTTGGGAACCTTAAAGCCTGCCTTAGACACCTCTGCTCTTGCTAGCAGTGGTCTGGAAAAATCATGACAGAACTTCCACATCCCTTGAACTTAAATCAGAGATGCCAAGAACCTACCTCAGCTGTCCTTCACTAGCCATATTACTTAATAATAATAATAATTTTAGAAGAGTGAAGTGACTTCTCATCACTCAGAAATAAGCAAGGCTGTGGGTTTGGTTGGTAGAAGTAATTTATCCATGTTTCCAAAACAAATAAGCAAATCTGCATACCTTTTTCTTAACAATTCTGAGCCAAAAGTTCAGCTGATAGCAGCTGGTATAACTACATGGTTTTCACTGGAGCTGGGACAATTCCCACTGGCTGAGTAATGAATTGTCATAAGTGAATGAGAAGTGATCAAAGAAACATTTTGTTTCAGCAACATGAGATTACAAATGAGCAATCCTAGTTTGGCTTTTTTTTTTTTTCTTTTGGTCTCAGCCAGTTATGGGTAGAGAGATTTTATTCAGAGATTGCCAGGCTTTTACAACCATTTATTTTTTCCCTATGAACTTGTGTTCCACCTGCAGATAAAGGTCCCTGAAAATTCTCCCCCAAAGAAATACTAAATTCAGCTTTCAAAGTTATCTCAGCAGTAGATGGCACTGCGGGGACTGAAACCCGAAAGGGAAAAACCAAGACGCAAATTTTGCTCTCAGACGGGAATTTCAGCCTTATAATTGCTATAAAATATCCCCCACATGCAGGTTACCCTAATAACCACGTATTGATTATAAATTGTTTCCATAATTGCAATTTTAATGCGTGGAGTTTCTAAGGACTTTGCACATGCTCTGTTGTGGAAGAAAAAGAGATTGCATGACTGTGAGCTAATGGGAAGCCTACTAGCAATTAAATTTTGATTTGTGTATTATCACAACATATACCTTTTAGGTAAGCTTTCTTTGAGCATTTATCTGGCTTAAAAGGTAATGAAGGAGCTTTCTATTGTGGGAAGCATTTGATTTATAGTCTGCAAAATATTCTTGCTCTTAGGTAACAGGATTACACCGAGTTCTTTGCTAGGCCTAATCTCTATTAGGTATTGTCATAAAATGCTGTTATACTTTCTTTAAGGCGTGAAGATGTCTAAAAATCAGAGGAACTGATGCTGTTAATTGAATGTGCTGTATCTCTTTGAGAAAAGCTGAAGGTAAAAAGGGTTCCCATGATCTAATCCCACAGAAAGCAAAGTGGCTTCCTATTATAAAGGTGGGCTCACCCTCACCATCATAAGAGATCTCCATTTGATTTCAGATTCAAGTGATTCTCATCACCTAGTCTTTAAAGCAAGCCTTTCTCACAGCTCATTGGACTTGCAAGGCCCATTTCCATCAGTGTGGGTAATTTTGGGGTGGTCCCAACAGTAGTGATGTGCTTGCTGGTGCTCTAGCAAACCACCCTCTCCATGCCATGAGAGCATTTCCTGCTTGGATACTTCAGCACTGCATCTGGAAACCAGGGACAAAAATATACATCAGTGAGGGGATGTGCTTGGTGCCAGCGAGCCTCTGAAGGGCAGGAGCCAGATCTGGAACCTGGTGGTGGACTTACAGAGACCATCACGGCTAAGGGAGAGCTCCGTGTGAGTGCAGCTCCTCCATCAGGAGCAAATGCTAAAGGGTGCATAGTGGGGTCACATCGACATCCCACATCAGCACCTTTGTCTCCTGCATCTTCCATCTGAGAACAGAAGACCACGGCTTTCCCAGGGGACATTTCAAACTCCAGTGGCCAAACCTGTGAAGTCCCAGGGTTGAACTGATAGGTGTTTATAGCTGAGGAAGCTTGGAAACTGCAGATGCCATTTAGGAAATTGCTCTAGCACATCTCATTTCAAGGACCCTCTTATATTCTTTCGGTTTCTCTGCGATTTTAGGCTTTGGGGCAGGCAACTAACATCTCTATTTGGACCTAAAAACTTCAAGTCCAAGGAGGAGCATATGCTTCCTTTGCAAAACCATACACAAAAGCTGAAGAAAGGACAAATTTATTTTTCTGCATCACAATTGTGTGTGTAAGTACCAGGCTGAGCTAGTTCTTGGTAAGCAAGCATTTGCTTGGAAGAGGTAAAAGATTAAAAAGCTGGGAGAAAGTACTTCCTCAAATATTAAAAAAAAAAAAAATAAAAACTGTTGCAAGACATTTCTTCTGCAGCAAAACCCTGCCTGAATTTGCAGCTGCAACATGTGTGAAAACAAAAAGCACCACTTAGGGCAAACTTTTCCAAAATAAGATAATCTTATAAAATATGCACTCAAACAAAAGGAAATTAAACCAGTGTGCTCACTAATGATGTGTGTGCCTGCAGCTCGCTCTTCTAGGTGCTGCTTGCAGAAGTCACTAGAAAAGAAAGAGAAAGCACTATTGCAGGGATTAATCCTGCACCGATCAAGGATTTAGCTGAGTATCCCACTAAGCACTCACCAGCAGCACTAGGCTGAACACCAGTTTTGGGGTTGCACATCTCATGCCTGTTCCATCCCTTTGCTGCTTATCCTCGTTTCTGAGGAATGAAGGGCTGCTCAAGGAGATGGGACACTTTGTACCAGCTAGGACATCCAAAGTGGACTTTTTTTTTTCCTTTCTTCTATTTTTTCTTCGCTTTTCAGTCTGTAAGTTCCTGAAATAGGGAAAAAAAGCATTCTTGTGTTACAAACATTGCTGTTATTTAACTAAAAAGAAAGGCAAAACAAATCACCGAATATCATTCTGAGCACTGGTAACTTTTGTCACCATGCCAGCACATGACTAAAAAAAAAACCGACAGAAATTACCTTTGAAAATAACTTACCATTTCCTCCTCAATCTTTTCATCTCCTTTCACTTTGTTTTGGTTGAAAAGCAACAATAGCATGTCAGAGGTGGGAGGAAAGACATTTTTGTGACAGGATTGTGGAATATGCAATGGCTTGGGGAGAAACACTTCTTTCCAGTCTCATTTCTATTCAATAACTCAGTAGACTTTCCTATTTTTAATGTACACATATACATGTACAAATGTGCAGGTGGGCCAGGATAATTTTATCTGCATTTACAGAGCATTTCCTACTTTGCCTTTGTCATCCTTGTTGTTTATAAATAATAATCATTATCCAGAATTTTCATTTGAGAAGCAGATCGTGCCAGGAATGTAAAGATGATGGCAACTCGTTTACCTGTGATCCTAAAATAAAAATTGACACGTTCTCCCCTTGAGTTGTGTTGTATTGCAAGAAGAAAAAGAGTGTAGTGTTGTTACCTTGTTTGGGTTTTGGATTTCCCCTGCTTCCAAAAGAAATAAAGGGACTGAAGCATTAAAGGCAGCTGGGTAGAATGCATTACTGTTGTTGTTTTCAAAGAACAAAGCCTTTCTTTTAAAATATTTTTATGTGTTTTACCTGCTTCCATCCATCTCCCACTCTCGTGTTCCTCTGTCTGCCCTAAAATTTCACAGCAATATCTTAACGCAGAGGGAGCTTCACTAAATGTCATTTCAGAGTGGATAAGCTAAGCCAATATCTGGAGCAACACATGGGGTTTCCAGGTGTGGAGATTCAGTCACTTCTTTTGCCCCATTTGTCAGACCAAAACCAAACCAGGGAACTCAACTGGCTGCCAAAACATGAACTTGGAAGTCTTCATATGTATATGTAAATGTATATGATAGATATCTTTATATATTATATATATTACAATATTTGTAATATATATCATATATATGATTTTATTTTTTAATACTGAACATAGTTTTAAGATTAGCAGCAATCTAAACCCAAAAATGTTAATTTCATGGTGCTCTGGACAGAAGAAAACAAGCGTGAAACCTTTCCTTTTTTCACCTACAAAATTCTACCCTGGAGAATACTTTTTGATTTTAGTGGGGTTATTCCTGATTTACTGGAGGAGAGCGAGGTAGTGAAATGCCCAGGGTGAGTGTCCCTGGTGGGGTTTTCCTTACTGTCCACAGCACATCCTCCCTATGGAGCAGTGGGGAGATGGGAGAGAACTACTGACTATATGGGGTAACAAATGAAGCTAATGACTTCAAATTTGCTGGGAGATATTTTGGTGACCTCATTTTCACTTCTGGTGATCTTCTTTACACAATTTTATCCATGACTGTTCACATGCATCCACGCCTTCCCATTGGTAATTGAGATTCAAGGTGACTTCAACACAAATCAAATCCCCTTCCAGCAGCCCAGTCTGGGACTTCAGCAGTGATGGGCCAGATGTTGGTGTAGATATGACACTAACTGCTGTGAGACCTCCCAATCTACCAGAAGACCTGGAAAAACTATTGGAATCTCAGCATGAGTGCTGGCAAACACAGACCAAGAGATATCCACGTAACCCACCATTAGTCTGTCCCCGTGACTCATCTTGTTACCCCTTTGATGGGAGGTGTTCAAGAGGAGCCAAGACAACTGAAGAGAATCTAATTCCTCAAAACAAAACTAGAGTAGTGTGCTAGACAGTGCTTAAACACTTAAAAATACTTTTCCATATGTGCCAAGCTAAGGAACAAGCAGAGTTCAACCCAGCCACAGCACTGAAAAAGCCCAAACATGGGGACTGGCAGACTCAAAAGTAATTGCATACGGCACCTGAGCCCACAGCTTCACACATGCTGGGCATCCCAACACTGCCAAGTCCAGGTCTGGTGTAGACAGTCAGAGCGTAGTCCTCAAACTGATAAGGAGGTAGATACCAGCTGAACCAGTCCACCCCAGACCTGGAAAGCTTTCTGAAGCACCCAGATCTCTTTGCCTGAAAGGCAACATCTTTAATATATTTTATCTGCATAAATATATAATAATATAGATTATAATAGATAATAATAATAAATATGATAAATGTATCAATTTAGGAATTAGCAACAATTCAAGGTGAAGACACAAGCAAAGCAAGTGGCCAGATTTCACAGTGCCCAACTAATGATCCTGTCCCACAGACTCACTTATAAGAGCAGATGGGACTCTATCTTCTGCCTTGAATGAATTCAAGCTTTTGCTGACAGTGAATGGGGATTTTATCACTGATAGTAAACAGGAATATGGCTACATCAGTGTACATCAGTTTTTACTAATCTTACTTGTGCTGGACTCAAGTGCAAGTCCTCTCCATCTTATTGCCACAAGCACTGAAAGGTACTCAGTAGAGCCTGAAGGTCAGGGCTCTTTTAGCACTGACCAGCTATTACAGGATGTAACCACCCTACTCACAGACGACTGCAGATCCAATTTTACATAGGACAAATAGCAAAATGCTGAGCCTTTGGCTTATCAATTTGCCTCATTTCCTCATGTCCCTGCATCTGTAACAAAGCAGGGGATAATACACCTTTTCTGCATCCATCACCTGCTGGCTCTCATGGCTCTTGCCCAACCTGTCTAACGATCCTGGCACCAGGCCTCCCCCTCGCTACAGTGGCCTCTTTTGTCACTTGTCAACTAATTAGACCTCACAGGCACATTACCAGCGTGGGCAGGCACCAAGGCCTAGAACAATTACAGCTTTTATTTTTTTAAAAAAGCTACCAGATGTTTACTGAGTCTTATCCAAAGGGATTTAATGGCAGCCTCAGCATGCTCCCAACCAAACAGCATCTGCAAGTCTCCGAACGGTGTGATTTCATTAATTCCTCAACAGGCTCAGGTTTCTACCAGGGGCCCAGATTTTTCTTGTTTTCCTCCAAACATTGTGACATATATAAATGGAGGGGGATTGCCACTCATGCCACATTGCAGCATTCCTTGGCAGCTAGAACATTTTTCAAAGTCTTGGTGCGTCACTGCTCCCCAGCATCAGAACCCTAGCGAAGGATACCATTAAATTTTGGGACTGGCAGGATACCAAGCTCTCTATGAGTGTGGAACTGCACCTGCAGGATGAGAGACTAATTGGAATTACCCATAAAAAAAAAAAAAAAAAAGGCTAGAAGCTAATATGAAAAAGGTTACAATCACTAAAGGATGTGGTAGTGAAGGAGGGAAAGGGCACAAAGAGTATAGCAAGGTTATGGTCTGTACACACCCTTCAGTCTAACTCATTAGCAAGGCAGTTCATCTCCACTAATGGTGCATTATTGCTCACTAGTGTGGAGCAAGATTAATCAACAGGTGATCAAAAAAAATAAAAGAAAAATAAAGGCACCTGTCTGTAAAGTATTACCACTGCACATCAGTCATATGCCAAGCCTGTGATCCCAGGTCTCCTGACCATTCCCAGTCTCCAAGAGTTTAACATCCTCTGTGCTTGAACTGTGAGTTGGACTGCTTCATGCTTGGACTTGGTCAGCTTGGACTGTCCGGTGTTGGCTGCTGCATTCCAGCACAGATGATTTATGAAGTTGAACTGGTTCAGGAAGCCCCTGTTTGTCCACACCAAACACACCTCTGTTTCGGGTCAGGGGAGACTGAGACCAGACTCCTTCTGGCAATATCTGCTATAGCAGGACCTGGAAAGCCAGCACTGCTCATAAATCACTGCATCAAGGGAGAGGCCTTTATCAAGGCAACCCTTTTGTCTCTTCTCTATCTGATAGCCATGATTCTGCAATAAAGGCAGAAATACTGTTGAGGTCCACAGTAATTTACTACAGGGAAAAATCAGGTAGTAGGTTCGATACAAACTTGACAGTTATAACTAGCACTCAGCTGTGTGCTGAGGAAGCTTGACCTCCTTACCCCACAGGAAAGGGAGACAGGGTTGCTCACGGTGTTTTCCTCCTGTTCCTCATCTGTCACTGCCCTCTACATTGCCTCCCAAGTTCTCTTAGATTTTGCATATATAGCTTTTGGCACTTCTCTTTTCTCCAGACTTCTGTCCAAGAGAAGGAAGAAAAAAAACACCTCCTGAAGGAAGGATTGCCAGACAGCTTGCCAGAGACAGAGATCTGTGATTTCTGGGACTGGCACGAGACAGAAAAAGAGTGGTGACATCCTTAATGGGAAATGTGCATGCAGAATGGGAATTCAGGGGGCCAGAAGGACACAGCTAAGTTCAGGCATACCTTCCCAGTGGAGGACTGCTGAATACTTAACTGACACTTTTAATTAACTTATTACAAGCTCATGGTGATTAAAAAAAAACTATTCAGTGGCTAAAACTAAGTTAAAGCTTACCTGCACACGTCTTTTACCTGATGCAGTCTGATAACTGGTGGGATATGTACAGTAGAGAGAAATGCTTTCCTCTCCCTTGATAGTTCCCCATAATTTCCTTCATCTCAGCACCTTCTCTCTGCTTGCCTCTGCTCCCTTAAAGTTTTCTCCATGAGGAGCCTCCGGCAGCAGAGAAAGACTAGAAAAGTAATATTTAAAGCCACAATGCCTTTCATACCCTGCTGGCTACCACAAAAAACATTTTTCCAACACACCTGTAAGACACGGTTTGCAGCATTAAAGAGAAGAAGGTGATCTACAGTCAGAACATTGGGATGGAAATTACACATTTTGATCCACAGGTGCTCCACAGACATATGTGTCTCGATGTAGATTTTCTTGGAAAAAGACAGAGAGGTGAAAGCTAATCCATGGGCCACTTTCAGGCAGTCCGTAGGCAGACTAAATGAATTACTCATTTTACAAGATGCTTCAGTAGTAAACACGGATGGATGCACCTCCATGGATGGAGGAGAGTGGTCAGCAGAGTCTTGACATGGTGCATTTGGTGCTTTGTGTGCTAGGGTAGGAGAGAGAAGATCCCATGGGTTCCTGGAGTGCTTTACCCAATGTAAAAGAGGTCCATACTGTGAAAAAGCCAAAACTGTGCCCACCCCATGCCAGGGACCAACCTGGGCACGTTAGGAAAAATGATGCTTAGCTTCCAGCACCAGGACACTGGACAGCCTTTGGCCTGGCAAAAAGGCATTACAGGAGACGCAAGCAGCACCAGTTTTTTTTCTCTTGTAAATGCTTAGCTGTTGCTTGGGGACCAGCTTTTGGTATCCCATTTCATTTAGAAGTAAAGACACACTGAAACACTGCAGGCTCACACTCTCTTCTTCTGAAGAGGTTGTGATGGGGACAGCACCTTCCAGTGTCTGAAACCATTTAGGAAAGGAGATACAAAGTCACACTTCTCCTCAGTCTGTGGTTTGACATCTTTCCTTTTCCTTTTTCTTCAGTGGCTGAACCCTGGGCTCATTTGCCACACTTGAAAAGAAGGGATCTTCAGAACAACATCACAAGCCCTACAACTCTCTCCTCAGCTCCCAGTGTGATTTCTTCAGCTGATGAATTCGGGGCACATTGCAAACAGTATTGCAATAGCCAGTAACTCTGCACCTCCACCTCCTTGAAGACATTGAGGTGTTTCAGGAGCCCCTCTTCATCTCTTCCACTACTAAAAAGAGCTTGTGTGACAGCTTGCAAGGAGAGCAGAGAGTAAGAAACCAGCAGGTTGACACTAGCAGATCATATTCAACACACAAGCTTTACAATGAGAAGTTAACAGTGGGGAAGCAGAGAACTGAAAATACTCTTTGAGAGCTAAATCCCTCTCACCTCAACACTGGCAAATATATATCTCTGAATTAAGACAAAGGAGCATCTATCCTCCTCTTCCTCATGCACACTAGAACAACAGAGGGGTGGAGGCATTTGAGCTGATCTGGTTTCAGACATCTAAGACCACAGGTGCCCAAGGATCCACAATCAGTGGGCAGAAGGGGGACTGTCAAGGGAAATTGAGCCCAGGTGGCTTTGAACCCATCTCAGGACAGCATTGTAACCATCAGGAGGGATTTGTCTCACCACTGGGTATCAGAGTTGGGACATGGCAGTCCCCTCATATGCTCCCTACCACAGTAGGTCTTGACACTTCATCCACCTGCCAAAGCAAGCAGGCTGAAAGCCTTGCTCTTCAGGGTAAATCAAGAAAAAACGAATGTAAAATTGACAGCAATAATAATTTCAGTGGAATGGTGTATTACTAGCAGTGTTAATGCTTCCACTGCCTTTATTAGAGTGTATACACAGTGTGCAATAATGTAATTAGATTTCACAATGTGTAATAATGATTTTTATGCAATGCAACAACTGTGTATTAGAGAAGGGAATTGGTTCCCATTACAGAGCCAGCACGAATCTTGGGCCAATACTTCATACCTGACAGTGCATCTGTTGGGTCTCAGGTCTGGGCTATAATCCAGTAAAAGCTGGAGAACAGCCTAGTGCAGGGTTTTTTCCACTGTGACTCCAGAAATGCCTCTGTGCTTCCTTCTCCCCCATGCCTTCCTGTATGGGCAGCATCACCAGATTCCAAGAGAACTCAAGCACAGATCCTTCATGACTGAAATGCTCACAGGAGAACACAGCCCCTTTTTGCAGGGTAGGGAACGTTTTTATCTACCTTGGAGAAAACCATTTAGGAGCTAAGGTGAACTCACAACACATGAGCCTACCCAGCTGGGAAGGAAATGAGCAGCACAGCCTGAGATCAGGGAGGGAAGATGAACCACCATGGGACCAGGGACTACACAGGGCCCATTAAGGGGGTACTAAGGAGGCAAAAGGTAGAGTGGTATTAAAAGTGCTCCTGATCCACAGATATTCACCTCACCCAAGTGCAGCTGCTGATGTGTGAGTGGGCTGACACAGAGCCTGGCACAATTTACCCCTTAGCACAGAGGGGGCCAAGTAATTTCCAGAATCATGTTCCCCATTTTAGCCCCTAATGACTGGGCTGGAACACTTGTGGCACATGCTAGAAAGGGCACGGCAATGGCCACCTGGCACGCCCAGCAATGCAGTGGAGAGCATTTCTGCAGTGGAAATGCAGCCCTCGGCTCCAGCACATCCAGAACTTGGCTTAACCCTGCCTGGACAACAGCACCCCAAAGCATTTGTGACTCGCTCTTGAAATCCAACGGTGACAACAAACGTTTAATGCCTTCAGAATAAATAATTTTCACTTTCCCTCTGAGTGGACTTGTTTTAAATGCCACTTACTCTGTCTTTGCCATTTATGAGCATGAGTTGACCCACTTAGTCTCTGCTGCATTTTTCACAGCAAATCATGGCTTTTCTGCAAAGGTAGAGAATATTAGGGGCACAATTTCATTGGCAAGATTTTTTTGCTTGTGAACCCATTAGTATTTTCCCTGAACAATTTTTTCTCCCTTGTCTTGCTAAGATAGAGAATTGCTCTTTTGCAGGTCTATTCTCACTGTTATTCCCTTGGCTTGAGTGAAATATATATGAGATGACTCAAGAGTTTGAACTCTCAGTATATGTTTCTAATACGAAGTCTCTGTGTGTCTGGGGACTTAAGACAGATATTTAATTTTAGATAAGAAATACTAGTGACATCATGCCTTTGATTTCTTTGCTGGATATCTGTGCAGGCTGCACATGGTGAAGCTGTTCAGCCGTAACAGCCTCATCACTTTTAGGAAGCTGCTTAATATTCAGCAGAGGAGCAGAGCAGCAGGCAGCCACTGGTCCTCTTGGGTGGTGCTAAGTGGGAGTGCACCATACAATAACACATATGTAAGGGTAAATAAAGGATATTGCAAAGAAAATTGGGGTTTCTAAGTTTCATTTTTGTGCAGCTGCTGCATCCCCAGGACAGCAAAACTCTAAGCAGGGCACATCAGCTGGAGGGTCAGCTACCCTTACCCCAAAGCCACCTTGCAGATGTTGGTTTATGCCCCCTCAACACACACACTGGAGACGTTGAATTTAACCTTGAAGCCATCAGTGGCTTCAGCTTCCCACAGCAGCAGATGCTGGCAAGTGCATCCAAGCAGAAGGAAGCATACACATAACAGCTTCATTTTTTAGCTTTACAGATTTAAAAAAAAAAAAAAAAAAAAAAAGGCATGTCTTTATTTTATTTTGAAACATGACTAACTAAAAGCTCATATACATGGAGGGAAGCTTGAGAAAAAAAACCCCCAGACTCCTGCAGCAACACCTTTTAGTCGAGACCATTTTGACGACATTACGGTGACAAATATTCAGCCTTTCCTACAATATTATGCCTTCCTACACAGGAGGTGTTATCCAGGAAGATCTAGGAGAGCTATTACCATGGATAAAGAGGGAATAAGACAGGAAATAAAATTTAATTGCTGAGACACGAGTCAAAGTACCATACTTGCATATCAACAGAAACAGTTAGCATGTAGGGTGTCTTACCAAGGGGTCCAACATAGTCATCATTCTTCAGAACTCCAGTCACTCTTGAAACATCTTCCTAAAGTTTAAACTCCAGCCAGGAGGCATAAATTTGCTGCAAACAGTATCATCTTCATCACCTTGGCCTACATGAAGAAAGCCCTCCTCAGCACACCCCCCTGAGCTTGCTAAGGGGCCTCTAAGCAACATCCACAGGTGTTGCTGTTACTTCTCCAATTAGGGACAGAGTTACACCCAGTTACATCCAGTCAGGTGCTTCTCCTAATTGCCCTAAATGAATAATGAACAAACCTGTAGATTAAGAGAATTTGGTTGGTTTGGTCTGTAAAGGGAAAGTTTAGGAGTGATGTAATTGCAGCCTTCTGGTACCTGAGGGAGCCAAAAGAAACATGGAGAGGGACTATTTGCTGATTCTTACCAGTTCTGCAGTGATGGGCTCAGTGGTTGTGAGGCAGAGGTACCCCTCAGCATCCCTCTCTTGTGAGCCCATGCTCTTGAAGGTATAGCCCAGGGTGCTGACATGCAAACTCTACTCCCCTTTTTGCACTGCCAGCTGGCAAGTAATTTTCCAGGCCTGCCTAATACTACTGTAATTTTTTATGTCAATAAAATATGGTTGAAAAAAAAATCACAAGTGTGAAGTATGGCTGAAGACTCAGCAGTGGTGTTTCTTCAGTTCCTCAGCGAGCTAGCAATTCTTTTGGACTCTGCAACAAGAGACTGTAGGTGACAGGCTTTTCTCTTACTTTTTTTTTTTTCTTTCTTTAAACTGTAAAACAGCATAATATCTTACTAGAGCTCATTGTACATCACCTTATGGGGTATTGGGTCAGGGAGTCCGTGGTTTAATACCATGATGGGTAATGAAGCGTTACCTATATCTACATTTAAGACTTCACCTCTCCATTGCCCCACATAGTGCCACTTGCTGTATTACCTATGGTGAACTGCAGCACTCAATTCACCTTCTCTGGGCACTACTTATTATTTTATAGGTTTCTAACATGTCACTTCTTCTATGCCTCTGCACTAAAAATATTTCTAAATGGCTCCTAACAGGAAAGTCTCTGCTTTCATTTAATAAATCCTTTTAGTCTCCTTGTTCCTTGGACCCTGAGAGAAGCAGCACAGTCCAAAGAAAACACATGCCATCGATTGGGAACCTGGGCTTAAGCCTCCTTGGAATGTTATACCCTTAAACCCCCATTGTAGCCCAGCCACTTTCCCAGCTGCAATGCACAGTGAGCAGATGTTTTCCTAGCCCCCTTTGACCAGGCTTTCCTCAAGCTGTTGCAGGGGATATGGCTCATGTGACTGAGACACAATTTACCTGGCACTGGGATTTTCTCGGAAGATAAGGCAACAGAACTCACCAGACATGTCCATGAGCTCCTGCCTTTGCACTGGCTGGTGGCTCCTTGTTGCTTTGTTAAACCTGCAGCAACGTTTCTAAGCATTGGCATATTTATGTTGACTTTGACACACTACCACTCAGATCTCCCATATGAGGGTTGCATTGTTTTTTATGTGAAATATTGCAGCAGCTAATTGCAATTACCAGAAAGCATATACAAGAGAGCTTGTTGATTGCCAGTAGACAAAGACACTTTGGAAATCTTGGATTTTGCTATAGATGAAAGCCTATAAATTTTAAAATAGAAACCACGTTATCGTTTACAATTTCCGTTTGCGAACAAATTCTGCTAAAGAAAATTGGCGGCTGATTAAGTAAACATTTATACATAAATAAAACAGTGAAGATCTCTTCAGTTATTGAGATGCAGCCAGTTCAGTCTCTTGTAAATAATACAGTGATGAATTCTGGCGTTACAGTGCATGATAAAGCTACCTAGCCTCAAAGTCTTAGGCAAACTAATCCATACGCATGAATCAATCAGTTCATTTTAGTCATACCAGAGTTATATAAATGTCACCAAAATCAATGCCTGAAAGATATAACAGATTAGTCAGTCCTCATGCGGTACATCTAACTGGGATGCAAACCTACAGCAGATAACTCCACGCTGAACACAGCTATACAAGTAGCTTGAATAAGTCATTTTAATAGAAAACTCAAGGGCAGGCCTGTAATGAGCAGGCATGGATGAGAAAAATTTGGTGCATTATTAATTTCAGACAATGCCGAGTTCTTTTTCATAATGTACATTTTATTAATGCTTTCTGTGATAGCTTTTCATACCGGTTCACCACCAGGAGTACAGTAATTACAATGTATCAAGATTCATTCCATGCCTGAGGAGTAAGGAAGTCCAGTTACGATATGGAAAGCAAGTGAAATGTCAATCACTATTGACTCAGGGCTGGATTAAATCAAAACTCTGCCGGGTGGGTTTGGTAACAGCACCTCCCACACACAATCTTCAGTGAATGTCTGCCTCCCTCTCCTCACTGCTCATCTCCATGTGTAACCTCTGCGCCATCGATATGGATGCAGTGGACGGGATTCATCATTTTTATTAGGATTTGGGGTTGGTCTGGCTCATCTTAACAACTGTCAGTTGCGGGGTGTCAGCCTCTTTGGGGCTGGAGAGAGAGAGAAACATTGAAGGTTCTTGTAAATGCCTCCAAGAATAACTCTTCTAGATATAAAGACAAGGGTTTAAGGTATGGGATGATGGGATTGTCTGGGGAGAGAAACTAATAGTGAACACTCCAATGAAAAAAAATCCACCACTCAACCCAACACAGGCGAGTTCTGCTTTCCTGCAGTCTAGTGAAAAACCAGGGAATATCTTATTTCCTGTAATCACAGCCCCCACTTTTGTGCCTCAAACCTCCCCAGGGTCAGGAAACTTCAGGCTCAGGATTTAGCATTACCCTTTGAGGCTCTAGAAACCATATGAATGGTCCCCTCACGTCCCCAAGATTGCGGACTTCCAAATGTTTTGGAGGTATTTATTTTGCTTAATGCACTGGCTGACTTTCAGCACATCTCCAGCACAAAGACAGGGTGGGTTGCTCATATTTTTCATTATTTTTCTCCCTGGATAAAAGGCCTTCCCTGTGGAGGAAACCACAGCCTCCCCAAGATGATTGACACCTTGCCTGGGGACACTGTACAAGGCTGGAGAACTGGTCAAAGGAAGAGGTGTCCACATGTGGCAGATGAAAGCGCAGTGCCTCCTGTGCACTGGTTTGATAAATAAACAAATGCCCTGAAAAATATATAAATCACTTGGCACTGGCAGTTGTCAGGTGTTAATGGTAACAGCAGCCACACAGAGCTGGATGACAGAGGAGGTATTCAAGTACTCAAGAGGAAAAGTCTATCCCTGCAGCTCACCTTGGATCACTGCAAGCAAATTACCACTCTAGATGCCCACACCCCTCAGGGATTTGAGGCAGCTTCCAACTTCTGTTGGTTGCCCACTGCCCATTCCTTGCAAAGGTAAAGGGGCTTTGGCCCCAGCACTATGCTAAATGTGTGCAACAGTTGTTTCAGGCTGTCTGGCTTCTTCATGGGGAAGACACGTCACTTTGGCACTGCTTTCCTGCAAAATGCTAAGCTGAAGAGAGACTTCTATGTCCAAAGAAAGTTATTGGGGGTAATTTTCAAAAATGCCTGTTTTCTTCTCAAGTATGGGCTTTTTTCTGACTTCGATTTCTAATTTCAGTCTTTTTTCCTAATTTCCCTGCACTGTATGAATCCGAACAGTTGGACTCAGAGTAAATAAGGCATAAGGAAGCTTTGGGTGGTGAATGATGAAAGGGAAACCCCAAAGCTCCGGTCCAACTTCCAGGAGGTACCATCCTGCCAGCGCCTGTGCCCGAGTGCAGCCCTGTTGTGCTGGCAGTGTTTGCAGATGGGCACTGTTGTGCCACGGCAGGGGACAGAGGATGACAACTCAATGCAGAGCAGAGATTTATCAGTTCTCACTCAGCTAACACCACCCCCCTGCCTGCCAAGCCTCATTCCCTGGAGAGGTGCGGACACTACTCCGCGCTCACGCGAATAAAGCTGGACCTGGCAGCGTTACTTGTGACTCCTCGAATGTGTTTGGGCGTATAAAGGGCACTACAACACACATAGCCATTTTCTCTCCTCTCTCACGGACACAGCTACACAGACACGGGGACCTGCACTGGTTGGCAGCCCCCCAAACCAGACACAGCCTTGCACACATGTTTGCACAGACAGAGAACTGCACAGACAGGCACTGGCTGACATGAACACAGAACATGTCTAGGCATGCCTCCATTTACCCAGCCGAACAGTTGGCCCAACACCATTAATAAGCCTTCAGGGTTTCTTTTTTTTTTTTTCTTTTTTCCTTTTTTTTTTTTTTAACTAATGCTAAAAGCCTGGGCATCACCACGCTGATGGGGTTTGCATCCCTCTGATGATTTCTGCCCATCCCACCCTCCCCCCTCCCACAACTGCAGCAAGCAGTCCAAGTCCTCTGTGGGCTGTAGCTGAGTATTTACACCAGTGGAGACCATGGGACCAGTGAGTTCACCCTGTTTACAGGGACTAGGGAGAAATCTCTGCCGAGTCCTCTGCTGGACAGGTCCATCCTCCTTCAGGTGCCTCCTGCACCTGTGATGATGGCACAGCTTGGCTGCAAGAGCCCATGCCAGCCTCCAGCAGGCAGACCCCATGGGTTCCCATATATCCATCCCCAGCTGAGCTGATTGAGAAACGCTATCTTCAAGATACTAAGGCTCATTTTTTTTTTTTTTCCCAAAAAAATATCTCTATTTACACAAGACAATAAAATCTGAGCAGCTTTCCCCCGAGAAGCTTTGGCCAAGTGGAGCTGCTGCTGGACACATGCGCCGTCCCTATTTACAAGCAACAGCTTCGCTTGACAGTACTCTGCTGGCACGTTCAGCTTCTTCTGGTGTAAGGACTACTTCTCTGTCCCCCTGGTCCTTCCCTTGGTGGCTCTTCACACTGACAGGTCTGTATTTACAACAGCAACCTGGATCCGGCAGGTTCCCCTTTACAGAGCCCAGCTTGTGAGCATGGACAAGGACTCAGGATGGTGGATTAAGCACACTCAGCCATCTTTAGGTGTTACCAAGTTGCACAGTCAATGTTCGGAGCAGGTGAAACTAATTCCTTATTACAAAAGACAATTTTCACCCGTTCTGCTCATCTTAAAAAAAGAGACGAGCGACCAAGCGGCGAGGGCGCTTCCCAGGGTGCTGCCATGCACGGGGCAGCGGGAATCTCAGCCGGGCTGTTCTCTCCTCGGGGATGCAAGGGTTTGCTGAGGGTTTGGTCGAGACTAGTTTCTCCAGCCTCTCCTGTTGCACCATCCCAAGTAAGGGATGGGTGAACTGAGGCACAGAGGAGCTGAGGAGGTGCACTGGCACGGGCTTGCCGGGGCAGGCTCACGGGGGCCCCAGGCACTAGATGACACTGTCCTCCATGGTGACTCGCCTGAAGACTGGCTCCTGCTTGGGCGTCCTTCCGCTTTCTGTGAAAAACAAGGGGAGAGCAGGTAAATCCCTGGAGCAGGACCCTGCAACAACCACCAGCTGTTTTCAAGATCATTTCTATCCCCAAACGAAGTATGGGATGCCTGGACTTGCCTTGAAAATGAAGGCTTGCTCAGGGAAGGTGAATGTATTTATGGGTGACCATGCCATCTGGAATCTCCTCCCACCCTTTTTTCTGAATTTGGGGCTACAGCTTTGCCTGGCTTCGGACCCACATGAGCCAGTTGTTTGTTGTACAGCAGCATCAGCCAGTGCTGCCCAATGCTCTACAGAAGGAGTGACACTGAGGTGCCTCCTTGCTCCTCTGGATTTAGCACATCACAGGGCTGAGCTGCAGCCACCAGTTTGTATCAACCCAACAGGGTTTGTCTGAGCAAACTGCGCTTTCTGTTGTGCCCCCCTGCCCCTTAATAATAAATATTCAGTATAAATGACTGCAAAGTAAACAGATTTGTTTTGATATCAGACATTATCTGAAGGGCACTTTACATCCTGAGTGCTCTGCTTTACAGCTGCCTCTATAATCAGTGCAGCCCCAGGGAGGAAAGCGCCTCCTTTTACAAGCTCATGTTGGGAGGACACAGCCACATGCACTTTGGGGTGACCACATGCAGGCTTTTTTATAAATAATGTTTCAGGGAGATCTTAAGATAGGCTAATCACATTCAAGAAGAATCAAGAGTTATTCTGGGACCACTTTCTAAGCATAAATCATTTCACCCTATTTCCCACCCTCCCAAATATATGCTGCTCTCTACAGCATCATAGATATTATCACAGGAAAAGTGGTGGGGGAGAACTAGCAACTTTTCAGGCATCTCCCAGCTTGGCTATTTTGGCTGATTTTTGGGTTTTTTCTGAGGAGGAGGGACTTTCATCTTTTCCTTGTTGCTCATCTCTTTTTTTTTTCTTTTTTTCCTAAGCAGTGGGATGCATTTTCTCCTTTCATTTCCACTGCTGTTAGCTCGGTGGGCTGCTCTGCATTGCAGCACAAACTGCCAGCAGTAGAAAATGCCTGGGTACACAGTGTATAAAGAATAAAAAAAATCAAAAATCCCACCTATTTAATATGTAGCACTCTTCCTGGCTGATATCAACAGCAGCTTAAGCAATGAGGCCTTTTATCTCTAAGTTTGAATAAGCAAGCAAGGAGATGTGTGAGTGGAAGGTGACCAAAGGGCAGAGCTGAGGTGCTTGCACCGAGAAAAAATCTTCTATTTATCAGGAAGGGATCCTCTCAAAAAAAAAAAAAAAACCCGAAACAGACCAAAAGGCTGCTTTGTGACAAACCATAAAACCTTATTATTTTCTTTTATTTTTTAGGTGAGGAAACCAGGGGCTGGCCAGAGCAGGCACCCAACAGTGCCACAGTAAAGCTTTAGCTTGCTTCAAATCTGCCTCCCATCACACAAAGTTCTAATTCCCTATGACCTTGCACTTCTCTCCAACTGCCTACAGAAAGCACCTGAGAAACTCTTTTTGGCATATTTCAGCCAAAGGACAAAGCCTTGCCACAAATTAGGGGCTTTTTTTTTCAATTCCCCCCACTCAAAGTCCATCTTCCCACACCCCCTCTGCAGCTTTTGTGCAACCAAGTCCTCAGAGATGCTTGGGGCGCAGTGCTGCTGCTTCCCAAGTGGAATACCCAGACATCCTCCACCCAGTTTGCTGACCGCTTGGTTTTCAACATTCTTCCTCCAAAGCCATTTATCAGTGGATATTACCACAGGCTCGTGCCTGCTGAAAGGCGAAGCCTTTGCTGCCAGCGGGACACAAAGGCTGCAGGGCTCATGTCTGGAGTGAGCTTTCCTGCCACAGGGACCTAAATTTAACTCTGCCTGAGATGCCTCCAAGAGAAGTGGGAGAAGACAGGCTGAAAACAGTTTTATTATTGCCATAATATACCCATTGAGGTCCCTTCTGCTGGAAATAACCTCTCCAAAGTTGTAACACAAGATGCAGTTGATTTTAAGTGTCAGTTGGAGATATTTGGTCATCTGTAGAAATAATCCCATCACACCAGATGAGGAGGCTGTGCAGCACCTATGTTTGTGTCTTCAAAGATGCTGTTTGGGGTTTTAAGCAGCACTGCTAAAATACCAAGCATTTGCTTATAACACATAAAAATTGCTCTGTATAACAACGTTTTTTGTTTATTTATTGAGGTTTTAGCTTGGGTTTTTACATGTGTACAGTGTATTTAAGGAGTAGAAATATAAGAAAAGAAAATACGTGGAGGGTAAAGAAATAAAAAGATAGCAAATACGTAGGATGATTTTTTTTTTTGCTCTTGGTATTTTCCTGAAGACTATCACCATCTGTCTGGCATACTGAATACAATAAACAGTAAGCACCTGTAAAAAGCTATTTTGATCTGAAAAAAGGAAGATTTCCAAGCTATCCTGGCTAGTTTCAATATCGCAGTTTTAAACAGACTGCCTCTTCTGAACTGGGATGATAAATGATCTGGTGTATGATCCATGCACCCCCAGGGCTTGCCAAGGCTTTTGGAAGAGCAAAACTGGCCCTAAGCCAGCTACCTGTGCCGAACAAAATGTCCCTCAGTCCAGAAAGGGGAGTGCTTCTGCCTCCTGGGGTACTCCAGTGCCCTCCCCTGACAGCACTGCTAATGCCCCACGGAGGACAGCCACTGAACAATCCCTCACTGCCTTCCCTGGAAGCACTAATCACAGATTTTATCTGGCTTCAGCTTTACACTGTAGGATGTCCTCCACGCCTTTACCAGAGAGCCTGCAACAACATGACATTTATACAATGTTCATGAGCCCAGACTATTTAAACCCTAAAATATTAATTAAATAAAATTTGCATCGAGTCTAGCTGAATGCAGCAAATAGCTAAATATAAAATACTTTTCTTTCTAAAAGAAAGTAGGAGATCAGAGTGTGACAGATGACCAAGCCCATGCTCTTAGGCTTTCCTGAGACAGGTTTTTAATAAGATGAGCTATCTTTCTATCCCTGTTGACTAGGCAATTCTGCAGGGTATTATATTCTTCATAACCTAGTGAGATCAAGAGCACATGGGGGTGTGACAGAGAGCCCAGCTGGTCAGGGAAGGGGGATGTAAACAATAGGGACACACGCAGAGACACAAAAGGACCCCCAGGAGCTCAGTGCCTCCCACCATTACTACTGTTTGCCCTGGCCCTCTGAGATATCTCACTGCTTATTACCTGGGGGCAGGGAGGAAGGAAAAAGATGGGTTAACAACTACAGGTGTCAAGGAATTAAAAGCAATCAACAGGCAGAAATGAACAGCACCATGGTAAGTAATACTGCCTACACAGTGCCTCCGAAGCTGTGATGATACGCCCCCATCCCCAGCAACCCTCCAGCCTACATGGTCTTTCTTGGCATGTCTTTTGCCTTGTGTTTCTCCTTCATGTTTTAGGGAGATTTTACAGTCTCTTATGGCTCTTGCAGAAAATGGGTAGGAATTGTCTGCTGTAGTCACTGTCCTTAAGCAGTAAACTGATGTGTCAGCTCTTTATGGGGTAGTCTGCAATGGTGTTACACAGGAAAAATAACCCAGTCCTGCACTAATTAGGAGTGAGTGAAAAAAGGGATTCATAACTCGTAAAGCACCCTAAGATGAATTTCAGGAAAATGCAAAGCATGGAGCCTTGCACTTCCCCATCCCCCTCTTCCCACCTGCAAGAAAGGCCTTCTGAAAGAACAACTCAATCAACAGTACAACATTAGCAATCCTCACTCCAGTCCTCACTCCAAACCTCACAGCTGCCTGGCAGCTCACGCTTCTCAAAGGTGGCCCTGTGTTTCAGCAAATGGTCTGGGTATGTCAGTTGACATTCTCATCAGATCAAGCACTACCTGTTTGCCTCTTATTTTGTTTGTTTTCAGCTGAAAGTGGGATGCTTGTTGCAGTTGAATGATGAAGCTTTAATCTTCTCCCTATAAGGCAAATCTGGTTTGGCTTTTTTTTTTGCTTTGTTTTGTTAAATGGAGCCCTAGAAAAGATCCCTCGAGTACAGGGCTGATTATCCCCTTCAACCCAGCCTACAAAGTTATGTGCCCCAAGCATGAGTATGGATTTAATACCATAATCACTACTGCCTTTTCATCAAGCTATTTTCTCACATTCTTGCCTTGGCTCAGCATTAAGAAATGCCTTAGAAGTTTTGTAGCTTTCCCTCATACCCCAGGAGCATTGTAGGCACCGAGGACTTAACAGTGAGTTGATTTTCACATGCTGCAGTCTGCACAGAAGACACCATTGCCACTCACATAAGAATTGTATATAGAGAGCTACTTATCAAAAAGCACCAACCATCACCGTGCCCACAATCAACTGACACAACAAAATCTGTTCTCAAGGGGAAAAGAATGCTGTAAATAATCTGCGTCCTGCTCCACTCCATGAAACCCCCCCACTACATTACACTCTTAAACTGGTTTTTGGCTTAATAAAATTAGTAATGTATTTTCTCTCTATTTTGTGATTCAGCTGTTTCCAAAGCCGCGAGAAGCACCAACAGTGAATCCCGTGATGTCAGAACAGCCTGGGGACAGAAATAATCAGCTTGAAAATAAACAACATTTTTTTGCAATCAAAGCGCTAATAGGCATGGGTAAGCTGGCAAAGAGAAGGGATGGAGAAGAGGGGAAAACCAGCCTGCACACTGATAAACCTGAAATACACAGAAAGGCTGGGGAAGAATGACCATTTGTAGTAAGGGAAGTTAAAGATTTTTCAGTAGGACAAAACCATCCCATAGCAAATCCACCACTGGTTTGTTCTTGGGGAGTTTCAGGAACACTGGTAAATGCTATGGTGATCACCTGCTTCCCACTTTACCACGATGGTATTTGCTAGTGTGTATGTCACCCTCCTCATGAACCCAATTCCACCATATCCTGAAAAACTATTTTTTGAGTCTTATATAGTAAAAGAGTTTTTACTTTCTTCAAAATAAGAGGTACCTCAATTATATAAAGCCTCAGCAGCCTCTTTTGGGCTGCTACATGGATTGTTGTGACCACATGGGTGTGAAACGCCTGCTGTGCCTGCAAGAGTGGGTCCACCATGCACTGTCTAGTTCCATCGCTGCTGGTATGGAAAATAAAATGGAACAGGAAGGCAGCATCAAGAGCAAGAGCACGACCTGGCTGGCCAGTGGCTGTTCTGCTGTGAAGTCAGGTGATTCCCCAATATTCCAATAGGAAATGCTCCCTTGTGGAAACCTAGACCCGGAAAGAAGCACTGCCGTGATCAGTGCTTGGTCCCACATGGAGTTTCTTCTCCAAGATCTTTTGGCCAGAGTGGCTGCAGGAAGGACTCAGGTGACTCAAACCAGACTCTTTTAGGCCATGAATACCACCAAATACCACCACCCCTGGTTCTCTTCCCCAACGAGACTCTGCTGAGCACCACTGAGCAGCAATGTGAGAACAACCCTGGGATGGAGCGGAATTGCTCCACTGCTCTGCTGCTGCATATATCCTCCAGCACTGGGAATATCTTGTCTAACATGTGCCTCACCCACCTGTTACAAATCTTTTGGCTTTTACCCAGCATGACAGGGCTTGGATAGGTGCAGCTTAGATGGAGGCAGCACCAAGTCCCTAAGCCCAGGGAATGGGAGGGCTTTGTGAAAAATCATATGCAGAAAATTCATTACTAATCATATCCACAGGTGGTTATTTCCCCCGTCAACCTTTCCAGTCTATTTTGTGGCTTTCTGTATTCCTGATTGCCTTCAAGGGATTTTAAAGGGGGAGGCTGGAGGAGAGCAGTGAAGTGCCAGTAGGCATCAGCAGAGGTGAACGGGAAGGACGACATGGCCAAGGGTGGTGATGGAACCTGGCATACGCCTGGAGCAAGAAAATAAAGAGACAGCAAACAACGACCAAGAAGGCCTAACGGGGACTTGTTTTACTCTTTGACATGCTACCAGCAGTTTTTAATCTCAGAAAACCCAGATTAAAAAAAAAAAAAAAAAAAAAGAATAAAATTAAGAAAAAAAAGAGAAATCATTACAATGATTAAAAGATACGACACATGAAACACTATACTCAAATCATCCGCGTGTCGTTGGCTACTTTATACAGTAGGCACAAAACAGACCTAGAATCACCTGCAACAAATGTCAACCAGTGTTGTTCTCGCCCCTAAACAAGTACCATCAGCCTGCTATTTCTAGTCAGCTGTAGCTGCATAACCTTTGTGCTTAAATTTCTCAGCTTAGGCCTCCTTTCTTTGGCATTGCTCACCCATGCCATAAAGGAGTGGAGACTCATACTGAAGACAGTAATGGAGAGAGGAACAAGAACGACAAAAAAAGAGAGATTAATTGTACAGTACATACATACAGTATCTTCTAAATCGTGATCAGTTGTTTATTGGTTGGCAAACAAGCTTCACTTTTACAACAAATATTAGTAATGAGGTCATTCAACTGCTGAGACCGTACAAAATGGATCATAAATTAAAAAAAAAAAAAAGAGAAAAAGAAGAAGAATTCATACTCCGTGCTGCTAATTTACCTCCAGAAAGCCTATGTTACTTAAAAATCTGGTCAAATAAATAAATTTCCTGTTAGGAAAAATAATGAACAGAGGACTTTTTTTTTTTTTTTATTAAAAATCACTGCAAAGTACTTTTTAGCTCACTACGCGTCAATCTATTTTCTTCTTAACCACTGCAGTACAAGTGCCTAAACCGGGGACCAGACTGAGCCGAGAAGGCCCTTTGCTCCTCCAGGGAAATGGCCGTCTCCTGTAGAACCCCCACTACGACTGTAAAACCCCCTGTCAGTCCCTGGATGTGACCCGAGGGCCTGGCTGAGGGGCTGCTCGCCAGAGATGCTTCACAGGATTATCGTCACGATCGGTTGTGCACTGACAACGAGGAAGTTTGCCCTGCTTTAGTCTGCCAAAAGGTCTGCTGGCAACATGCCGGCTGAAAAAGGTTATACAGCGAGGAAATTAAAAGACTGCCTTGGCTGAAAAGAAACGGTGATGGTGTTACGAAGAATGATCCTTAGAAAGTGATGTTTGGGTTTTTTTTTTTTTTTTTGCCCAGTGAGTTTTTTTTAACTGGGATGGGGAGGGGACAGAGGGAAGGAGCAGTGGAAGAGGCAAAACAAAATCTAAAAAAAAAAAAAGAAAGATTATGAAAAACCTTGCTCCTACTGGTAGACAAACTTACAAGACCAGCACAACAGAAAAAAGTTCTTATTTTTTTTTCCACTACATTAACAGGGACGCAAGTTCTGGAGGAACAGAAAGCAGACTATATGTGCAATGCTAGTATCTGTACATTACATAGAAATTGTTTGCTTCTCTTTTTCTGCCATTAGTTTTTATCATCCGTTAATACAGCAAAATGTAAAATATGCCTTTAGCACAGGATTCTAGGATTCCCTTCCGTCTCATTAAATTTGTTTATATTTTGTTTGCTCCCGCAGCGAAGGGCGCTGCAGTGAAACCAAGTTGTGAGTGACCATAACCCATGATGTAATCTGGATTGGTAAGAAAGAGTTTTGCTAGCTTGTTTTACGCAGCGCTCCCACCTAGATGCGTCATCGCTACTAGCTTCAAATGCACATTTTTGGCCTTTTATTTTTTTTTTTTCCCTCTTAAATCAGGTCCTCGGTATTAAGAGCAACACAGCATCAAGGATTGTTTAAACAAACACGGCATAACTTGAGAAGGCCACGAAGTGTGCCGTTATCTATCTCTTTCATTAACATAATGAAGTCTGTCTGGAGGGAAGAAGGATGGGAAGATAAGGGGGGGCAGCAGTTACTGTCCTCTCCGGGCCGGCCTAAAAATTCCAGTAAAAAAAGTCTGAGAATTTCCTTTTGAACAGCATGAAGATTTAGGAGTACACACAATATTACCACTGTTTGGATTAACTCAGAACAGTAAACCGAGCATTATGGAGAGGCTTTTAGTTGTCTCTTTGCTTAATTTTTGCTGAATCTTCTATAGGCTAGTGACCAAGTGAGCGGGTCCTTTTGCATTGCCGTCCGGGGAGGTTCCCTCTTTGTTTGGTGGGACTATAAAACCGTCGCTGCTGCCTCGACCTAGCTGGTAGTAAGTGTGTAGCTGATGGACGTGGTTCCTGGAGCCAAGATTGGGCATGCTTTTGTAGTAAACATCGTCGGCATCGCCACCGCCGCTTTTCGCTGGTGGAGGATCGGTCTGGGTGCTGGCGGTGACGCTTTCCGTCATGGGCATGCCAGCCAGCGCGGGCATACTGGTGTAGAGAGAATCCCTGTTGGGCGACTGCAGGTCGTCCGTGTGCTCGTTGGTCAGCAAAGGGAAAAAGCTCTCGCTGTTGTCTTGCGGGATGCGGCGCCGACTGTAGAGGTGGGGCTGGTGGTTGTCTGCCGAGTACACTCGGGGAGGCAGCAGTGGGGCATCCGACTCCTCGTGGATGAGCTCCAGGCCCAGGCTCTCCTCGTGGGTGAAGGAGGTGGCATCATCCAGCACGATGGCGTCATCCTCGCTCCCACCGCCCACGCTGTTGACGAGTTTGTTCATCAAGTTGCGGCTCTGCTCGCTGGAGCGCTCATGGTTGTTCAGGTAGGAAGGGATGTAGTTGGAGGTGAGTTCCTTCAGGATCTTTTTCTCGAGGGCGTTCTCCGTGTGGTTGTACCCGCGGTCAAGGATTTGCACGCAGTTGCTGAGGTACTCGCCGCTGGCGATGCTGTAGCTGTTGCCGTGATTACCATTCAGTGGTAGAGTATCCGTGACACTTGTATCCCTGGCATTGTTCAGAAGCCCCTCTGAAAAACATTACACAAGAGAGGGTGACTTGTACAAACAGGACACTCATGCGGGACGTGCACACTCAAACCCCCTTCCTAGGCTGCCGCAGATGCTGGGGCTGGGCAGCAAGGAGAGCGTTGCGGCCAAAATGGGAGGGCGCAGCTCCATCTAACCAGCTGGTGGTCAAGGCCTTCCCACCAAAAAAAAAAGAAAAGCACTGTCAAGTGTGGGACTTGATGTGGCAACATCTAGTTGAAAGGATAACCTCTCCTGGCCAGCATTCTCCTACACCTCTTGTGCTTTATGTATCCCTGGGGGAGCTGAAAAGCAGATGACCCTGGGCTGGTCCCAACTGCCCTGGCTCTAGGAGCTTTGGAGGAAGGGGGCAATTCCTCCCAGATGAGGGAGAAGTATTTGCAGCCCATGCTAATCACTACCAAAACTTTGTTTGGGAGTGTATCCTTCCTAGAGGAAAAAAAGTCTGCTTTCCCCTTTCGCTGGGTAGGCTGTCAGGATAAATAAAGACATAAGGACTGAATGGCAGGATTCAGGGATTAGCAAGGTGGAGGCACAAAGTGCTTCCTGGCCCAGGATTTTCTGGAACAAGGCTAAATGCCCTACCTCTTCTGCCGCAAGGCAAAACCAAAATTATTTACTCCACACTGGCCAGGTGGGGATTTCCTAATACAACTGATGCTGGAGGTAGCTGTTCTGGGGTCTTGTGAAGCCTTTAAAAATAGCTCCTATTCCACCTGCAAAGTTAAAGCAGTGGGTTCAGCGGAGGGTACAGCAAGTACCATCACTGCCATGGTATAATGGGCTCGTGGGAACCTGAGAGGAGTAACAGGGTCTCAGCGTGGCCCTGCTCTAACTGCTTACTGCATCTCCGTAGGTCTCTCAATGCTGACAATGTAAGGCTGGAGCTCAGCTCTTTCCCAAAGCACTGCAGGAGATGGCAGGGAAGTGCTTTGAGAGCAATGCCAGCATGAGTGGGCAAGGGAGAAGAAAATGAGGCCCAGCAGTTAAGCCACCATGCTTTCTTTTTTGGGATTACTGGCCTCTTTGGAAGGAGAGCAGTGTGGGGATGCATGAAATAACTTATCAACCTCTCAGCTAAGGGCTTCAGGCATTGCCAAAAACTGGCTAGCAACTCCCAGCAAGGCACAGTGGATCAGAGAAGCCATTAAACTGACAATTTCAGATGAACAGTTGCTCATACCATGCCTAGGACATGGCATGTGTACCTTCTGAAAATACAGGATTCAGTCTATATCTGCGATGGAGTAGTTGTTGTATGTCAAGGACTGGAAAGCGCTACTGAAGGCTTCTTCTTGCTTTTGAGTGAAATGCCCCAAATGTGTCGGTCACCTTTTAGGACTCTGAAGCTTACAGGGTGCTGCTGTATCCTGGGTTCCCCAGCAAATGAGGGAACTATGCCAAAAAATCAACTAGCCATCACAGACATAGAGCAAAGCCGTTGATTTTCACGGTGAAAGGTCTCCAACCGAGTCACGATGCTTGGGGAGAAATGGAAAGTGAGCATTTTTGGGGGAGGGCCGTATGTAATGGGTGACAGGTACAACAGCATCTGTTTGATGGTTACGCTGAGTAAACGTATGCATTGAGGCACTGAGCACTGTGCTCCTGCTGCCAATGCATAGATCTGGGGTTTGGTGCAGAAATAAAATGGGAGGCATTGCTGGTGAGAACAGAGGGGGGGCTGCAATGGAACCCGCCGTATAAAAATGTCATGGCCTCGCAAATAAAAACGTGAAGTTTAAAAAAATGAAAAAAAGCATACACAACTAAATGAGAAACTGTGCTGGGTAAACGATACCACAAAAACGAGAAATAAACAAAGAAAGCAGAATCTAATCTCATCTATATATATATATGCACACATACATATATATATACACACATACATACACACGCATACACATATATATACATATGTATATTCATAGTCTTTCGATTTCAAAACTGTGAGATTAATTTCCTTTATTAACTACATCATCTATATGTGATGCAATAAAAGTGAACTAAAAAAAATTACATTTGATATGCAATGTTTAGCTTTACTCCCATACTTGTCTCTCTGTAGGGCTCTAAACGACAGCATGAAGAAAAGGAAAGAAAAAACAACAAGTAAGCTTACAGCGACAGTAGGAGAAACATGAGTAAAAAGCAAATTGATGATATGCAGAAAAGAGAGTTAACGGAAATAATTTCCACTGCCCAGAATACATGAATTTGTTACAAGGTTTATTTCAGGTTAAAAATATTGACATTTTAGACAGAAAAAAAAATATTTTACGCGCAATATTCAGTAGTCTACATTTTTATTTAAAAAATTATCACATTTAAACTGTTTTCCAATGCCATTATAAAATGTTCAGCGTGCAACACAAATGAAGAAATAATGCCAGGAAATTTAAGAAAAGTCTAAAGCCGGTAACGGTCATGCTTGAAAAGACAGGCACTGTCATTGTCACTTCCAAGGTCTTAAAATGAATGGCTTTACTTACTGTTAGTTATAATAACCCCGGCAGTTGAAACTGAAATCTGTTTCCTTGCTAAAAATGTTTTGCCGTCCATCTTTTGTAACAGTGCTTTGTAAGAGTATGACTTTGCTCATCATGGGGCTGCTGGCATTTTACAAACTTTGGTAAGTCTGCTTTTTACTTTAACCAAACATATGGCAAACTACATGGACTTGGCAAAAAAAAAAAAAAGTAAGAGGAACAGTAGTTTGAATAATGGCATTGCTAGATGAAGCTGTTATTTAAGAAAGGCTTAAAACAAGAAGAGTCAGAGAATAAGATGAAGAGGCAGTGATAACGCTCAGCTTCCCCCACTCCTCAGTGGTGTGTGGCATGCTGGATTTTAACTAGAGCTTGTTAATGGTCATTAATGCTTGTTAACACCTTTTCTCAAAATTAGTTCTGACAAAAGGTGTTAGATGTTTTCCTGCATTGGAAAGACTGAGCCACTGTCAGCTTTCAATGGCAGTGAGCACTCAGCCCCTCACCTACCACTGCCTCCTTCCTCTACACTCTGTGTCCCATCAGGAATTGCTTATGCCACTTGGACATGGGATTTTGGCCTTTTAGGGTCTGATTCCCCACCTCTTTCCAAGGGTAATTTTAAGGACTTCCTGCCCCTGATGATTCTCTGCCACAGATTTGGCTTAAGCAGAGGTATTTTAAAACACCTGACTGGGGAGGGAAAAAGAAATGGGTGGACCAGATTAGTCCCTTGTTCCTTAGGGTGTCCTGCCCCATCCACAGCCATCATCAGAAGTAGTATATGAAGGTGCAAAAAAAATCATATCCTTAGTGATGTGGAATGAGTTAGCCGGATGGTGTTAGCTAACAATGCCTCACTGCATGCCAACCACAGCCAAGGCACACCCAGAGATGATGACAGCATCTACTTTTACAATGCACTATCCTGGCTTTAGCACTCCTGCTGGTGCAGCATCTGTAAACCCCACAGGGCCACAAAGACCACCAGGCCTGGTTGGTTTTGCTACTCTTTATTTCTGCCATGGGATCTCCTAATATTTACAGTTTGTAATTGTCCAGGGACCTAACCAGTTTGAAAACTAATACCTATTCCAGTTTAATGGTCATTAATTAACTTGCAGCCTCCTGAAAAGGATGGGTTCTGCTCCCTCTGAAGTCAATGGCAAAGCTCCAGGAGTTTAAATGAGACCAGTATTGGTCCTGCTCTCTTTCTTCACCTCCCATGGATGAAGCCTGGATAGGTTT